>NC_133231.1:9865963-10468701 GCF_040436345.1 Pagrus major
GTCTGTGTGGAGAACGTGTGTGTGTGTGCACATGTGCATAGCTAAGGCTACTTTGTGTGTTTTTCTGAAACCCTCTGGCTGAGAGTAGCATCAGCTGCAGATGCCCTCTTCTCCTTCCTCCCTTTCCGCTGTCTCTTCTTCGCATTTTCTTTCTGTCTTTCTGTCTTCAGCTCACTTTTGTCTCACTTTCAGCCCTTTCACATGTGCATAAGATTAACAATACATGCATGTTTCAGCCAAACCAGTTGATTCTATTGTTTACACAAGTGACATCTTAAAAGATAATGCTGACATTATTATATATTGATAAATGCCACAAAAAAATAACCCAACAACAACGTGTTAGGCTTAGTACTTCATGACTTCCACAGTCTGTCTGGGGCTGTCCAAAGCCCATTTTTTCCCGAATCAAGACGTGAATATTAGAAATAAGTCACAAAGACAAACTTTTACTTTTAAAGAATGTGAAAAAAATTCATAAAACAGCTGGGCACTGCTGTTTTTGGCAAATGTTACTCACCCAGGAGTGAACTGTGAATTTGTTGGGGACTATCTTCAGCTGTGGACGTGGTGCACTGGTGAGTCTTCACAACACCAGGATGCTGTATGTGGGACTGACTCACAATAAACTACAGTGTTTGCATTCATCAAAATGAGGAAACATTGGAACACTGTGATGAATGTTCATTGATATGATATATGATATTTTTAATAGTTCTTGGACTACAATGGAGCTCTACGGCACAGAGGAAGGTAAATTTGGTAAATTTCATATATTTGAAAGGAAGAAAGCACTATGCAGTAATGTCCCCTCACTGAAAATCTATGACAATGAAAAAACTATGACAGAAATACATTTGGTTTTGGATGAAGAGCAGCGATCACTGCTCACGGCATCTTTTGACCATCTAACCTGATCAGCCGGACCGCCCCAGGGAGAAGAGGAAGATAGTTAATCATGCTAATCCAGCTTGGGTTTAAGGCTGCTCCTGGCTAATGTCAGATCGCACGAAAATGTAATGAACAAAATGGGGCCCGAGCTGGCTAAGCAACGGGAAATCAAAGAATGTTGTTCTCACCTCAACATCATGGATCAAGCTGTTGCGCTGGACAGAAGGACTGGCAGCACGAGAAAAGGTGGACTGTGTTTACATCGTTTGACGCCTGGTAAATGCAGTACGAGCTGATTCACAGTGTTTACCTCATATCGAACTTCTATTGTGAAGATCAAAATCATACTATTATCATTATCTTGTTGCTGCTGTTCACTCTGACTGCAAATTCAAAAATTACACCACAGAATTGTGTTAAGCCAACCAAGCAAACCAGCAAAATGAATCTTTTTGAAAGAAAGGTTATATTAAAGGTTGTTTCATTTGTGCTCACTGTCAAAGACAGTGTAATGAAGGCCTGAATGACTTTAAAACACATCCCCTAGTTTTTATAATGAAGATTTCTTTGTTTCCCTGGCACATACAAACAGCAAATACAAAAACACATTAGCGTCGGCTGTTGGCCAAATTGTTATTTTAAAGATTGGTATTGGCCCAGAGTTTCACAATTGGTGCGTCCCTGTTAGTCAGTGCTAAATACTACATCTTGAGCAAACAAATTGTTGAAAAGGATTTCTTTTTGTTAAAACCACAACCTCCACATTCACACAAGACCCTTAAATGGCAAACTGCCATCAAATTAACAGTAAAGGCTCCATTTATACACCTTATTTTTTCTCTCCTGACATTTATTAAAGGACAATCCCTTTCCTTCATTACCAAAAGGTGAGGTGAGGATGCTTTTTTCTGTATTCAAGAGTCACTAGAAACAGAAAAATGAAGTCAGCCTTTAAACTGTTATTTAAACTGCTTTTAACCACCAGTTATTATCACATTTATCTAAAATTTAGAAAGAATAGAACAGACAGAATATGCATTATAACCGATGAATGTCACTGAATATCTTTACCTCACCTCACCTCCACACCAACACACACATATATATATTGTTCTGTACAGACACCAGCAGGTGTAAACCAAAACAGACATACATTCTTAAATATTTAATTTCAGCTTCATTGCAGCTCAGTATGTTGACATCATGAATACATCTACAGACCTTGTTGTTTTCAAGTTTTATTTTAAAAAAGATTGGGTTATCTTGTCATGATTGGTATTTGTATCCTTTATACTTTAGCAGCAGGAGGGAAGAGGGGGTCGGCAAGAGGGATGATTTGATCCTCGGAGCTAGAAGAGAACACATGTGGTTGCAGAAACAGGGGTCGTAACCACCCATGTCAGTAACTTTTACAATCACTTACTGATCCTATACCAGCAAACAAGTCAAACAAGACAAACACCTCAGCAGGAACTAAAGTGGAAATGGAAAAAAGAAAAAGAGAAACACTTCAGTTCTCTTTCTCCCATGAATCTTTGCGCTGTAGAAATGATGTAGACTTTGTCTGGTCTGACCTGAGGTCTGTAGGGCTTTTGGATTATATTTGGATATTCCAAGGAGGTCAAGCCATTCTTGTCTGTTTTTCTTATTACAGTGGAGCCACAAGGGGAATCTTTTACCGTGTGCACCTTGGCACAAACAGAACACAAAAAGTCAAACAGAACACCTTTAATTCAGAGACAATAAAAATCAAGCAGAAGCACTTGACAGCAGGCCAGTGTTTACACTTCATATTACTGCAATACTTGCAGTAAAATACATAGTTTGCTCAAATCAAACATTTGCATCATCAGCATAATATATAAAGTTTTGTCTTAAAGGGTAACTCCACCAATTTTACACATTAAAGTGTGTTTACAGGTCTTGAGGAGTACTACTACATCTGTGAAAAAAGTAGTCTAAAGCCTTTCATGGCTCCAGTGGAAGCTGCATGTATTCTGATATATTGCCTGCAGTGATGCCACTCAGTGGTTAATTGCATTGTGGGTAATGTAGGAGTCAGGTTTTAAAAAGGATAAAGAATGCATGGAAGAAATAAGGTGATCTCTGTGGTTCTGCTGTATTGATTTTGATCATTGATCATTTGTTTTTAAATTGAGCATAATAAATCCATAATGGGTCGTTGCTTTTTGAAATCATGGTGCCTATATGGCCCACAATCCAACCTCGCCACCGAGTGACATCACTGGAGGCAATTTATCAGATCACAGCTTTCTCTGGAGCCACAAAAGGCTTTATACTTGTAAACACACTTTAATGTGTAACATTGATGGAGTTTCCCTTTAAAGATTGCCTTGTATAACTTCTTTTAAATCCTCATATAATCAGCAAGTCGTCTGAAATGGGCATGTTGTCACTGAAGCACACAGGAAGACAAATACTGCATGTAGAAAAGCAGAATGAAGGACAGAGGAGGGGAGTGTAGAAGAGTGAAAGCTTAGCCGGCAGAGAGACAGAAAAACAGAGAGATTTTCAGACAGGCGGGCAGACAGATAATCTGTGGACTCAAAGGAGGGGAATGTCATTGATCTCCCAGAGGACAATACAATACTGGGCCCTCTGCAATGTTACCAGCAGCCCTACACACACACACACACACACACACACACACACACACACACACACACACACACACACACACACACACACACACACACACACACACAGGGGTCAGACCTTTTGGGTGTGGTGGTGAATAGAGTCTAATTCCTATTCAGTCAGTTGGAAGCTGTCTAAGTCTATAGAGAGTCATTGTCAGGAAGCATTACCCAGCATGCCACACAGCACATCAGGCTACATAACCACCATGCATTCCTTTGGCTCTCTTTCATGACTATTTCATAACCTAAATTGCACATTTGAAAAAGATGTCAGCATCCCCTCCATCGTCTAGTATACTTTTATCATGGGGTCAAAGTTGAAAGCAGAGGTTATAGGTCAGTCAGAGTAAACACAAAGGTTGTTCAGTTTGCATTTCTTTGGCCATTTTCATGTGTTATTAGGATGCGTTTGTGTTTGTAGGATTTTTATTATATTATTTTAATTATTGACAAATAATGACAACCCAGTTGATTTTCATACTTTTTGAACAGGTTAGATGATAATATTATTATCACACAGTTACTAATACCCTGTCAGTTCTCTTTACCAGACCAGATACTGCGGGTAAGGATGCAGTATTTTAGGTGGGATAAAGTGACTCGACTCTGGACTTGTCTTGACTAAGGACTCGAATTGACTTGGCTTGACCTGGCCAAGAAAAAATGACTTGAGACTTTCTTGAGACTTGGATAAAATAGTTTGAATCACATGTCTGGCAGCCAGTTTACACAACATAGCTGAGTACTTTCAGTAATAAACCTAATGTGTATGTAATTTCCACAGTCATACTTTCACATAAGTCAAGAAGAGTGGTAGCCACTGAAATGAAAGGTTTACCCATGTCGTAAATACAGTTGTTTTACATATGGCAAAGAAGATCAGAATAAATGTGACCTGTATCTTTAAGACGTCTCTACCTGTTTCACTGACCTAAAGGAAAGCACCGGCCTGACAGTCTTAAAAGTGCAAAACAATAATTTCATAATACTGATATAAAACTGACATTTTAATCAATTAACTGACACCATAATGCACCCAAGACATCGGTTTATTAAGTGTTATATTATGTATGCCATATGTTTCTGAAATGCTGAATGTCTAAGGATACATCTCAACACTTATGTGGGTGTGTGTTCTTGAATACAATTTGAAATTAATTAGTACGGCCAAGTGAAAAAGCCTCAATAATAAGATGTACAGACCTTGTACCACAACCAAAATGAGACTGTTCTAAATGTTTTACTTGTATATTCAAAGTTTGTGACATACGGCGAGGCTGTGAATGATAAATGGGACAAAATCAAGGGCCTAAAGGGAACAAACCTTCACTCTCAAGTCTGCCATGTGAGTATTTTTATTATCTGGTTTAAGGTGACTGCAAATGCCTCATAAAACAGCAAATATATACATCTCTAGTTGGAAAACAACCATCTAAAACAGCTCTGTAATGTACATTTTCTGCAGAAACCACCAGTTTCCCAAAATACCCTGAAACAACAATGTTTTTCCAGAGAGAAAAACTGAATTCTCTCTTGACAACCATGTTCCCATGCATTATCAATGGTTTAGCCCGGCCCCATGGTGATAAAACATTTTCTACACATGAGAGACAATGTTGGCTGTCAGTTACTTAAAAGAAATGTTAAAATTGGAGCTATGGTTGTTGGAAACACAGACAATATAAATAATAAAACAATGGCTGGAAAAAATAAGAAGCCAATTACAAAGAGAGCTGGGAAAGTGATCCCTGTCAATAGGAGACAGAAGTGGACAGAGATCGATCCACGGAGCTTCAGCGCATGTAAATATTTACAGCCGACTCATCAATACAATGAGAGGAAGAGCGAGGGAATGTGAGGACAAAGAAAAAGACAGACAGACAGACAGACAGACAGACACATGGAGAAACTTGGAGGAAAAAAGCAAGAAACAAGGACTGATTGGACAAAAACCAGGAAAGTAATTCACACAACTTGCACACAATAACACACACACACATGCTCATGCACAGCCCTCTGTGATAATGGTGACATTTGCAGTGTGCCAGTGGTTGTGTGCGGCTGTCTGATAGCCCACAGCGATGGCCTTTAGAAGAGTGACAGGCCAAAATTACCATTAAGAGGCAGCAGTATTACCCCTCTATTACATATACAACACACTCTCTTTCTCTTACACACCCACCCACACACACAACACACACACGGTTCATTGCCATTTATTACTGCTCTATGTGAGTTCAATAGCTTAACAACCTCCGTGTTGGAAAGATTTGATTGGTCTCTCTATCTCCTCCGCTCACCTATCTATTCCTTCCTCATCTGCTCCTGCCTCCATTTTCTGCTCCCTGCAGCCGGCCGCTCTCCACCTCCTCTGTTCTTATCAATCCTCCAATCCTCCTGTTTGCTTATCTGTTTCCTCTCCCATCCTACATATTTTCTTTCTTTCTTTCTTTCTTTCTTTCTTTCTTGGAAATCCACATAAGAATGATGGCATCAAATGTTTAAATGTTAAACACACCTTATTGCCAAGTTGACCCCTTAATTTAGTAATTCAGTAAAGTTTCCTTTCTTAAGCCCCACCTGGATAAAAACAGCCAATCAGGCAGCCATGTTGTTTCTTATTAACACCAACTGATAGATAATCAAGACATTTTGACACTCATGTCAGCAAGCTCATAGTCATGTTTTACCTCTGTAATGTTCTACTAACAAATTAATTCAAAGTCATTTGATCGATTACCCTCTGAAAAGTCTTTGTCTTATGGACATCTTTTCCTTATTTTACACTGCACATCTGGCTTCCTTTAGGCCTTCAGCCTTATAACTGTACCCCTTTATCTTAGTTTCTATTGTTTTGTGTAAAGAACTTAATGTAATAAGTGTTTTTAGAAGTGTTATAATAATGAATCGATACCAAGATACGTCATATTTATGTATATGTGTGCCAGGTAAAGACCCTACTACATAACATAACCCCACTGCAGCGCAGAGCAACAGTGGCTAACAGATGTAAAAGCTTTTCCCAACAATACTGACCTTGGCAGCGGGGGATAGACAGGCAGGGCAGGGAGCAGACCGACAGACAAATAGACTGGCTGATGCTCTACAGGCTGCAGTATTTACTGGTCTGTAAAGTCAAGGTGGGAGGCTGTGCACGGCCTTGGTGCGTGTGTGTGTGTGCGAGAGAGAAAGCTACTGCTTGTACATCAGACTTTGTGTGTGTGTGTAACGTGTGCATGCATGTGTGTGTTATCAGGGTAGTGCAGACTCTGCTGTCCAGCGGTGTGTGAGATGAGACAGAACGAACGATTTACCACCATGAAACACTAAGCGGACTATTAAACACACAGACACACACGCACACGCACGCACACACACACACACACACACACACACACACACACACACACACACACACACACACACACACACACACAGAGAGAAACATCCACATCCATCCTTTCCAGATACAGACACACACTTTCACTCTTATCTGTTAAAATTACGCACACCACACACACACATACTCATATAGCAGTGGTGTTATCGGAGGTCACTATTGGTCCATATCTTGGCCAGGGGTGAGCACTTGGGCCTGTATGATGACAGCCATATCTGCAGATGGAAAACTAACCAGCCAATGGCTCTCCACTCAGCCTCACACGCTACACACTCAAAACTTGGTCGGAGCCCAATGATGGATCTGTGAAGACACACACACCCTCCAACAGGCAGGTCAGGAGCAAGGTTGACTGCAGGCAGCACTGTGAAGCTGGAATCAGCATCAAGCCAAAGAATATGGATTTTTGTTTTCCATATCCCATCGTTTGCTGTCATTTCTTCTTAATTTTGGAGTAGTTTCTATCAAAAGTTAATTATTGCCTTTGCACTAATTATTTAAACTGAGCGTTCGTTCGGCAGCACATCTGCAGATTCCTTTGAGTGTTTTTGTTCAGTATTAATGTGAGAAGCAGTGGGGGCCTTTTCATTTTGCATGATGCAAACTCAACATGTTATTAACTATGAATCAGAGAGCGGCACCAAGAACACAAGCAAGAGCAGTCTGAGCGATATTCATTCAAACTGGCACAGGATTCAAACAAAAACAAGGCCAGCGAGGCTGCAAAAACACTACTATTCGGCTAAAATCTGAAGTCATTGTGCCTGCATGTGGGTGTTTGAAAAAAAGGCAGATGAAAAGAGAAAGTGAAGTAGGGTGTGTTGGGCAAGTGCATGTTTTTAAAAATGGGAAAATAAAAATCTGGATCATGCTTAAAACATACCAAATCGTTTTTTATTGACAAGGGTTTTGTTGGAGGGCCAAAGATGAGTTCAAATTCAAGAACATAATTCACAGAAACGCAGATTTTTTTCCACTAATTTCCAGACAGTGGATGTCAAACAGTTATACTATCATGACCTCACTTGAGTTGAATTTAATTCAGCAATGCTGTTGCCCATTATAACTGACTTATGACATCGCAATCTTCAGATTTAGACAACAATTATCTACCTGCATGAGGCTTGTGAGTGTCCATCATCCTCATTGTTTGCCTTCAACTAAAACTCGGAACATTAAAAAGATGGTTGAGAATTTATTTGTGGTCCAAAATCTGACAGTTGAGAGTCAGCTGCCAAACAACAGTGGATTTAGAAGCCTTTGGTTTTATTCGTTTAGAAGAACCGGTCTCATCATTATTTTATAGCTGTAGTTTCCAGTGGTGGAAAGAGTACTGTGAAAATCTGTACTCCAGGTACATTCATTCAAATTGTCCTCAGTACTCATTTATGATTTTAAAATTTTCTTTTAAAAATAGTAGATTTCATGGTGTAAATGTAATTGACTGACTTGAAAAAATACTGAAGTACCAAAAAAAAAAGGAAAAAGAAAGAAAAAGACTTAATAAAAGTGATTTTAGCAGCTGTTATTAGTTACTCTCACCTCTGATAGTTTCTTTATTGGAACAGTTTTCCTACAAATCAACATATAGTTTAATCATGCTTTCTTCAGTGATATACTGTCTGTATTTAACTGGACTCCATCAATCAGTTTACTCATCGTAAGAAGTACTACTCAGCCTGTGAAAGCATTCTTTACCTGGCATGAGCTTAAGATGACGTCATCAGTATTGCCTTGGCTCGGGCATTGAGACGACAGATTTGAGGGGTTTAAAGTTTGAAAGATACAGGTAATTTCTTCACATGGAGGGTCGTGGAGGGAAAAGGTGCTGTTATTTGCATTACGGGAAGTGTAGGATCCCCTTATTGCTATCCAACTAAGTGTCAGCCAGCTTCACATACCTTGGCACAAACACTGATGGAGCAAAATAAACAAATAACACGTCTGTACAGGATATTTAGGTTGGAGGCTATTTGGCTGGCTCCTTATATTGGCACTATCAGCGAGGCCTCTGTTACAGTCCCAACAGAAACAGCGTGAATTAGCTCATCCATTAGGTTGATACAACAAAACAACAGCAAACTAATAATAGATTCATCATTAGAAACCAATATGGCCTAAAGGCATCAGGGCATTGCAGGTGTTATACCCATCCTGAGGAATTAAAGGTGCACTGTGCATCTTTTCTTTAAAGGCATGTAAACAAACATTGATACATGGAAGAGCAGCCATGTGTTGGGTGTAGTGAAAAACAGCACTTTGCACCTTTAAAGTTCAAGAATACAGAATTATGTAACCAAAATTGCTACTAAAAAAGTTCCATAGGGCACCTTTAACAAGATCTCAAATATAAAAAAATATATAACAAGTTAATCATCAATAGTGATGTGAGAAATATCATTAACAACCCTTATTATTATTTTTTTATGTGACGGCTTACCTCATAAACCTGAGCGCATCAGTGACAGGAGCTTTTTAAACGACATGCATGAGACACTTTAAATCCCCCATTCTCCAAAAGTTTCTGATGACAAACTCCTGGCAACCCAAGGGTTTTGTTTATTTTGGGTATGATGCCAAAAATACAAGTTAGATCCTGCTGCACAGATTAAGTCTGAATATTATTCAAATACATTTCCCAATCTCAAGTGACTTGTTTTACTCAAACTTAAAACATACACTTTCTAGACAAATTTTTACTTTTTTTTTTCTCACTTCAGATCACACAGACTGCTCCTCCAGGCTACAGCTCACCTTCATTGTATGTTCAGCATCCAAATTTCATATCACAGCTATATGCAATTATTAGATCTATTTTATTACTGATCAAGGGATTTCTACTGATCAGTCATTAGTCTTTATCATCGCCCCAGTACACAGACCAGCTCTATAGGCTCACATATAGATAAACGCACACTCTAAATTGAAATGATTGCTAAAAATAAACAACAGATGATTGTCAAAAAAAAAAAAAAAAAAAAAAATTAAAAAACAACAGACTGTTAAAAATCTATTAGGGTCTCTGGAGAAACTCCCCGCCTGCTGATATTTGTTTTGCTCCATTCGTTCTGTTTTTATTGTCTAACTACCCCAGGCCAAACCATCACAAGTGTCTAACTGGGGGGTTGGGGGGTTGGGGAGGCAGCCAAGTTGAGGCAACACTCGGCTGCTGCTCTCCCAGATTTACATTCAGGAGCCATTTTCTGATTCTGCTACCCAGAATTCAGTCTGTGCAGCTCTCTCTCTCTCTCTCTCTCTCTCTCGCTCTCTCCACCTCTATCACTCCCTTCATTATCACTGTCCACTCCACAAGAGAGTAAAGGTAGAAAAGCAAGGGATGGGGGGGTTGGTGGAGGGTTAAGAGGGAGGGAAGTGGAGAGAAGGAAAAGGTGAGAGACAGAGAGAGAGAGAGAGAGGGAGAGAGAGAGAGGGAGAGAGAGAGAGGGAGAGGGAGAGGTACAGAGAGCTGCAGCTATCTGCTGAAATATTCATGTTGGTGCCAGCAGCTTTTCCATTCCCCGCTCAGCAGGGGGCTGCTGTTTGATACATCCATCGCTCTCTCTCCCTCCCTCTCTCTCTCTCTCTCTCTCTCTCTGCTCGCCCCCACCCCCCCTTCCCCCTCCCTGCCTCCCTCTGTCTCTCTTCTTAACTAGTCAGGTTAGTGGATAGTAAATGCTCATGCAGAGCTGGAGGGCCGATCTCTCGCCTAACCAGGGCAAAGTAGTGCTGCCCCGCCGCTTTCTTGTGTTCGACAATATTACCAAAAATATAACAAATCTTTTAGAAATCAAAGCTTCTGCATACGTGTCTCACTTGCATACTAATTAAGTGTCTTAAATGACCAACACTGAGGCTATGAGCCTGGCTGGTGCAATCGGCGGCCTGTGGGCCGCATCCAGCCCAGAGGCCACCTCTGAGTGGCCGACCATACATAAATCTGATATATGACTAAATATGTAAACAACATATAAAGTAGTGTATATATGTCTCACACACATATTCTTATAGATGTGTACATAGTAGTCATCATATAATAACACTGTTATTCTTTCTACTTCCTTCATTTGTGTTTGGGTAAAAATTGTCATTACCAAAAGATAAAAAAAACAAATGTTTATAAATAAACTGCTGAAATGTCTGGCCCATCCTGGTTTAATATTTTGGCCCAATTAAATTTCTAATTAATAGGACCAGGAACCAGGAACCAGGAGATGATATAAATATGTCTCCCTTCAGTGATTTTGTCTTATCGTTTAAATCGTGGTGGCTATCGTTTTAATATGTCTCAGTGTATAGGTGTTTGCTGATCAATGCGCAGGACAGCTGTATGTTAATAGTGGATCTTTAAATGATTTTTTTCACGAGTGGGATGAATATCTTAATTTGTCAGGTATTTACTAATTCACTAGATTAGACAGAAACAGACACTCTATCAATTAGAAGGTTCTCAACATATTTTGATTGTATAATATTATGACATATATTGATATACTGATAGAGATTTTATGCATGTAATCTTCTATCAGCTCTCTATTAAATATTATCAGAACAAACAAAAAAAATGGAAATGAAATCCTGTCATTTCTAATCACATTTCAGAAACACAAGCTGCATTACAAAATTAGGAGGTTAAAATGATATTTGCTAAATATTATGTTGTCTACTGTCAGAAGTTTTTATACAATATATATATACCTGTTCATGATGTTAATTAAAATAACTGAAAGTTGAACCCATTTTAATTAATATCAGCTCACTCTATTATTCATTAACTCAGAGTTGACAATGTGAAAGCTGCCATCGCTTCTCCTCAACTATTTACTAATTAGGGGCATTCATTTGTTATTTGGTTCTAAGCTCCAACCTGATATAGCTACCAGCAAGTTCAACATCACATCACAGTTATTTTCTATTGAATTATAGCCTGTTTTACCTGCAGCCAAACACTGCAGGTAAAACACATTCAAGCAGAAACAGTCAAGGTCAACAGAAAAAGATAAGTGAAGAGTACCTTCTGTCCGATCATCACCGGTATGATCTTTTGGGAAATTGTGTCTTTTTGACAAAAAACAGCAAGATGTTAAGCAGGCCGATATTGTAAAGAATAAAAAAGTAAACTCAATAAATACTAGGTGCTAGGTGAAAATGAAAACCCTAATTTGATTATTTTCATTTGAATATTTACTCCCGTAAGATTCATATGTGGAAAATTATAATGCTATTGTGGAATTACATTTTCATTCGCAACTTAACATTATCATTTTAATAAAGTCTGCTTTGGGCTTCCATACTGGACAGAAGTTACATGTGAAAAATTGGTAATTTTTTTACTATGCATTATATGTTCATTTAACATTCTAGTAAGTAGTAACATTTTCTCCTCAATATGCCATGACAAGATGATGGTTAATTTAACCTTATGATCCTGTTATGGAACAAGATTGACAAAAGTATTGATACATTGACACTTTTTATAAGCACATTAAAATGATCAAATATCTGCATTTGATATTATCAAAAATACCAAAGCTATTATAAAAGGAAGAAAATAAGTCACATTTTCAACCCAGGGCTGCAGAGATATTAACATTTTTACAAATGTATTTGATACGTTTAGTTACTTTTCTGTACAGCACTGTGTGCAACGAAAAATATATCCTTTTTTTCTTCTTTTTGCTGTGGTATTGAAAGAGGTATCACATTTTTTTTTTTAATACTATGTTTACCAGTTTAAAATTCTGGTTTCGTGACAGCAAATATAATGGTATATTTAGGTGGTTTAGAATATATTGTACATACAGTACATATGAATAATACACGATTCATTGCACAATTGCAAGGCTCACTATTTTATGTATTCCTTTTTTATTTTTCTAATCACACAACCTGTCAGGTGACCCCTTTTACAGGTCCCAGTAAGATGTGTCTCTGCATTGTTTGTAGGTATTGCATCTGATACAGTAGAAGACAAGTATGAGGAGAGAAAATCAAGGTGAGAGAAATTTAAAGAAGACTGACATAAGACTGAAAACAATGTTTATTTGCTGTCCCACACATTTCAAGAAATAGTTACTTGGCCCTGGTAGATGTTGGTGTCACAATATCCTTTTAAAACATTTTCATTTACTTTCACTACAAGTTTTCCACACAGCCAAGAAAAATCATCCAAGGAAAACACTGCTGAGGATGAAAAAAGTCTCTGAGGGCGAGGTTGTGCCTTTCGGTGAACGACCACATGATTTTATTTAGAACTGATGTCAGAGCTGGTGGTTAAACAGGGAGGGGCTGCCTGCACGGTGACACTGGGTTCGTGCATGATGGGTGTGTGAGTGTGTGTGTGTATGTGTATGTGGTTTAACCAGCACATGTGTTGGGGGATGTGGCAGATGTTGCAGGGGCAAGGATTAGTCTGTGTGTGTCTTTAAGTGTGTGCATTAAAAATATCTTCACCACAGCAGGAAGCCACAGTGGCCAATTACAGTGCAGCATCTGGGCTTGCACACATTTATTAGTGTGTGTGTGTGTGTGTGTGTGTGTGTGTGTGTGTGTGTGTGTGTGTGTGTGTGTGTGTGTGTGTGTGTGTGTATGTTTGTGTGTGTGGAGGGGATGGGGATGGGGAGGTTCAGGCGGAGTTCAGGTTATTTACATCTTAGCATGCAGAGTTTCAGTAAATGGTGCATGGTGTGTGTGGCAGTGGTGAGGCTTTGTGTCACAGCAGCAGAATCCAAACACACGCCATGAAGAAGAATACAGAACAGAGGAGAGAGAATTAGAGAGAAAGATAGCAGAGTAAATACAGAGTGGCAAAGTAGACAATGGTGAGAACGGAAAAGACACAGTTTAAGGTTGGGAGGTAGGGGAGAAAAATAAAACAAAAGCTCCGCCGTTTCCAGCAGAGATGTGAGACATCGCTGGTTTTCTCTCCACACACTCTGGAAAGAAGGTGTAGAGTGAAAATATGACCGTGCGAACAAAAGGTACAACTGAACATTTTTAGTCTATTGCATAATTCCCCCTGGAGTCTGTGGAAAACTAATTCTATTCATTTTATCGTCTCTTCTTTAATTAGAAGTGTGATTACTTGGCTGGTTGAATAATTGTCGGATGCTTGTGAGTCATTGGTAGTCTGGGGCTCACTTTAATTCCATTTAAATGAATTGAAACAACACAGGAAGTGAAATACTAAGTCAGGGACGTGCAAAGACATTTTAAGGAACTGTTGCTCAAACTTGAAAGTAGGTGCAAAAATTGGAAAATAAACATCTCTGCCAATGAGACTGAAGTGATGTGTGTCATTCTTTGCAATCCAATTTCATTTTTTTTTAAATATAGCTGTGAATTGTTCAGAAGCCTATGTGGCGATTACTATTCACAGGGCATCAAATTGGTTATACCATTCCTTATTAATTATTTCCACAGCTTCAAAAGACTCACCCAGAGCCCTAACACAATGGCAACAATACTGAGTTTAGCAGCCATATCTGCTAATCTGTGCCTCACTGAGGCATTTCCGATCTGGTCTCACTTTTACAGTGGCCCTGAAGGTCAAAACACAACAACATGTCACAAAACACACACTGTAAAGTTGCTGAGTTTTCTGAAATGTCATTGCCTTTTGTGACGCGCTGTTGTTTTTTTGTGAAATGTGTTTTCTGTAATGTCGTGTTTATGAGAAATGTCGTGTTTTTGAGAAATGTTGTTGTGTTTTCTGAAAATGATTTTTGGACCTTCAGGGCCACAGCACACAGCATTCAAGGGCTACTTGTATTTATGCAGCCACAACAGCAAAAAATAAAACCAGAAGGGCAGCTGCAGCCAAAGAGGGCAAGTGGGCCGTTCTTCAGCCTGGCCTTGTGCACGTCCCTGCAATGAGTTCATGTACATATTGTCATGAATTTATGGTTTCCTTCAAGAAATATTTTATTTAGTTATTTTCTCTCATTTCACTTTATATAACTTTAGTAAGGAAATGAACTTCTGCCCCATATTTAATCTACTTTAGGTATGACTCTGATTCTGTCTTACTCGTAAGTCTTGAAACTGTATCATGATGTTTGCTGTTGTTTCCTACTTGGATTGTATTAAAGCTAAGGTCGGCTAAAGCCTAATAAGACATATGGTTAATAATTACATTAATAGGCAAAACATTATTATTATTGTTATCATTATAATGATCACAAATCTCAGATGAGGCCATGGAGATGAGCATGTGTGTGTGCAAACCTACACAGAGAAAGATTACAAAAAAAAACAGGAAATAACCATTGATCACCTGTGTGCTTCTGAGCCTTTGTGGTCTTAATTGGTGGGATTTTAATTGAACTGCTGAGACAAAAGAGCATGATATTTACTTAGTACGTTATTGATGCTGTATCGTCACTTATTATGATTAGGGCTATGGGAGATCATGCTGGCTGCCAGATATCCACTGATATGATCCATCCCACTAATAACTGTATGTTCAGCGGTGATGAGAGGATTTTCTGGTACTAAAAAAGGTTTTCCTCCACTTCACCCATATATTTTCAAACTACTGTACATGTTTCTTCAAGATTTAATAGAAACATCAAATCTTTGTAGATTTTTGTCATTTTGTAGAACTTGAACCATCTCTTAAAATCTTTAAACATGAAACTCAAATTCATGCAGCCAGGTTGCATTGCAAGTTTATTTTAGCAAGCTACAAGTGATTAATGGTAAACTGAAGTCCCACTAGATTGTTATAAAGGCTGCAATGTAGACAAAAAATGGCACCAGATGATTGGAGATGTAAAAAAGAAGAGTCATTAAGCTTTATAGTAGCTGGAGCAGGAAGACAAGGAGGACAAGGACTCAAACCAACCTTGTATTCAATGCTTTCAGCAACTCTCCCAAACGGCGTCATCAATCAAGGTTTTCCTGCATGTGTGGCTGAATAGAGAGTCCACTCTAAATGTGAGCACATCGACAAGTGGCTTCTATTATTCATACGTTCAGTACAGATACTGTGTTGGCAGCACTTTGTGTGTGTGCGTGTGTGTCATTCTGCAGAGTGGAAACACAAACACATGCAGGTGTTCGTGTCAGACCACGGCACTATACAAACTATACACTGTACTATAAACTGTACAAACTATATATTGGAGATTTACCTATAAATATAAAATTCATCATAAAAGCCACTGAACAGCTACACCAGAATATTACGCACAAAAATGTAAAAAAAAAAATAGAATTTACTATAATTAACTTTTTTTCATTTGCTTTATTAATTATCTTTTATTAAGGAATCATCTACAATTAACCTTCCAAATATAACACACAACATAGACTGCAACCACAATGTGACAAAGGGAATTCCTAAACGAGTAAAATCGAAAACTTTCTGAAGGTGGCCACACTCAATCTGTCAAGAAATAATTAAGAATATGCTCTGACATTAGTAAATGACATTGAGATTGTGTTTCCATTTTTAATTAATTGAATGAAAGTGAAATGACCCCAGTCCTGCTGTGATAATTAGTTGTTAGACAGCTTATATAGAAAATCTATTGGTCTCAAGAAAGACTAATGTCTTGGGGTGCAGGCTGCCTATCCATAGACAGAAATGCCTTGATTGGCCATTTTATGTTTACTGTATTGTCTACATGTAGCTGTTGAACAGCACAGGATAGTCAAGAAAAGCCGGCCTGTTGGTTCAGTAAATGGAGAGACAGAGTAACGGAGAGTATAGATTGCTGCAGTGGATGGATCGCTGTTCAGAGCAGAATGTGCTCATCAGGGCAGAATTAGTCTATCGAGTAGAATAAGATAAAGCATGTAAAATATCCAGTCAGATAATGCACTGCCCTGGCTATTGACTGCACCATCTCAATGTGAAGGTTATTGGTCTATTTGTTTGCATGTGTTGAAGGGGAGGAGGAGCTGCTTTGATTATACTCCAAAAAGTTCCAGTGGCTTCAATGACAATTGATTTTGTTGTAATGAAACTAATGATAATAGTTTATAGTCGCCTGGTTGTTTCAATCACTGCTGTCCAATCAGAGTTAAAGCTTGACTTGCCTCCGCGGGGATCTGCTGCCCGAGCTGACACATTATAATCTCACTGACTAAATTCAAATACAAATGAAATGAAAATCTGTTTCATCATATAAGGTTATCTTGTGTTTATCAATACAAACCTTGGAACACTTTATTTCCCTCTGTTCTAACCTTTTCTACTCTATCCTGGAAGAACACAGACCCATGCGCAGTTATGTATTGGGTCTGTATTGGGCTTTTAACCCAAGTTAAAAGCAGGCGAGCCCAAAGTACGCCTGCTTCTGTTGGGAGTATGTGGTAGTAGCCATGTTATCTTAACCACACTGCTAAATGATTAATAAATAAAACCACTATTTACACGCCCTCAGTGATGACAGTGCCTCTTGTTGGCCTCAACCGTGCATCTTTTGTCCCCATTTTTCCTCTTACTTCTTATGATGTGTGACTACTGCCCCCTAGTGGTCAAAGACATTCACTACCCCTATAGCTGCACTGCAGCAGGGTTGTAATTAGGCCACATATCTTTCTTCTCTCTTAGTGGTCAAAAACAACTTAATGCAGCAGCAAACTCTGAGCAAGAGGAGTCCCCCCTTCTCCTCTAACATGTACTAGAACACAACAATCTGTTGCTTCTGAGAAACTCTGCATTTCTCTAACTTCTGTTTTTGTTTCTGTTTCATGCTCCACTCAGACGGCCAGGAACCTCCCACTCTCCTCATACCTTCAGGGCCCCCTCATGGATCATTGCTTACTTCTGTTTTACAATCTTCTTAAAAAAAAAAAAAGGGAACAAAAGGGTAAAAAAAATCTCCATCTGTACACGTATTTTGTCAATAATTATTGATCCTGTCCTCTTCCAAGTCACCATGGTAGAGAGGAGGTTGTGTGGCTACACCTTGGCCTACTCATCCTCCTGAATTCACTCTCTTCACATATATTTTATAATCTACTTATGTCAGATATTTTAACTCATTGTAATTTTTATACTGTTTGATGTTGTTGGTCTGTTCTGTACATGTGAAATTTATTGCTTGTCCGTCATTCCCTCCTCTGCGGCGCTCCCTGAGGTTTTTTCCATTTCTTTTTTTTTCTCTCCTGCTACAAGGGTTTTCATTGCCTTACTTGAATCAAGGGTCTTAGGACAGAGTGTGTTGTGCACTGTGCAGATTGTATGGCCCACTAAGGCAATGTTAGTTGTGATTATAGGCTATATAAATATTATTGATTTGACTCTTTTTGGGGGTTTGTTTGTTCACATGGATGTTTGAGCTTCACTGTGCTCAACTTAAATCTGAGTTTAACATGTGTATGTTTGAACATGATCACAAGTTTGGAGCCAACGGTGGTCCAATATGCAACTTACACAAGTGTCAGTGCACATACACCAAGAGTGGGCATCTCTTCTTTTCTGAATGTATTCTATAGTTAAACTTGAAATGTTATTTTAAGAATCTTTAACATAGAAACTGAACTTTTAAGTGGGATGTAGAAATCATATCAGACACAGATTGTTATTTAAAGAGTGCTTGTGTCAAAACACAGAGGAGATCTTTAAATTGATCTCGGTTGGTTTCATTTCATTTCACTGAAACTGCTGGATTTGCACATTAAACCTTGAGATAAGTGATGTATCACAGTGTGTCGCCCTTATTTTCAAAATCGCGTTATTATTTATTGTGATTCAGGTGTGAGGGAAAATGTTCCCTGCTGGTGTCTTCATGGATGCTTCACCATTCACCAGCTCACATATGAGAGCATATTAATAGTAAGATTAGTGGGCTGTTTTCACATTATCCTTTAAATCTTTCCTTGTTTGTATTCAGTAGTTTTATGTTGTCCTTCTGTTTTAACTGCCCTCTGTGCATTCTTAAACGCACCACAAAAATAAATCATTCATTGTTGTGCATTAGCTAACTCAAGCTAAGCTGAATGTCACTGTATTGCTGAAAACAACAGCGACATAACAGCCTAAATAATCAATCATTGTAGTTGGGGTACTAGAAGAAGCACTACTGTGGCCCCTAACAGACACCACCTCTTCCTCTGGCCCATCAGCCTCAATTATCATCAGTAGCAGATGTGTCATCATCAGCTTCTATACGACTATCATCTCCATTTCCTTCCTATTTATTGCCACCTCTGTGCCAATTCAAACATGTGATGTAGCAGCACGGCTTCTGTCATTCTATTGTTTCTGCTGTTTTTGTGCCAAATTGGCTCTACAGTGTAGATTTGTTCACTTTAAAGCACCCAATAGAGAAAAGTCATTTTTCTTCAGTCAGTAATTTTGTAATGAATGTGAGTGAGACAGGGCACAATTCAAATGTTTATTTAGGCAATTATTGTTAATATGTGAGCTGATATACAGTATTTATCAGCTCAAAGAGGGGTGTCCTTGTCAGAGTCCGGGACAGGAACACAGCTTCCTCTCCACCAGCGACAGCCTGACTGAAAGCACTCAGACTGTCAGCGCCAGTGCACCATGGACAGAGCTGCGGTGGTGTCGGCCCGCAGGACTCCCTCAGTACCAGAATGCAACATCTCAACCTCCACCCTGGCCTTTGACCATCACTTCACTACAACCACGACAGGATTACTCTTCCTGGCTGAGATAGTAAGTGTGAATATGGATTTTAAGATGTTCGGTGCCTGATTTGATGGCAAGAAGTTCATTTTGGAACAAGTGATTGTACATTTAAGGAGCACTGTCCGGAAGTGGCAATAAATATAATGTTTATGAGAGACAATAATAGAATAGAGAAGACAAGCTTGTTTCTGTTAGGGTAGTACAGCAGTACATAAAGTGGTTCTGTGTTAGAAAAAAAGAGATTTTTTAATCCTTTTCTATGAAAAAGATCTGAAATTCACATGAGTAAAAATGGCATGAAAGGATTTATGTAGCATTCCTTTGACTGTATTTAATGGAGTTACAGAAGAACTATGAACCTTTTTTTCTAAGAAAATAGGAAGTTAACCAAAAACATGCCAAGCAAATCGACTCTTCCTCCTCTCTCTCTCTCATTGTCTCTCTTCCTTTCTAAATCAGCTGCGGGAAAAAGTCTGGACAGTTTTTCTGTAAATACAGTCTGGCTGGCTGCCATGCAGAGGCTGGGCAGGCCACAGTCAGACTAATCTGATTGGAAATGACTGCAACAAGTTTTAAGTGAAATTTTATTGCAGACACACTCTAAACGTGTCTATTTATATAACAGATTGTGGGATCATAACTTTCAATTCATAGATAAATTAGAAGATGGTAAAATGAAAGTTACATCCTGAAAATACCACATTTGACTGCTAATTCAGGGTTAAATTAATATGACAGGTGCACCGAAACGTCTCAGTGACTCGGCAGATAACCTATGAGGGATTTCATTTAAACAGAACTCAAAATTAAACTCATGTTTTTCACCAGAAAATGTTTTCTTCTCGGATATGAAACATCCAGCAGGAATCTTTTGTTGTGAAACAGGAAGGGTGGGTTTGGTTTAGCGTAAGAGGAAAGAGATTTAGTTCCTCCACACAACACTTCAGATTCAGAGGAGATGGAGGCATGTTGGGTGCAAGGTTAGTATAGTTAACTAAGACTGACCTAAAAACTAAAATGAGATGCCACAAACATTTTAGAGAACAGGAATTAAAACAAAATAAAACAAAAAAAGTAACTGAAACAATATTGATACTTTGCAAAATACGTACAATTAAAGTATAGAGGATATTTGGTCAAATAAAGCACGAGGTGCTTCACAAAGTGCTGTGTTTGTATTGTATTACCTATTCTGAACTTCTTAAATCTTGATCCTGATGAATACCCCCACCTCTTCCCAATATTATCAAAAACAAAACAACTAACATTGAAGCTATAAAGACCAGTGATGGAATATAAGCAGCCCTACATGTTCTTAAGTCCAGTGCATTATACTTACGCATTTCCATGTTCCGCTACTTCTTCCACTCTACCACATTTTGGAGGCAAATGTTGGACTTTTTACTCATCAGAGTCAAAGTAGCACATTAAAATGAATTATTTTGATTAGCAATCAGATAAAAAAAAACAACTAATTGCACAACACTGATTCTGATGATCATAAAAATGCTGAATATTGACTGATAATTGGCCAGACTGATGATTGGTCGACATATATACAATGTAGTGTATAATTTTGAGTCTTATGTACATTAAATGTGAGATATAATATGACTTTTGGGTACTTTTTTTACAACACTATACTAAACTATACTAAAACTATAAAAAAAAATCTCCAACAAGCAAACCCACTCTGAAGCTAAACTGAACTGAAACAAACATTAAAAATGAAATAAAAACAAAAATGAATGAAAAATGCAATAACTCTTGTAATAACTCTACTGGCTATAACTGCCTCAAAATGCTTTATTTAATTTCCCATATCTATCTCCTTCTAAGATCTACAGTAACTGCTGTAGCTTTGACCCGTATACATAGACATATACTGTAGATAGAGAACAACTGTGCCAAATATTTTCTGCTCCAGTCAATGGAAAAATACACCAAAAAAAACCTGTCACACCACATTTGTCTCTTTCACCTCATGTTTCTAGTTTTATCTTTTACCTGCGTTTGTTTTTCATTTCCTTCTTTCACTCTGAAGTAAATTGAAAGGTATTTTAAGGTCTTAAATTTCTCTATTGTGCTCCAGGTGTGTGGTATGTTGGTGTGGATTCTGGTCGGGGGTACAGAGTATTTCCTGCTGTCTGCTCTCTGCTGGGTGATGTTTGTTGCCGTCGTGTGTTGGGTTCTGACCATTTGCCTGTTCATAGTTTACCTCACTGGAGTCCACAACAGGATACCACAGATCCCCTGGACTACCCTGGTAACACACACACGCACACACACACGCACACGCACGCACGCACACACACACACACACACACACACACACACACACACACACACACACACACACACACACACACACACACACACACACACCGTTATCAGTTTTCTGCTTCGTGTTTTAGAGAAAAGTCTGACTGCTTTGTCCTGTTTATCTGTATTTTACTCTTCATGTCTTCTGTCTCCCAGTCACTGTGTGTGAACTGTAGTGCTGCTGCTCTGTATCTGGTGACAGCAGTAGTAGATGCTCTCTCAGTCAACCAGGCCATCAGGGGGCGACACAACTACAACTGCTGGGCAGCATCTGCAGTAAGAGCACTCCTGTTTATATGATGTGTGGAGGGAAATGTTCATCTAAAAAGAAGGTTTTTGTCATTATTTGTGTACGTATCAATAATATAAATGAGGTTTTATGGGTTCACATAACACACAACAAGACAAGACAAGAAAAAAAAGAGGATTGTTACAACAACCACAGTGTAATCTGGGATTTTAGCATATAAGTGACTGCACTGTGCCAAAGCAGAACAATCTGATCTGAGACATGGTGGCTTTTGGAGCTGATTAGATTTTTTGAACTAACAAGAGACTTATGTTTTTAATAAAAAAGCAAAGATATCCTTAACTAGTCTCGTATGGGTGTAGCTCCACATGTAGCTTCTACATTTCCCATAATGCATCTTTACTAGGTGATTTCACTGATAATGACAGGCTGACCTTACAGACTTTGGAAACCTCTGTTATGTGACGCATAAAACATTATGTAGCAGCTTTCACACGCTGAGCAGTATCCCTTGTGAAGTGTAAACTGGACTGCTTTGGTTGGCCATAAACACTGCTTTGGTTGGCCATAGACAACATTTACAGTGGTGGGGTTGTGCTGCTGTAATTTGTTCTCGTAATGATGTGGAATAAAAATCAGTCAGTGTCAGTGGCCTGTCATGATGGAATGAATGTTACTGATGGCACAAATCCTGAATTGTATCATGATATTGACAATGAAAGGGTATTTGTGGATTGGTCAGGTCATGGCCATTGAGGTATTGCGATTGTCGCACATTTTCTGTTCCTTTTTTAGTGTGTAGATTGTCCACAAACACTTGGAAATAAACTAAACAAATCAAATAAAGCAATAAAGAAGTACAAATGGGAACATTTTATTTACGGCTCCCAAAACGCCAGATGTGACAATGTCAATAACTTTAAGTTGTCATGCCACAGCAAGATTGACATTTAAAGAGGAATATCATAACATGTCATTTGTCATCATAGCAGTAAATTACTAAAGTGAGGGGAATGTCCTCATTCTGTCATTGTACCAAAAGGAGCTGTTTACCACCTGGTTAATAACAAATGACTTCTGTAGCTCCAGGGTTCACTTTGTCATTTCTGACTGAAGTGGTTCAAACATGTGACATTTACCTGCCACGTCAGTTCTTCTGTAGTAGGCTACCATGTACTGTTATTGCATTACCTGTGTGTTATGTGGACATTTAAGTTTAACCAGTGCTTTGACTTGCAGAGAGTAGATAATGATTAAATGTTTTTTAACATATTAAAAGTCACTTTTATTCCTTCTCACTGTTTCCTTGTCCCTCTCTACTTCCTCTTGCTCTTCTTTTCTCATCTGTTCTCCACTTTTCATGCCTTCAGTTCTTTGCATTTCTCACCACACTGTGCTATGCAGGAAGTAGTTACCTGAGCTACCGTGCCTGGAAAACCACAGAAGAGGGACAATAAAATCAAGACATTGTTCAGACTTTTCTCCGGGCATCTTGACTGAGATCTGACTTCAGACCAGAACAAGGCTTCTGTCGAATTAAAACTTGTATCCTGACTGTAAATATGATCGTGATGGAATATCTTTGCTGCAGGCAGAGGGGGGTTTCGTTCTCAACAAACTTTGTGGACTCACAGTTACTACACAGTTGTAAAGCTGAGTTCATTGAGGACAAGTCAGTTTAAATAATGACAGAGATAAACTGTATCATTTTGAATACAGAATGAATAAATGAATGAATAAATAAAGCTAAATAAAGCTGGTAAAATCAAACCTTTTCTATTATATTTGTAGCAGATTAGGCACTTCACAGCAGGCAGGACCACGTGACACATGTATATGCACCAGTGGTGGACTTGGTCAGTATGGTTGGCCAATATATGCAGTGGGGCACCAGCGCACAGAAAGTTGTGACATATTCATAGTTAAGAGAGAGGGCCCTTCACCATGTTGGGCATCCAAGAGGGCACTTTCCCACTTTTTTCAAACATGGAGCCCCCAGGCCCTTTTTTAATCACTTTTTAAGTATCGATGTAAACAGTAAAGGTTGACTCTCTAATCAGAATGATTTCAGTCAGACTGAATCAATATTGTCCTTGTATCCATAGTAATTCAGTATACACATTGTGAGACTCAAGTCCAGAGTCAGCCTTTTAAAAAATGTTTTGCTTTAAATGTTTAGCTTCAATATTATTACAACCAAGTTGATTTTATTTTCTTGTTTTATGATTTTAGGTTATCGTCACAAGGTCAAAAAAGTCAAATACATGAGTATGCTGCATGCAACAGAATTTAATGATTCAGATTGAAAATTTCTCCAACCATTAGAAATATGCAGAAATAAAAATCAAAAGTTAATTTTTAAAAAGATTTACTTTATTCATTACACAGAAAAGGAAAAGTGAAAAAACTAAATTGACCTTATTCACATGGTGGCCATTTCCCTCAACCAATCATTTCATTTCATTATGTCCTGTATGGTTCATTTCCAAGACTACATTTCCAAAAAATGTCTCCAAGATGTGTGATGATATTTCTGAATATTGTATCAAACAGTAACTTTAGCTCGAATGTGGTTGAATGCTAACATTAGCTGTTGCCGAATGGAGCTAATCTGTTACCAAACCTCTTGTTTTACCTTGAAATATGGTCTGATGTCCCTCTGGATTAAACTATCCATTTGCTTTACAGTTGTTAATCAATCAGGAAGCAGTGAAATGACAATTTGTCATGATTGTCATCTTTCTATGACTTGCACCAGAGAACACAGCAGTACAACATTTGAGCTTCCCACCATGAATGTGATGTCAGAGACAAGTGGCCGCCATGTGAATCTGGTCTACGTGTCCAATCCTTCAGTTATCATCCCTCAGAGTATGTGTGATTTTGATTAAGTGCGACAAATCATATCATTTGTTTTATTTCATCATTGTTAAAAAAATCATTGCTCCCTGATAAATGTATTTTTTAAATTGATCCAAAAAGTGGTATAATATGATCCAGTGCACATTTGTCAACACATGTTGCACTAATCAAGTAGAAAACATGCTTTCAGTCGTTCATTCTGTGCTGCTGCTGTTGCCTTGATTCATGTAGAGCACCCCCCAGTGAGCCGCCAGTGAGGTAATCCCATTGCCATTGTACCGGCCACTCAGCAGTCTGAGCTCTGAGTCCGTGTGGTTTGTGTACATGTTAAAGGATATCTGTAACACAGCATCAACAGTTAATACATGACCATGAGTATTAGTGTCAATAAATGAAACAAATGGACAGGGTAGAAGGTAAAGACCTGTTGTGGCTGGCCAATGACCAGAGAGCGCCCTCTGGAGGTCAAAAAGATCACCTGATAGATGTAGTGGGAGGGGTGGTATTTACCAGAGATCTGAGACAGACAGTGTGAGCACATAAACACAGTTGTTAGGGTGGTTCATCCTCAGTAAGTAAACAAATGTATTTTATACAAAATGATGGGTGAATATAGTTTGATACAGATTACAGTGTGTAAAAGAAAAACCTGAACCTGTATAAAAACATGTTTAAATACGTATTACATTTAGATGGTTTAATTATTAAAGAATATAATTAAATCAAAAAAGATTTTAACAATGGAAGTTTCTTTTCTGAGGCACAGTGTTTTTATCATAATTCATAACCTAATTATATTTTAGCATCAGTGAAGTCCCTCACCTGAACAATGACCTCATCGTCAAAGAGGGTCAGCTCATGCACCCTGCTATATGCACGACCAACCCTTGCAGACCAAATGTATTCGTAGCGCAGTTGGATACTGCAAGACACAGGAGAGAGGAAACTGTTAACCACCAAAGACGACAACAGGACGTGAAGGCACTAAATGTATAAAGAATGATCAGAGAGACAACAGGAACAGCCATACATACTGTGACTGATGTTATGAACAAGAACAATAAGACAGTACAGCAAATGCATAGAAAGCAGAGATAAACACTGAAACCGTCCGAAGCATTCAGGGACTGTATGAAAATGATTTTGGCAAGAGGGGTGGCTGAACATAATGGTTCACTTTTTAATAAATGAATGCCTTCCTCATCTTTATTCAAACGTTCCCCTTACAAGATCATCTGTAACACCATCCCCACTAATATCTCAAAGTAATATAACAGCATTGAACTGATACAACTCACTGAATCATAGTTCCAGCCACCCTGTTTTGAACCAAGCTGAACAGTCTTGACTACCATCAGTTACTAGATACAGGCTTGCTGTAGGTCAAGAGAGGGCTAAAATATTAATGTGGGGGAAGAACAAAAGTAAAAACTAATGCCTGCTCTTACAAAAATTTCAGACCACCCTCCCTTCAGCTAAAACAAATACATACTACCCTCCCTTTTTTTGAGCCCTTCTACCCACTGATAATTTCCGTACAGTCCCGAAGCACCTATGGCCAAGAAGGATATGCGACTGACCCAGTGATGTAAGCGTTGGGAATCTCCCAAACCCTGACCGCTGTGATCCTTCCCGTTCCCACTGTGGAGAAGGACGTGCCACTACCACCTCCAACAGCAACAGAGTAGGAGTTGGGCACCATGGCAGCTAGAGGGGTTAAAAAAACTTTAATGTGATGGTCAAGAGGAAGCTACTGCTTCTGGACTAACTACCCCTAACCCATGTACAAAGATCTTCTTCAAAGCTTGATGTTGTGTATAAAAGTATAAAGTATATAACTGGTGTCAAAAGGTCTCAACAGTTGGGTCAGTTTCTTACGTGCTGCCACGGAGCTGGTGCAGAGCACAGCAAAGATCAAGAAGAAAAACATTCTGATGTGTGAGGGAGTCCAGAGACAACACTGGAATCAGAAACCAATTCATTAAACATCATCATCATCATCATCATCATATAATTATCAACAGCTCTATGAATTTCTTTAGACATGAAAACAATCTGAGATTTGTTATTAGAAGTATTAACTCAACAATCTGATCTAAAATCTGTAAATACAGCGTTAAGAGTTACGACCCACTTTGTTTAAAGCTGCAGCTACAGATGCTTAAACTCACCTGCAGTCGGGAGCTCCTGGAGCCAGCTAGAGTCCTGAGCAGAGGATGAGCTGACACTGTGACAGTGGCCCTTAAATAGCGATATCTCCCTTCCCCGTCGCATCCATCAGAACATTCCTTCTTGACAGCCGCTAACAGCTGAACAATAGCACACCTGTTTTTATCTCTCTCTCTCAGGTGTGTGCTTCCTGGAATCTGAAGTTGAACCAGGAAGAGACAAAACAAAATTAAAGCTCCATGTAATTCAGGAACATATTCTACACTGTGCCTACAGAAAAGGCAGTCATATCTGATTCAAACCAGTTTATGCACTTAATCGCTCATGATGCTGTCTCTCATAAGTTAGAGTGCAACTATCGCCAAAATGCAACCTAGGCTTTTTTGTGAAGGAACCCGAGTCAAACCTTTGTGTAAAAGCATAATTATGACAAAAAAAGCCACTTTTAAGATTTACCAAAAAAAAAATAGCAATTATCAAAATCGCTATTTTTAAAACATTAAGAAGACGCGGAGCAAGCTACTGCTAGCGTGAGTTGTTCAAAAACCTTCTTTTTAGTAAACTCTGTGTACACAATGTTCTCAATGCTCGTGTTCATGTGTAGAGACCCTGGTGATACTATGAGCAAAGTTTCATGTTGTGTCGAGTCTTCTTAGTGATTTAAAAATAGCAATTTTGATGCTACCTTAATGTTGCCCCTAGCACGCAATTGAAAATGATTTTGAACCGAAAACGAAAATACGGTAAATCTTAAAAGTGTCACTTTAAAATGAGATGTACTATTCTTTTTTTCTGAGCCCTTTAAGAACTTCTTGTCCATGTTAGTTTATGGAAACAGCATGGACAAGAAGTTCTTTAACTTTCTTAACTCTAAAGATTGTGTCATAATTTTCAGAGCTCAAGGACAGCTAATAAAAGGACCTCAGCTGAGACTTTTCCAGTTGACTTTAAAGTACCTGCCTGCATGTGCACATGAAATAGTTCCAACCTGAAACTGCTCACAACAAGTTATGTGGATTTTCTTGAGTAACAGGGTCGTCATTTCTGGAAAGAGACATTGCTGTTGCATTTTTTAAATGTATACTTTTTAGCACTTTGAACTCCAGAAGCCAAGTGGCATCTAGTTTCATTATAGTCAGGAGAAGGCAGACATTTCTACGGCTGATATTTTCAAAACTCAGCAGCTCACACCAAAACAAAAGAAATATGTATGGTGGTGAATGGTGAGAGACAAATAATCCTTTGATCCCATTTGGACTGTGCCGCGAATTACACATATGATGTCTGTCAATTTAAAAGACAATTTGAGAAGGTCGCAGTTTGTCATAAAACTAATGAAATAAAAGACTGAAAATAGGTGATTTTAAGGACAACTCACCCAACAGTCCAGTTAGTGACGTTGTCTCGTTGGACGGTCACCAAAACCCATAACTTAAACATTATAAAGCTGGGCCCCTATATTAGCTTGCTTGTTGGATGAGGGAAAGGGTTTGAGGTTGGTGGATGGTGGATGAAGAGGGGGGTTTGAGTAGGGCTGTGGATTGGCTGGACCGTCTAGGAACCAGTGAGGTTGAGACTGGGGCTGTGTCCAAATTCAGGGGCTGCAGCCTTCAAGGCCGCGGCCTTAGCGGTCCACGAAGGCCGCGGCCTTCGGAGAGACCTTGAAGGCTACATCCACCGTTGTTAAATGGGACGGTCTAGCCTTCGGAGTATTTCCTGGTTGCGTCACCAGGTGTTCATGCATTAAAGTCTGTTTTGGTTCAAATCTATCAAACGTGTACATTTATTTGTGTGTGTACAATGTGTCAAATCTGAATTGAATTATCAACATTACAAAATAAACATGAACCCATTGGTGAATAACAACTATGTTTACCATAGCATTACCAGCTTCACGTATTTTAACTGAAAGTTAAACTTTGGAGGTTTTATAGTCTCTTGAAGTTTAACATATCTGGCGTTGGATGTTCAAATGAGTAAAAACCGAGTATAAACCCATTACTTAAATTTAAATGTCATGTCTGCGCCACTTGATGTCGCCATTTTCTCTTGCTTCCTCTTCTGTTTCGGGACTGAGCAGCGGTGCGCAAAGGATCTTGGGATATGTGAGGCCGCGAAGGATAGTAGCGGTGCGTCCTCCTAAACGAGGGTGGGGAAGGCTGCATTTGTGGGCTGCATGTGGCGCAGCCTTCGAATTTGGACAGCCTTCGCGCAGCGTTGTGACGTAATTGGCCTTCAAATGCGCCCTTCCTGGGCTGCAGCCCCTGAATTTGGACACGGCCTCAGAGTGGGGGTACGTCTCGATGCGCGCACGTCTTGGTTGGCGTGGCTTCATCATCCCCATGTGGTTCCCGTGCTGGAATGGCCTGGGTCCCTGTTCTGGAGGATCCTCTTGCCATGGGATGGCGATGTTGAAGGCTGGGCTGCCGGTGATCCTGTGAGAGTGGATAGTGGAGAAGGAGAGGGTCTGGGGGGAACTTGAGACAAATGGAAAGAAATGGCTAGGCTTGCCCATATAGATTTCACAGGTGATTGAATCAGGGCGACATAGGTGGTCGAGTTAATGAGACACAGGTGGTTAGGTTGATGAGACACAGGTGGTTTGATTGGCTGGGCCTGGGTGGCAGATCAGAGAGGAGGAGTGGCGTGGTCCAGTTCCTGAACTGTAGTTATAATAACTCCATTATTTGACAAATTAACCAGTGAATTGTTATAAATCTCCTCATGAACAAACATGATAAAATATGCAATCAAAGGTGTATCAGAGACAAGACAAAGTGTTCACTTATGCGTGACAGTTTCAAAACCAGGAAATTACATGACAGGAAAATTCCAGACTATTGTTCCAACTGGTTTTACTCACCATCCTAATTAAACAAGTATGTACAAACTCACCCTTCCCAGCAGGACATGGCCGTAAGTATGTATAAAAAAAAGCTGCAAAAAAGAGAGAAAGTAGAAGAAGAAATTCACAAACAACCATCATGGCAACTTGTTTATTATTGATTGAATTATACAGCATATACATTCAGCATGTCCTATTCTTTGCTGTGTTGATGCTGATCGTACCTCATGAGCTGATATTCTAAAACAGATATTGCACGTCAACATTCACAGGTGATTTTAAGTTAAGATAAAACCTTATATATCTAATGAAAATTCATTTTCCTCAGATGCCTGATGAATATAGATACACAGTTATAGAAATATACTGGTTATCCATACATAGATCATAATGGATTATCATAAATCAATCAACATTTCTACTGCGCTTGACTTCCTTGTGAGTGCATCAAAAATCATCTGTGAGGCCAACAAAGGTCAGTCTTCCCGTCTAAAATGAAGTTGTGATCTTTCTGGTTTATTTCACTGATTTGTTTTGCACTATAAAAATGTATTATTATTATTATTGCTTCTGTACACAGCATAATGAAACTACACCCTAACTACTATTATTGTTATCCACAAATGATTATTACTGAGGTCTATTATGCAATAGAGCAAGACAACACAATAGTCCCTGACCATAAAAATAGTATAAAGGGAAGAGTTGACCTGCAGAAGTGGCTGGTATGCCATTGTTAAACTGAGCTGAAACGCCCTCTGTTGGTCACAAAGAACACCAGCAGGAAAGAGAGGAAGGTAATTTGAGAAATGGTCCAAAGAGAGGGCTGAAGTCTGAGATGACGTCACTAGAAAAGAAATTCATCCATTACCCGAGCTACCGTGCCTGGAAACCCTGGAGATCTGACTTCAGACCAGGACAAGGCTTCAGTCCAATTAAACTTGTATCCTAATTGTAAATATGATCTTGCTGGAATATCTTTGTAGCAGGCACAGGGGGGTTCGCTCTTAACAAACTTTTGTGGACTTTGAGGACAAGAAGTGAAATCTGACAGATTTCTACAGAAGTGTAAAATTTTCGGCGTGTTTGCTGTTGTATTTTTGAAGTTGCATGTACTGCAGTGACACATATGGATTAACAGTCAGCTGGCTGCAATTCTGCACAATTCTGCAATATTAATTAATATTCCCTGCAGGTTAGATGCTTCACAGTGGGTGAACCCATGTTAAACATGTCAAAAAAGTTCTATTCTGATTCCATGTTTTGGGGCATGTATACACACCACTGACAGACTCAGGATGTTTGAATGGCAGGGGCGATAGAAGTAAAAAGGGCTGCTGGCTATATGCACTGGGGCACCAGAGTGCAGAAAGTCATGACATATTTATAGTTAAGAGAGGGCACGTCACCACGTTTTGTCCACTGGAAGGGCACCATTTAACATGTTTGAGCTACCATAGGGGCATCCAAGAGAACGCTTTTGCAGCATTTTTTCAAACGTGGGGGCACCAGGCGAGGTCACAAGAGGAAAAAGTCGAATACAAGATTATGTTGCATGCAACAAAATTTTAATACGATACAGATTGAACATTTCTCCAACCATTAGAAATGTGCAGAAATACAAAGCATATGTTCATTTTTGTTTACATAATAACACAGAAAAGGAACAGTGACAAACTCAATTGACCTTATTCACACGGCAGCCATTTTCCTTAACATCACCATCAGAGTGGGAAACTTGAATGCTGGGATAATGTTAGGCTGCTGTGCTCCAGGTCGCAAGTCATATAAACATAGGTAATCTGACAAATTGTTGTCATTTTACAGCTTTCCAGTTGATCAGCAACTGAAAGGATGATGGATAGTAAAAATCTGAAGGCATATTTGGCCATATTTCAAGGTCCGATGTCACTCAGGATTAAACTATCCATTTGCTTTACAGTTGTTAATCAATCAGGAAGCAGTGAAATGATAACTATTTGTCAGATTGCCTATATTTCTATGATTTGCACCTGAGAAAACAGCAGTAGGACATTTGAGCGTCCCACCCTGAATGTGATATCAGAGACAAGTGGCTGCCATGTGAATCTGGTCTACATGTCCGATCCTTCAGTTAGCATTCCTCAGAGTATGTGTGATGTTGATTAAGTGCGACAAATCATCGCTTTGTTTCCTTCAATGCTGCAGATGTGCAAAATGCTTTAATTGAAGCTCCTTCATTTGATACATGAAAAGTATTGGCTATGACATATGCATGTTGAGTAGATCCTGTGTTTAACTGCATCACCCAAGGTCACAAACTGAGTTTATCTTTAGCACTCACCATTAATTTGCTTTTGTTTTTTTAAATCATTGTCAATAAATCATTGTTCCAGTGCACATTTGTTAACACATGTTGCACTAATCAAGTAGAAAACATGCTTTCAGTCGTTCATTCTGTGCTGCTGCTGTTGCCTTGATTCATGTAGAGCACCCCCCAGTGAGCCGCCAGTGAGGTAATCCCATTGCCATTGTACCGGCCACTCAGCAGTCTGAGCTCTGAGTCCGTGTGGTTTGTGTACATGTTAAAGGATATCTGTAACACAGCATCAACAGTTAATACATGACAATGAGTATTAGTGTCAATAAATGAAACAAATGGACAGGGTAGAGGGTAAAGACCTGTTGTGGCTGGCCAACGACCAGAGAGCGCCCTCTGGAGGTCACAAAGATCACCTGATAGACGTAGTTGGAGGGGTGGTATTTACCAGAGATCTGAGACAGACAGCGTGAGCACATAAACACAGTTGTTAGGGTGGTTCATCCTCAGTAAGTAAACAAATGTATTTTATACAAAATGATGGGTGAATATAGTTTGATACAAATTACAGTGTGACCAATTTAAAAGAAAAACCTGAACCTGTATTAAAAAATGTTTGTAAATGTATATCAATTAAATACATATTACATTTAGATGGTTTGATAATAAAAGAATATAATTAAATAAATGAAAAAAGATTTTAACACTGGAAGTTTCTTTTCTGAGGCAGTGTTTTTATCATAATTCATAACGTAATTATATTTTAGTATCAGTGAAGTCCCTCACCTGAACAATGACCTCATCGTCAAAGAGGATCAGCTCATGCACTCTGCTATATGCACGACCAACCCTTGCAGACCAAATGTATTCGTAGCGCAGTTGGATACTGCAAGACACAGGAGAGAGGAAACTGTATCAGATTTTCTGTCAATGTAACTGGTAAACTGTGATTTGATGTTCTTTCTGTACATGCGACATCTATTGCATGACTGTCCGTCCTGGAAAAGGGATCCCTCCTCTGTGGCTCTTCCTGAGGTTTTTTCCATTGTCTTTTTTTTTTTTCCCTGTTAAAAGGGTCTTTTTTCCATCAAGATTGGAAAGTTTTTCCTCACTCGAATCGAGGGTCTAAGGTCAGAGGATGTCGTTCACTGTACAGACTGTAAAGCCCATTGAGGCAATGTGATTGTGATTTTGGGCTATATAAATAAAATTTGATTTGATTTGAATTTTGAACTGTTAACCACCAAAGACGACAACAGGACGTGAAGACACTAAATGTATGAAGAATGATCAGAGAGACAACAGGAACAGCCATACATACTGTGACTGCTGTAATGAACAAGAACAATAAGACAGTACAGCAAATGCATAGAAAGCAGAGATAAACACTGAAACCGTCCGAAGCATTCAGGGACTGTATGAAAATGATTTTGGCGAGAGGGGTGGCTGAACATAATGGTTCACTTTTTAATAAATGACTGCCTTCCTCATCTTTATTCAAACGATCCCCTTACAAGATCATCTGCAACACCATCCCCACTAATATCTCAAAGTAATATAACAGCATTGAACTGATACAACTCACTGAATCATAGTTCCAGCCACCCTGTTTTGAACCAAGCTGAACAGTCTTGACTACCATCAGTTACTAGATACAGGCTTGCTGTAGGTCAAGAGAGGGCTAAAATGTTAATGTGGGGGAAGAACAAAAGTAAAAACTAATGCCTGCTCTTACAAAAATTTCAGACCACCCTTCCTTCAGCTAAAACAAATACATACTACCCTCCCTTTCTTTGAGCCCTTCTACCCACTGATAATTTTCGTACAGTCCCGAAGCACCTATGGCCAAGAAGGATATGCGACTGACCCAGTGATGTAAGCGTTGGGAATCTCCCAAACCCTGACCGCTGTGATCCTTCCCGTTCCCACTGTGGAGAAGGACGTGCCACTACCACCTCCAACAGCAACAGAGTAGGAGTTGGGCACCATGGCAGCTAGAGGGGTTAAAACAACTTTTATGTGATGGTCAAGAGGAAGCTACTGCTTCTGGACTAACTACCCTAACCCATGTACAAAGATCTTCTTCAAAGCTTGATGTTGTGTATAAAAGTATAAAGTATATAACTGGTGTCAAAAGGTCTCAACAGTTGGGTCAGTTTCTTACGTGCTGCCACGGAGCTGGTGCAGAGCACAGCAAAGATCAGGAAGAAAAACATTCTGATGTGTGAGGGAGTCCAGAGACAACACTGGAAATCAGAAACCAATTCATTAAACAACATCATCATCATCATCATCATATAATTATGAACAGCTCTATGAATTTCTTTAGACATGAAACCAATCTGAGATTTGTTATTAGAAGTATCAACTCAACAATCTGATCTAAAATCTGTGTAAATACAGCGTTAAAAAGAGTTACGACCCACTTTGTTTAAAGCTGCAGCTACAGATGCTAAAACTCACCTGCAGTCGGGAGCTCCTGGAGCCAGCTAGAGTCCTGAGCAGAGTATGAGCTGACACTGTGACAGTGGTCCTTAAATAGCAACAACTCCCTTCCCCATCGCATCCATCAGAACATTCCTTCTTGACAGCCGCTAACAGCTGAACAATAACACACCTTTTATTTCTCTCTCAGGTGTGTGCTTCCTGGAACCTGAAGTTGAACCAGGAAGAGACAAAGACAAAACAATCTCCAAAACTCAGCAGCTCACATCAAAACAATCTAGATGCATAAACAGCAATACAGGTAAGAAAAAAATATGTATTTTCGATCTCGGAGTGAACTGTCCCTTTAAAGTCTTGAATTTCCCCAAAAAACAGACGAGGGCAGGCATACAACCTTTTGGGAGAGAACAAATGCTGTGAAAGTGCCAGGGCCAAACTGACAAAGCTAGCACCTCACCTAACAGCTGCTTTGTTGCATTTAATACATCAAACAATAAAAAACCCGAACCAATTTATGATTTTCTTAACTTTCCCAAAGACGAAAGTACATGAAAAGAGATCTATGGCTTCAGGCCATCCACAGAGAGGATGAAAAAGGTTAACTGGGCCGTTGTGACAAACACTTCATCACACGTTAGTTAATGTTGTTACTGAGTAAATGTCATGTGTGCAGATTGTTCCTGTAGATTGAAATGAATCAGAAAAGAGCCTTAGAGAAGATGTAACTACAGTTTTTCCTGTAAAAACATATGGACCTGCAATAAAACAACTGCTTTTAGAATGGAGTTTGGTTTAACAGCCTGTCCAATTGAAAGACCGCCTGGAGCAAAGGGTGTTCAAACATTAATAATTCACATAGATTTAGCAGACTTACCCTCAAATATTGAACCTTGTAAGAAGCTCAATGAAGGAAGTGGGGCTAACACCAACCTGTTTTCTACTCTCCTCACAGGAAAAATGACAGATAACAGAAATACATTAGCTGAACATTCAATAAGGTAGTTGTCTATGTCAGGGTAGTCCACTTTGATGGAGGCAGACTGAAAGGACATGAATCAACCCCCATTTCTTTTTTTAAAAAAAATTTAATATGATGCTGATCGTAAATGGACAACAACATAACATGATTGTTTGCCTGATTGGCCAGAGGATTTTGGCCCCTAATAGCTAAAAAATGATAACGTTTTCTTAGTTATGCTATTAAATTGGCAAAGACCTCAGAATTTGCCACCAGTCAAGTTTAAAAACAATTAAACAAAATATTACGACAACGAAATGGACTATATTGACATGGCAGCCATTTTCCTCTGAAATCCCACTCAGGGTGGGAAACTCAAATGTGGTATAGAGAGCTGAAGTCACGCCCCTTCCGGTGGGCCACCATGGGACCTTATTTCGGTAGAAATATGTATGGTGGTAATTGGTGAGGGACAAATAATCTTTTGATCCCATTTGGACTGTGCCGCGAATTACACGTTTTTCAATTTAAAAGACAATTTGAGAAGGTCGCAGTTTGTCATAAAACTAATGAAATATAAGACTGAAATTACGTGATTATAAGGACTACTCACCCAACAGTCCAGTTAGTGACATTGTCTCGTTGGACGGTCCCCAAACCCATAACTTAAACATTATAAAGCTGGTCCCCTATATTAGCTTGCTCACAGAACTGATGAACTACCCTTTCACATAACTGCAACTGTCTGTGTGGCCAGTTTTATTCTGATTTGTTCATACTCTTTCTGTGCTGAGGCGGTGGCCACATTGGTGTTGATGTATGTTGAGCGGTTTCACACAAAACACAAAACAAAACTCCCTACATTTATAGGACTTACATCCTGGAACACAAAGCATAACATAATTCTGCTTATCAGAGTTCTACTTATGTGTCACTATTTGACAAATTAACCAGTGAACTGTTATAAATCTCCTCATGAACAAACACGTTAAAATATGCAATCAAAGGTGTATCAGAGAAGACAAATGTTTTTGTTTTTTTTCTACAAATTAATTTTCAGTGCTGTTAGAATTCTTTTGCATTTAAAAACAAGGTTAAGGGTGATTTTTCAAATGACTATTCACTTACGCGTGACACAGTATAAAAACCAGGAAATGACATGGCAGGAAAATTCCAGACTATTGTTCCAACTGGTTTTACTGGAATCACCGTCCTGATTAAACAAGTATGTACAAACTCACCCTTCCCAGCAGGACATGACCTTAAGTATGTAAAAAAATAGTTACAAACAGAGAGAAAGTAGAAGAAGAAAAATTCACAAACAACCATCATGGCAACAGTAGGTTTGTTTATTATTGATTGAATTATACAGCATATACATTCAGCATGTCCTATTCTTTGCTGTGTTGATGCTGATCGTACCTTATGAGCTGATATTCTAAAACAGATATTGCACATCAACATTCACAGGTGATGTTCAGTTAGCATTCCTCAGAGTATGTGTGATTTTGATTAAGTGCGACAAATCATCACTTTGTTTCCTTCAATGCTGCAGATGTGCAAAATGCTTTAATTGAAGCTCCTTCATTCGATACATGAAAAGTATTGGCTATGATATATGCATGTTGAGTAGATCCTGTGTTTAACTGCATCACCCAAGGTCACAAACTGAGTTTATCTTTAGCACTCACCATTAATTTGTTTTTGTTTTTTTAAATCATTGTTAATAAATCATTGTTCCAGTACACATTTGTCAACACATGTTGCACTAATCAAGTAGAAACATCATTTCAGTTGTTCATTCTGTGCTGCTGCTGTTGCCTTGATTCATGTAGAGCACTCCCCAGTGAGCCGCCAGTGAGGTAATCCCATTGCCATTGTACCGGCCACTCAGCAGTCTGAGCTCTGAGTCCACGTGGTTTGTGTACATGTTAAAGGATATCTGTAACACAGCATCAACAATTAATACATGATCATGAGTATAACTATCGATAAATGAAACAAATGGACAGGGTAGAGGGTAAAGACCTGTTGTGGCTGGCCAACGACCAGAGAGCGCCCTCTGGAGGTCACAAAGATCACCTGATAGATGTAGTGGGAGGGGTGGTATTTACCAGAGATCTGAGACAGACAGTGTGAGCACATAAACACAGTTGTTAGGGTGGTTCATCCTCAGTAAGTAAACAAATGTATTTTATACAAAATCATGGGTGAATATAGTTTGATACAGTTTACAGTGTTTCCAATTTAAAAGACCCTAACCCTACAACTATTATTTTCTGAACCTGTATTAAAATATGTTTGTAAATGTATATCAATTAAATACATATTACATTTAGATGGTTTGATAATAAAAGAACATAGTTAAATAAATGAAAAAAGATTTTAACACTGGAAGTTTCTTTTCTGAGGCACAGTGTTTTTATCATACTTCATAACCTAATTATATTTTAGCATCAGTGAAATCCCTCACCTGAACAATGACCTCATCGTCAAAGAGGGTCAGCTCATGCACTCTGCTATATGCACGACCAACCCTTGCAGACCAAATGGTTTCATAGCGCAGTTGGATACTGCAAGACACAGGAGAGAGGAAACTCTTAACCACCAAAGACGACAACAGGACGTGAAGGCACTAAATGTATGAAGAATGATCAGAGAGACAACAGGAACAGCCATACATACTGTGACTGATGTTATGAACAAGAACAATTAGACAGCAAAAGCATAGAAAGCAGAGATAAACACTGAAACCATCTGAAGCATTCAGGGACTGTATGAAAATGATTTTGGCGAGATGGGTGGCTGAACATAATGGTTCACTTTTTAATAAATGAATGCCTTCCTCATCTTTATTCAAACTTCCCCCTTACAAGATCATCTGTAACACCATCCCCACTAATATCTCAAAGTAATATAACAGCATTGAACTGATACAACTCACTGAATCATAGTTCCAGCCACCCTGTTTTGAACCAAGCTGAACAGTCTTGACTACCATCAGTTACTAGATACAGGCTTGCTGTAGGTCAAGAGAGGGCTAAAATATTAATGTGGGGGAAGAACAAAAGTAAAAACTAATGCCTGCTCTTACAAAAATTTCAGACCACCCTCCCTTCAGCTAAAACAAATACATACTACCCTCCCTTTTTTTGAGCCCTTCTACCCACTGATAATTTCCGTACAGTCCCGAAGCACCTATGGCCGAGAAGGATATGCGACTGACCCAGTGATGTAAGCGTTGGGAATCTCCCAAACCCTGACCGCTGTGATCCTTCCCGTTCCCACTGTGGAGAAGGACGTGCCACTACCACCTCCAACAGCAACAGAGTAGGAGTTGGGCACCATGGCAGCTAGAGGGGTTAAAACAACTTTAATGTGATGGTCAAGAGGAAGCTACTGCTTCTGGACTAACTAACTACCCTAACCCATGTAAAAAGATCTTCTTCAAAGCTTGATGTTGTGTATAAAAGTATAAAGCATATAACTGATGTCAAAAGGTCTCAACAGTTGAGTCAGTTTCTTACGTGCTGCCACGGAGCTGGTGCAGAGCACAGCAAAGATCAGGAAGAAAAACATTCTGATGTGTGAGGGAGTCCAGAGACAACACTGGAATCAGAAACCAATTCATTAAACATCATCATCATCATCATCATCATCATCATCATCATCATCATCATATAATTATCAACAGCTCTATGAATTTCTTTAGACATGAATTGGTTTTTAGAAGCAGTAAGTCAACAATCTGAACTAAAATCTGTGTAAATACTAATAAAATCATTAGAATTTAAATAATCAGCGCCAGCAGCCACACTGAGATACTATTAAAGTTGGTACAATAAAGAGTTACGACCCACTTTGTTTAAAGCTGCAGCTACAGATGCTTAAACTCACCTGCAGTCGGGAGCTCCTGGAGCCAGCTAGAGTCCTGAGCAGAGGATGAGCTGACACTGTGACAGTGGCCCTTAAATAGCGATATCTCCCTTCCCCATCGCACGCATCAGAACATTCTTTTTTGACAGCCACTAACAGCTGAACATGAGCACACCTGTTTTTATCTCTCTCTCAGGTGTGTGCTTCTGGGAATCTGAAGTTGAATCAGGAAGAGACAAAAACAAAATTAAAGCTTCATTAAGTTTAAGTTTATGCACTTAATCTCTCATGATGCTGTCTCTCAGAAGTTAAAATGAGATGTACTATTTTTCTTTTTTTTTGAGCCCTTTAAGAACTTCTTGTCCATGTTAGTTTATGGAAACAGCATGGACAAGAAGTTCTTTAACTTTCTTAACTCTAAAGATTGTGTCATAATTTTCAGAGCTCAAGGACAGCTAATAAAAGGACCTCAGCTGAGACTTTTCTAACTGACTTTAAAGTACCTGCCTGCATGTGCACATGAAATAGTTCCAACCTGAAACTGCTCACAACAAGTTATGTGGATTTTCTTGAGTAACAGGGTCGTCATTTCTGGAAAGAGATATTGCTGTTGCATTTTTTAAATGTATACTTTTTAGCACTTTGAACTCCACAAGCCAAGTGGCATCTAGTTTCATTATAGTCAGGAGAAAGCAGACATTTCTACGGATAATTATTTTTTTCTGAGCACTTTAAGAACTTCTTGTCCATGTTGACTTGGAGGTTGAGTTTATGGAAACAGCATGGACAAGAAGTTCTTCAACTTTCTTAACTCTAAAAATTGTGTAATATCATTCAAAGCTCAAGGACAGCTAATAAAGGACCTCAGCTGAGACTTTTCTAACTGACTTTAAAGTACGCTTGCATGTGCATGCTTCCTTCTGTGTGGGGATTTGGTAGAAAGAAAATAGTTCCCCACAAAAATAGACGCGAGCAGGAATACAACCTTTTGGAAGAAAACAGTGTGAAAGTGGAAGGGCCAAACTGAAAGAACTAGTGGCACCATAAAAGCTGCTGTGTTGCATTTAATACTGCAAAAACTAAAAAACACCACATTCACTCTACTTCCCCAAAGAACGAAGGACAGAAAAAGAAGAGATCTGCAGCATCAGGCCAGTACGCAGGAAGTATGGCCCGATGTCCCTCCAGTTTTTCCATATCCATCCATCATCTCTTCATTTGCTGATCAATCAGGAAGTGATATCAATCTGTCAGATTCCCTACATTTATAGGACTTACAACCTTTCAAAATAAAGCTGAGCGTGATATTTTAAATGACCATTCACTTATGTGTGTGTCCCTCATATCACGTCATTTAAATCAATTCAAATGCTCTTCATTAATCTCAATGTTTTTCAAAGCAGTATGTAATGTCCAAATAATAGAATCCAATCAAGAGTTTAAAAAGCTTTAAAAACACACATGACGTCCGTCATGGACTAATGAAACCAGGAAATGACATGACAGGAAAATTCCACAACACTGTTCCAACTGGTTCTACTGGAATCACCGTCCTAATTAAACAAGTATGTACAAACTCACACTTCCCAGCAACAAAACCTTGAACATAGCCGTAAGTGTGTATAAAAATAGCCACAATGCTGATTGTACCTCATGAGCTGATATTCTAAAACAGATATTGCACATCAACATTCACAGGGGATTTCAAATTAAAACCTTATTTATCTAATGAAAATCCCTTTGCTTAAGATGCCTGATAAATATAGATATACAATTGCAGAAATGTACTGGTTATTCATACATAGATCATAATGATTTATCATAAATCAATCAACATTTCTACTGCACTTGACTTCCTTGTGAGTGCATCAAAAATCATCTGTAAGGTCAACAAAGGTCAGTCTTCCTGTCTTAATGAAGTTGTGAGCTTTCTGGTTTATTTCACTGATTTTTTTTTTGTAAAAATATCTGGAAGTCTTGTCAGAGATCAACTCCAACTGAAACGATGCCAACGACCGCAGTCAAACTGCAAAGTGCTGTAAAGTTGAAGAGTTGACTTGCAGAAGTGGCTGGTATGCCATCGTTAAACCGAGCTGAAACGCCCTCTGTTGGTCACAAAGAACACCAGCAGGAAAGAGAGGAAGGTAATTTGAGAAATAGTCCAAAGAGAGGGCTGAAGTCTGAGATGACATCACTAGAAAATAAATTAATCCATTGTTTCTTCATGAGCTGATTTTCTGCCTAAATCTTACACACCAAATTTAAAACAAACTTCATGTCTTTGCTGATGGTTGTGTTTTGTACGAGGCACAATGACATCTGTGTTGACCTCTTCAACTCTAGGGAAACCAGTTTTACAAAAACATTGGCATGGGCATTTCCACTTGTAGATGAGCCATGACAGAAGTGCACAACAGACATTTAGTTTGAAATCTGGGTTTGGCAAACACTGGTTTAAAACAATTGAGATAGCCAGATCTAAATGATTTTTGTTTTTTGGAGAGCAGCCCGACATTATCAGAGTGAAAACCACAATCACTGAAAAATTGAGGAAGTAAAGCTAGGACATGTTGTAAATCACTACCCTCAGATAGTAGAAGACAGTGATGTGTCAAAACCTCTGACCCACTTCTGGGAAGGAGTTGCATGATTGAGCGAAAGGCTGACAGACAGAGAGACAAAGAGACACCAAAGTTTTAGAAGGTTTGGAGTAAAGCCTCTTTGAATCTCGAGAAAATATCTGCCATTATACTTTTATTTGAACATTGTAACTCCATCGCATGTGTTATTTTAATGATAGTGACAGTAATGGTATTAGTTATGACTGTTATTAATGTTGTATATTTAATACTTTTTTTTTGCCTTAAATTTTCTAACTGGCCATCCAGGTGAGGGCTTGAGGTTGAAAAACAGAATAGACATTGGGAGTAAATATGAAAATAAGGATCAGGAAAATAAGGAGTCCAAATGTGTTTCAGCATCATCATGTTTCTGTTGTTAATCTTACATAGTCACGGACAGATACTTTACCTCATCCCCATGTGTCCTGTGTAAATGCAATTGCATAGTATATTCAGATATTTTCTAAGGCAATGAAATGCTGTCAAACTTGTCTTACCTGAAATAAATTCTCGTTATATCTTGTTTTATTTCAACGTGTGCCTTCAGTGAAGAAGACGAAGAGAAAGGAGAGAAAGAAGAAGAAGAAAAGCAGAAGAATCTTTATTTACTCATACAAGCTGGGGAAGTGCTGTGGGCTCAATGGTTCACACTTTCACACAATCTGACAACCAGTTATGTTGATATGTATCTTAGTAAGCTAAGTAGAGATAAAGACTATTAAAAATGTTAGCCTCATCACCAAATAGTCTGCATTTGCACTGATCACCTGCAAAGAAGTATGTCATTACAGAGTACTTGGCTTCAACCAGCAAAGATGCCTCACCAATAAAAGGTGATTGCTGTTCTACTTAAATCTCAGTGTCCTGCCCACTTACATCTGAAGGAGAATAATCATTCCTTTGAGGACAACAATGTAAACATCTTGACCAGAGAAGACAGATGGTTTGAAAGAGGAGTAAAGGAATCCATCTATGTCAAACTGGAACGACCGTCTTTGAACAGGAGGTGGCCTATGACATTACTTATCACCCACCTACAATGCAGTACTGAGTTCCTTCCCCAGACAGCTTAACAACCATTCACACCTGGGCTCACCTAGCCCTAGAAACCCACATGAAGGCCGGTTTGACCAACGATTCACAAGTGGCCCTGACTCTGACTCTGAAACTCAGAGCTCACACGTGTCCTTCACAACTCTGTAAGGACACTTCCACACAGAGTTTAAAAGCCTGCAACTCTCCTCCAGTTAGTTAGAACTGAAGAAGCCTCTTGGATGAGAGGTGAAACGTCTTTAAGAAACTGAAACAAGTCCAGTTGCCCACAATACAGCACCTAGATTTACCATGACCTGGATGACTGAGAACCTGAACGTGTCATGCCTCATCTGCCCAGTAGATGTCCTCATTGAGCTTCTGCAGATCAAGACGAGCGATGGAGTATAGAGCAGTTTGAGCCTGTAGTTTGTCACGTTGTCCAAGCTTTCAAAGTACTTTTGTATTCTGCTGCAGTTAAGTTGTTTGTATTATTTCAGTTTGAATAATGTCTACAGTATGAAAGTAAACCTTTTTTAAAAATTATTATTATTATTATTATTTTTACTTAGACCTCAAAACATCATATGGGTCTGTTTTGGGTTCTGAAACTAGGCTACCACAATTGCCACAGGAAGTGACCTATTTGTCCACCAACTGTTTTTTCCAATTTGATTTTCCAGTGTAACTGTAATTATCTCTCCGAGAACCCATTGTTGACGTTTTGGTGCTTCCACAACAAAAAATGATTGTATTTCATTGTATTTGATTATGTAATAGCTTAAGCTCAAGTTATAGTTAAAAAGCAGAGGAAGTGGCAGAAAAATACTGAGATGCAAACAAAGAAATATTAGAATAAATTCATTTGTTGCCTTTGAAACATCTGTTAGTTTCAAACCATCCTTCAGAGCAAACCTTTAAAGGTTCCACATTATACTGTTTTTCATCAATTTCACACAGCTGTCAGAGGTCCATCAACACTGTATTCGAAATGTATTGCCCCAAACCCATCCTGGTCCTGAATGTCAGCTGTCTAAAAGTCGCTCAAGTGAGCTCTACTGAGAGCGGGCTGTTTCTGTGCCTGCACCTTTAAATGCTAATGAGCTCCGTCCTGCTACACGCTGACGCTAGCGGTAGCATGCGCTAATGTTTATGGTGGATGTATCGCTATTGCTCGCCGAGATGCTGTTGTTCAACCATACCAGTTTGACCCAGAATCGGACCCAGAAGGAGAGGCTCCTGAAGAAATACAGACTCTGCAGCTGCAGCAGGACGTTTCAGAATGGTTAGTGCGTCTGAATATGTTACTTAGTTACCAAGCTCCCTCGTAATATTATTAAACTCTTAACTATCATTAAACTCGCTCCAAACGCCACTGCATAGCGGACCGAAGCAGAGCTAACTAGTTAGCCAATTTCAAGCTGACTTCACCATACTCGTAGGCAACTGTAAATACTCTCAAAATGTGGCGACACTTACTCGCTCGGGTGCAGCTGCTGGGTCCCGTATGGTTGGGACTGATCCTTTTACGAGGGTCAGTGTTGAGGCAAAGCCAGCTTTGTACTGACCCTAATTACTGAAGCAGTCCGATGTGAAGCGGTTAGCACACACAAACAAACTTACAGGAACCGTAGCTGGCACGTTGTCGTTAAAAATGAAACGCAACCACTGTCTCTTCTATTCTTCTGTTGCTGGGACAGAATATAGGCACTTATGTTGATTTTTACAACCAACAACAGAACACTTCTTGTTGCGCTTCAATATGGTGCTTTCAATAGCGTAATGGCGGATCTCCGAGATGGTAATGCTGTACCTGGTGGGTGGAGACACTGTGGGTGGGAATATTCAAATGATCGGTCAATGACGTCGGTGACCGATGCCGAATTTGACTCGCTCATCTGGAAACTGCAGGCAAGACACCGTCAGAAATCTGTATCTCACTCAAAAAAGAACGGATGGTCTTTTTTCAAAGTTTTTTATGCGTGTGGCAGCACCCAAAATAACACAAAATAAATACAAAATAGTGAAACCCAAATAGAATAGAATAGAGGAATAGAGACAACTAAGGAGGGAAGGAAACTAACTTAGGGACCAACAACGCCACCTGGGGACTTGCACCCCAGGGTATGAAAACTAAAATAAACCAGGATGATGCAAAAAATATATAAGGGCACAGGGTCAAGACTGATGAGGCAGAGACAGTAGATAAATAAAGCAAATATTTTTGTTTAATAAATATTATGAAGAAATCAGGATTGAACCTTAAAAGAGAAAAACTGGAACTGCTGGAAAAAAAAAAAGATTTCAAACACAAGGTGAGTATAAGAAAAAATATTTATTTAACAGAAACAAACTAAAAAGCCAGCTATAACAATACTAAAACTCTAATGACTATAATGGAAAACTAAAATCAGTGGGCTGAGGCCTCAGTGGGAGGCAGACTACTGGGAAAGTGCCCCTTCTCACTAGTCTGGGGTGCAGACTACACTACAGAAACTACAAACAAAACGTGCACTAAAAGTGCCCCAGTGCCTACTTGCATGCAACAGGATTGAGGTTCTCACCACAGTGCGTAGCCTCCCACCTGATGACACCCAGGCCACACTGGAAATCAAAGAAAGAAACAAAAAGAAACTTCCTAACAAAAACAAAAACAAAAGTAAAGCAGAACAGCAGCAGGTGAGCCACCTTCAGCAGGCAATCACCACCAGGGACCAGCAAGGTGAACTGAGCCAGCTGAGGCCTTATATATTGCACCTGGGCAGGGGGAGGAGCTAAGGGAGGAGTCTTGCTGGACTACCTGGGTTGCGTTCACAACCTTCACTGAGGTTCACTACATTTTCACGTTTGTTTTGGCCACCATAGAGGGGGGTGAGAGGACAGCTAGATGCCACTGAATCCTACACACTGGACATTTAGCTTCAGTCTAAAATGTTTTTGTCTACAATATATCCCACAAATCTGTGTGACACACGTGACACATCATTTCAAAAACGTGCTACAACAGAAACAAGAGGGCATACTTGAATTGCCAAATCTTCTACAGATGAAATAAAACTATCAATAATAACATGGGACCTACTAAAGTACATTTAATTTTTCCAAGAAACAAAGTCAGATCACCTAATTATCTAAGGTGTTTTGAGTAGAATTGACTTCAAACGGCCCAAACAAATAGGATGAATGATTAGTGTCATTGTACATATGGGCATGCAAAGTTGTCACAGTTTTCCAAAAGACCCTTCTTGCCTCTTGTTTTGGCTGACAGTCACAGTGCACAGGAAGTGTTTATTGCGGGAACAGACATCAGCCTCCTTGGAATTTGAAGTACAAGCTGCTCCCGTGGTTCATGTTTATACAGCACTTACGGCTCTTGACGTTAGACTTGACGTTACCATGGGAGTCTTGTGCCTCCACAGCACGTGGAGCAAATTGTTAATTGGTTCTATCTCTCAACCTTACTGTTTTTATTCCACTCTTTGTTTTCTTGCGCTCCCTGATCTTTCATCATATCAACTTCAGGATTTTTACTCCTCATACTGGATTAGCTGTTGAAAATCTATCTATCTTTTTTTTTAATCTAGGGAAACAGATTGAATTGCTTCGTGAAACTCTGAGGCAATATCTTAAAGCTCGTACACTTTTGGTTTTTACATCCTGTCCCTTAACCGTTCTTTGTGCTACTACTAAGAAAGCCATCAAGCATTAAATAGCATTATGATCTATATAAAATCTCCATCATTTAATGAAGTTTGATGGTTATGTTTATTATTGAAACATAATTATTCATGTGCATTTTATTTAGTTGTTTGTTTACTCATTGCAATGTGTTGCTTTAATTAAAAAAACAAAACAATGTTAAAGTCCCCCTTGACCTTAATAGCAGCGTTGTTACTGGCGATAACACAGTTCACCAAGTAATCACATTACCAAACTTGCTGATACACCCGAAACGTGTAGCTTAGTTATGAAACAGCAGCTCTCTTCCACTGCAAAGTTGCTTTAATCTCAGTGAGTCTGAGGATAAATGTGCCTCGTTCCTGAGAGTGAGTGTGGGTTTTATAATGGTTTTATAACACGAAGAAAGTGTTTTCGCTTTGTATTAAAGGTTGCTCAACCGTTACTAATAATACACAATCCTATCTGTTCTGTAAAGACAAAACAAACGATATACATGGCACTTCTAAATAGTTACTAAGTGCTTTACATTAAAAAAACTGAATCAGAAACTGACAAGTAGGTTGTCAAATACAGTGAATTTACTATTGTGTTAAGGTGTTAAGGTGAATAACAATATATACAATACAATATGTATTCTACAGTGATTAAAACAAAGAGAATGAAAGGTTAGCAACATTTTGAATGAGGAGTATGAAAGTGGTCATAGTATTAACAATATGTGCAATGTGCAAATAAAACAGATGTGTTGGCTGTGGAGGGTAAACAGATGTCCAATAGTCATTATGTTAATACATGCAGTAAGTCAATGTGTGTAGTATTCACCAAACCAAATTAGGAAAAAGCAACAGCATCATTTAAAGGCATAGTTCAACCCAGAAAGTGAAAATTCAGCCATTATAACATATAAATGACATCATCTTGTTCAGTTAATCTGGTCTGGCCCACTTCCCGTTCACACTGACATTTTCCAAGCGAACTAAGAGGAGTTAACATTAAGTCATACAGACTGACAGGTAATTCATTGAGTTTTGATGATTATCATCCAGCGTCATCAACACATCATCGTCACCCACGCTGGGGAAAGTTTATGAAGCCCTTTAATGCTTCTGATGTGTTTTTATGTCCTTTGGTGTCACAAAGGTAAAGTTTTGTAGTCCACAAAACATTTCTGGAGCTTCACAGCAAAACAGCGTTGCAGCATTTACACAACTGAAGTAGATGGGGACTTGTTTTAGAAAGAAAAGGTAAATTGGCTCTCCATTGGCAGAGGTGTGAGTAGATAATGACTGATTTACCACACAGGAAATTAACTGATTACAGGTTGATAAGGGGTTCCCCTTTAACTTGAATTTACTGGCATGATAACTCATAATAACTAATCCAGTGATATTTCCTTATGTTCTATCAGATACTTTTCTAATGGTCTATTAAAAGTGAAATAATCACTTTAAGAGAGATGGAAATATGCTGCGTTTCTTGTGTGTTTTGGGGCCCAGTGTGGCACATGTCCAGTGCCACGTCAGCTAATCTTATTTATCTCAGTACTGGTTGGTAGAATATTAACAAATCTGTCTATCAATGTTGGATTCTGCACATAGAAACTTGTACACTCTTGTCTTGCACAACTTGCAGCGCAACATTTCGGTTTCATTTTATATTTGAATTGTCAGTTCTGCTGAAATAGATAGTTTCAACTTCTGTGCGCCACAGCCTGCAGCACTACGGGGCTATGCACACATTTATAAGAAGGACTACATTTTCTGAAAAAGTGCCAAGCTGAATCTCCAGCACAGATGACCCAGATTAAACTTTGCAACGCAAGAGGATTTCAGCATAGATCAGCACTGATGTGACCGAGCTGACAAGCAGCTGTAAAATGATTCTTAGTTGGTTTTACACAAACATCACTACACTTCTCAAAGATATTTATGAGTTTAAACTGAGAAGAACTGTAACCTAATTACATGCCACGCAACCTATGCCAAGTTTAGTGTTGTTCAAGTGTGTGGAGCAGAAACAGGTCACTACCACTGGCCTTTGATTTGAACTGGGCTCATGCCAGCGTACTGAACGTGAAACACGTGAGATGGCAGCAGAACAGGCAGAGCTGGAAGGATACTGTATAACGCTGACTTTTAACCTCAAGTGTGAAATCAGATTTAGTGTTATGACCTTTGTTGGGAAATGTTTTTGTGTGTCTGACTGAATAAATGAGCACACCGTTTTACAAACTAAAACTATACTGATGGTACACAATGGTGTGGGTCTTATTGGTGGAATCTCCCACACGGAGAGACAGTGCAGTGGGATGGTGATGACTCATTTAGAAAGTTTCACAAACTACCACTCAAAGTTAAAATGGGTCACGATTCTCCTTGGGTCATAGATCAACAAAGCTTATAGTTGCACATATTTGCATTTGCATTATTTAAACATACATACAAGTCAAAAACGATATCTCTTTACTACCTGTTGTTCTGACTTGCTTATTGAGGAGGACGATTGTTGAACTGACATTTTGAGTCAGCTCCTACTCTTTTTTCCAAAGATATTACTAAAAAATAAAACACACAAACCCGCCCCACTCCCACCTAAAATGGAATTTGATTTTTTGTATTTTGGTTTCTGCTGCCTTGAGTGAGTAATTCAGACAGACGAAGATCGTTCCTCCATCACCTCCTGTGAAAAAGCTATATATTGACCAGGACTTCGTAAAACAATGTACACTGATGCAACATAGGTTATAGAAAGACCTGTTAGGTTTTACTGCAGTCCATAGAAGACTGCACAGCTTGAGCAGAGTGGACAGGGAGCACATCGCCGGCCTTGGCTGCTGCTGTGTAAAGCCTGCTCTGGTCTAAAGTGCAAAAGTGAGGGTTGTTCAGTTTACTGAGAGTCAGGTTGATTTTGGCAGGACACCAGAGTCTGTTAATCTGAATGTGTGCCACAGATACATTCTTTTCTTAAATTATGTGCTCAGAGTTGATGATGGGAATTACGAGTCTTATTGGTCTAAAACTGCTGAGACTGCTCCTGGGGACAGATATGGTTCTCTATAGATATCTAATAAAACACTAAAACATGAAAAGGTAAAGGAGTCCACAACCACAGCTTCTCCACGCATTCATGCATTCATTACACACCTGATGAGAGAGCTGCTCACTAATATCTTGTCCAAGTGAACCACTAACCCAGACCCAAACCCTTAACCAACTATTTTAGTGACATATTTTCAAAGCCATGGGTAATCTGCATAATGGTTTTCAGGTTTTTGTTCATTAAATAAGACCTGTTGGTGGACGCTAGATGAAATGTTCAAAGATCACCTAAGTCATTGGAAGTATTATCTGGAAAAGGTTCCAAGCTGGAATATACATTTACTGCCGCTAGATATCACATTACAGCACCAACATCTCCAACCAGAAACAAATCTGTGCATCGTTTACTCGATTAGGTTGAAAAGAAAAAAAGAAATCTGGACACTCATTCAGATCAAACTGTAAAATTAGGCAGTGTTGATCAAATATGAATCAAGATCTGTTGTTGCATAGTGTATTTCTCACTGAAAATGTTTTTAGAACCATATTTTAGTATGCTATTTAGCTGTAAGATGAGATCATCTGTCGCCAGGCCACCATGTTGAAAACGGACGCGGTGACAACAGATAAAGACTCACATGCACTAACATAGATGCTCGGCTGTCCTGGCTACCGAAACAGAACAGAGAAGCTCAGATCACAACATACACAGGCCGACGCCATTAGTCCACTATATCTTTACTTAGCAAATAGTTAAATGTTAATTTAACCTTTAAATTATAGTTGAAAGAAAAAGTAGAACTTTCTCTCATGGAGAGAATACAGTTCTTGCTGTTAAACAAACTAGATCAGTTCAACATCAGTTTGGCATCCCCTTCTCCAATGCAGCCATTGGATTAACATGATGTAAAGCCCTGGGAAGTGAGGAGGGGGGTGGGATAAAGAGATAGTTATGTACATGTTAAGCAAGGACACATTTGTAATACTCAGTGGTTTTTACAGCTGTGAAAAAAAAAAAGGATTGTCATTGAATCCTCAATCGAACAATATTCAATGGTTCATAGAGGAATAAATGAAGTCCTTGGTAAAATAAAGTGGTGTTAGTTGTAGATTGCCTTTGTTTTTCTGTTTTTGCCTTTTTAAAAATTTGGTAACATACTAACAGGTTTCAGTTTAATTCCATGGGGGATGTTTTTGTTTTTACAGGGAATTCAGAAAGAAATTATGCACAAGTCCTTCATCTGTCTTATCACACGTCATCTTTACACTTGAATTACTCACGAAGTGCGGTTCCCGATGTAGAGGAAGTCTCTTCTTAAACATGTCACCAAGTTCTGGCTTGTGGTCTCCTCTAACCTCTAAGTCCCACAATGCATCTTGTTCTGTATGTAGGTTAATGGAAACCTCACTCTCTCTGAAACATCACTGATTAACCCTGACTGACACAGCAGAGTTCGACCTATTATGCTGTCATCAGGCTTAAACTTCTCATTTACTGCCTGCTGTCACACATGTTGCATCAGAGTGTCACTAAATGGCATTTAAAGTTAAATGTCTCTGGGAACAAAGTGCTGGGCTAAGCAGTTTACACCCGGTGGGGTTGCAACTGAGTTACAGAGACAGAAGAGAGAGAGAGAGAGAGAGAGAGAGAGAGAGAGAGAGAGAGAGAGAGAGAGAGATATTCTTGACGACATATATAATCATGTGGGTTTACAATTCAAGGTATAGCATTAAGAGCATTCTAACGCTTTCTTTCCTTCTGTAATTTCCTTCTGCTAAAGCATAGTCTATGAAATAAAAACACACACACACACAAACACACACACACATGTACACACCCTAACCCTAACCCTTTTTTCTTCTTTAAGATGTAGATGACCCTGACTAAAACCATGTGACATTTAGAGTTATATTTCTGTACAGTTCTTGAGAAAAGTGGGTAAGTCATCTCCAATTACATTATAACATTCATACATACTCTACAGTAAAATATCTCCAAACTTCATACGATTATAGTCAGTGTCATTTTAAGCAGGATTACATTGAAAATCTCCTCTAACCTCCTATGGACTTTTTATGACATTTGAAATATGGAGAAATTATCAGTTCTGCGAATGACAGTCCTTTTTTTGCCATGTCTAATCGCCAACCCTGGTTGCATGATAAAGTGCCGTCTAGGGTGCCTTTACCAGTTACTTTTCTGTGCTTTAATGCCCCACCGCACACAGCTGGTGCCCTTTTTAATTTTTTAAAATTAATGGTCAATTTTCTTTTCAGAAACGGTTATTTAGAGACAAAAAATAAGTGGTTATTTGCTTTTCGTTTTAATGGTCAAAGGGGAGGAGTGAAAAAAAAATTTAAAAAAAGATTTTTATTTTCTATTTGACGGAAGCTAACAAGAGTGACCAAAAGATACGCCGACCTTTGTGTTACACAATTCGCATGAAGACCTGATTGAGCCGGACACTGAAGCTGATACACTTTCATCTGTGACCTCTGTGTGAACTCACTGCTGTGGTCGTGCTCTCTCAATTGATTGACAAATGTTCAGTCCTGTTTTATTATCATTTAGACACGTACACTGAGGATAACTTGTGAATAAATACACACTCATAAACAGAACAAATCTAAGCAGGCATGTCCGTGCAACACACACACGCACACACACATACACACACACACACACACATGTACCTGCACACACTATGTGAATTTCAGCACTAACCCGATTGGACTTTTGGATAGGCAGAAATCAATGCCCCTGCAGGGTTCAACTTGTGGTCATGTCACTTTAAATGACTGCTTCATTTTAGCTACATTGTGACTTCAGAGACGCAAAAAGCTAAAGACTGAAGATGGACACTGCTGTCAAGATGTTGTTTAACTTGTTTGTGTTTTCTTAAGCTGCAGTGCGTTGAGCTCTCAGGGTCACCATAACTGTGGTTGTTGATTATGGTATCTGTTTCTATTATAAGATACAAAAATGTAACAATGATTTATTCAATTCAATATATCTTCTTTAATTATAGATGAGTTGGTCTGTCATCATGACACAATATGATTCTTTATGATTCTTACTAAGATGATATGGTGTTTTGTTTTATTGAGAAACAAATCTCAGCATAACAAGACAATCTCAGGTTTCTGGAGAAATGGAATGAAGCTCTAAGTGAGACATTGGCTAACTCCCAGCTAATCAAAAATGGGTAAAGAGTTGGAGCGTGGGTGGAGCTGAGATGAGCGGAATGAAGCCTAGTTACTTGAACAGGCTGAAGCAGCTCCAAGCTACCAAGCTAGTTGAGGCTAACAACCTAACTGTGTTAAATAGAAAGAGAAGTGGATCGCCTTGTATTATTTGTGTTTATTCAAGTTAAATTAGCCCTAATATAGTGACCAACAGCAGGGACCGAGGATGTGTGTGTCTGTGTTTGTATTCAGTTTAACGTAAGGTTCTGACTGAAGCCAGCACTCACCAGAGGCTCCAGTTCTGTCTGTTAACCGGTAATGTCTTTTCTTTTTGCCATCTCTTCTCTGTACATTCATGAAGTATAGTACATTTCCCCTCTGTTCAGCAGTCAAATAAGAGAGACTTACAGTATGTTACAGTGGATTTCAGCAGCACAGTTGCCCGTTGCTACATACAGGTTGAGAAGCCAGACGGAAGATAAATCCACTTTTTAATCCCTTAAAGTTTAAAAAAGAAACTCTGTGCTCTCCTTGACTCCGGGTGTTTATTCCTCCAGAAGCTCCAAAACACCAGCGTCTGTCTCTGTGCTCTGGTCTGATAGTACAGTTAACTGCACAGCAAGACATAATGCCCTCAATTACACAGAAATGTAAGCCATAATATAATTTATAGGAGTGAGTTCTACAGAAAGTGGGAGAAGGCCACAGACAGCGATGAGCTCATACTTTCTCTGTATCACTGAATAGCAACAGCTCTTTAGTCAGATTACACAGGTGATAAATGTGTTGTATGATCTAATAGTGGAAAAGCCAATGACCATATCTAGCAGATTGTGGTCGGAGAGGCATTTGCTTGAGTCGTTACAATTCATACTCCTTTTAAGCTGCCAGCCAGTTTTTGCTTGATGTTGGTATCATAGTTAAAGTCTGCGACCTATTTAACTCGTATGCTGAGTGGAGTCAGGAGTCAATATGATTTCCTATAAAAACAAGATGTATTCAGCAAGTTAAACACAATTGTTCATGATCTAGTCAATCACTGTGCTTTCTGTGCATATTGACTGATTCTTGCTTTCTAGGTGGCTCGAGTTCCACAGCTGCACAGACTGATCTGATGTATGAGGAAAGAGGTTTGATTAAACCTTAATGACAGGGATTTCCTGTGAAATGTTTGTGGTAAGAAGGTGGTCCTGTTGAAGCACACAGGGATCCATGAGACATCTTAAATCATTATCAAACAAAACAATGGCATCAACCTTTGGATTTATCTACCAGTGATAGTCCCCCAGCCTATATATTTCTGAAAAGCCAACTCTGTCAGCTTACTTGTGCACTATTAGTGTTGCAGAGGCTACAGAGTTGCCCAACTTGCGTATATAATTCGTAGATAACATTCCAAGCTTCCAAGGAAGTTTACAGGAATAAACAAGACCTAATAATCCAGCCTGCAGAGGGATTCTTGTGTGTGTGCCTGCATGCCTGACTACTATTTTTGTGTGTGTGTGTGTGTGTTCTCTGTTAAACCAGAAAAATGAGCATGCTGGCTCAGAGAGGTTTTTCCCATGGCTTGTTGGAAGCGTGCATGGACAGGGAAGATTTACAGGAATTGGAGGAGAGGTGAAGCAACAACGGCTCTGCCACAATCCACGACTGCCAAGAAAGTGGGGAGGGCGTGTTGTGCCTGTGTGTTCTTGGAGGCCCACGGCCTCTGGCACAACGGCAAAACAATATCTTATGGTCTATTTGGTCTATTATGGTCTATTATGGTCTATATGGTCAAAGTTTATTGATTTACAGTGGCAGAAATTGTTCAATATAATCGAAGAACCCGAAGCCAGATTGAATATTTAACTTAAATATTTAAAAGAAGATTTTTTTTTTGTAAGGTTATTATTTTCTTCAAATATATCCTCCGTGTTTCATTTTATATGAATTGATTTCTCCATTATTGGTGTTTTCATTTGCTTTGATGAAAGGAAGTAAACTGTGCAATTTTTTTGTAACGTGGGAACCAAAACTAAAACCTTTATGCAGTTCATTCATTCATGCATGCAAGTGCAGTTCACTGCAGTTAACAATGAATTTTAAACAGACTATATCTGAAGACAAAACAATATGAAGACTTCTTCTGCATATGTGTGCACATGTGCAGACTGACACATACGCATGCATCAGGTGTGCGTATATGAGCGTGGACGCATGCATATCTGCTGGTCTTTGCACACATGTATATATATCTGTCTTTTTAAGTGTGTACATCTGTATATCTGTGTGACTGTATGTTTACCTATCGATCTTGTCTGTGTGTCAGACCAACACAATTGATCTCCTCCATCCTATTTCAGTTGTGTAAGAAAATCATGACTGATTGTTGGCCCCAGAGTGTTGCAATTTCTCTGAAGAGCAAAAGTGAAGCCGGAAATCTGGTTGGAATCTCAATTTATAAGGGCCATATTGATTATCTCAAAAGATCAACCTTCTACCATCTTAGATACGAAAGAGCTTTCTTAAAAGGAGACTGAGAAATTAATCCATGTGTTTCTAACAAGTATATTAGACTACTGTAATGGTCTTTCACAGGTAATTCAAAATGTGGCTGTAGGTGTCTCAGAGGAACTAAGAAGTTTCCCTTTTAAGCACCCATTTAGCATGGTTTCCCATTATTATCCTGTATTTTATTCTCGATTAGAAGTGGCTATATTAGCAAGAGTGGTAGCAGAAATGCTGCTTAATCATAACAATAATTGGTGTATTGGCAGAAAGGTTCTTACTTGTTGGCCGTCGGCTGTAGTCTTTGGGGTGTGTTCAAGTGACGTGAGGCGACACAAACCCTTGTACCAACTCTAAAGCAGGGGAGCCTGCCCCTTATATCTACTGTATGTCCCAGGGAGATGAAACGCCCTGCCTGAAGACTGAACACTTAACAGCAGGTTTGCAGTGTGTGTGTGTTTTGTATATTTAGATACGTCTATGATTGTGTTGCGATTGTATTGTCACATCATGTTTCCCCATGTATGAAATCTGTTATATGAATAAAGTTTGACTTAAATTGACTATTCTAGTCTCCTAACCTGATATCGGAGCATAAACAAACCACCCTGTCATCATCATTAATGTAACTTTAAAGGAGATATTTTTGCAGTATTTGTCATTTTGCTGTATGTATCATGAATCAAGCTTTCATAACGTGTGTAAAACTTATCTGCTGAAGTAGAGAGAGAACAGTGGAAAGATTTAGTCATAACAGTGAAGAGATTTGGAAATAACAGCCCCAAAGCTGCTCTCATAAATGGGATTACTGCTTCAAGAGTTGAAACAACGAGTTGAGAAGTCTGCTTATTTGTGCGAGCAACATAATCCTAATGACCACAGACAGAAGGAACAGACAAATCTGTGAGTTTGAATGGCTGGTAGTGAACATTGATTGTTTATGAATGGTCAACACTGCAATCAAGGTCTGCTGCTTTGATTAAATCTTGACATGAATGTTTGAGCCTAAGACTAATCCTGACAGAGCAGAGACTGTTAAGATAAGGGCTTCAAATCACAGATACAGGGAGATAGAGTTGAGATTAGTTTCATTGTGTCCACTGAAACCCAACAACAACAACAACAACAATGAGATGAACTCAGATGCACACAAGTATGCATATACATACAGAGAACCTGAAGAGTATGTAAATGAAGCCAACATCTCCGTCAAACATTATGCAACCCAACATCTAAAATTCCTGATGAACTTCCAAATCCTCTGCCAGCCTTGCTTTACAGACGTCTTTAATACAGACCACAACCGTTCCTTTATGAACTGGTCACCCTTCTCTGAGAAACTGACATTTTAGACTGCCAACACAAAACATTAATCACTACCACTTTTGGATGGATCAAGGGAAGCTTGAGAGAGAGGCAGAATGACAGATATGCTGCAAGACAAAGAAAAAACAAAACTTAAAAGTGAGAGATAGTACTTTTAGTACCTTTAAGTACTTCATACCGCAGTGTAAAATGCTCAATTACAAGGTACACAAACATGTGATTAGGTGAGTAGTAGTACTAAGGAGCTAATAAGGATTGAACCATGAATGAGTTGATAATTAGTGAATCGCTAATAAGTAATTCCTGAATAATTACTGACAACTTAATCAGTTACTCTTTGTGTGCATCTAAAAGCAAACAGAAACATCATACTGAGTAGTTCTCAAGTATTCTCATTAATCACAGATTATTTAATCATTAGTTACTCTTTTTGTGTCATGTCATGTAAAACGATCCATCATATTGAGTAGTTACTGAGTAGTCCCTCATTACCAAGTTTTTCCAGGGAGATCACAATTAATTCCTTCATAACCGACCTTCAAATATGAGCACATCAAAACAATGTCTGCCCTTACAGTGTATTTGAAATCAGTAGTTATAGTAACAGCAATGACATTTTTTAATGTTTTCACTAGATTTATTTCCTTCTGTTTACATATAAATATCATATAAGGTCCTTGTTTTCATGTTGTTAGGCTTCTTATTCAGTGAAGTCCTTCCATAAAGCAATAATAAAGAAAATTACAAATAAAATGCAACACCATGTTCTGAGAACAGCTTTTTTATTCAGTTCATGTTTCTGAGTTTGTATTATTATCTCATTAATATTGTAAATATTAAAATTCTGACTTTGAATTATTCTCCAAAACTACATAATGCCCCTTTAACCAAGTAAAACAGAGCGACACAACACAGCTTACCAGCACATAGCTGTTTGTATCATTACTCCCAAGTGTGCATAAAAAGAGTAACTAAATATGAACTAATTTGTAATTAATGAGTCCACTTGGTAACTACTCAGGATGATGTCTCCCTTTTTACTTTAGGGGGGCACAAAAAGGGTAACTTTATTAAAGTAATTCACAATAATTAATGAGTTGTTACAGTACTTAGATGGAAATGTAATTTACTTTTCACAATGGGACGGGACAGACACACCAGATATCTATGAAGACTGAGAGACAGACACACAGATGGGATGTCACATTGATAAGACAACCAAACTGACAGACAGAGAGACAGACCTTTATCTTTATGTAAAGCCATCAGATTCACTCACTGAGCTGCTACCTTGACACAGTAACTGTCTGAACTCAAGCCAAACGTAAGGACAGGGACCCAGAGCAGGTCAGGTTAATGTGTCACCACATGCAGGCGCCATTGTGAAATCCATCTGTGAATATGCGCAGGTCATGTAAGAGCTGTGAAGAGTCAAAGGGAGGGTTTATGGTCAAAGGAGCTTATCTCAGCGATTGATCCTCTGGTATAAAAGGCCAGCGATGGCAGAGACTCAGTGTGGACATGCTGCTTCAGCACTGAGCCTCCAAACCACCTTCTCTCTCCTTCTCCTCACAGTGTACCATCTACGCCTTCCTCTTCAGTCAGCCATGGGAGTTGCGTACAGTGTCGGAGAGTAAGTGAAAAATTACATCAAGACAACTGTGAACATTGTTATGCTGGGTCCTGATCACGGTGGTGTTGTCTGGAGATGAAACTGACTGTATGTTGATTTGCTTGTGTCAACTATACTGTAAAACTTAAATGTTGACTTGACCGAAGACCGCATAATCACCAAGTAAAGTAGATTATCAAATTTAAGTTGAGTGAGCTAAAAAGTTTTAACAACTTAAAATGATCTACTTTACTTGGTCATTTTAAGTTAATCGGTTTCCACACTTTGTCAGATTGCACAGTGTAATTTAAGCAAGAAAACATGCACTTACAAAGAACATTTTAACATTTTAAATCCAATCTTTTGCATTTATGTGTGCAAAGGAAGCAAGAGGGAGTCATTTTGTCAAACCATTGTAGTGCATACTGGAAGGGTTGGAGATTGTGCGTCTGTGTGCGTGACAGGAAGAGAGGGAGAAAGGGAGGGGAAGAGAAAGAAAAGAAAAGAGAGAGGCTTGACTGAGGCCAAACAACACTAACGTCAAAGTGGCTTTAAAATTGACTTCCAGGATTTTTTGAGCATTGAATTGCCCAGAAGTGCTTCTCTTTGTTGAAACTGGAGACGATAGCGGAATCCAGTTGAAAAAGCTCCAAAAAAGGGTTCCCAGTGTTGGCAGATGTTCTCGGATATTCTCGGTCCAGCATGATTAACGCTTACAGCATTTAAGGCATGCTTCACTTTCCTGATATTCATGCGTGGACATGTCTAAACAGATATTAAAGTATGGAAGAGTGCCATTTGCTCAAGTTGTTTGTTTTTTCTCGAATGGGAAATAGAGGTTTGGCCAACTGTCATTATAGCTTTAAACATGCAGCAACGTTACATGCTCAGTATAAGTCATGGAGATTTATTAACTTAACAATATGTCATTGTAACTGAATTAACAGCTGTTCATTTGATCCATAACAAGCGACATGAACAGACTAAAATGATCTGTTTAGTTACATGACACATTGATTATCTGCAAGTAAAAATGTACTTTGTCCCTTTGCTTCTCCAGGGTTGACCACCTCTACACCTTCTTTGTGCAATGGTCACCAGAAATTTACACCAAGGGCAACAAGAAGCGCCGCCACCCCCACTACCTCATCAGAGAGAAACATCAGAAACACTTTCTGGTAGTGGAGAAGAACAAGGTGGCTGTGATCAACAAGCTCCTCAGTAACCCTGTCAACCCTGCTGCTAACAACTGGGAGGTAAGGTTTGCACAAACATACAAAAGCCCCCAGTGGCTTCTTAACTTCAGGCTTAACTCAGGTCATGACCTGAGGCGCTACAGTTTAAACATCTGCAGACAAATATCATCAAGTATCTCCAATTTACAGTAACTGAGGCACCAAAGTGCTTGGCAGTTCTCCCAGTCGGTTGTGGGAAATCCCACTCTCTATATATGGACATCCTCTCTCTCTCTCTCTCCCCACTCCCTCTCAGTATCCCGTGTGTCACCTTCCTGTTTAGAGAAAAAAGAAACTGTTCTGTATCACAGCTAACCAATGAGATGCCCCGTCTGCTCGAGTCTCCAACCAATTGCAGGTCAAACCGTAGAGAGTGAAAGTAAATCAGAGTACAAAAGTGATGACTGCCGGGCAGTTTGTCTAACAGACATGTGGTACAGCAGAGGGCAGAGCCTGACAGGCAAAACAGGAGCTATGAAGCTGCTGCCAGAAAATATCAAAGTGCTTTATTTTGCCAGTGACTGTGTGGAGCCTTATGTTGAGGTAGGACTACTAATCATGTTAGGAGATACTGTGCTGTACTGTATGCATGGGGTATGGGTAGAATACTTTACTCTGAATGGTAAAAAGTTTGTTTTCATATCATCCCTCCATCATCCAGCACCTTGTGATGCTACTGTGTTAAACCGGTCCCTGCATCTTGCAACTTACTGGTGCCAAACTTTTACCCTTTCAATTTGACGTCTGCACTGTCTCTAAATGAGTCACTCAGCCGCAGACCTGTACATAATGTGTGTAGAGGAAAATCTCAGAAAAACAACAGTAGGGTATATGAGAAAAACAAGAGTATGACCTTGTTTGATTTCTAACCCACTTGCCCTCTTCCAGATCATCACAGTAAAGGACCCCAAACGCCGCCTGAGTCTGTGCAGCTCGGAGGACTCGGAGGCAGAGGAGCCCGACTACCAGAAGGAAGATGACGATGCTCTGCCTGTCCTGGGTGACGAAAGCCAGCTGATGGATGACTACCACATAAAGAGAGTAAGTGACTGCAACATTTCAACATAATCAAACTGGAAGACGAGGAAAGTTTTCCCTTCATTAACACCCCCCTTTTCCAACAGCTCGCTGCTCACATGCCAGCAAGGACCCAGTGCTATCCATGGCAGCTGGTCTACAGCACAGCCATCCATGGGAGCAGCCTGAAGACTCTGTACAGGAACATGGTGGGCCTGGACAGCCCTGTGCTGCTGGTCATCAAAGACATGCACCAAAAGGTCGGCATCTTCATCATAACCCACCAAGCCTCCTCAATACACAAATGTTAAATATTAACAGTATCGCTGTGGACGCCCTTAATGACCTGGTGTCTTGGTCTTTTCAGGTGTTTGGGGCTTTTTCTTCCGATCCATTCAAAGTCAGTAAATACTGCTACGGTACAGGAGAAACCTTCCTGTTCAGCTTCAACCCAGACTTCCAGGTAAGAGTGGGACCATTTTTTGTCACCACCTGGTTACAAATTATATCTACCAGCAATCTGAGAAACAGTGTATAATTACGAGACAAGACTTTTAAATACCATTTACAATGATGTTTGCAACCATTTAAAAAGCACAAATTTATTATATTTTGAAAATTGTTCATTGAGTTTGTCTACAAGTTTTTTTTATGTGTCATATTTGTCGTCTTCACAGGCATACAGGTGGAGTGGTGAGAACTCCTACTTTGTAAGCGGCAACCTTGAATCACTGCAGATTGGTGGAGGAGGGTAAGTTACAGATTAAACAATATACACATGCTCATCAAAGGGAAAGGGCTGCAGTTACACCTGTCAGTGTCATAAAGTAATAAAAAGCATGGCTGTAAAAATAATTACTGCTACTGCAATCTGTGAGCTATCTGTGAGCTATCTGTGAGCTGTGTGCGATTATACTACCTGTTATCTAAGAGCATGACACATGAACGACTTTGAAAAGATTCGACACTGAAGTGCTTTTTTGTAATCCACAGGGGCGGTTTTGGCCTGTGGCTGGATGCTGATCTGTACCATGGTTCGAGCTTCTCCTGTCCCACCTTTCACAACGAGTCTCTCTCCACACAAGAAGACTTTGTTGTCCAAGACCTCGAAGTCTGGACCGTGCAGAACTGAGAAGAAGATCCCACTGTCCTGTCTGGGGTTAGAGAATTTCTAGACTCCAATGAGTATGTGTGGTTTAGCCACTACTGTACAAACCCTGATAGATTGGTTGCTACGGTCTGTGCACCCGGCTCAGATTAGCCCACATACAGTCTGAAGTCTGTTCTGGGGGTTCTTGGACTGGACTTTCTTGTTATGCTGGTTTGATCTTTGCCTGCTAAATCAGTTGGTTGGATGAAATCCTGCGATTCAGGGTCCCACTGCTCTAAACTATACCGGCTATTCATCAGTAGCCCTGTGCTAAGCCCAGTAAGTAACTGGCATCTGAAGCTTTAAGCCCTCCGTGCCCTCCATTGGTTGTGGTGAGCATTATGATACAAAGTTCACAGTAACACTGTTGGATAAAAATTGGTAACAACTGTAAGCACACAGGATGTAAGGAAAATGCTTTTTTAATTTTTTTTTGTTGAACAACCAAATGTGTTTGTGAGATTTTAAAGTGTGTGGTTTTTACAGTTTGTATCTCCTTGTGTGAAAGTGCACATACGTCTGTTTTCTGCTGTCATGGCCCCAAGGTTTATGAAACACACTTGGCACATGCTGTAATGGGCCATATAAATATTTAAGATAAAAGAGGTTAAATAATGAATTTATGGTAAAAACACTGTAACACGACAGGGCCCACAGTGGCCTGTCGGGACTCTAATTATACTTTTGAGTTTTTTCTTACGTGAGGTTTGCTTTTTTGTTGTCCATTTGAAAACTACAGCTGCAGACGGTGACCTGTCCATTCAGGATAAAAAAATAAAAGTAGAGGATTGCACTATAAACAACTAATTTTCTGTGTCCCACTTGAAGAGGAAACAACCTCAACTGTTAACCGTCACTTCTGTTTTTTGGAAGTGACGCACCTGCCTGCCTCTTTCCATATATGGATAGTGGATTCAAGATAACATTTCAGATCTTTTTACTATCTATATATTTAAATTTATTTTTAAGAAAATTTAAACAGTTTGTTCCTGTTTGTCTGTTTGTTTTACATTTGTCTGCCAGGCAGTGCCGGCACTGCCAATGTTGTTTTGTGATACCACATTAAAATGTTGTCTCTCCAGGTGAAAGACAAGGTTTTCAAAGCATTCATATTTTATTATGAATAAACCCTTAAAATATCACCTTTTCCACTGAGGATGTTGTTTTTTAAAAAGACAAAATAGAATTAGACTGTATAAAAACTGTCATATTTTTGTGACTCATCTATAGCTGCATTTGTGTCACATACTTATGACATAACATAGGTACTGACACAACAAACACACACACACATTAGGATGACTTGAACATTCACAATACATTTACATCCGTACATTACTGAATATTCACAGAGAAAGAGGTAACAATAGAGAGGAATTAGAAGTAACATAAACATTGTATTACTGCAGCCATGCTGTCCCCCAGACAACAGATGACTACCTGAAGAGTGGCTGAATAGGAAAACCAACATGACACCACACATGCAACTGAACCTGCTCAAAGCCCTGCACTCCGCTTTCAGCACCAAACAACCTGAATAGAAATATTGAGACAAAGCAAATCAAAAAAGAATTGGTAATCCTTTAAGTTACATGTTGCAGTTCATTTATCTATTTAACAGCATGACAAAGTGCCGGTCTATCACAGGGCTCACACACAGTCAAACACATTCACACCTATGGGCAATTTAATGTTTTCATATAACCTGACTTGCAAAACTTTGACCCAGAGGAAACGAAGACACACATGCAGGGGTGGGTTACCAAGATAAAGTTACTCAGAAAGTCTAGTTTAGATCTTGATCTGCTGATACCAAATTGGATCAGGTATTAATTAGTATTGTATGTGAACTCATTTTTCTCTAACAAAGCTGTGCAGTGCTGTACGTGTAGAGAAAAAGACCACATAAAAGTTAGTAAAGCTTTTGAAATGTGTTTGACAGCAGAATAGGGTTATTTTCCTGCATCACGGGTTTGCTTTGATGAAAAGCAAAATAGTTTCAAGCAACAAGAGTTCAGAGGTTGACATGCAGAATACCACGGAAAAAGATTAGAAAACCACACCGGATTTCCCAGTGAAGTAGGTTCTCTGGTAAGCAAGAGGGGTGCTTTTTACGTCTGTACCCAGACACTAACTGTGTCATACACTGTCCATGGGAACAGAAACAGTTAGACCAAAATCATGATTACATAATAACAAAAAAAGAAACTGAATAAAGAAAAACGCCTTATATGGAGACTATTTCTATTTTCCATCCTTAATGCTGTTGGTGTCACTCCTCAGAATCTTTATGGCCACTGTCTCTGTCAAATGTAGGCTACATTTGAAGGCAGGGATTTTTGGAAGCAGTGCCCCCCACCTCCTCTTACTTGTTAAGTTTCGCTCAATTCCTGGATGCAATCTTCATTTGAAATTTGATCATTTGATATTTAGGATCATGATTATGTTATATGAGCCCAAAGACACTTAAGAATTGAGCCAGGATAATACTGCTTGTTGGGGTTAGTCTTAGGTTATTTATTAGTTTCTGACTTTGGGAAAGTGGAAAAAAGGAAAGTTACTGAATCAGTGAACTATCTCTTTAACTAAATCACAAATATTAGGCTCCTACAGATTCCATTTGATCTTATTTTGAAGAATAATATAATAATTCATGATATTTGTTCTTTTTTCCCCACTTCCTTTCACTGAGCCCTCATGAAACAGTTTGGAGCCCTTCCTGGGGAGACTTTTGCCAAATGAGCCCTCAATCTCCACTTTTTACTTTGACCACATCGTCCGAGGAATGTCTGTTTTTGTCCAAACGTCTCCAAATATCCGTCCTTTTTGTTGTAAGTAAAAAATCCTATACACAGAGTCATCAACCCTCATTACAATTTGCCTGAATCTTTAATTAAAATACAGGGAAGCACTTAATATACAAAATTATGATGGAGCCTGATGAATTCATGAGGCACATAAAGGAGCTGAATCCAGGTTAAGGACCACTGCACCAAAAGAGGGAAAGAGAAAAGTTGGACATGGATTTTGAGCTACGACGAACCACATCGCCCTCTGGTGGCCGTTTACCTCCATTACACTTGTGGTGCAAATCGGCAATCTTTCGGTCTCCCCTTGTCAGCTCGATGAGCTCTGGGATCGACTGTGCAGCTCTTACTATTGACAGTTCATTGTACAACAATGGCAGCAGTCGAGGCTACACAACCTGCCCAGGTTGATTTATCCGAAACTAGCAGCGCGCCGGCTGAAGGATATGACAAGAAATGTATTTTCTGCAAGATTATTAACAATGAAATGGGCACGGAGCTTCTTCACTGTGTGAGAATATTGTGATAATCAAATAACAGAGTGCCAAGCTAGCTAGTTAGCGTTAGCCTGTTGCTTTTGTAAACAGCAGCCTTATTAGCTGTGTAACAAATACCGGCTTTGTCAACATGTAGCTAATATTTAATGTTCGTTGAGACAATATAAATTAACTGTACAGTAATTTTACCATCACATTTTTATTTAATACTAAAGTGAATATTCATTTTGATTGGCTGGGCTATTGTGTTTTGCTGGGTGTGCCTCATGTTTGCCCCTCAAACACGAGGTTATTGTACGCACATACAGGTATGTTGTGTCCACTACGTGCAGGCATGTGTTAGCTTACTAGCTAGCTTTGCCAAAAAATTTCATTCCAATGACCAATATGTTCTGCTTCATTTATTTTTTTTATAAAACACTGGTGTAGGAAAGAGAAGCTGAAAAGAGCCCTCAGTCAATGAAATGGACTATAAACATAACAAAAAAATGAAGTTGCTAAAGTGAACTATAGTCCCTACCCTTTTACGCTTCCAATCCTAGAGCTGATTTATTAATTTGTATTTGCTGACTTATACATTTATCTCCACTGCAGGATGAGGAGATCTCATGTTTCAGAGACATCAAACCTGGAGCTCCTCATCATTACCTGGTCGTCCCAACCAAACATGTTGGGAACTGTAAATCACTCAGTAAAGAACACGTGCCTTTGGGTGAGGTTTAAACTCCACATCTTATTACTGCTGCCTGTGCACAAATGTGTAGATGTTGCTGTCCACAGTTTGTGCCATCTGAGACAATTACAGTGACAGTGCCTTGCTAACTGATCCTGACTGGAACTTGTGTCTGGTGTCAACTACTTGGCAACTGAATAAAATAAAATCAGCAATGCTATTTTTGTCAGACAAGAAAAGTAGAATTTTAATGTCTTAACATGTGTTTTTGTTGTCATACTCAGTCAAGCAAATGGTGGAGACAGGGAAGGAGATCCTCCAGAAAAACAGCGTAACAGATCTCAGTGATGTCAGGTGAGCTTTATTCAGTGTTACATATGTAGATTACTGCTCATCACACTGATTTCAGGTTCAGTTGTCCCTTTAATGTCAATCAATACTAACAGTCAACACTGTCTAGCCAGGGGAACAAGCAATCAATTCACAGTGATGACAGCTTCTGATAAACATGATTATTAGTACACATCATCACAGTATTTACTTTAATGTAGTGTAAACTGAGATGTATTTACCAAGTGAACAGTAACACTTAATCTAATGTAAACAGTCACAGATTATCTTAAAGCTGTTGTGTAATGTGTCACTGATTAATTATTTAGTTTTGTAACATCTGAACAACTTCCTTTGGAGCAGTGAAGCCCTTTTCTTTGTCTGCAGGTTTGGTTTCCATTGGCCCCCATTTTGTTCTGTCACACACCTACACCTTCATGTCCTGGCACCTGCCAGTCAAATGAGCTTCATGTCCCGCCTCTTCTACAGACTCAATTCCTATTGGTTTATCACGGTGAGCCCCCTCTTCATTAGTTGTACTAGAAATGCAATTGCACATAATTGAAGGATTAATAAAAATAAATGAATCGTTTTGATTGCTTTCAAATTTGTGGCACCATCAGGGTGACAAGAAAGCAAAATCAGAACAGATGCAGAAGTCCACTGTGATCTTACCATGTGATGATGTATTTTCCCTTCTCATTAAGTATTAATTTCTTGTATGCAGCATGACTTAAAAGTGTAGAGACCATTGAACCAAATAATCTAATGAGTAGACAGTCCCATTGTTTTTACTGTTCTTGGACATTCTCTCTCTCTCTCTCTCTCTCTCTCTCTCTCTCTCTCTCTCTCTCTCTCTATCACTGTGTGTGCATGAAACAATACATTTATTGACTTCCTTTGAAATAAAAGCCATGCTCCGCCCCGTGCTGCATAAGGATTTACAGTGTAAAAGCTGGTTTTATAGAAGCAACTAACCAGTTACAGGGCAGTGCATTGTAGAACCATGAAGTCAACACATCCAGATAGAGTTTGAAGGTCAGGTAGTATTGATGTCAGTCTGATTTTTGTTTTGTCCCGTGTTAATGTGTTGCAGGCAGACCAGCTGATCGAGCTTTTAAACTCTAAAGGAGAGACCGACTGATCACTTCAGATGCAGGTCTTGCTGTGCTGTAGTGGCTGGAACATCCACCTTTTTGCAGATGCCATTAAGTTGCCATTACAATATAAAACGCTGGTGACATATTTGTAACAAGAAACCACTTGGGTTTTTAATTTTGGTATGAAAACTTTTCAGACTGGAAGCCAGATACAGGCTTAAATAAGCCACAACATATTTCTTGCTGCTTGAGACGGGTCACAAAAATGTTCTGGGATTATAAGTAATTATTGTTTTAATGTTATATTTTACAGAAGTTAATTAAACCTCCATAACTCCGCTGTAATGAAATGTATTCACGTTATGGACCAAGTAGGAGACAGTGTGATTCACATCTATTAATCACCGAAGAAAATGTTGAAGACAGTCTTTATTTTGACTGAATGTAAAGGTAAGCTGAGTCTAACAGTAGATGTATTGAGATGGCATTACGCACATGTAATTCGCGTTTGATTTCTTGACATGAAAGACTGCCTTAATACTTTGCAGGTCTGATTGTATGCATGTAGAACTGAAATCCTTTGAAAACTCTAAAAAAATGAATATTTTATTAATATATATTGACATACCATATTGGACGGCTGTGTAAACCACGTGATCCTAAGCTATGTTGAGTGACCTCTTTACTGATGGGCAGTTTGTGGCTTTAACATCTTCATTAACTATTCACAGGGTTCCTTTACAGTGGGCTTCCTCTGACACTGTAAAGTATGCTTAATGATCTGAAAAAGCACTAAAATATAGTGGGGTATTTGCTTACACATGCTCATTTATTTTTAATTTGATGTAATGTGTTAAGATGTACTGTAGAGTATGAAGTGACTGGTTGCTGCACGAGATGATACTATAATGCTGTATAATAAGGAACGTAAAGACAAAATCATACTGTATGTACTGTACGAACTGGTGTGCACTTTAATAGATTTAATTTAGAATAAATAATATATTACTGGTTCTCTGTGTGTTTCTAATGTAGTAGGTCACAGATATCACTTTACACTCTCTCTGCCAGTCTTTAGTTTAACTACACCAGTCAGTGCTTACATTTCACAAACACCCACAGTAACACAATGATAGACAGGATGCTATTTCTTTCCTTTATTATAACACCATAATGACATAAGCAGTACTTCAGAATAATTGTTTCTGACCAGAATACTACCTCCTTGTGATTAAAAAATGTGTTCATTTGCATGGCCATTACTCTTTATAGCAGCAGATATTATGGCGCGTCAGTCAGTGTATAGTTTACAATGTAGTTCTCCATTACAGCAGCACTTTCAGTTTACTGTGCATCTATCACAGTGTGCTGCAGGTATACAAAGCTTCCAACTGTAAAGAGGTTTCCTAAATTACAGAGCACACTTGTAATAAATACATGCTCCGAAGCACTCGAGCCAAGTAGGATCAAGTTCATCCTATAGCACCATATTGTCTGTCACAGGCAGCCTCATGTTCTCTTTGGCTTTGGTTCAGTGTCATTAACCACTCTGACTTCATTTCAGCTGCTCACTCCTCATCTTTCCTCACAATAAAAAGCTAATGAAGGAAATATAATGGAGGGTGAGGGTGTTTTCCTACTGTTATTTACCTCTTTAGGTACAGATGCTATTAAATGCTTTGAAAAAAACTCACATATCAACATGCTGATGACTTAAGCTGCTAACTAGCATTTCACCTGGTATGACACAAATTCATAACCGTGTTTATATTTGTGATTAACTTATGTTAGTCCATTACTTTTTTGAGTTTTTACATTACTTTTTATACCTCAGCATGTAGCTGCACTTTGGACTGCAGATTTATCACCCTGTGAGTCAGCTAGATGTGCAGAATCACAAACCATCTGGTGCAGGCTGTTACTTGTTTAAGCAGAAGGGGAAAAAAAGTGCCACAATCAGTCAGGTCCTCCTGGTGTCTGAATACAGTGAGTGCTGCCATAAAGTAGCAGTAGTATATTTGTAGTATATTTGCTGCTGCATGTAACATGAATCAAGGCATAAACACTAATCCCAAGTTTCTGATCACTGCAGCAGAGTGATAACTACATGGTCATCCTGCCCCTGCCACAGCATCTCCCCCTCAAAGTCAACCAGCTTCTGCTTCCTCGCTCGTAGAAGAATCCCCACCAGTTTATTAGAGATGGTCACATAATGCTCAAACAGTTTCCCAAATTCCACAGTGATCACTTTCCCATCGCTGCCGCTTCCATCCCTGTCTTTATCTCTCGGCTCTCCAATGTTCCTTATCACCTCACGCAGCTCCTCGACCTCTCTGCTGATGTGTGTGTGAGCATCCTTTCCCCGCTGCTCCGTCATGGAGCCCTGCAGGGGCCTCCCGTAGTCATCCTGCCCCCTCTGAGGGACCACCACACTGGGCCTGGTGTCGTGACTGAAGGGGTTGTGCTTCTGGTACTCCTGGTGCTCACTGGACCACTTCTGCCAGTTCTCTTTTAAGCCTTTCACAGAAGCAATGCACACTGCTGTGTCATCACTAAACCGAGCAGGAGCTGGGACGTCATTTTCATTTTCCATGGTGGTGGTGATCTGGCTGTTGGTCCCCATCACTGGCTCCACTGAAGGGAACAATACATAGCTTTCATCTGGTCATTTTAAAAAGTCATTGAAAAGAAAAAATAATTCACAAAAGCAGTTAATCTTTAAATCTTGAAGAAGTGAACATCCTGCTTTGTAAAGATAATCTGTACAACCTTTCAGAGATTTGGAGCAAACTATAATCAAGCATGATCCAACTTACATGTCACACACTGACTCGGTCCTCACTCCACCTGCAACAGTGTGGCATTATGGCCAAAGTGCAAATACATCCTGCAGTGACACTGTAACTAGTATTTTACAACACTGCAGCACTGCTGACAGCAGCAGGAGTGCGGATGCCTCTCTGTCCCGAGGCAACACCAGTCTGATGGACATCTGTCTCGACCAGTGACCTGTCAGAGAAGATCCAGGCAGCCAATCAGTGACCAGAAAGGGTGACAAGGTGCCTCTGAAGAAAAGCAGATTACAGCCTGGAGAGGAGTTTATCCGAGCACGCAAATACACAGCAGTGAGTTATTGAGAACAAAAAGCTGCTTGTACGCGACATGTTACTGTTCAGGCAAAACAAACAATAAAGCTACTTAAATTGGACAAAGTCACAATGAAAATCTTAAGCCAACAGCAGCAAGTGTAAAAACTGGTTGTCCGCCTGTATTTATGTATAATTTTAAACTGTTTGGTATCAAACTGGAAGAGAAGGACTCATTCTTTTCCATTTATGGTTATTTGGTCACCGGGCGGTACTTTGTGTCAGACACTTGTTTCGAGCCGGACCTGTTTTGAATCCGCAACAGAAATGGCGACCACCAACAGTCGATCATGCCTCCAATATCTACTACACCTCGCGCATGATAATTTGGACTTCAGGTTACCGGTAACCTTATTAAACTTCTCACAGTTTACACTCAGCTCTTGTTGTGAATGTCTACGTGTTTTCGGGAAAACTTCAGAATTTGACAGACAGCAGCTCCTCCTAGCTTGATGTGCTACATTAGCTACATGCTAATTCAAACTGTAAAAAAAACCTCATCTGTTACTGTAGCGGTGTGACTGGATTTGGGCGTTGGTGTCACGTGAGAAGTTCTCGATTTGTAATCACATGATAGTGACACGTTCACGCATTTTTCCACCTGACCGCTGAACTCTTATCGACATGGTGATAAACTGGTAATTAACCCCTGATCACGTGATCTGTAGCCTGTTTCTAATCATCTGTAAATCTTACCATGTGAATATGATCAGTATGCATGTTAGCACACCTGGACAGATGGACATTGTAGACTTGATGTGCAGTAATGCACACGTGTACATACGCAAAGTCATTTGCATCATGTCTATTTTTTTTAAAAATTATTCCACTCGATCCTTAAAGAGACATTTCAATGATTTTTACAATTGGGAATCAGGTTATCTTTCACTAGGAGTACTGCTCAGCCTGTAAAAACAGCCGTATGGTTTCTAAAGTCAGCAAAAATATTCTTGTTATTTAACTCTTAGCCTGCTGAACAAAATGGGAGTTTGGTGATTGAAAGACGTGGACACCAAGCAGGGAGGGTCCAACAAAAAGATGCCATTACATTATGTAAATTGTATGATCTAGTATTTTTAAATATATGGTCCTTTAATCTGTCTGTATGTGTTCCTGATTTGTGTATTGATTCTTGCAGGAGATTAAAGCCTTGCTGGCTCTCAGAGGAAAACAATTCCAGCCAATTGAAAACTTCAAGGAAAAGGTTCGCAAGACAAATGTAACTATTTTAATTCTTGTTCTTTTTTTGATGATTTGACAGCTGCCACATGAGGCGGTTTCTATCCAGTTGACCCCATTCCTCACAGTCACTCCTCTTCTTGCCTCTTCTCTCTAGTCTCCTTTCTGGTGTCTGGATGGTTTGTCTGAGGAGGATGTCCGCGGCATCATGGCCAGATCTGTTTGTGCAAAGTAAGCATTTTAGCTATCATCCATATTAATCTGTGACCTTGTTATGTAACTCATGTTGCTTTATCCTTTCAGGTCTGCTTTTGAACTATGGGGCCACGGACAAACACACAGTGAACTCAGAACATCCCTCTTGAACTACCCATCAGAGAACATGGTTGGTGATGCTACAGCTTGTATTTATATTTCTGTTGGAGAGACTGATCCCTGCATCTTTAGCAAAACTTCCACATGAGTCTAGGCTAATATGTTTCATTTCTGTTTGTGCTCTTTCTCCACAGTCACCGTTTATGGACAAACACTCAACTTACAGAATCAACGTCTACACTTTCAACAAGACTCTGGAGTTTACTGACAGAATCAAAAAGATTGATGTAAGTATTTAGGTGTGTGTGCACGTGAAAACACATTAACAAGTGTGGTGTATATCATCTTTGAATGCCTCTGCCCATGTGCAGAATGTCATGGTCTGTTCTCTCTCACCAGGCTTTGGAGTATCTTCCATTTGAAGGCACGGTGAGCCTGAAGAGCCCTCAGCACGTCTTCTGTTTGCTGGAAGATTATGGAACAGACCCCAACAACATCCCTGAGCATCCATACTACATCTATTTTGGCCGATGGGTGAGATGCATTTGACTGTTTGCTTACATTTGATTAATAAAGGGGCTGGTCTGCAAATCAACACTCTCTATTTTTACACACTCCAGATAGGGGATGGACAGCGTGAACTGATCCGCTCCCACAGTGTGAAGAACAGGCACTTCATAGGAAACACCAGTATGGATGCTGGGCTCTCATTCATTATGGCCAACCATGCTAAGGTCAACGAGAATGACGTCGTCTTTGACCCTTTTGTCGGCACAGGTGAGAAGATCATGGCACTGACTCTCACACATGCATAGCTACAGACAGTCACACACTTTGGGGAATTCTGTGTTGATAAATGGTTTCAGTTCTTTCTGTTTCTTTCTTGTTTCAGGGAGCCTGTTGGTAGCATGTTCTCAGTTTGGAGCCTACGTCTGTGGATCAGATATTGATTACAACACTATTCACGGCAAAGGTAAGTTTTGTCAACTCAGAGCTTACATGGCACACCAGCTGTAGTCTTATATTTAATATTACTTCAGGTAATTTTTGGGTTAAGAGTGGCGGGACTGTGCTCTACCTGCTCTCAATTTAAGATACCTTCCTCAAAGTGCCTCTGTTTTTCAGGTAGGTCAAGCCGTAAAAACCAGAAGTGGCGAGGACCTGATGAGAATATCAGAGCCAACCTGCGGCAGTACGGAACAGAGAACATGTATTTAGATGTCATGGTGTCTGATGCATCCAAGCCTGTGTGGAGGGAGACCGCTCTGTTTGATGCCATCATTACTGATCGTAAGTCCTTAGAATTACGCTTAACAGACCAGTATTAGACATGCTGCGTGTGAAAACTTGTGATAAATGTTTCAGTAGCTTATGTAATGACCTTTTTCCTCTGTGGTCCTTTTTTTCAGCTCCCTACGGTATCCGCGAGTCCACAAGGAGAACGGGCTCCCACAAAGACACTCCTAAACCCCCTGACGGCATGTAAGTTCACCTGATTCACTGTGACTTACTGACAAATGCAACAAAAACCTGCAGTCTCTTGGCTCTCCATTGTACATGGTCCACCACCCTTTATGTAGCAGTGAATTTCTCTTAGCTCTTACAGTTATTTTCAGACTTTTCCTATGCATCATTTTAAAAGGTCCGGTGTTTAGGATTTAGTGGCATCTAGTGGTGAAGTTGCAGATTACAACCAACTGAATACCTGTTGCTACATCCTCTCTTTCCAAGCATGTAGGAGAAACTAAAATGGATGCCAAAAACATGATAACCTGGCGGTGCAACATGGTGGGCTCTATAAGAACAGGCCCACTCCCTCAGGTGATAAACACAAATAAAAACATAATTATGAATATTATATTCCATTTCTGCCAGTAGACCCTCCTAAATCCTACACACTGGACCTTTAGGTCACACGTTTGTTGTCCCAATAACTTTGCCCTCGCAGGTGGTTAGTAAGTTAAGAGAATAATTTGAAATGTTATGTTTGTTATGTTAATCATTGTGTTTCTTTGCTCTCCTCTAAATCTGTCCATGTTTATTTGATTCCTTTGCCCAGCTACGTAGAGTCTCACGTCCCCGTCACACAGGCGTACCACCTGAGTGACATCTTCACAGATCTGTTAAACTTTTCCGCCCACCGTTTAGTCATGGGCGGGAGGTTGGTCTACTGGCTTCCTGTCTACAGACCAGAGTAAGTATGCGAGCTATTGTCTTGTGACATTCACTGATGATACGAAGGTCTTTAGGATGATGAGCCTGCTGCTACAGTCACCATTTAGAATGACAGTAACATGAACATAAAGCTCTTTAAAGTTTACTGACTTGTGTTATTTGAACAGTCAAACTGGGTCTGTGACAAATTTATTTTTGTTGTTTAAAAAAAACATGCCTTGGTGAACGGATATTTATGTTTTGATACTTGATTTTTAAGTGAACTCTTTCCTCATAGGTTTAGCTTGAGGAGTCCTTTAGCTTAAATGGTGCTTGTCTCCAGTTAACGATCTGTACCAGTAGGGGGCAGGCTCATACCAGAAACCAGAACTGCACAATACAAGCCTGTCCTGAGCGTAACATTTAAATCTATTGGTGATCTAATTAATTACCCAAATAAGCAAACAAAATAAAACAAAGGATTATTACAGTATAATGTCAACATGATTGCATTTAATAAATTTAACTAATGCCTATAATAAATGAGGCTTTGTAAGTTAATTGAGGGAATTGTAAATGTAGCACATTCAGTAGGAAAATGTCAGTTTATAAATCCGTTTTGACAAATGAGTTAATGAGCTGCTAAATGCTATAAAACCCTGCGGTGTATGTATGCAGCTCTTTCAGTTTGAGTCCAGTAGACTGGCACACACAGCTCTTTTCCACCACACTTTTCCACCTCCCAGCGTTTCCCCGTAACACTATTCCATTCCCGCTCCTATAAAGTAAAACACTGTCCTGCGCATGTAGCCACCTGTGTGAATGGCAATGTTTATACAGAGGGGTATACAGGTGTGTTGAGGTCTTCCTGCCCAAACAGCTGGGTTACAGTAAACCACAGCTGACGGCTCCTTTATATGTCGGCTCTATAAGCGGGCTCCTCTGAAACACAGTTGTGCATTGTTAAATAATGTGTGCATTAGCAGAAAGTGAAGTGCTGACTCCAAGTGCAGGTGTTTGACTGTAAAGGTCTGAACCACAACAGACAGAGGCAGGAGGAAGAAAAATCTTCTGGTCACTGATTATAAGACTGGGAAGGAGATGAGATAATCCAATATGGATGTGCATGTACAAACACACCTTTCAAACCTATGGACCCCATGTCCCTATGTGTATGTGTATGTGCGTGCGTGTGTGTGTGTGTGTGTGTGTGTGTGTGTGTGTGTGTGTGTGTGTGAATGCATCTGTACATATGCATGAATGTGTGTGGTCTTGTGTATGAGCCCATGCATCCATGTGTGTCATCATGTTCACACATTTGTCTTTGCTACTCATCTACCGGTGCTTGACTCTGTGCCTGTCAGAGCGCCGTGCCAAAATAAACGTCTGAGGCCAGGCCAGTCAGATATGTGAACTATCTGTCTCTGCAGGCTGACCTGCGTGTGTGTTTCTGTGTACAATCGCATGTGTGTTTTTGGATATGTGTGTAAGCCCAGACGCAGCCTGTCTCCTGGGCCTAATCTGGGGCTCTACAGGGGAGATATCAGGTTTCTGTCACCCCACATATGTGTGTATCTGCGTCCATGGCCGTGATAGAAACAGTGGGGATTGTGTGTGTGTGTGTGTGTCTGCGTCATGAGAATGGTGAGGTTGTGTGCGCATGTGATGACAGGTGACACAAGTCCTGTCGGCAAAAGACGGCGTCTAGACCAGGTCAGACCCCTTAAACTCTCTTCTCTTTCTGCCCTTAAAAAATAAATGAAGGAAGAAAAAGTATCAAGACAGATGATGTAATATCAGTCATCACAGTCATAAAGGAACTAATTACAACATAAACAAGTGAAGCGAAGAAATGAAGTGGCTGTATTGTCAGAAGTAAGGTGATACATGTGTCATTGAGTATAAATGAGCCATGTTTTCATTTTCAGGTCATCATAATTCACTTCAGTTTAAGTTTCCAGACATGTTGGCAAATCTCTCATTTAGTGGTACTGTCAAAGGCCACTGCTTCAGCATCAGATTAACATCCTGCGCAGATATGAACCCAATAAGTTATGGGTCAAATAATGTAGTTTGAAAATGTCTTTGGTGCATTTAAAATCATGTTTTTTGTTAAACACAGCATACATTGTATTATTGTGAATCCTGTTGGATAATTACCTCCTGCCTGCTTCACCACACTGTTGTTATTCTTAAATGTTAAAGGGAAGCGTTGCTGATTTTCAACCAGCTTTGTTTCATTACAGTGTGGGTTGCACATGCAAATGAAGCATTTTTTCTTGCTTGAAAATGGAGGAGCCAAAACCAAGCACTGTCCAACTCACCATCAGTACGAGTGTTTATTGGCCTGGTGCAGCCCATTGCATTCTGGTTGTTGTAGACTGTCTATCTTTTGAGGCAAAATGAATACCACAGCCCCTTTTCTCTGTTTTCTCTGATTGTGTAACACCAATTTACAAAAATATTTGCATCTCTCTGCTGCATAGACAGACAGTTTTATGAACAGTGGTGAAATACTTCTTTGAAGGTCCCATATTTCGCTGAGGTTCGGGTTCATACTTTTATTTAAGGTGTCTACTAGAACATGTTTACACGCTTTAATGTTCAAAAAACACATCATTCTTATACTGTCTGTTGCTGCAGCACCTCTATTCACCCTCTGTCTCAACACTCCAATTTAGTACCTGTCTCTTTAAGGCCCTCCTCTCGAATAGCTCAGAGCGCTCTGATTGGTCAGCTCTCACAGGCCTGAGCATGCACCGTCCACCGTGTTTCTGCATCAGCTCTGCTGGTGGTATTTGATAGTTGTGACATCGCAACCTCAAGGAAGACAGCTCGTTTAAGGGCACAGATTCTGAATACGTGTGTTTCTCCATGGATCGAGTGTTTGATACTTTCACAGTATTTATACAGCACCTACTGCTTTATGATCAACAATTGAAACACCACCTTCTATGATATTGGACCTTTAAGTCACATAAAGAATAAGGTTATGTTTACATTTCCAAAACAATAGATATTTAAATTCTTACCCAAGAAAAAGGCATGAAAAATACTGTTTTTAAATTAGTGTGACAGCAGAGAGCACTAGCATTTAGCGTGAAAGTGTCCTTTACAAAGTCATAAAAAGAAGCTCTGGAGATGAAAGACAACCCTTGCGCCTCAACTTAGACGTTAAAACTAGCTCAACAGGTAGGACTCTCCACTAATGACTCCTGATTGGCAGGAGAGAACGATCGCCAGGCTGCATCACCACCAGGCCATGGCAACAGGGCAGACAAACAGTGAAATCTGGCTGTGAGTCGGGACTGTTGCTGCTGTGATGGTGCTACTGACACAAATATGCAAACACATACATCATCCACTGTTAATAGGCCCTAACCTGGCCTGGCTGGTGATGACAGAGCCAGCAGTCGACCTGTCAGGTCAGAGTCACTTTTTCCACCTCCGTCTTTCTTTGCACAAAACGGGCCACCTTTGCTGTGGTTACACTGCACTGGTCCGAATGTTTAGCAGTTTGATTGGTGAGAGAGAAACCGAACGGGGCAGTGGAGTGGGTGGCAAAGAGAGTTGGCAAAAGTGAGGTAGTAATTTTGACAGGATTAGTCTATGTCTGTATCCCAGCAGCCTCTTTATGGCCTCCAGACCAAATAGGAAGTTGATTGTTTTCATAAGGGCCTTAAACATTCCTCTCAGGTCTAGTTCTTTAGGTGTGTACTGTCAAACTGTATTATGCCCACAGGAAGGAAACTGCTCTCTTCTCTGTCTCTCTTTGCTACTTATGGAGACTGATGTGTAACCTTGAGTGTATGTGTCCCCTTTTCAGCTATTCTGAGGAGATGGTGCCTCTTCATCCGTGTCTGCGGATCATCAGTAACTGTGAGCAGACGCTCTCCAGCCACACCTCACGACGCCTGATCACCATGGAGAAGATCAAGGAGCCAGAGGTGTGTGCATACTAGGGATGTTAATGATAAATCAGTAATAGATTAAATGTAGTTAAAAATTTAACCAATTAAAAATGTATTAACCGACAATCACAGATGGGCACAAATTCTTTAAAAAGTAACTTGTTACAAATTACGAATACTTATTTGATTTTGTTGGGCCGCTTGTTGACGGGAGTGCAGATATTAAAATGAAGTCATTATTTTGTGTTATTTAGTTTATCAATCTGGTAACTTGGGGTTTACTTTATCTGTTATTTTAACTCCTAATGTAACTCTGATGCATCAAACGTAGATCAAGTCTGCGGTCAAAACAGTTTTCTAATGGGAAAAATAAGAAGGAAAAATTCTCTTATGTTTTTCGATGTGTTTGGATTAGAGTGGAAACAAGTAATCGCTTAACGGATAAGTCAAACAACAGAAAAGTGATTGGCAGCTTTTATGACAGTAGATTAGTTGTTTAATTTTTTTCTCTTTGTTCTCTGTTTCCACTTTTGCCCATGTAGGAAATCATGGCTTTTTCTCTGTTATATGTTAGTTAATTGATTGTCTTAGAACAGACTTGAGGTCTGTTGGTTTGGATAAAACAAGCAATTTCCATTTAAGCTCCGGGAAATGATGAAACTACTATTTTCCGACACATAAATCAAGAAAATAATTGGATGAGGGCCTTTGTTTTTAGCTTGCAAGGGTGTGAGGATGTACAGAGATGTATGCTTAGTTCTCCGGCCACGGCTATCGCTGGCATGGAGACATTTTGGCCAATTCTCAACAATGCATATGATAATTACAACAAAATTAACACAAATATCTAATCGGATAAAATGGTGAAGTTATGACATGACGAACACTGTGCAATTCTTTGTGACATTTTTGTTTCATAACTGTATTTTTTCCTACCGGTGTCATTGTTCTGTACACACAGTGGCATTGTCGCCTGGTTAATGTGCAGGAAAAACAAGTTATTTTACAGAATTCAAACATTTTTTTTCTTCTGAAGTGCCTATGAATACAAATCACATTTTTATGCATCCACAACTTTTTGAATACATATTGTGGTTGCACTGTAATGACTGAGATCCTATCTGCACAGTACCAACCTGTGTGTGCTACAGGGTTGTTGACTGTTTTTCTATGTGTGAGCGTAAACAGCAACACAGATATGATTTTGTAAAATGAAAGCATGTGTGTGCATGATCTTTTATGTTTTTCATGTTTATTTCAGAGTTGTTTGTATATGTAACCACACAAGTATGTGTCATGTTCATGTATGCAGTTTGTGTGCATATGTATTCGTTTTTAACATGTCATCCCAGTGGAAGTGATGGTGTCTCTGTGTCTGTCTGGGGTAAATCCTCACCATCTGGCTATGATTGGCTCATCTCTTTTATTCTGGAGCCGTAAATGGCTTAATCACGCATCGTATGGAAAACAATCCATCTTTGGATCTGACATCCATTCCATTTGGAAACCCCAAATTGCTCCCATAAAGAGCCTTGTATGACACACACACACAAACACACAGATGTTTGATCTTGCTGTATCTGACTGGTATCAGTCTCAGGTCACAAGGTTTTTCTTTTCCAGATAGACCTCAGTCTTTACCTATGTGCACTCGCCTGGGTCCAAAGCTTGGTGTGTGTGTGTGTGTGTGTGTGTGTGTGTGTGTGTGTGTGTGTGTGTGTGTGTGTGTGTGTGTGTGTGTGTGTGTGTGTGTGTGTGTGTGTGTGCGCGCGTGTGCGCGTGTGTGTGTATGTTAAATGTGTTTGTATGTCTGTGATGCACGTGCATGTGTCCACACTGTTTTCTGTGTTTTGATAATAAAGGGGCCAACCTAATTGCTGTAAACATTTCCAGTTAAACTAGTGCATAAACAGCTCACATCTTCTTATTTATGGGGTGTGACACAAAGTGTTTGGTGGCCATAAATAGCTTATTTTTCTACATGCATTTAACCCTCCACCTGTATGATTGTTGGCAAACACAGCGTGGTGATTTCCACTGTTTTCAGTTGTTTGCTGTCATGTCCCTCTGTCCTTATTAACTTGGGGTCATGGTTACGTTGTCAGTCTTGTTTCCAGGTTGCTTGGCAGCATGAGAAAGCAAAAGAGAGGTGTTCCTGACAAATTACAGGCCCAGCATCGGAGTCATCACTTTCAACTCAGCTCACCTCATTATTCCTCTTCCCAGCATCTCTCTTCCTCCCCTCATCCCTCCTTTGACCAGCGGCTACCTTACAGCCAAGACAAACTGTTTAACTGAAGGGATTCATAACAGCTCATATACATTGTGAATATACAAGAGTCCTGTTCCTCCATGCAAATATGGAAAAAGTATGCAAACCTTGCAATGCCAATAACGCTTTATCGACTGGAAAAAAAGAAAAGCTGTTTCAACTTTTACATGTATATTACATTTATATTAATATAGTGTTATCACATTTTTGTTCTCAACACATGCTCAACACATGTTCTTTTTGGGGATAGAAAGTATAAACTGGCAGCTGCTTTCTCCTTTCTTTCTTCTCATAACACTCTTTAACATGCTGTAAATCTTAATAGCAAAATGTGTCAGGGAGGATGAAGCTTTGTTTTTTATTATTGAAAAAGGGAGAGGATGAAAAAAAAACATGCTCCAGTCTGTATTCTGCCATGTTTAATGGGGCTGAATGCTGTAAGAGGTTCTCTTCGTTTGTTTGTTCTAATTGGCAGCACAGTCACATTACAGTATGTTCAATCTCTACGTTTGTCTCTTTACAGGAACAAGACAATCTAGCTCTTGTAGCAGACCCAAGCTTAAGCCCCTACCAGGGACACAACGCCTTCAGAGAGAAGTATTTCAGTGGAGTAAACAAGAGGTGTAGCAAGGAGGAAAACAAACCTGAAGTCAACGGAGAGTGAACGACTCGAGCGAGAAAACAACCGGACACAAGGATCAGGACGTGCATGTCAGTGGACTCGGAAAGGAAAATTGTTAACTTATTTGTTACTCTTTCTTAATTTTTAAAATCTTTTTCAACATTTTGATTATGATTCTTTTTAAGCTTCTTGTTATTGCTCTGCAAATAAATCAAGAAAATACAAATGTCTTGTCCTGAGTGCTGACTATTAAAACTACAAGACAGTTACTACACCGACAGTTGACTGCCTGAATGATAAATTCAACATTTGTGAATATTTTATAAGGAACTTTTATAAGGCCACACAATGTGAAACGTTACAGAAGCACTCCAGTGATTTAGTAGAACACATAAACATATCCATATGTCATAGAGCACTGGATCCTAAATTTCCCACAATATTCTTTGACAGTGTCTTTAGTAACTCTCTCTGTGCCTTTAAACTCGATGCCACCTCTTTGCAACACAAACTGTTACAGTTCAAATTTAGACATTTTCCATTAAGTGTTCATTTCACACTGAAAAACAATTCAGTTAAAGACCGAATGCTAAATCATTTTCATTTAATAATGACAAAGTGCATGTTAGGGGTGTTGGAATATACAAATATAACAAATGTGAATATTATATTAATAATACACATATGACAATATCGTGTTGATAATCCAATGCCTCATTAAACATTTCCGTTTCTTTCTGTTCTCGCTTTGTCATAGTAGGTGGTGATGCACCCAAATGCTGGTTGGCATCCACCATAAAATTTCATTGAGTGTAATTGTTTTTTTTTGTTTTTTTTGTACGCTTGTGTGCAGTAATGGTCACAGACTCTCTCTCTACCTCTTTACACCTAATTGTGAGCATAATTCATTTAAAAAAAAGAGAAAACAAAATAAACAAAGTCAAAGATGAATTTGACTGATGACATTGTTGGTTTGTAATTTTCTGTAGATGTTGCGATAATATCGTTATTTTGATCTCTTCAGGCCACAATAATAATAATGATGTAGTGAAATTGTGACAGCCCTAGTGCCTACATACATAGCAAAGCAAATACAGATGATGTTTTTTGTATTTCACTTAATTCTGTTTTATTTGTTTTCATTCAGGCATTTAAAATCTTTCACAGGATACTACAGAATAATCCTGTTTACTTAATACTAACCACCATTCATTATCAGGGCCTATAATGTGCCTGTTATACAAATACCACAAGGTTTATTATATCAGACTGACCTGTAATTAATTTGATTTACAAATGTTTGTTGTTTTTAATTCTAAATCTAGTTTATCTAAAAAAAAAACAAATGTATGACTCCATGTAGAGCCTTTTATAGTCCAGCTTTGTTCCGACAAAAGGGAGCATGTTTAGGCGAGAGAGGCCTCCCTGTGCAGGCAAGAGCCCAAATGACAGGGCGTCCCCACCTCGCCACACACCACTACAGTTAGTCAGCAGCTTTTGTTGTTTTCCAACCACAGTTTACATGCCGCCTGGCTCATTATTCATCTCCTGAGAGCAACGCAGCAGGCCTTTATGTACATTACCCGTTCGCTCTGTTTATCACTTGGGCCTCTGCCTCTCCACCACACTTCCCTGTTTGAGTTCCAGGCACCATCGCATGATACCCTGCTCGCCATCGCTTGCGGTGCGTGTTGTTTACAGTTCCCACAGTGCCCTTTTGTTGTCCATCATCATCAGGCAAAATCAAATGATTCCACAAGACACTCAAAGACCTTGCCTTTCTTATCACTTCTGTCTTCCCTTGATATTTCCTCGCCTGTCTCATGTAAATGAGTAGTGTGTTTGCCACAACAGAGGACCCCTCTGTGTTGAAGATGGTAGTTTTAAAGCAGCCCCTCTATTACTGTGTTTGAGGAGTGTTTGCTCTGCCACACTACAGTGATAAACCATGTTCTCTACGAGCCCTCTGTCTCCAATGATGCAGACTATAATTAGGGAGGGGTGGGGTGGGGGTTCTTCTCTACACCACGTAATGCTGTCCAGACGTTGTGGAAATTCTGTTTGTGTGTGTGTGTATGCATGTGTGTACTTGTAAGATCTGGTTTTGTTTTATGTTGGATGCTAACTGCAGCAGAACAGTTTCCTGGTGTAATTCAGTGGCAATAAAATGATTTGAGACCTAACCTGTAAATAATAGTCGTGTCTCATCGGTCTGTCTCTACTTTACTTTACTTTATATTTCTTTACCAATCATTATCCCTCTTTCTTTGATACACAGTGTGCAGAGCCATAACAAGCAATAATAAATATTTATAGCCTCTATTCCTCTTGCGATCTTCTTCCTATATCAGTCTCCACCTCACCATCACCAATTTCCCAGCCTCCCCTTCACCTCTCCCTCACCTACTTCACCTCTGCCCTTTCCTCCTCTCTCCTCTGTCATCTACAGGCCTCTCTTTTTTCTCAAAGGGGAACTCCCTGTAGGAGGAGAGGGCCACTGTTTTGGAACGATGGCTCCTGATTAAACTCCCGTCTGTTTGAAAGTGACCTTCAGACTGCTGAATCAGCTGGTATGCAATGAGAACCCTAGGACACTCAAACACACAACCATTGTATAAGTTAAACCTAATTTTAGTAGTAAGTAAAACAAAAAAATTGCAATATGTAAGAATTGGAGTCCTTGAATTCATACTTAAAACAAATAAGGGGCAGCATATCACCAGATTAAGTGCTAATTGCTGCTAACTGTAGCTACCATTAGCTTCTTAGCTCAGTTAGCCATGTAGCTGGCAGTCCAGACTGGGAACTTGGAGGACTGAGTGTGTGTTGGTGTTTTTATCGCTAGCACAGGAGCTTTGGACTGGGATGGGCCAGGACTAGCTGGTTAACATGCTGATTTCAATAGATATCTCTGCAAGAAGACTCATAGACATCATAATGTCAAAACTGTTATTCCTTCACAATCTGTTGATAACTTTAGTTAACTTTTGAATGTTTTTGTCAAATCCTACATATCACACCTTTAAACTCATTTGTTTTCAGATTGAGCCATAAGAACATGCACACACATCACTATTGAAAGTGGTATCTATCTTCTCATCTAACTCTCTGCAGGAAAAGCATGTTTCCCAAAATGCTGAACTATTCCCCGAAAGCAACGTTATGTAGAAATTGGCATCTTGTTCGATTTGGCACCCCGCACAATTTCCAAATGCAACACCATTTGTTGTAAACACAAATCCCAGGTCTGTGATAATTTGTGTTGAAAACCTCTTCTTTTTTGAAGTAAACATGTATGTAATGCTGTGATCCTACCCTCTCACTGAAGTTACATAGTGCAGAAACAAGTGATAGGGGCCGGAGTGGCTGAGACAGAGACACCATTCACACTATTGCGAGACACTGTACCATCAACATGATTTTGAAGCTGTTATTTTAAGGTAAAAAAGTTAAGTATTGTTGCTTTAACCTGGAGACATATGTACAACACACACCTCTCTCTCTCAAACCTTTAGGGCGTATCCCTGCAGTCAGACAGAGGGCTGTGTATCCATCATGACGTTATCAGATCTGGTGAAAAGATGCATCTGTTCACCATCTGATGGATGGCAAGTGATTAGACGCCTTGTGACCTGTAATGCTACCTAACACATTGATCCTTTTTCACAGAAGTGTGTGGGGCACCTGATGAAACATATATGTAAGAGTGTGTGTGTGTCCAAAGGCTGTGTGGGTGTGTTCTTTTAAGGAGGGATGGTGGTCAGTATATGAAGGCGAGAGAAAGAAACTTCATAGTGCACAGCTGGTATTCAGGAGTGTCTAAGCTTCACACACACACACACACCCCTCCACATGTGAGTGACTGAACATATGTGGCACAGGTGCAGTGCACCTGTCCGTAGCCAGGGGAGTTTGGACACCTGCAAGTTCTCCACCCCTTCTCGCCTTGCCTCCCCCGCCCTCAGGTCACCCCACTGCCCTCATCCACCCCGGGAAGCCCTCCGCAGCCCCTCAGTTGTTGATCGAGGTAAGGTGAGAGCTGTTATCTCAATGTCTGGGAGGAGAAGCGCAGCAGAGGAAAAGCCATTACAGTGCTACAAATCACAGCAGGAGTTGCATCTCAAACAGCTATGTGAAACTCAAACCATGCTTCGGACAAAGTAGAAGAGGAAGACGAATAATGAAAGGTGAGCACTCAGAGAAGAGAGGAGAATATCTTGAGATTATAGTATTTTGTTTTATTGCAAAAATTCAGGAATCATCATTGACTCCAGTGCCACTAGATGACAGCCTTGAGCAGAGAAAGCACTCAAGAGTTCCTGTGTGTGCTGTGTGTACTTACTGTAGTCCAGCCTACAGACTGTTTGCCATACAATCAATGCTGTGCAGCCTGTAAACAAACAGTTCAGGGGCTAAGCTTTTGAAGTGATAGAGCTGTGGTTGAGAAAGTGCAGAGCCGCTCAGAACACACAACATCCTCTTTAAAGATACTCGCCTGGAAGTGTGGTCAGGGGTTGTTGGCCCAGGAAGTAAAGGGGGTGACTGAACGGCTTGTCACACAACTTCCTCATCCTTCTTTCACCTATCCACGGTCCATTCACAGCTGTTATATCATCATGCAAGGTTTTATCGCAGAGTAAAGCTAAGCTACAACCACTCATGCTTTAAACAAACCCACAGATATCCCACTTTGGGGTTTCTGCAGCTCCTTGTTTTCCTGTTATTTTTTTCCAGAATGTGACCCTTAAGTCCCCCCGAGCACTTCACACATGCATTGTTGATTTTGTAAAATTCCATGTTTGTCTGTGTCTGGATGTATTTAAGGGGTCGTCACAGTTAATACAACCGTTAAGAGGAAGAAAATAAATGTGTTTGTAGCAGAGAGCAGCAGGAGGCAAAGAGCCAAAGACAAACAGTCAATGGGTCTATTTGGATGTGTGCATGTGTGCCTTGTTTTGTGTTTATAGTGTTTGTGTGTGTCTGTCTGTCTGTGTGTGTGTGTGTGTGTGTGTGTGTGTGTGTGTGTGTGTGGAGGGGGGTTCTTGCGGTTGTCAGTGCTGTTCTTCATTAATGACAAGAAACCGCTGGATGGCTCCCTCACGCCCTCTTTTAATGACTGTAAACTGCCAAGTGGGTACACACACACACACACACACACACACACACACACACACACACACACACACACACACACACACACACATTCACCCACATACACACAAAGCCAAGATGGCAAACATGGTGGTTGTGACACATTTCCTCTTCCACTCCTGCAAGGATCATAAAGCGCTAATACCTCTAACTGGGTCTAATATAGTGAAGGACACCAGTGAGGATGCAGCCATTTTTCATCCATTTTCCATAACTTCCTATTCAGGGTGATTGGGAGCCGTATCCCAGCATGCATTGGACTGAAGGCATGGAAACAGCCTGGACAGGTTACTAGTCTGTCATAGAGCAAATACAGACACACGCCCTAATGCTGAAATTCACACTAATGAGCAAATCTGAGTCTCCAGTCTCTGCAGACTTGCATGTATTTGCAAAGTGGGAGGAAACTGGAGCTGCCAAAGGAAATATGTGAACACAGGAAGAACACCACAGACAGGAAATATCAATATCCTCTGTGCTTTACACGATATATCTCATTTAGAGCTTTAAAAAATGACTTTAATGCACTTCCACCTCCGTTCTATCGTCCACACTCTAATTTGCAAGCGTACTAGCAGATGCCTGTTTCTCCCTGTCTTTCTATTCACAGAGTCCCCTCTTTAACTCCTCCAGCCCACTTTACATGGTCCCTGCATCCCCCCTCTCAGGGAGAAATTACATCTTTCAGGACGAACTGCTCTGCCTCTCAGCAGTGAAGAGTGTCGGTCTATGCTGGGTTTGAATTTCAGCGATGCACCTCAGTGCCTCTTGAGAGGGTCTGATTGAGGTGTAGGGGTACCATGTGCTGGAGGAAGTTGTGAGTCCGTAAGCATCATTGGCTGCGTAGAGACGTACCTTGCCGATCACACCGACTGCTCTCACGGCTGTTTAGCTGACTGGAATGTGTTATCCATGGGGGTGTATGCTCGTCAGGGCCAGGAGACACGCATGACACTCAAATGTTTTCTCCTGTGAGACCTGCGCAGACTATCACACCCCTATCACTGCTGGGGGAATTTGTGAGGTGCCTCCTGGGTACCAACACACTCACACCTGCCCTTTCTGATGTGAGCCCGCCCAGCTCACCTGCATGCCTGCGTTTCTCTATGAGTCGATGTATCTCTACCTGTATTGTGTCTATTTTACTTTGTCTAACCACACTTTCTGTCTCGTTGTCCTTTTTCTCTCACATGGTTCTCTGTTTGTCTTTACATTCACATTGAACTATCCAGTGGTGCTTTACATCTTACACAAAAAGTAAGCGCTGTCATCGAGCTTGGCATTAAAGCAACAAAAATGTAACTTTCTGCAGAAAGATCGTTGATTGTTGTGTCTCGTCCCCAGATTGCCAAACACACAATTAAAGGAATTAGTTCAACATTTTGGAGAATTTGCCGTCTTGTTCAGAGACAGATGAGAAGATCAACACGACGCTCTTATCGTTACATTCAATTAAGCTCAGGCACAGTGCCAGGATTTCAGTGTGGGTGGGCCACAGTAATTTTGGCTGGGCCTCATTTATACAAACTGTGTGTTAATGATTGAATGAACTGCCACCTTTTGACAGTTTCCAGTCTCAGAGATGATATCATGCTGTGGAAGGCAAATAGCGCATCTGGTTGATTATGACACTATTGAACTCTTTTTCTAAAAGTATAGTGTAGAGTATATTGCTCACATCATGCAAAAATGAAACATCTCATCTATTATTTCTTTTTCTTATGTGGATCCTGTAGACCTGACTGGATAATCATTATTTTAAGTTGCTTTCAGGAAGAGAGACACAGCGCACAACAAGTTTGTCAATCCTCAGCTCTACCTCCCGTCTTTCCTACATTGTTTTCTAAGTTCTTTTGGTCTCTAGAGAAAAGTGATTAAACAGAGCTGATGCTTTAGGACGGGTCGCCCGCCACCCTTAAGCATCAATTTCTTACAAGTTGGGATACCAAGAGCATCATTATTTGACGAGTTGGGAATGAGACTCAATAATGTATTTTCCTTACAAATAGCACCTTTACATGAGACAAAATGTGTTATTTAGTGAGCTTTAGAGCTGCTGTTACAGACAGACCCAGGCTAGCTGTTAGCTAACCAATGGACTGATTGGACCGGTGCCCTGGGTCCTCTGACCGCCCTGTTTTGTTTTTGTTAAAGTTAGATAAAGGAATTGAGTGTGTGTATGTGCATGTGTGTATAAATATGAACAAATGACTGCAGAGTTACTTTATTTGCAAATAAGAAAAATATAATGATTGGTCTGTATCATGGGGATCACAGTGTCAAGACCGAATGTAGATGACATTAGTAGAAACTCGGATAAAAAAACGGTAGAACAGTGGAGCAGCAACATGAAAAGCTAAAAGAGAAAAAGGATGGCAGAGAAGAGAGATGGAAAACAGAAAAATACAGTCACAATTTAACAGTTTTCAAAACTTGGTTCTCTTGCAAAGAGTCAGAGCCTGGCAGTGAGGACGACAAGGACGACACATCTCTTGACACTGAAGCGGATGGCAGAAAACCGCTGCCAAGTAAGCTACCAGTTTAAAAGCCCCGCAATTTATTTTAATTATTACCTGTTTCAGCTCCACTTTTAGCTAACTATTTCAGCTCTTTCCGGCCAGGCACCAGGTTGAAATAATCCTCTTCTGTTTAACCAGAAACAGCCTCCAAATCGCCAGCAGCCTGCATTTACAGAGCCAGTAATTTTACCTCACTCCTCTCTGGATATTTTCACATCTAATGTGGTGAAATAAGGGTTTATTTCAACCAGACCAGAGTTGGCGATTGTTGAAACAGCGAAAATATGAACCAGAAGTTTTTTTTGAATTTCTTTTTTGAAATAAGTGTGTTTCACGATAATAAGATAACTTTTTTTGCAAATGGAGTGTGGTGGATTTGGCGAGTGTGATAGCGGCTGTTTCTGGTCAAACTGATCTTATTCTTAAAAAATGGTCTATCTCTGTGGGGACCTTTTCATAATATTGTCAGACTTTTAGAATAAAAATCTGAGCGTGTCAGTGGCAAAAACAAGCACTTTACGTGGACGTACTTTGACAGTGTGCAGATGCCCAGAAGGATTGAATTGCAGTCTGATTAGTGGCTGCTGGCAGCAGCGCTCTGCTGGATCAATGTCAAAAAATGTTGTCCCCATTAGTCACTTAGTAAAGTACGGTTGCAATTATGGTGTAAATCCTGTATGATAGAAGATATCTACAGGTGTTGATATTGTCCTAACAGATGTGACCAGAGGCTGTAGCCTGTCAGTGTAAATCCTGTGTAAGCTACAGGCGTTTCCAACTGATAGTAGCCGATGCAAAACCAGCAACATTTATTAGATTGCGTGTAGACTGTATGTGGTGGCGGAATGGAAACAACAAGAAAGAAAACCACTACCTTGTATAAAAACCTTTCCGTAGTATTTAGACAACTTAATCATATTTTTCCATGCAGCTTTTTTTGATCTGATCATCAGCTCGTATAAAAAGTGCTTGGATTAAGCACTTTTCTAACTTCATTTTCCTCTCCGCTCTGCTGTGTGGCCAAAAACGACCTCGCCAGTATCTGACAGTGTGGAACTCAAACCAAATAAACCCTGTAGATTTGAGTTAGTGCTTGTTCTTGTTGTTACAGCTTTTTGGCTTTGCGCAGGCCAGGACCAACACTGACTTTCATCCATGTAGCATTCAGAGCTGCCCAGAGCTGTAACAACTTTGTTTTATATGACCAGGCAGCAAGGAGCACTACAGTATAACGCTGGTAAATAGACTCTAATTTGTGTATAAGTTGTCTTTCCAAACCGACAATATACAATAAAGAACATCTCAAGCTTCAATTGGCTATAAAGTTTTAAGGGGTGATACTTAAATCCAACTCAAGTGCTTTGTGAGATGTGTTTAGGTTCCTCGGTTTCCTCTCTGAGTAACAACAGACGTCGTGCTGAAGGAAGAGGATTCTTGAGGCATTTAAATGGTTGATATAAAAAATTAAGTGTTATGGCCAGATTAACAGAAAAAAAACAACATTCTCAGACAAACCACAAGAAATTCTGTTTATTTTTGATCTTTTCTTTTCTTACCCTTTTAAAACCATGTTGCTGTGCCACCTCGTCGTGTCACAAAACCATAAGCAGTTTGCAGACTGCAGAAAACTCTGCTGGTGGTTCAGGCCTGTTGTTAGGCGCCAGGTTGCTGAGATATCTGGTATATATTGTATAAAATGTTTTTGTGTTATCTTTTTTGAGTTTCTGGTTCTACACACTTTGGTGATAAATATCTGTCAGACAGGGATTAACAAAAGCCTTGCGCAGTGCCTGCACTCTTTCACCTGCAAACAAATAAATGGGCTTTGATGTGAATGTAGGTGGTATGTTACAATCTATAGTGTGTAATATGAGGCCGGTGGGAAGTTAATTTACTTTGTGTGTTTGGATATGGCATGATGAGTTTGTTGCTGTTGTTTTTTTAGTTTCATTCTTGCATAGCTTTTGTTGAACGTTTTGAGGTTTTAAGAATCTAAATAAATAAAATATCTGTTTGTGTAAGCTCCTGCGTGTGCATGCAGGAGCGTGTTTGTGTGTGTAGGTGTCTGCACACACGACTGTGTTTTTACGCCTGTGTGTGTATTTGCGTGAGTGATTTTGACTATCTGTACAATTTGTATCAAGGGGGCTTTCCAGAACATCTTTCTCTTTGCCCTCATTGACATCTGCTCTCTCCTTGTTTTCTGCCCCCTATGATGCTTTTTGCCTCCCACCTGCCACACTAATGCAGTGATTCAGCATCTGTCATATAACAGAAACCAGATTTCAGATGATTTTTAAAGAACATTTTAACACAGTGTATCATGCATGCAATGAGTCTGGTCTTCTACCATTATTCACTTTTTATATTTTGTCACTGCAGGTATTGTGGTAAGGTTTACAGCAGTCCTGAATTTGAATATAATAATAATATTAATTTAAACTTTATTTATATAGCACCTTTACAAACATAATTTACAAAGTGCTTTGACAAACAAGCAAAAGCAGGAAACTCAGGGAGACAATATTAAAGAATAAACACTCAACAGTCAACCCAAACACAAGGACGCCTAGTCTAAGGTGAGTTAAAACAAGAAGGCAGAACAGAAAATGTAAAAACACAAAAAGACAAGTAAATTACATAATTACAAGTAAAAGGTCCAGAAATGGTCCATGTCTTTATTCTGTAATTACTACGTATTTTCATACACCCCAACAGAAAACATTTTGCTTCTATACCCGCTTTTAATATTCCTCAACAATCAGTTCCTCTTGCTGACATTGCAGGCTGTTCATTTTTATGCAAACCCTATTTAGCGTTGAGTTTTGTTTGACCTGTACACTCTGATTTAAACTGACTCCTGGCTCCATCCACCTCCACACTTCAAAGTTGGTGATGGTTCCTCTGAGAACTGAGCCAGATGGTTCTTGATTCCAGCAGCACAGCGGGGCGTTGAGAGAGACATCGTGACGGTCCAAAGACGGGTGAAGGGGGCTCAGATGAAAGCACTCAATCATCGTAATGGCTTCTTGGAACAGTTGTTTGATAAAATATATATTTTTTTGTTGTAAACTTGAACATGTTTCTTTTTTTGTGGTTGGGTGTGTGTGTGTGAGTGGAAATCGTGAAGTAACTATTTTAACAAATGAAGTTCCTCCATTAAATCTTGAAATGGGACCACCATACACTGTACCACAAGCATCCAGTAGTGCAAACAACGATGGGCGGTGAATGGCTTTCCTCGATTGTACTTTGCGGACCACCTGGCAACGCAGTTGACCATAGTCATTAACTGAGCAAATAACAAACTTGACCTTTTACTTACCAACCTCTTGATAAACATGTAGAGAGGGAGAGAACTGAAGGGGAGAAGAGTTTCAGAAAGCCTCAACAGTAACTAGTCAGGCAACCCACCCAGTGAGCATTTTGCCCCTTGAAAAGATGTTTAAAACATGGCTATGGTCACTGGTGAAAAGACGTTCAAAACTGGTTCAAAAGTGAACCTTTTTCCACCAAATATTTCAAGACGTTGATTAAATGTTCACGTTTACATCATATTTCATTGGGATTTGCAATACCGACATTCAGCTGAGAATGGATTAGGTTTCTTAGTGAGGCTCTAAAATTACAGTAGCTTCTTATTTGCACATTGTAGAGGATGAATGATGTCTTCATAGCAAATTCTATAAAATTCTGCAGGGATCAAGGCTACTCTACCTGTTGCACCACAACAGTGCTTATTCATTTCCTTACCCTGATCCACAAGTTCCAGTTCGAAGCTGTAACGCTTTATGTACTTGCTGTAAGTACTTGCCGATGCTTTACAGTGGTACATTAATGTATGATACTGCTCCTGTCGAGCTTCTTGTTGGCAGCTCACAGCCTATATATAGTTCTATATTTATAACATTTCATATGAAACTTAAAGAGGTCATATTATGCTTTTGGGGTTTTTGCCCTTCCTTTATTGTGTTATGTAGCATTTTTGTGCATGTAAAAGGTCTGCAAAGTGAAAAAGGCCAGAGTCCATGCCAAAGGGAGTTACTCTCTCCCACAGAAAACACTGCTCCTGCCCTGCCTGAAACACCTGGTTTGGAGTCGAGCCTTTACTTCCGTAACTTATGTGCGTCACTATGTAACAGGCGTTTTATATATGTATATGTATATATATATATATATATATATATATATATATATATATATATATATATATATATATATATATATATATATATATATATATATATATATATATATATATATATATATATATATATATATATATATATATATATATATATATATATTTACATATAAATATAATATACACTACCTTGCTCGGCATGACCTGCCCTACTTTGCCTCTGATTGGCTACATCCTGCCCATTAAATAATGTGCATGTGCAACTATTATCAAAGATTGAACAGAGGCGAGATGTCTCACTCGTAGCTGGAAGGGAGACAGTGTGAAAAGGGATGCTGCAACAATGCACCATATGAGAAAAATAATGTGTTTTTTAAAATTAATTTATGTAAACCTATTCTACTGGACCCCTAAATAAAACTATGAACCTAAAAATTAGCATAATATGACCTCTTCAAAATGCATTGAAATTACGTCTTCATGTAGACCACACTTCACCTTACAGTACAATATAACTTTGGAGAAATGCCTTCACAAAGTTAATATCGTCAAACGACAAGATGACACACATATTTGTCTTTTGTGACATGTTAATGTTGGCAAAAAGACTTAAACGCATGTTCAGACTGAATATCACACAGTTTATAACTAGAAATCAACTTGAAATCCAAGTCGCATATGCCAAAGTCTAATTTTGCAGCTGTAAATGATACATAGCCTTCAATCAAAACTACTTGGTAACATTTTAGAAAAGATGTCGCTTTGTATACGTGATACAAGTCAAAATATGTTAACGTCCGGATTTAAGTCACAAGTCAGTGCTAATTTTTGGTTTCAAACAGGACATGAACCGTGGTCTCTTATATGAAGGTCCTTTGTTTTGACCCATCCATCCTCAGAACTTAATGGGAAGTATTGCATGTAAATGGACTGTATGTACTGCAAGCAACTTGAAAAGTTATTTGTGTGCATATTTAAGCAATTGGGCAGAGTCCGGTGGTGGTTTAGGTGCACACAGAAATGTAAGTGACCCTCTGTGCTCCCAGTTAGAAGTGGACACATTCCTTGGCAAATGATAAAGAGATTGCTAAAGGAGTATGAAAGGAGTCATGTCCTGATTTAAGGAGTTTTATCTCACCCTTTATTAGACACTTAGCACCTCATCAGAACTTTCCAGACAGACTTGTTGTAAAAAGGGATGATTGGAGGCCTGCCAACCCGCAGCCATGGTGAGCATGACTAGCAGGTGGTGGTGGGTGTTACCACTGGTGGCATTTCCCGGTATAGTCAACACCATACTGAGAACCGGCCGCATCTGTTTTAAAAGTGGCTATACCATGATCTGAGCGGTCAACACAAAGGCTTTCTGAAAGGTTGGTTCTTTCATGAGGCATAATGGATTTTAATAATGGCGGCAGCCATGCTCTTTTTTTAGCTTTCAAGTCGTCAGACATGTGAAGTTGGCATGAAAACTGAAACACAAAGATAATCAGTCCAGGTCTTGGACCAACACCACATGCAGAGCACACAGTTGTATTAACAGGAGGGAGTTGGGTGAGAAATTCCTCTCTGACTTCATCATCATTGAAGTCATTTTTCTTGAAATCTGCTCCTATTTGCTCAAATAAACTGACCAATCTACCTTCCGATGACTAATTGAAAAGGTCTTGAGGGAACCTTTATTTTTAAGGCAGAAAAACAGGACTTCATCCTTCTTCCACCTCACCAGCTTCATACCTCTCATCCCTCCCTCCATTCTTCATCAAAGGTACATGTGCCCGCAGTGTAACACCGTGTGTGCCTCCAACAGTCATTTATCATCATATACTTATTTCCAAAAAAGAACCATTTGTGTAATGAAAGCTCAGAGGGGAAGAAAACTGGAAAAATGAAGGGAAAAACTTTTAACCTGTAATAAAAAACAGACATGCCATGTAGGAGGCGAAGGAGGTGACGTCTCATTTGCTGCCAGCACTCCCCAAGGTGGTGGTGGTGGTGTGGAGTGGTGTGGTGGGGGGTGGGTTTGGGCACGTCACGTCACATTATAAGGAATGAATTAAGGCTTGGATGCAAAGAGGGGGCTCTAGATGCTCTTCGCTTTTATGAGGCTGCAAGCAGAACCGAACGCACCGTTGTCGGGCTGGCTCTTAATAGCTGAATGCTCTTGCACAACGGCATCACCACCGACTGCCATGTTCCCAGAACTGAGGCACATTTTTCCACAGTTAAGATGTCACCAAACAAATGTTGAGAATGTATGCCCAGCAGAAGGCAGATGTCTCTGGAAAGAAAGTTCAGAAGAGGCAGAAAGAGTTGGCGAACATCTGTAAGAAAATAGTGCTTGTATTGAGTTTGGACATCAAACTTACTTACATTTTGAAGATTTGGACATTTTGATCCTTTTTTTATTACAGCTAATTATATTACAAGTTCATTACAGCTATTTTTTGTAAGTGCAAGCAAGTGTTTTTCCCTTTTTTATGTTTATTGAGACAAAAAAACCCTCTGTTACCTGGTGTGTGCGCCGCTGTTTTGTTCCATCCTCCACAAAGCTTCATATCCTAGCAGGAGCGTTTCAGAAGCCTGATCTTGTTGACTTGCTCAGATTGTATTTCATATTTCCTTGATTTTTGTGCCTATACTGTGGCTGAGTAGGCTACGTAGTTAAATCATTCGTTATTTGTCTGTTTTAAGTGTGTTTATTGCTAATATGTCTGACTTTGTTGTGCTGTAGATTTCTGCACAGGGTATTTTATTTTGAAAATTGACCAGATGCAGTGTTCTGCTGTCTGACTTTCTGTCTGGCTCGATCTGCTTCTGGTACGTTGCTGAAACCTGCCATGGCACAGCTGGTGGAACCACGAGAATTGTCTAGAACAGCCACGAATAGCTCTGGTGACAGTAACGAGGCTGTAAAGTAATGCCACCAGGCCTGATGGAATCTGGGGGTAAGTCTACAGTCATGCGAACCTCACTGTGAGCGGTTCCTTAAGCACAGCAGTGCTTTGAGCTAAGTGCTTATACTTGCATGGCACATCTTTACAGTGACAGACAGACTACTGTAAGCAGGTATTATGTTTACTTTGTTTGCCAACTTAGTTTAGTGTGTTAGCATGCTAACATTTCTTAATTATCACAAAACAGAAAGCAGGCTACAGCTGAGGCTGATAGGAATGTCATACGTTTTAAAAATCTTTTCTAATGAATCAAAGTATTGGATGAACCAATGCTCCAAGTACATTATATTAAGCATAATATAAAAGTAAATGGGTCAGTTGTGCTCTCTGAGTAACAATAAATGCCTTTGTGCAGCCTGTGCTGCTTTCCTCAGTGTAACCTTAATAGAATGCACCAGAAAGAAGGATACGACTCAGACAGTTAAAATTAAATAACTATAAAAATAAGATATGGACATAACAGTGGATGTTACAAACAAAACTTATACAACAATTAGCACAGAGCAGATGGAGTGAGACAGGAAGTCAGGTAGCGGAATAGCATGGTGTATTCGATCAATTTTCAAAATAAAACAACCTGTGCTGACTTGGGTTCTACAGTGCAACAAAGTCTAAATAGAAATAGAAATATTACCAATAAACACACTAAACGGACAAATAATGAAACAATTTAACTCTGTAGCCTACTCAACCACAGCAGAAGCTCCAAAATCAAAGGCAAATTATGAAATAAACACAATCAGACAGGCATGACGCTCCGCTCCTGAAACGCTCCCAGTGGGATATGAAGCCGAGTAGAAGACGGAACAAAACAGCATCGGACACGCCGGGTAACAAAGAACAAACAGTGAAATCAAGGGGTAAGGCATTGGCAAGGCAGCCAGCACAGAGATGTATAGACAACTGAGAGCAGCTACAGCCGACATCCTCCTCATCCTGCCCGGTTCAACTTTTCAAATCAATCTTTCTCAAAACATATTAAAACCAAACGGATCAACGTTGGTGGTGTTGCATTAAACCGGTGTTTAATTAAGCCATTTTTTATAATCTATGCTCAGGTACAAGAATGCTAATCTGAACTATAACCCACAACAACGCCATCCTTCTTTTGGCCTTTCAACAACAACATTCAGTATGTATCTTCAACAGATTATCAGCCGAGTCATGAATGGACATCGAGCTCTGTGCTCTTTATGCCTCAAACACACAAGCAGCTTCTTCTCTGCTGCAGATGCTGATTTGGCTCATTTCTGTTGTTTCATTCTCACACGGTTTATCATATTTCTTTATGTGACTTGTGCTTTCTTTTGTTTTTACTCCGTATTGGATGCCAAATGTTGCATAGTGCAATACTTCAGATGAAAATACTGAAGTACATCTGAAATTATTGATTAAGATTACGCTAAAAAGTAAGACAACTTTATGGTGGCGGTAGAGGAAAAGTCAGGGGATCACCAAAGGGGATCATCATCAGGGGACTATGAATGTCAGTACAACATTTCATGGCAATCCCTTTTGTAGTTGATGCCGTAGCCTGACTTTCTGTGTTCTTGATCACATAACTATTTACTATTACTGTTACTATTACTATTACTCAATATTGAGCGTATTACACTTGTTGATGCTTACATTTTGCATGAAGGAGATTTCTGAAAATAAGGTTAAAAACTGAAAAGTGCTGGTCTGGGATGGGAAGAAGACAGGAGTGGATAGGGAGGTCATTCTCATAAAAGTCACCAGGTCCCATGCAAGCAGATGTGCAGAAGTGTCTTTGTCCTACATGGACTTTTAACATGATTACCGTGGATAATCCTGAGCAGGTTAGCAGAAGTTTCTCCTGAAGTGTTGCAAGATTTGCACATTGCACAGACAGTGTGGCTGCATTGCCCCAATGCAACCGCACTGCCTGCACTATCTATATCTGCGCCCCTGATCATCCACCCTGACACCTAGACAAAGTGGACTTTATGAAATACCTTCAGTAATGGTGATAAAATACCCTCTTAAATCCACAATGTGCCAATTATTAAGAAGCAAAAGCTTTGAAGTCATGAGCTTGTGGACTACTTTGCTGCATTTGTTCTAGATCCAGCACATGTGCTGGCAATGAAAGCTCTGTGATTTAACGTCCAGTTAACTGACGGTAATGGTTTGTAATTGATCAGCTGAGTTATTCACAGAGCATAACAAATTTACAGTTTGCGAACTCAGCCACACCTTGTTTTCTTACCTCTGTGGAGGGCACTGACCCGTGAATGTGCATAAGGAGGGGTTACGCTTATTAGACAGAAACACACACACACACACACATAATGTACAGAATGTGCAAAATCAGTATGCAAGAACTTGAAGTCACGCAAGGCTTACTGGTTGTCACACCGCGATCACTTGCCCTTCCTCTTGTGTCACCTGCCCGTCTCCCCTGATTCCTGATTGTGTCCACCTGTGTCCCATTTCCCTCATGTGTTAAAAGTCTGCGTTCCCCTTTGTCTTGTGCCAAAGTGTCTCGTTCCATGTCCGACCACAGAAGCCTACCATAGTCCTGAATCAAGCCAAAGCGTTTTCGTGAGTTTTTGTTGTTTCCTCGTGAGAGTGATTTTCTGTTAAGTTTTCATAGTCGTTAGGTTTGTTCTTTTGTCAGCCTCCTTCGTGAGTGATTTTCTGTTAAGTTTTCATAGTCGTTAGGTTTGTTCTTTTGTCAGCCTCCTTCGTGAGTGATTTTCTGTTCATTGTGTTTATGGTTAATGTTTTGAAGCCTTTTTATTTCCTCCTTGTGAGTGATTTTGATTTTGATAGATTTTGTACCTCGAGTTTCCTCTTTGTGAGTGATTTTGATTTAGATAGATTTTGTACTTCGAGTTCCTCCTTAAGAGCGATTTTGATTTAGATAGCCAGTTTTTCCTCCCTTGGAGTGAGTTTTTGTTCTAGCCTAGTTTTTCCCTCCCGATAGACTCTCTTTGAGTAATTTTCATAGCAATATTGTTTTGAAATCACTCTCTCGAGAGCCTTGTCTAAAAACAATAAAAATCGCTCACTGACACCTCAGCAATTGAGTCCTGTATTGAGTCTCGGCCTGACACTGGTGAGGGGAAAAAAGAGGAACACAGAAGCAACGGACCATCTCTGGAAGAGCTGAAGAGCTTTTGTTACAGTGGTTTATGGAGTCTATCATAAAACATGAGCCCGTATATAGTAAATATACGCACAGACTTCACTTTGTTTGCAATCCATCCATAACTTCTAAACTTCCCTTGTTTAATTTTATGTTCCAACTTTCAGATGATAGTAACTTTATTCCCTACTTAAAACTGCTTCGTCTGGCCAGTCTCTGTCACTGTTTTTTTCCCCCTCTCCTTCTTTTCTCTCACCGCAAGCTTGGCTACTGCTGTCACCAAGGATAACCAGAGAGTTAAGAGAAAGTTATGAGATGGAGAAGAGTGCTACTGTGAAACAGACTCAGGGCAGGTTATGGTTTCCTTCAAGCTGCAGCTCCTAGATCATTTCAGCGGTTGTCCTCAAAGGTTGAATGTACAGTACAGCATGTGTGGGGGTGAAGTAAGCTGATCCCAGTGTAGCACTCAGCTGGGGCGGCAATTTTGTGATGAAAGCAGTCCCAGACACTTACATTGGCATATGTTACATATTTGTGTTTGTAGAAACACATACACACAAACACACCATATCTATTCCATGATGTGTCACGGACCTCATTAGGGAACAACGATCATAGATGACATCACTTCTTGGGCTCAGATAAAGGGCTTGTAGTGAAGGTGTCTGTGCAAAGAAAAAATCATGTATGCTTCTTCTGCATTGGATTACTGTTCTCTTTTTAACTGTTGATATGTGCTTTGATACACTGGCGTCATGAGGCAAACACTATTAAAGTGTCAAGGCAGAAGTTGGAATATATGTTTGTAAGAGCTCAAGAGAAAATAGAGAAGTTACAGTTCTGTTGTTGAAACCTCTGAGGTTTTTTGAGAAGCTTGAGCTCCTTGTGTGAGCCAGTTTGAGGACAACTGAGTTAACACAGATGATAACAATCAGCACTGATATGGATTCAGTTTACATCTAATGTGATATCTGATATCTGTAGAAGGGAGAGAGGCTACATATAGCATTTTGAGATATGTTTGCTTAGAAATGTGAGACTTTAGGGTGAATGACACTTTGAAGGTCTTGACGTTCAACTGCCTCTGCTCACCTGACCACCCTCAAACCAAAGTTGTGGCCATAATTACTTACGCACACTGTAAAAAGGGTGGGTGGGCAACTTTAAGAGATGTGCTTAAGAAACAATAAAACACAGAACAGCAGTGAAAAGGAGGGAAAATGGGGAGCGATATGCTTAGTCAATTCAAAATCATAGTTCACTGTGGAGTCCATCCACTTCCTGGATACCATCATCACTCAAGATCTCAATGGGGAGCAGAACATCAGGAGCCTCACTGAGAAGGCTCAGCAGCTCAGTGCTTCTTAGAGCAGCTGGAGAAGTTCAACCTGCCTTGAAAAAAAAGGTCCATTGTCCATTATGCCTACTTTATTCATTAATTTATCACACTGTACTCATAAAAATCTAATGCCTTTTTAACTTAATTAAAAGAAAAGAAGTTTAAAATGTCGCTGTGTGGACACCAGCTTCGATGTGAGACAGCCAGACTCGGGGTTGGAGGACATCAAGTGCCAAACATTAACATGCAAAGTTAACTTTCTGGATACTTACTTGTCTCATTAAATGTATTATTAGTTTTATCTATCTGTATTGTGGGTTCTTGTTCTCCCAGGACACAGGTCATATCAATATGATATAGCCTAATTGGAGACTCCCTCAAAAGGGAGAGCTGTTCATATATTTTGACAATAACTGTCTCTTTTTTAATTTGTAATAGTTTTCTTCGACAGGGATGAATCTACAGTACTGTATGTTGGATATGGTTTCTATCAACGAGCTCAGCAGGTGCTCACATGTGGACGAAAAAGAAAAAATAATGGGAAGACTATGCCTCTATAAAAATAATCAAAAATTGAATAAAAAAACAAGAAACAAAAAGACAAAAAACAGAAATAGAGGTGTGCAGGTGTGTCCTATAAGACATCTCTTTACCTCCTTCTCTGTAACACCCTGAATTAAGCACACAGCAGAAACATTCTGGTATTTGTTTGGCTTTCTTTGCTCTTTCTAAAGACTTACTGACTCTGGTTACACATAGATTAAAATGCGTCACAGACACATCGCTGTCTATCGTGCATCTCCAAGGTGTCCACTCGTGTTTAGGATTTGTTACTTCCTTAGTCACTTCCACTAGAGAGTCACTCATACAGTGTTTTTAGGTCAGTCTGGGGCCAGACAGTCACCAGCGGCCTCATTCATAAAACTCCATGGAGAGTCAACGCTAGATGTTTGTGTACGTAAGAACCAGGACATAAACGCATACCAATACATATTCTGATTTATAAACCTTGCCTGCCAGTGCGCAGTTTCTTTTTATAAATCCAACTTAACTTGAGACTGTCTGCATGTGGATCAGCCCCATGTCATCTGACATTCAACCATAAATTGTCAATGCAAAGCACCTCCTGAATGGTGAGGTGAGGATGAAGAAGAAAGAGTATGTCTGACAGCCACCGCCCTGTCTTGAATGGGATCTGTGTGCCTGACAGCACTGTTGTGTTCACTGTCAGGGCTCACCATAAGGACAAGCAGACATAACACTGCTGGTTTGAATGATTATAATGGCGTAGACTTATAATTAACGGGATTTTGAATGTATGGGAGGCACCATTATAAAAACTGGCTTCAAATCATCATGGCACCATTTGCATTGCCCGTTTCCCCCATCTCCAAAATGTTTGTATGCATGAATCAAAGTTTCTTATAAACATCAGGTCTCGAGTTACAAAAGGCTCACTGGGTTCATTTTTATGATACAAAGTAGGAACCTAAAATTTTACGAAAATCATAACGTTAGCACTGAGTTGCTTTTGGGTGAGTGGGTTTAGGCGTGGTTTGTTTTCATTTGCACACGCTGAGGTATCCCAAGCACATAAACACATCTGACCTGTATCACTCAATCTGACATATTGATCTCTAAAAAGCATAGAAGCTCTCTGCGTTTTTCAGCTCTGTAAGCATTGTTATGATTCACTGGCAAGACGGATCCAAATGAAAAACAAGCACATTTTGAAAATGTCATCTACTTGGCTAATTTTCCAGTTGAAGTCAGTATCATTCTTTTGCTCGCAACCTTTTTTTCTTTCTAGTGAACGCTTGACGACTCAAACTGATGAAGCTGAAATTTGTTGCTGTTCAAGAGCAGTATGCGTTTTCTTTGCTACACATTAGACATGCAGACAGTTGTGCTTGTGATTGAGCTTGTGTCTATTTGCGTGTGTGTTGTGCCTTTAAATGTGTCAAGCATGCATTGGCCACTGCTATGAAGCACCTGGCATACCCTCACTGTCTTGCTATCAGGGCCTGACAGGACTGCTTCATGCAGGTCCAGAGGAGGAAAACACTTTAAGATGGGTCTTTAAATGATGATGTGTTGGCAGGTCATTACTAGTATCTTCATGGGATCCCTACATCAGCAGATGAGCATAACACAAGGGGAGAACTTGAGCATTTTGGTCACTTGCATCACAGGATTATACTTTTTCACAACCTGCATTCATGTTTCATGTTCAAGTTTGCACAAGTCTGTGGCTCACAGTGAATGAGTGGCATTTAATGGATACCACAGAATATGACAAGGTGAGGTTTGAGTTATGGAGGAAGACCAATTTGTTCAAAGTGGTGCTGTGGACCAAAAGAGGAGGAGTTACATAATTTATGCGTATACCACGCACACACATGTTTGGCTATATCCCTTTAGAGTGTACTTGTGTGTTTGTGTGTGAGTAATGTATGCACATACAGAACATTCTTGCATTTTTTATGATTTTGTGTGTGTGCATGTGTGTGCAAGTATTTTGTACCCTCTAAGCCCCCGTCTTTGATGTGCGCTCCCTGAGTTGAAAGGGTAACATGAGAACTGAGGACCCACAATGCTGCTCTCACCTGTGTCCTTTGATGATAGGACAGAGGCTAAGTAGACCAAACCATGGATGTCTCTGTTATGAAACACACACACACACACTCATGCACACACACACACACACACACACACACACACACACACACAGATATTCTCCATGACCTTTTATTGTGGTGAGTGCACATCTCAAACCAGTGGAGCTGCCTTTGTTGGCTGTCGCTGTGATGCGCTCCTGTTACGACGGTGGATGGATGGGTGTCATAGAGAGGTGAAGGCCATGCTCTCCTCTCTCCATCACTCAGCCCTCGCTGTAGGAGCCACTGGAAACTCTTGACAAAACTATTACATCCAGACCACTGCTCCGTCTCCATACATCACTCTATTCCTCCGTCTGTGCAGTGTTTTCTCTTTTCAGCTCCAGCTCCCTTTCCCTCACACTTTGCTTGAGAAATTATTGCTACAGCCTTGTGTCTGTCATATTCGCCACCATTTTGCTGAGTAACGAGGTGCTATATCGTAAATTCATGTGAAAACGTTTGATTTTCGGTTTGCTTTAGCATCAGTTCAGTGCAATTTTGACAAATAACACATTCACATTCTCAGACACCTGATGAACAAATTCACTTTACAGAAGTGCACTTGTCTGCACCGTATACTGTAGGTTGTGAGTGCGTGAAAACAATCCAAGCACACGAAAGATATTCAATCACATTTTTTTCAATTTATAAAGTAAATTGGACAAAATGACGTTGTCATATGTGACTGCTTTGCCCACAGGAGGGAGCAAAAGGGCCATTTCTCATTGTCAACCCCGAGCCCCAGGTTACAGTTAGGTGTACCGTTAGGTGTGTTGCTAAGGCCATTGTATAAAATCTCACCTGCAACGTTACTTTAATTTTCCAGTTCTAGTTTTATTTTTCATAGCTATTGTTGAACACATTTCATGACAGCAGATTTAACAAAACGTTATCTCTAGCAATGTCCTAGCATCATCAGAGGTTTATCAACCCAGCTCAACTGAGCATGAAATCAGTATTTTTAACCCTTCTACGCTTAATCTATTTAGGTTAGTCTCGCTTTTTCCAAAGTTGGTGCAACCAGGGGTTCACAGTAGCTCATATGGTCCCTTTTTTCCCTTGTCTGGTCTGCAGCCACAGAGGTATAATGGTTGGACAGAGAGTGATGAGTTGACAGCAGGATGAGGAGATCCCCTGTGGACAGGTGAACCAGATACTGGCTCAGGTCAGTGCAAGGTCAAAGCACAGAGTGAGAGAAGAGATCTGTGTGTGTCTGTGTATGTGGAGGATAGTGCTTCCATGAGGTAACAACTCTTCCTCCCTCCGTCCTGCACGCCATCACACACACACACACACTCATGACCCCTCCCTCCACACACAAACCCACCGTTTAGCCGGGCAGAAGCAACCCATTGTCAAACCAAAGAGGCGCTGAAGGGTCCTGTCCTCCGGTCACTTCATCCCTCCCTTCAGCCCTCCACCCCTCAGCGGGGGGTGACAATGACCTCTGTCTGAAACAGAATAGGTGCTGCACCTGTGGAAAGAGGAGGTCCCGTGCAGGCTGGCTTGATTCACTGCTCTTCTTTTACCCTCATTATCAATGTCATGCAGCACCAGGTCTCAAGTCCAGAATAGATCACAGACATATTCCTATGTTAGGTCTTTTGTGGAGTGAAGTACTTTTCTTTGCTTCTGTTCTTTTCTTCTTTCTTTTTCTGATCTTTGGTCCCATGCTGAGGGCAAATACTCAGTTTAGGTATCAGACAGGTTGAAAAGGGTCAAGTTATAATTGAATTAAAAGTAAATAATGCTGGGGAGAAAAAAAGAAGAGCAGAGATACATCGAATAAAATAGCATCTTTTTGACAAAGGCAGTTTCCAGGCTAAAATCTCATAATATTGTACAGTTACTAAGCTAACAATGCCAGGGGCCAGGTGGGCGAAATATGGGAAAAATATAACAAATAGTGGGGAAAAAGTGTTTCAACTGGCTTCAACTTCAAGTGGGGTAAGTAGATTAAAAGGCACTCTGCAGATACTGTAAGATTAGTGTAATATATGTGCACATCATGCAGATCCTTTTCAACATGCCAGTTTGTACGGGTGATGGTATTGTGCTATATAAATTTGTTACTGAGATATTACTATTACCCCGTCAATGTTCGCTAATATACTTGGTCAGTTCATTATATGCAGGGTCTTAACTCTCTTTTCATTCATCAGTTTATTCATTCCTCATTTTGTGTTGCTCAGCTGGTTTTGCTCGAGTTACTTAGGGGTAAAAAGAAAAATATACAATTACAAGATCCTGTATTTTTGAAATGGTTTCTTATGAAATGCAAAATAAATTCAGAATACACTGTATAAAGTATACATTGATCAAATGGCCTCTCTTACATTAGGTAAGTCACCTGTTTGTTTTAAGCCAAGTCACTTCTTTTGAGCTTGTTTCCATAGCCCTGGTTGCCTGTTTCTCTTCAAGGTCTGGCAACACTGATTATTGTGAATATCACCACAGGAACCACTTCTTCTTGAAAAACTTCAACACTGCACATGTTAGAGAAGGGATATGATTCACATTAGCATCTGTTACTGCCCAGCGGGCCACCAGGTAACAGCTTTTTAACTTGTGTGGTGTTAGCAAACTAACTGCGGGATGCTAATCATAGCTACACACAGTTGCCAAACAAATGAAATGTTGCAGTTAGACCATTTGTTTTTAACATATACATATATAGGTATCTTCAGTGCATGTCTGCCATGTAAATTTGCACACAGCACGAACATATACACACATGGGCTTTGTACAACAACCAAACTAATGTTAGCTGAGCTGCAAATGCTATCACGGCTAGTAATTAACCAACATTTTTTTTTCTGCAACAACCTTCACTTATCCTTCTGTTTGCATTTCCTCATATTTTTCTCCAAACTCATCCCTCCTTTAAGCAGTCCCCTTCCTTCTCACCCTCATACTTCCTTTGTTTTAACCTACCTGCCTCCTCCCTCCCTCCCTCCCTCCCCCTGCTACTGTCTCTATGCCAGCCCCAGTCTGTCTCCAGTGACCCAGCCTGAACCAACACCGCTCTAATCCCAGGATCACCTCTCATCGCTGGGTGACAGAGAGCGGGATCAGCCCTCCTTCCACCTCCAGGAATCTCTAGTCCAACTCTCATGGCCGGAGCGCACCACACAGAGATGAAGGTTGGAGGCCGGGAGGGAAGACAGAATGACAGAGATAGACACATGTGTCATAAAGTATTGTCTGTGTAATTATAATAAAAGTAGTGGCTGCTATATATTGCCACAACTGAGCCTGAGTGCAATTGTCGACCTGGTACCTCAGGGAACAAGGTGAACAAGACTTGTGTCAACATTTCTCGCATAGCTAACATGCTGTCTGCATCTGCTGCTCTGTGATGGTGAGCTATACTTCACACATGCACATTAATACAGCAGATCAGCCTGTGACAACAGACTGGGCTTAACATGATGAATCATGTCAAACACACACTTCAGCATAAAACCCCAACATGGGTCGAGCACTGACACACAGCAGTCTATAATCTTTATTTTGGTGTGCTTTCTTGTTTTGTAGTAATGAGAAGCAAAACTCCCAGTGTAGGTGGTTCTGGCACAATACTGTGTTATAGATACAGTACACACCTTTGAGAGCACACAAAAGATTGTGAAGCTCTGGCGCAAACTTGACACGTCCCTTACGATAATGTCACATTTGAAATTTGCTTTTTCACATGTGTCAGATCACAGGTGAATTGAAAATGTTCACATGTTAATGGCAATTTCACATGAAGTAGAATTTCAACATGTAAAAAGAAACAAGTCACGTGTGAACTGGACATTTTCACAAGTGATTGACTTTTTTTAACATGTGAATGAAACATTACATTTGCACCTGTAATTACATACTGTACATTCGATACATTTCCTCTTGTGATTTGCAGTTTTTACATGTTAATTGAGTTTTTTGCATGGGTAAAGCAATTACTGTCACATGTGAACTGGAAATTTTCAAAAGTCATTGGCTTTTTCCACGCCCTGGCATTGTTTTACATTTTGACCTGCGAATTACATGCATTTATATGTGATTGTTGAAACTGAATATTTTTCACATTGGAAATTTCACATGTGAAGTAAAATTTAACAGTTGTCACATGTGAACAGAAGATTTTCAGGAGTGATTGGCTTTCACATGGCCTGATCATTTCACATGTGAATGACAATTTCCACATGTGAAATGTGCATTGCATCTAACTGCATGTAATCACATACATTCATATGTGGATTAGAATTTCCGCGTGTGAAAACAATACATGACACATTCTTCCTATAACTAATTTCTTTGTAAACGTCCCTACAACAAAGAGTTAATAGTTAATAATGGGACCAGTCATCCCCCCTATTGCACTGACAGCTGCTGTTAATCAGGAAACTGTTAGAGCCGTCACGGGCCACAAAGGAGGGCAGCAGGCAGGCAGGGACCTCTGAAAACTAAGGGGTTGACTTTGGTAGCACTGTAGCATGACAAGATAACACACAGAACATCTGCTTAGTCTCAGCACTCACACTTTATCGTGATCAAACAATATTTTAAGATGCTGAAAAGGTTCCGGGACCTAATGGTATAATTGAAAAGTCGAGCCTTACACCAAGTTTTGAATCATCCAAGAATTGAATTTTGTCTCATCTACATAACATGTTCAGGTACATATGACATAATGGTCTGCCAACATTGTCAAGTTTTCTATGATGTGACAATCAGGCTTAAGTTACTGCATGATGAGCTTATAACCAAAAGCACAGAACCTGAAGCTGATTTCCTGTCAGCCAGAACCTGAGGACACTGAGTATTTAAACTCACCTCCAATAGGCATCTGCTCAATGTCAAAATTTAGAGGTTTTGTCACCAGATTATTATATAACCATTATACAAAATCCTGCTGTTAATGAGGTATCAAGTAGTATAAAATCAAGTTCAGGCTGAACCTCTGAGCCTTAAGGGTTTCCTTCAGTAGCTTGGTGTCATGACAAGATAAAAGGCAGCACATCTGCTTAGTGTCAGTGATCCGCCACGGCAAAGGGTTGGAGGGATGAACTAGTCGAGGGAGTGTGTAGCAGTGGAGGGTGATTTAAACTCATGAGCTGATGGCTCTGCTTTTCCTCTTTTGGAAAAAGTATGGTGGCTAAAACACGCAGGGTTTAATGCACAGCTCTGATTTTGAGTGTGTTTTGCAAGGGTTGGGTAGTAATAGAGTACTTGTAACGGCATGACATAAGACTTTATTCAGTTGTTTTTAAGATTTTTCAAGTACTGATTGTTAGTCATACAAAAATGAATGACTGGCAAAACTGATTTTGACTCAACCTGGCTGTTTGGGGAATCATTGTGTTTGACTGAGGGTCTGTGTGTTTTCATAGTCTCATACACACACATTACAGTACAGCCAGATGCATCTGTACTATCCTGCATGAACCAGCCAGAGGTTGACTAAGCACTGTACCTTCATCTTAAGGAGGAGTTGCATCCTCTGACTAACAGGTTTCATTTCTATCACAGCATCTAAAGAAAGAAATCCAACTAAAGACAGTCAACAGAACTTTTTAGACAATAATCTTCATCATGCCAGCTAAAAAGTAGACATAATAATCAACGTATCCAACTTAAATAAGTTGAAAGCAGAAGAGGCATTATGTCATATTTTTCAGAAAATGGAATAATTTCTCAGTCATACGATATCTACCTTTTATGAATTCATTTTTTATACATGTACAGACTGCCTTCTGTATGTTGTTACCCCATCAGCAATGTGTGATGAAATGATAAAGAGAAGGTCAGCTTGGGTGCAGTGTAAATGTCTTACAGTGTGATGAAACATTTAAATTAAGAATAGCTAGGAAAATATTTTCCCCGATGTTGCTCTCTCTGCTCTCTCTTCCCCCTTCCACAGGCAGGACCTCTGCCTTGCACAACATCCCTGGAGCATGGCACTGCCGAGCAGGAAAAGCTCCCATGAAAACATGTAAGCACACAGGCTCCTCTCTCTTTCACCACATCTCATTTGCTTAGATTTGCTCACTGTCATGCAAGCCTTTCTCTTATCTTTCATTAATGCAGCTAAATTACTTGGAAAAATGGTCTTGGAAATTGGGAAGATATATGGAAGTTGTAATTTTGGTCTTTAAAACATCCATGATGGTTATCATTTTATGAGTATCCTACTCTTTCCCTTAAAAGGTTTGTGAGTCTCTGTGTATGTGTGTGTCTGTGTTTAAGTATCTGCTCGCATGTTCAATCGTGAGTCTACTTCTGAGCAAATTTCCCATCCATCTTTCAGTGTGTGTGTGTGTGTGTGTGTGTGTGTGTGTGCATATGTGTTCTTTCTGTATGTGTGTGTTTATATGTGCCCATGAAACGTGTGTCTATGTATGTGTTACTTGGGGTCGTAACTCTACCCAGGACAGTTTTATAAAGTGCGCTGCAGCCAGCGAAGCGGCAGTAAATCAGTTTTATTTGCTGTGTGTTGGGGGTCAGCTCTCTTGACACCCCCGGACCCTGACACCACAGGAATGGACTGGCTGCATTTTGCTATTGCAGCTGTGTTGTTGTAGGCTGGTAATTAAGGGGGATTTGTTCTTCTACGGACCTCATTCACCTGAGGAAGAAGAACGTTTGCCATTTCTTTTTGTAATATTTAGTTTAGTTTGGACAGTGTGCCATTTTTTTCTGCTTCATGTAATGCATTCCCCTTTTATTCTACAATTAGGCTACTGTACTGACATATTTGGGAAAAGGGCTTCTTTGCTTTCTTTTTATGAGTTAGATGAGAACCACTCTCATATCTGTTCAATATAAAGCTGAAGTCAGGAGACTGTTACCTTAGCTTAGCACACTGGAAACAGGAGGAAACAGCTAGTCTAGCTCTCTCCCAACGTTATGTGTCTACAAGCAACTTTATGTTACGAGGCTTTAGCGCCCTATTCTCATTCCCAGGTTGTCAAATACTGACGTTTGATCATGCCATTGATGCTCATACAGATGCACAAGATACCTTTAGTGCAGGGGTGCCCAAACTTTTTCCCCTAGACAGCCTAAACTGAAAGTTAATGGTGGGCCATGGGCAAAAAGCAAACACCTATTGTATTGTATTGTTAAGATACAAATTGGTACTTGGATTCCAAGTTCCCTTAACTGACATCCTGACTTTCCAGTGTCACTTTTACCTCACAATAAGTAAATCAACATGAGCAGCGGGTTTACATTTTCAATGATTACTTTTTCTCTAGAAACATCTGGCAGGCCAAATCTAATCTTATAGTGAGCAAACTTTGGTCTGTAGGCCCCACTTTTGGCAACCCTGCTTTAGTGTCTGTATTCACAGCAATATTAGCTATCAGAGTAACTGTTCTGGTCACCCATTAACTAGAATCTTAACCTGACGTAGTATGAAGAGCAACAAAGTCAGCATGGGGAGGATGTCAGGGTGGTTGGATAGGTCAAACACAGGACTTTCACCCAGGAGACTGCTTTATTGTGTCCCGTCTTTACACTTAGCTAAGCTAAAATAAGCTTAGCTTAGCTTTTAACTGGCTGCTGGCTGTAGCTTCAAAGTAAATAAGCATATTTCTTGAAATGTCAAGCTATTCCAATTAATGCATTGGGCTAAAAAATGTTGTTTTGTGAGTTTTGAAGACTGTGTTCCTGAATTTCATATGAAACACATGCACAGAAACAAAACTCTTCTTTCTTAGACAACAAGTGATGATCTGCCAGACAACAACTATTGCAAACTATGGATCGAAATAGACCAAAAGTGCATATGTCTAGAGCTTTTGCTGTTGTTGTTGTTGTTGGCAAGGCTGACTCAGCACTTATGCTTTCATTTACGTATCCTGTCTGTGGAGTCAGTCCACCACATAAACAGTTGATATTAATTACCACGAGACATAAACTTAAAAACAAGCCAGACAAAATGAATAAACTAGATTATGTTATTACTTTTTTGTACACATGTTTTCCATATTTGAGGACTAGACGGTTGTTGTAAGGAAAAGTAAACTGTATTGAATTTTGTGAATGAAATGTCTTTCGTCCGCATCTTGTCAGGTCTAATGGTTTCACTTTGCTGTCAGAGACTTGCCCCGAATCCTAGAGAGTGATTCATGATTCCCACATGCGCACACGCACACACACATGCATGCGCACACGCACACACAAAGTCCTAGAGAGCGGGGCGGTGCTGCGTGGCACACCAATGATATAAACACTATGTGGGAATGCAAACAAACTCCCTTCTCTTGCTCTCTCTCTTTCAGCAAACCTCTTCTGAAAAGGTCATTTTCTTGGAGCTCAATTCTTTAAGTTACCACACTGAACAATAACTTCTTAGTAACTCAATCTTCTCCTCAAATGACAAAGAATTTTCTTTTGTAAGTATGAAAACTGTCATGCATGTTTTAAAATGCATGTGAGCTTTAAATGAACCATGGTAGTATTAAACATACAATAAATAAATGAACATTCCTCTGGAGGTGGGGTGTTAAACTCATGATGAGATGGCCACATTCATACGTTCAAGCACCGAAATCGCTTACTGCTCATCTTGTCACCATCATCATCTTCCTCTCTTGGTCTCCTCCTGGATCCTCCGAGGCACTGGGCCATAGGAAAACCCTGACACTGGGTCATCTTCCTCAGTGTTGCTGTCAGTGCACTATCTTCCTCTCTTCTTCTGGATCCTCCTGGCAGGGGATCTTCCGCTTCCACAAATTGGTTGACTTCTGTGTCAACTTGAGGCCCAGCAGGAGCGCCTTCCTCTTGTTGAAATCTTTCATCATCATTGTCTGGATCGTCGATCAACAACGTCCACAACCAATCACAATGTTTGTTTACAATAACTTTCAGGTACAAAATCCCTGCACCATGTGTACATTAAATACAGATTAACTGTCTTTTTTTAAAGGGTTATTTTAAAGTGTATATTCATCTAAAATTGTCTCATTACCAAAACCACTTTCACTACTGTTAGTTTGGAGACCTACTTTACCTGATGGGCCACAGACTAAGTATATGACAGCTTGAGTATACCCAGTCAGACAGAGATGTTGCTGTTGGGTAGATAACAAACATGCTAGCAAAGCAAAAAAGCACAGAAAACAAGCACAGCAGAAACATCAGATAGGTTGGATCACCGTACTTTACTTTATATCTCTAAATGTTACAGTTAGGGCTAAATATGTGAGCGTATTGTAATGTGACCTGAAAAATTAGAGCTTTTTCATGTCTCTCATACGAGCCTGTGGATGATTTGTTTAAGTTGTTGCTGCTGGACTGTGGATTTCTTTTGTGAAGGACTCAACAGTCAGTTGGACTCAGTGTCTCCTCTCAGCAGCAGTAGCTAACATTAGTTTAGAAATGGAGTCCACTAATATAAACTAATGAACAGCTTCAGGCACAACGCAGAAGTTCCTCAGAGCCCCTTTAATATTTAACACTATTTCTATTCGAAATTTGTAACATTGCAAGGATTATTCTGTGAAATTCATAGTGCAGGTCTTTGCCTCAAGACTATAGTATGTGTCTGTCTATAGGCCCTTTCTATCTTGTCATGCTTTGATGTATGTTATCTTATAGATAAGAGAGCTGAAGAAGACATTGTTCACACTAGACAAGCGGAAACATTAATAGCCTCACTTGCTGTCAGACCCCCTGTTGTTTCTTAAACCATGACAAATGGCTCTTCCTGCATTCTTGATATCTGCAATAGCCTGAGTCTGCCTACTATAGAAATACATATGCATTCTCAGCAGGGGGTAGAGAACTGAATCTTTGATGCTGTGGGCTTTGTGAGATAAGATGAATGAAACCAGTTATAAGTTCAACCAGCTAAAAAAAAAAAAAAAGAAGATAAAAGGCTATACAGTACTGACTGATATCACATTTCATCTGAGGCTGATATGTAAAGTACCACATGTTATAAATTGATCTGAGATATATCCATGAGGAAACTTCATGATAAAAAGAAACAACAAGCAATAATGTATACTTATAAACCTCGTGCTGAGAAAAGAAAATTGGATTCATAAAGTATATTTTATATGAATAAATTATTCTTCTAGCATCCTATTTCCTTTACGTTTTAATCTGTTTGCCACAGGACAGCATAAAGAGTTATATCTAAAAAGTGACAAGATAAAGAGCACTTTCACAGATTGATTCATTTACAGTTCCATGTGTTTGTCTCATCCCACGAGCAGCACCGCCTGAGAGCACTTCTCACCCTTTTACACCAACATTGGTTGACTTTGCCAAACGCAGACAGTGGTTCAAACGATGCCCACACACCTCCACACATGTGCTTTGGTGTTTAGAATAAGATGCATTGATATTCAGCAGGACTGGGAAAAATCCCCCTTCACACATTCTCTGTCAGAATCTGGGGGCCATTTCCTCTTTCTTTCTGTGTGTGTGTGTGTGTGTGTTTGCATGCACCTGTTTTATGTTTCTTAGCTTTCAACTCTGGAGGTCTTTCGAAGCAGGTTGCAGAGTCCAATAGTCAACAGATGCCTTCTCACAGGGTCAAGATTAGCCTATAGGCTGTGTGTATAAGAAAGAAAAAGAAAGAGATACCAACCAGAGCGACAACATCCCTCCTGCATCTCAACCTGCTTTACTTTTCTCCACGCTAAGCTCAAAAATTAAATACAAGTATCATAAAACCATAAGATCCACCACATGTACATGTGTGGACAATTTTCACAGCCTCCATAGGGGCTGCAAGAATCAACAAAAAATACAGTTTCTTGTATTAGCTTCAATTAAGATGTTTGTCTATATTTTGACAATCACAAGTGCAAGTGAGTGAGTTGCACTTTCATTGCTGGAGGTCTTTAATTGGAGCGGACACAGCACTTGTCACACGTTTAACCAATCAGTTAGTAAAGCCCTCTGGCAAGGCAGAGTCTATTGTGTGTGTGTGTGTGTGTGTGTGTGTGTGTGTATGTGGTATGACCCCATGTTACCAATTCTTGGACCCAAATGACATCCAGAAGCACTCAGTCCTCTCACAGAGGACTGGTAATCATTTCACCTCCATGGGCTCAAAGTCAAGAGCACGGGGTTTTTAAGTGACGGAGGAATGTTAAAGTTTAATCCTGTTTGGATTCAGAAACATGTGACTACATCCCTGTAGACTTTTGAGTAACAACTCAGTGTTTGCTTACAGTGTTTGTCAACCTATGAATACATGTTTCATATTTTTACAAATGAGTTCAACCACTAAATTGTCATTTATGATCTGTTAATGAACCAGCATCTTTTTAATGGTGAACTAGGATTACTAGCACAGTGATGCTTGTAAAACAAAAACAAAAAAGACAAGATAACGTGAAATATTAACTCACAACACAACTGCCATAACACATGGAAGGTACAGTTATTTTCAGGCTTGTTTAGCTTTCAAAATAAAAGAGCTTTTGAAAGTGATCAAAACAGCAACTGAGAGCCCAGACTGCTGTTTGTTTTTCATGGTACACATAATTTTGCAAGGTTCAATGTTGTACTTGTTCTCTTTCCAAAAAACAAAATTTTACAAAAACAAACAATATCACAAAGTTACATTGTCCATATTCCCCCCAAAACTACCAACCAATATGAAGCATTTTAAGTTACACTTCACCCGTCGTAATGTTTCAAAATCAGATTGCAGGTTTTATTTTTACCTTGTAATGGATAAATACTGCAAGTGTGGTGATGATTTCCAACATTTGACTTTATATCCAAAATATTAGGGTTAAGGTTGGGGTTAGAGGCAAAGCATGTACAGTATGTACAGTGTGGACAAACTACCAGAACAGTTATTCCACTTCAGCTTGAGCTGCTAACCTTAGAGTGAGCAAGTGCCATCACTCGCCAACATGTCTCTTTAACCTGCTATTTAGATTATGCTTGTATTATCACTAACTCAGAAATCACCAAAATCCCTCTACAGTACAGTATGTAGGCCAAAATGAACACACTTGTTTTTCTACAGGCTTAATATTTCCAATTTATTTTGAATGTAAATATTTACATCATTGTAGTAGTATGAAAACATATGAAATAGTAGGATTAACATAAGTACAGAAAGTGTGGCCATCTAAAAAGTATTATCATTATACACACATGAATGACCATGTCAATGACTGAAAACCGTAAAAGGATTAATTAAATTTTATTGTTTATAAACTGAAAGATGTAGTTAATATGTTGAAATAGGCACCTTGTTCTGTTGTTGCACTACTGTTATCATACATCATGTCTACAGTATGATGAAGTTATTAGGTGTATCTGAATTAAAAGGATATATTCAGGGTGATTGCACAAATCTGGTGAAATTCGGGAAGGGTGTCAAACCTGGCAACAGCCTCGAGTCGTTATGGCAGCACTTCCTGGTTAATGGTGTATGAAGAGCCTTTGATCGCCTTTCGGAGCCTAAAGCAACCATCACTGCTAAGCAGAAAGTAGAAAAATGTGTTGAGGCCAGCAAATGACTTGCTAATTATCAAAAAATACCCTTTTTTGTGCAGTGGTTATCGCCAAAATGAGTTTAAAATGCCTCCCTAAGTCTGTCCAAACATACAATGTGAATGAATTCAACAGTAACAATCTCTTAGGAACAGCCTGTCTGAGTGTTTTTGATCTTTTTTTAAATTGTCAGCATCACAATTTACTGTTAAAAGCTTTGAGTCACTATTTGATTTACTTGACAGATAAAACACTACTAGCAGCTGCTACCAAGCTGCTCTTTTCCCGACCAAACTCAGGAACTATTTTTGAACATTTCCATAACCTTTCATCAGGAATACGGTATGTGATACCATCTGTGGCGTATAAATGGCCTTCATTAAAGGGCAGGTTCCTTTCTTCTGCCTGCTTATAAAAGCTGCATCCATGAAAGAATGAACATAAACATGAAATCTGTCCACACACAGTGCTGTCAGATATAGGATGATAAGTTCAAAAACACTACAGCAAATATCAAATGTAGACCTGATTAAGAATTATGTATGAATACATGATAACAATTGAAAAGCATTAGAAGTACCAAGTGTTGATATCAGTAAATCTTAACAACAGTGTTGGAAGTTTGACTTTTCATGCTCGACTTGTGTTTCCATAAGAGCATTAATGTCTTATCAGGCTTCTTATCATCCACTGCTGGTATGCATAGCTGGAACATTAAATTCACACTTAATTTAACCTCTTACCAGACACGGACACATTTGCACTTCAAGCTCAGTAATTTAGGACGGAAAAAGTGAGGTAGGAAAAACCTGCAGCTCCAATATGTATTTTTTATTAGTAAATATGATGTATTTTGCCCAGGGCTAGTCTCTTTCATTTCAGCCTGCTGCCAAACGCCAAAGCCCAGGGTAAATTAATACAAACCATGAAGCCATGTGCCATTAAACTGGACTCAAAATCCTGGCAGAGCACCAGACGGCCATTATTATTTATTAATTTATTTTTAATTCTGCAAATGCTTTGCAGATGTTTCACATACCTTATGTTTTTTTGGAAGACGATGTGAACGAGTAGTAGTGGTACCTAACATGTGCTGAATGTTTTTTTTTTTCTCTCACTTACTTGTAGCAGAGAAAAATGCCCCCGCTTTTAAAATGTAGTCTGTTTTAGTTTATTTTCAGGTGCACGTCTATCTGGAATTCCCTTGTACCATCTGTGATAGAGCGAGCTAGAATTTGTACTGATCTAAGTAAGCAACCATAAATAATTCTGGCTTTTTCTATTTTTCTTCTGTTACTTTGGATTTTGGACATAGACGTTGACATTAGGGTTTTTAAAAAAAAGAGTTTAACAGCTTTAACCATGTGCTGTTAGGATTAAATTGCTTTGTCTGACTAAATGTGTCACTAATTCTTCAAAACCACCATCCTTCCGAAAAGGTTGGGTTGTGTCATTAAATCCATCCGGCGTTGCATCTATGTTCTTATATACGGAAACAAAACACACATTAAAGTCATATATTGCCTACACAGACACACAGAGCTCCAGTCAAAGTACAGTACAATCATAGTGACTAAATCTACCACATTAATACTGTAGAACACCAATCAGACCACAACAGTCCAAACCAGAGCTGTTTATAGAGACCATACTGTTTTCTCCTAAACCAAAGCAGAAGACCGCTTCTGTAAGGGAGGCTGTTTGAAGTCCTTAATCAGTTTTTAATGGGACAGAGTGAGGTGGATATTAACTACTACATGTGTGGTTTTATGGTTACTTGCCATTGCAGTAGTTTGCGTGCTATATTAAGCCATGCCAGATGCACTTAACCCGCAGCCTCTCCTTCAGATAGCTGGCTAATGATAGTAATAAACAGGTGCTCTGCGAAATATTTTCCCTTTTGTAAAGCAGAATTCGACATTTAGTTCCTTTAAAATGGCTGCAATTGCTGCCCTGCTGACTTGGAAGAAGAATTAGAGGATGTGGTCTGTTGCCATGTGTGGCCTTTAGAAAGGTCAGTGCGGGTTTGTGGATGTATTTTTGTGTTTTACTCTGTACATACAGCCTGTATGATTGGTGGGCAGTGATGACTCAAGTTATGAGACACATTATATATATTTCTAATGTGGTAAATGTGGGTTTCATTCGACATGTATATGTAGGTGCGTGTCCACTTTATGGCAGTGGCTAAGTCAGTCTTACTGGAACTTGGTGGCCACTGCGGTTAGCCTTTCACTCACATGCACAGTGACAGAGAGTGAGAAAGTTTAATTGAATAGGCAGCACAATATAACAAAAGTCTAAAGTCATGCTAGTAGCTCTCTTAAGTGGAAAGTGGTGTTTTGAGCTAAATGCTAACATCAGGATGCTGAAACGCATGCTAACTTTGCACTGAACACAAAGAACAGTTGAGGCTGATGGGAATGTCTTTAGTTTTGTTTATTAACCAAATTACTGGAGGAATTAAAACATTGACCTGACGAGCTGAAATATTTCAGCCACAGACATTTCACTGAAAAGCGAAACTGTCAACTTAATGGTGGTGCTGGAGGAGAGTCAGGATATCACCAACATCATTAGGATATATCTTCTGGGGACCATGAACGTCTGTACAGAATTTAATGACAATCCATCAAATAGTTGGCCGACCAACCAACAGAACAACTAGTGTGGTTAATATTAAGTTATTTACCTACCTGTTTCACCTGCTTATCATTTTCTCTCCGTCTATGCGTTCGTCTTTCCAACTTACCTGTAACCTAATGAGTGAAATTCATCTGTCTCAGGCCAGCTGGCTGGACTTTATAGGCCTTGAGGAGGAGACCCCTGTTGCATGTAAAAAGAGACCCTGTCTGCAAGGTGCAGTACTTTACAGGAGTCTAATCCAGCAATAAAGCCATGAAGAGAGAGAAACAGAAAGAAACAGTGAGTGTTCTTTTACATCAGCCCACTCTTTCCTTCACACTGGTTTGATCTGGCCTCTGGTGCCATAAGGTTTAATGTATTTTTCCATGATTTAATTGGCATTTGTTTGCCTCCAGCTTTTACACTGCAGGTCATGGGGTTTGGTAAAAATTAGCAACCTTTCTGTTCCATTTATTCGGTATCTCAGTTAGTAGCTACCCAGTGAGACCTAGCTCTTTTCTGGCCGCAAGTTTCCCCTCGTAAATATAAACTGTATGCATGGACATATGATTTTAAGGATAATGATGGCAGAAAATAGTCAAGCACTCCAATCTCAAGCACTGCTGACGGCCTTGTATTTGTGTTCATATTTCTTGTATTACTAGAAAGCGGTCCTGGATTTTGGATCCAGTCTCATTCTCACAGAAGGCATATAGCTGTTTTAATCAATCATTTTTCAGTGTAATAATTTAGTAGATTTCCCTCAGCATCTGCCAAACAAATTGTCATAATCTTGCATGTGATCACACAAGACCTGAAACAGTGGATGCCTCAGATGTGAAGTGAGAAGGTACTGACTTCTACAAATGAGCAAATGTCACGATGCAGTCTCCACAGCTCACTTTCATCTGAGTCCTGCAGCTGAGGCCTGTCCTGTGTGTTTATACGTGCCGAGCTTTCAGGGCGGTTGCAGCGGCTTTGGGCTCGTTGTGTTGTTTTCCCTCTCCGCTGGCATGGCCTTGGCCACGTTTGATGGTTGATTGAACACGAAAACACTTGGCGGCATTCAGCGAGGAAGACGTGAAACTGTCAGCCTGCCTTCCTTCTGGGCAGGCGAGTCGAGGCTGACAGTGGTGGACAGACAGATGATCCTCTAGACCTCAACACTCTAAGCTTAACAACCCCATGTTGACAACCAGCAGAGAGGTGCTGAGTAGTAAGTGGACGGGTTTTGGGAAATGAGGGTCTCCGGGTTCCTCACAGTCAGTCCTCCCTCTCTCTCTGCAGGTCATCAGTCACACCCAGGTTAATGAGAGTTTACTGAGGCTGCTGTGCTTGTTTACTCTCTCAAAACAGAGCTCTTAATGCAAAGCAGCAGTGTGCTTCCACGGTTCTACCATTTCTAAGTAGCACATGAAGCTTCTTCTTATTCTGGTAAATCATTTTAGAACATTGAGGAAAAGCAGGTTTGTCTAAAACTGTCAAAATAAACAGAATGGAAATGACTTTTCCATTTAATCAGTCCAGTTAGGCTATTTCTTTTTTTTTTTTACATTTAATTTATACCACAAAATTCATACACTCCGATGTTTAGTAAATAAACATCATACATTCCTTTATATAGCTCTACATATGAAATTCATGCATTACAGATATGTGGATATGAACCAAAGAACCCAAGAAAAAAACATCAAAATTACAAAAAAAATACTTCAAAAAAAAGAAAGAAAAGAAAAATGGCAGAGACATGAGACATACTGTAGCACATTTCTATGTTTTTATAAAACTACGCTCTGCCACACTTATTATAAAGCTCTACTTCTCTGACTCTCAACAAATGGGTTTAGTTTGTATTGCAGCCATCCTTGTTACCCTCACCTTGCCTGTCAGTATTCATTGTATGCTTTAATAAAACAAGTGCCAAAAAAATCACCTTTGATTTGACGGTATAACTCTAACCAGACTCGGTGCTTTGATTATCTCCCAGGCCAGACTAAACTAAACTTTGCTTTGCAGCCAGCTGTTGGAGAAATATCCAGACACCCCAGAGATGACCCTACAATTATGAAAATGAAGTATTAATAGCTTGAAATTGCACCCAAATGGCTATCAAGCAGGCACACAAGAAAAACCTGTTTGTTTTTTCTTTCCATTGAAATCATTAGCAGAGTTTGGAAAATTTCTTTGGATGAGGTTCAGAGGTATTTTGGACGTTTGCAGTGTGTTAAACAGGGAATGTGTGTGAGTGCATGCAAACCTGTCCATATTTTTTCTAACATATCCACCTTAAAGCTCAATCTGACAAATATCTGGCAACTGCGCTGCTGCCAAGTTATTGTCAAATTATGGAGATCTGTGTTTGTGTGCGTGTGTGTGCGCTCAAGACAAGAGGAGGTCTGTGTAAACTAGCTAATGTTTGGGCTTTATCTACATATTTTCTCTGCCCATTCCATCCAACAAGCTTCAAGGCTAATGCAGACTCATAATTAGGAGCTAGAGGGCGAGTGTATTCAACTTGTTCCACTCAATTTCTGAATTTGACAGGTCAATGAAAATGTACTGCCAAAGCAGAGACGACACATTGTTGGTCTATTTTGTTTAAAAACCTCAAGAGAAGCAGTGTGATGCTTCTTGTTTCCCCCGTTGCAGAATGAAAGGGCCTTGTGTTGTTTCTGCAGTGTTTCAACTCAGTTTCAATTAGCTTTGCGAGGCTTCAGAGTGAAGTAATAGAAGGGAAACTTTGAAGTTTAAGAGACTCAGAGCACTGAAGAAACCCTGAATAGACGGGGGAGCAGACTCTTATAATATAATAGGTAGCAGTCAGAGAAAAACCTCCTAAGACATTATGTGCCTTTTCATCTTTTCTTTTCTGGCAAGGATGCATTCTCCTTTGGGTAGATATCTGGCAACATATGCATGAAGTTCAGCCCTGCTTTGTGTCTTCATTCTGAGTATGAAAGAGTCAGAGAGATGCACTCTGCAGCTTGACCAGTCTTATCAGAGTTTTATTCAACTGAAATGAATCCGATGGTCAAACAAGCACCTTTTTTATGATTATCTCAGTGCTGTTATCTTCTCAGGGTCAAGGTCCTGAGGACTGTCCGGTACATGGTTTCTATGACCAGATCAGTTGTAAGTTTGATAACAGAAATCACTTATGTTGTTGTTGTAAACATGTTTTTGAGTGGACCTGTATCTGCGCAGCTCCTGTGTGGACCCCCAGCTCGGACTCTCATGACGAGCCGAGGTAAGATGGATGAGACCCTGAAAACAAGACAATTTCCTGGTCTAATCCCAGGTGGAGGCAAAGAATGGCGAGACTGGAGGAGATCCAGCAGCATGTATGTGTGTGTGTGTGTGTGTACTAGCGTCTTTATGTGTGGCATGAGAGGCCTTAGTTTATGGATTTTAACTTTCATAGTAGTGATGCAGACCACCCAGGGATTCTCCGTCTTTAATCCGAGGCTTTAATCAATAGTGTGACATTTTGGAAATTACTTATTTCCTTTAGTGCTGAAAGTTAAACAAAGATGAGGATGTTTGTTAAAGGTGCAACGTGTAAGAATTTTAGTTTAAAACATCCAAAAATTACCAATAACAGTAAATAACCTATACCATTAGTTTTGTGGCTAAAGTGATTGCTAATTGCTGCTAAATGTAGCTGCCATTAGCTAGTTAGTGGTCCTGTTTGTTGTCTCAGTCCTAGGGTGCCAGAAGTCAAACCTGGCAAGAAAACCACCTCGGTACTACATCCTCTGTTGTCAACTGGCCTCATTCTTGTCAGAGGCTTTGTTGTTCTGTCCCGGCCCGGTCATGGTCACTGGCTCTATGGCAGGGGGCATGATGCACATTCAGCGCTATTGGCTACAGCAGATGGCAATTAATATCCACTCCCTCCCTGATTCAACAGGAAACACGTAATTATACTGAAGCAAATAGCACTTCACTAACCGTTTCATGGGAACTTCTACATATATACAACATATATAGGAAAGGATTAGCTTAGCTTAGCATAAAGACTGAGAGTGTTGGGCCTGGCTCTATTCAAATATAGAAAAATGTCTGGCAGCACCTCTAAAGCTCAATAATCAAGAATTTGCATTGATTTTTTAATCCGGGCAAAAATTCTTCAAATCCTTAATTATAAGACACTTACGTCCAAAACTACAGTGAATCCCAGTTTGCACTCAGCACCTTATCTATTTTGGTGCCATTAAGAAGTTGGAATACTTTCAGACTAGTGAGACTAGACTTCCAGTATTTTCAGGCCCACTACTGGATGCTTGGTCATTGTTACTGTAGTTTAAACAACCTTACAGGATTTATGCTATATGCTATATTAGTATTCTTTCTTTCTCAAACAAAACCCCCACTGTGGCTACATGATGTGACAATACTATGGGCCATTTCCTCTCTCTCTCTCTCTCTCTCTCTCTCTCTCTCTCTCTCTCTCTCTCTCTCTCTCTCTCTCTCTCTCTCTCTCTCTCTCTCTCTCTTTTCCACCTCTAACTCCAGTTTTTCAGAGGAGCACACTGCATCTCAACAGGGAAAGGCAGCATTACCTTCTCTTCGATGGGAGATACCTCCAGCATGAATGGTTAAAGAGAGAGAGATTGAGTTTCCAAACCACATATTAATTTAATCATGCAGCATTGTTAACAGATGTCACTGTGCGGTGCCTGGCCCATTGATCCCTCATCAGCATGCGTTACTGCAATCAATACCCTCATTATCAAGCTGTCAGGGCCAAGGAAATGCTTAGAGAGGAGGCCTTTTTCATGTTCGATTACGCTGCGAGCACTGAGCTGCTGTCCAACTCTGGTGTTGGCTGAGCTCTCTGCGAGCTCTGGGAGTGTTTCATGTCGCAGGAGGGATTTCAGACCAAAACAAGAAACATGATTTTACATTTGTTGGAGAGTCTGAGAAACGGACATGTTCACGCCCTTTCTGCGGCTGATTGTAATGGAGTCTCTGGTGGTTTTGGGGGTCAAGGAATGTCCCACGCAGATGCATTCACACACGAATTCACAAATACGTACATGCATGCATATTTGGTGTTTTGGTGCTGACACAGACTCTAGCAGACTGTGGAATGCATTTACATACAGCTAACATGTGGAACATATAGTAACTCATAACTCACAGGCATGTTGATGCCCATGTTACACAAACATATGTGGAGAATATACTTTTATGTTTAATTTATGACCTGCGACAACTCCTGCTGATAAAAACACATATTCCATCTCCCTATGAGCCCGTACACCTGATGCTCGGTACCTCTGCTTCTTATCTCGCTCTAATCAGAGGTCCACTAAATCCTTTTATCCTCTTGAATGCCTTCAGTTTTGGACTTTATGCGTGAAGGATTCTACTGTGTGAATCTCAATATGATTGGTTGTCTGGAGCAGAGGTGTGAGTTGGTCTGGTCCTTTGAAGCTTCGGTGATTCTTCTTCTCCTGTAACAACCAGATACATTTTTACAAGACGAGAGCATCACAAACACCTGTATCCTCGAGAAATTTCAGAGCGTGTACATGTGCACATGTGCATGCACTCTTACCTCCTGACAGACATTATCAGATGTGTGTATCTGCAGGCGGCCCTCTCTGCCCTCACATCTTTGGATTTCACTCTTACTTAATAGCTGCTAATAAACAATTTATGCCACTTAACTGGGCTAATACATTATATCCTGACACACGGTTGAGTAACCACCTAGACTTTCTCTCCCTTTCCTCATCCAGTTGCGGAAAAAACAAAATACTTGGCGCTGGTCCACAGACAACACTGAGGCCCATTATTTTCTGCATGCTCTCTGAGGCAGCTTTGAAACAAGGAAAGTTCAGCGAGGCCTCTCTTGTTGACCAGGTATTACTGTTGGTATTGAATAACTGACCAGCGTGGTAATGAAATATGGATAGTGCGTGTTGCTAATGAAACATGGATACTGCTGCGGTTCAGTGAGGCTGCACGCACAATCACCACCACATTTTGTAGATTTGTAACAGACTTTGTGGCAATTGCATGAACTTATTATCAATCCTGATCATTTGTCAGCATGCAAATGTTAAGTCTTATGATAGCTCAAAAGAATAGACTTGCATGTGACTCGCATATGAGAACATATCTCCAGAAGTTCCACATGAAAGAAAGTTATAATGATAGATTGTAATGATATCATGATGGATTATATGGTAATTTAATACACCTGAAGAGGTCCAAAGGATTTAGTAGAGAGGGTAACAAATGCTTGTTTTCTGCTCGCACCAGTGCACATGTATGAACAAGCGGGCCTGCACAGACACACACAAATACCTTGTCCAGCACTCACACACGTCTAAGGAAAACAAATGATTCTCCCCATACTCCCCTTTCCACACACGCATGCACGCACGCACACACACACACACACACACACATTCACACGCACTCCTCTGTGTGCTATCAATCCAGTGTGTGTCTCCAGAGGGGAACTGTATCAGACAACAGAGTTCACGTGACCCGGGGAGTCAGCCTTCCTTAATCCTACTGTCAGCCCTAATTGGGCAGTAGGGGATTGATCTAGTATGCCCTCTGTATATGTATGTGTGTGTGTGTGTGTGTGTGTGTGCCCTAGATGGCCCCTAGCTGAAGTTCATTTACAGATGGACTCCACAGTCTGTAGTAGCTAGAAAGCAAATAAGAGAAAGAAGTTATTTTTTGTCATTTGTTCATTCTTATTAATAATTGATCGATCACCTCACTTAACTTTCCCTCCACACCTCAGGTGAAATTTTTAAACTGACCAGTCTATGTAACACAATGCAGGCTGGAATGAAACAAACAGAATCATGGAAGTGTAAATAATCACTTCTTATGTTTTCTAAGACAAGTCTTCAACAGAGTGTAACTTCTGTTATCTGTCCCACTGATGGTTACCAGCACATGACATCTAAAACCAAAAGTCTAATGCACTTCACCAGTAGAGGGCAACACTGCTAAAACTACAGTGACCAATGTCCAACTCCCTCTAACACACACACACACACACGCACACACACACACACACACACACACACACACATCACATCCATTATCGCTGTTGTTTCAGGAAGGTTGAAAGCGCTGCTATTAGAGAAGACATATATTTGTTGAACAAAGACGGAAACTATAACAAATGATGTCCTGATGTGTCTTGTAACAGCAGAGAGAGACAGGGGAGGTGGCTGTAAATCATGACACAGATGACCCATCAATGCATTCAAGGCCAAAGGAATTCATAATTCCAGCTAAGATGGTCCCCATCCCCATCCCCATGTACCGCCATTTGTCTGTGTTCTCTCTACTTTGTGAAGGAAGTGGCAGCGTCTCAGCCTGAGTTATGCATTTTTGAAGAGCTAGAGGTGGGCCGCTTCAGAAGTAAGACACAGTGCAAGAGACAAAAAGAGAGAGACCTGGATGAAAAAGTGACCAGCAGTTGTTGAAACTAACCAGACTAACAGGCACTGCAAATCTCCAAAGACATCAATCAAAAAGAGCAAAGTCCAACACGTGTTTTCTTTCTCCTCTTTCACCGTAACTAAGGAAGATTTTGTTTCTTTGTATTCTCTCACAATTTGGCTAGAAGACAGCAACTTAAGTCACACAATAAACTGCAGGAACACTGTGCTCACCACTAAAACAGGTTTGCCCCACGTTTGTTCTCCTACTGAGAAGTTTCATTTATTTTCTATGTGGCTTCATTTGATGCTTGCAGTGATTGCATTGTAAATCCTACGAAAAGCTTTGTATGACATCATGGGTACAATTAAACATTTTGATTGGCTATAAGAGATCTATTCCAGCTCAATTTTTGTGAGCTTCATGTAACGCCCATAGTTGCCTATAAATAGTCAGTGAAAGGCCACTAATTAATACTCATTTATACTGACTGCATGATGATAATCATGGCAACTGCAGAGAAAAAGGCTACAAAAAGAAATTTCACATTGTGTGAAATCAAAGTTCTTGCTGTGGAGGGTTGAGATGTTGTTTGTCAGACACAGTGTTGGCATTACAAATGCAAAAAAGGCATTGCCTTGCAGCGTGTGACAGACACAGTGAATGCTGCTGGCTCTGAAATGTAAGTGGTTTGATATAAAAGTGGAAATCCAAAGCACGTAGCCTTACACAGAGTGTCTGTGCTGAGGAGCAGGTGAATGAGGACATGCTCAGCTCGGCTGAGGCATCCAAAATGACATCAGTTTAAACACAATGTTTCCTATTCTGCACCTTATTATTCATGAGGATACATTTCATAACACGAAGGTATTGTTTGATAATCGCAGTACATTTTTGATGGGTTCTCTTGCAGTAACAGATATCTTATTGTGTATGTAGCTTATGGTGAATCATCCTTTTTGTGTGTACTCCTATGAGTATCAAACAGGTGTTTCATTCATATTTTGAATGGCTTTGATTTTGTTTTTTGCAAATGAATCAAATCAAATCAATTTTATTTATATAGCCTAAAAATCAAATCAAATTGCTTCAGTGGGCTTTTACAATCTGTACAATGAATGACATCCTCTGTCCTTAGACCCTCGATTCTAGTGAGGAAAAACTTGCCATATTGAGAGAAAAACTAACCTTTTAACAGGGAGAGAAAAAAAGGAAGAAACCTCAGGAAGAGCCACAGAGGAGGGATCCCTCTCCCAGGACAGACAGACATGCAATAGATGTTGTATGTACACAACAGAACAACAAAATCACAATTTACAAATTGCATGACAGAATATCTGATTCAAATGATATAATACATGTAAAGTGTGTGGATTCAGGAGGATGACTGAGCAGGCCGAGGCATCGCCAAATGAACTCTTCATATAAAATGTAGTATGTTGAGGTAATACTTTTAAAAGTTTGTCTCTTTAATCATAAATCCCAAAGTTTGCTTACAAAGTGGCATACACCTTCCTTTGTGCATAGATAACATTTATAAATAAGACACCAGGAAACATGAGGTACATCCCACAATTCAAAAATAATTCGTTTTTTGCGAGGAGCAACAAATGAATCTGGTGTAAGTGTGTAAAATGGTGTAAGAATGTCACTGTATGAGAATGACACTCCTCAGCTCTCCGAAAATGCAACAAAAATCTAAACTTAACTAATATAAAGTATAACAAAATTCTGAAACTACGCAACTGTGTACATTTTTACAGTGTCATCTGATCTAATCTGCTGCAGACCATCCACATGGTATTGTTTAATATTTAGTTTTTATGCTGCACATGATCTAATCAGCTACACTTTGAAAAGTCTGTGCTATAATGTCTCCTGAAACATCTCTTGTTGATCCTTGATTTCCGATATTTCATCTTGCCACCACATGTTTGCGAAAATTACATCAATTTTTATCATCATTACCCTCAACCAAAGAGTATGTATCTGAGAAACATCACTTGATAGATAACAAACATAGTTTTGTTTTATGTATTAGCCTTTACATTTAATCAAATTAATGTACATGCACCAATGTAGCGGAAAACAGTGGCAGTGTAACCTGCCAGTACTGACATTTAAAGTTTTTTAAAGGCAAATATAAAAGCAACAACAGCTACTGCTCTCAAATGTCGAGATAGCAACTTTGTCTTCTGCGCAGGTGTGCAACATGTTATTAAAATAAAAAGTAAGACTTCCCATCAGTTAGCTGGAGACAAAAGTTGCATGTGTACTGAATGAGCCCATCAGGTGATGTCCAAACATCTGGACATGATGGTTGGCTTGTGGTTGCTATAAACAAAATGAATGAAAACATATCCTAAAAAATGTCTTTATTATGATCACATTACCAGGATGAGTTGACATCCAAATATTATTTACAATTTTAGTACCTAAATTACAATTTCTTTCTTTCTTTCTTTTTTCTTTCTTTTTTTTTTTTTTTTACATAAAAAAGCCCTTTTGCTGAATGTGTACTTACGCTTTTTGCCTTGAGTGAGCCCCACTTTCGTCTTTTACCATCTCTGAAGATTTGTAGAATGACACTCCTCACAGAGAGATGTTGTTCAGACAGGTAATGAGCTGAGAGAAGCGCGACAACAGCAACCACCGTTATGCCTGATCTGGTTTCATAGCACCAGTGTGTGTGTGTGTGTGTGTTTGCATCTGCATCTATATGTGTGTTGTGCAGGCATTTGTGTATGAGCACTAATGTGTCCATGCATGTTATTGAATGTGTGTAAGTGCTGGTATGATTGTTCACACAGCTGTGTGTGTGTTTGTGTGTGTGTGTGTGTGTGTGTGTGTGTGTGTGTGTGTGTGTGTGTGTGTGTGTGTGTGTGTGTGTGTGTCTGTGTGCACTCAGCATAACATAACAGCAGGTTATGAGGTTAGTGTGCCTTGGTGTTTATTTGTTTGCCTAGCAGAAGCCCTGATGCAGGGCACTCAGCTTGTGGTTCATTTAACACATCCACATGTTTACACAGCTGGAAATGAACTGATAGCGAGACGCTTGCGGTTGAGCAGTTTAATGTTAAAAGCAGCAGACAAAAGGTTTTAACGCCTTTTCTTTCTATCTTTCTGACCTCTGGACACATAAATCGCTCTGCTGTGTGAGAGTAAAGAAATATGACTTCAGTTCCACCTGGACTTATCGTTCTATCACCAGATACTTTTCTCCACCACCTACAGTATATGCCCGTGGCACTTCTCCACATTTGCTCCCCATCTTTCCATCTCTTTCTTCCCCTCCCGCTCTTCACTTCCCACCTCTCTCTCCATGGTCTATCGCTTCATTCTTTCTCTTTCACTCTCCCATCTCCATGCCCACCACATCCACCTCACATTCTCTCCTCTGCTCTACCTTCCTGCATTTTTTCCATCTCCTGCATCCCTCCACTCCCCCTACCAGTTCCACCCTCCCTCTTGCTTTTTCTCCATACATACAAAAGCCACATGGAGGGTCTGCTTCTAATCTTAACATGCTGGGGTCTCCATTTGTTTTGCTTGTCCAGGGACCCCACAATGCAGTTTCCAGTGCCCGGGACCCACTGAGTGCAGATTTAATTAGATAAGGCGAATGGTGGAAGGAGCTGGAGAATTGAAATTGGACATGGGGGTTTTACAAGGAGGGCTGGTTGGTCCCTGGCACTGCATGAGCGCAGCACTACAATGCACTTCACACTGAGAGGGGCAATGAGAAAGTTGAGAGAAAGGAGGAATGAGAGTAAAGAATGGAGATGGCATACTTAACTCTACCCTGGTAGTCACTAAGGGTGTGTTTGACTATTGTGCTCCCAGACCATAGGCTGCTGGTGCCACACCTACCTGCAAGCCTCAAAATGAAAATGCAGACTTTATGTTTTGCATGTGAATATTGTGACATTCAGTGCATTCCTACAGCACACAAGTTATATGTACAGTTTCACAAGGATCGTGACAACAGCATGATTTGTAGCTTTTACAAGATACAAAACTTGTGTGTTGTTTGGTTTAAGGCAAATAAATGACGACCCTAACTTAAATTTGCCTATAAATTAATTAAAGTTAGCTGACTTTACATAGACCCTAATATTCCTCTAAAAATCAGAATAATAGCACAATCAGGATAGAAACGCCTCATGTAATCACTTCAATCAGAAGAGACTGATCCAATCTGGCCCGATCGAATGAATTTTCAAAGTGTACAAAAAGAATAATTACTACTCAATTATTAGTGTAAAGCCAATCAGATGAATTCATAAACAAAAGATCCACAAGAGCGAACATCTTTGCTGGATTATTCACACAATATAATCATATGGGTTTTATTGACACAATAGATTATCAATATTTGATTTTTCAATACCACGTTTATCATTAATATCGTAATATTGCAACACCTGTAAATGCATCAATGGCCAAAAGGCTCATAGCATAGAGTTCAAACCGAAATCCACCAAATCAGGAAACTGACTTCAGAATCACCAAGTAAAGAAGACTATTACATTTAAGTTGTATCAGCTGAAAAGTTTTAAGATCTTAAAATTATCTACTGTACTTGGTAATTTTGAGATGGTTGGTTTTGGAGTAATGGGTAAGATCACTTTGTCTGCTTTTTACTTTACACAGGTGTGTGTCTTGATGCAATTGAATACGGCAATATCATTATTGTCTTTAATTGAAAAAATTGAAAAAAAAAACAGAAACAGTTTTTTTGCCACAAAGACGACTGCAAAATTACCCAGTGGTCGCTGAAATGATCTTGAGTCTTGAATCTTTTTTATTTGTTGAAACAGGAGGCGAATGTGACTGTCTTACTTATGATAATTTACTTTCCATGATGTCAAAATATTATGACAGTGTTTTGGTTTCCATTTGTCTTCTGTGTAACTTTTACTTCCAGATTGGCACCAAAACAATGCTAGCGTGCATGATGATCCTGCCTGTAACCAAAGATTCACATTTATGTCTAGGAGGAAAAATAACAAATAGGCACAGAGGAGAACGAAGAGAGAGTGAACGAGAGAGACGGGATTAGGAGGACGTAATGGACATGTGAAAACACTGGATGGAGCAAAGTGGGTGTCTGTCGCTGATGGAGAACGAACGTCTGCATGAAAATAAGCATAACGAGTGTTTAGTGGCTGTTGTGACCCTGGGCAAAAAACCCTGCCATCATGTAACTGCAGCTGCTGTGTTTCTTAGCCAGAGCACGACTATTAGCAGCACGATTCAGCTGGGTTTGATTAGAGAGCACAGGCTGTACCAGATAGTCACTGAGATTATTGGTTTTCAGTTGGCAGGTGGAGGATGTTTTCATATCATTACTGCTGAGTCTTGATGAATATTTTCCTGTTTTCTGACTTATTTAGAAAATGAGAGGGTTTTCCTCCACATGCCTGCACGTTCTCATTATCAACACAGTCACACTTGTTAAGATTCAACATTATAAAGTGACATGTTTAATATTATTTGTGGCTCCAATTAATTCCGGGTCTTTTCTTTAAAGTATTAATCAGCAGCACATGTAGTTTCAGGCATGTCTGCTTAACGGTCCACCTCAGTTAACCAATATACTGAAGTCTCTGTATCATGGCAGCTGTTGTGATGCACTGCTTCTTATTGCTCGTCCCCTGCAAGGCTTAATGCTGAATTACGGCGGTTTTGACTGAACTAGAGACGAGTGCACTACAAGGGCTGCGGTAAATGTGAAGCATCCTGTGCCGCATGGTCTGAGACGGGGTATACCACTACAGCCCTACAGCCCCCTATGTGCATGTGTTGCAAAGTGTTTTATCTTTCTTTTCTGTTGAGGAACTCTCCTTATCCTTCTGTTCTCTCCCTCCTCCACTTTTGCAGTTTATCTCTCGAGATGCCTCCATGTTGATCCATCCATCAGCCAGACTCTAAGGGGCCCCCATCAGGTTTGTGCTTCCTATCACAACTTTCCCAACCGTACACACACACGCACACACAGAGCTTCAACACAGATGTTATCTTTTACACACTTTGTAATTTTATTTACTGAATTACTGAAGCAGATACTGATGCTGAGTAGTTACTTGAGGACAGTTCAAACAAACGCCTCATTCCTTAAATACCTGACCCTTCACTGTGTGATGTAGTAACACTGTTTTTCTCCAAAAGCTTAAAGCTACACCAAAACTGAAGTTTAAGCATCGTCATCTTCAGTAATTTGATGAGTTGCAATGTCTGAGGTCATTTCCCAACCTGTGGTTTAGTGAATGCAGCAGCTGTAGAGAGGTAAAGGTGAAATGAATAAATCTAGCCTCGGCCACATTCTTTGCAAGTGTAAAGAACGTTTCTGCCACCTGAACCACCTCCTACTGAGATATATATAAATCCAGGTTACCTTCTGTTCAGGAGCAGGAGGTTACCTGGATGTAGGGCGGAGCTTCAGTTCTTCAGGCTTTGGTTAGTTTGGGTTTGCCCCGGGTGCTCTGGTTTCCTCCCACAATAAAAATTTTAAAATTTCCAATCATTTGCTGTCTACATTTACTCAGAGTGATATTCTGCTGGTTCAATTTCATTCATGACTTGTGTAGAACATCCATGAGGTGAGGTAAAGTTGTTGGTCGCCAACAGTATAATCCAGGTTATTCTAAAAGTGTCAAATAATTGTTGCTTTTACATTTCAGATATTTGCTAACTTGTCTTCAGGCTTCATTCTGTGAGCTCATGGTGCAGTGTGAACTTTTTGGCCCTTGATTTCACACCTCAGGCTACATACAGGCTGCTATAACCTTCAAAAACAGACTATGCATTCTAAGATCGGTTTAAGTCTGTGTTCACACTGGAAAAGCAATTTAAAAAAAAGTATATTGAAAGTGTGGTCTAAAAATGCTCAATGACTTTTCAGTACAGTATGAGGATGATTCCCTTTTGTTTTGTATCAAATTCTCATCCTAGTATCACATGTTCCTGGAATAGAACAGGAAGTGTACACTGACGATAAAAGTAGATCACAGACGTATCTCTTTTCATCCATCAGACATCACAGAACATTGTTGTTCTCTGTGGAGTGTTCCCAATGTTTATCTTTACAGATTCCAGACGAACCCTCGCTGAAAGTACAGTGGCCAGACATCTGTGTGCTGGCACTGAGCAGCAACAAGTCTGTTGCAGAGTGGTAATGTTCACTGAAAAACATGCAAGCACACTCACATATACACACTTCTGTATGGGGACAAATGCTTGATGCACACACATGGTCACACACCTTAACTACACATTTATAATAAGTATTTAGCAGGTGCTCAAAAAGTCAACTTTCAACAGGGACATGGCGGAGGTGTAAAAGCTGGAGAGACATGCACAGAATCATGCACACCTTCCATCAACTCAAATAACTCAAATAACTCAAAAAACAGCTTAGCCAAGCGCGACAGTTCCTCTCACTAAGCTGTATGTACATACCTGAAACTAGAACCTCAAAATTGCACTAGAAAGACCATGATAGCAGGAAAAAGGTTATCACCTAATTTTCAGTACACAGATGTGACTGTTTTAGCAGTAATACTGTTCCAGTTGGCGGCTGTTTTCAGCACTAAATATGTTATTAAGCCTCTCCCCCTCATGTTTTCCTTCTCAAACTGTGCTTTTCTTTGTGAGGTTGTATATCTACGACTGAAACCATTTTCCACTGTTCGGGATGACACGGAACACCTGCTGCTCATGTACTGTGCTGAACTCCAATCCAACATAAAGATTTTTCTTCTTCTCACTGTTACGGAGTCAAGGACACTGAAAGACGGACCATGATAGTGATGATGTTTACCAAACTCCAGTCTTTTACTTTTCATACATCCTTGTCGTCTTTTGGCCACTTTTTCCTCTTACAGGCTGCAGTAAATCACATCATGTCAAGAAACCAGATGTGATGACTGTTCAGAGCAGAGCTAATAACACTGAGGACAAGCAGTGGTAGTTGATATTCACAGACGGCTGCATAATCGTATTCTTAAAGAGCCACAGTAACGTTGATCTGACAGCATTGTTTTGATGTTCTCTTTTTTTCTCCCCGTGAAAAACAGCAGGTTTGTGTTTGGGCAGATGGACGGGAGTTGGCTGATGCTCCCTGGGGATGAAATCAACTCTGCCGTAGACCGAGGTCCATGTTTATCTTTGGGCTTTATTAGATGTTGATGTTGGCCGAGTGAGAGAACCACTTGTATAAAAAACTTTTTAGGGGAAAAGGGAAAAGAGAGAGAGAGGGAGAGAGGGAGGGAGAGGGGAGAGAAAGGGAGAGAGAGACGCAGGCCGAGGAGAGGGAGGGAGAGAGAGAGAGAGAGAGAGAGAGAGACAGCAAGAGTACGTTTTTGGATTTCATCAAGTGTAGATAAAAAGACACACATGAACATATGAGTTTAGTCTCTTGTTCTGCATGTTTAGTACATGGTGTTCCAGGACAAAAGGAAAGTGGTTGAGAAGTAGTATTTGCACGCTTGCATGTAAAGAAGACTGTCTGAGGTCATTATCTTGACCTGAGTAACCAAGTTTAACCCAGCTGAGTCACCTGTGACCTGCCCGAGTGGTGGACACACCAAACCAACATAAAAAACAAGCATCGACGTGAGCCTACTTTTGCATCGCTTCCTGTTGTCTGTGTCTTGGCCAGTAAGCTTAACTTGAGCACACTGGAAAGGCTACAGCCACCAGCCAACTAGCTCGAATGCTCTGCGAACAGGAATACCTCTCCGTACCACAAGGTGGCAATAGTCTGTATTTGTCAGAAACCATAAGACTGTGACTCTGTTTATACAAACCATTCTTATGATTCACTCCCACTAATACAGCCACTTCTAATCAAGAATATGATAAATAGTTGCAAAAGGCACTGGCAGGTTTTAGATTAGAGAGAAGAACATCTGTGAAAATTGTCCTTGTGTGCGAGGAAACTTTCCTAATCAGTTATGATTTTAAAAGTCCTGTAGTGTTAACCCAGCCATAGCTGAATGGCCAATCAGAGTGATTTCTGTTACTGACAGGCTCGCCACCAATTCACATTCAGTTGGTGGAAAAGCCACTAACAGGGGCCAGCTAGTGCCAATATTGTGGGACATACTGCAAAAACAAGGGGCGTTCACTGCCGCTAAATATCGCACAGAGCACCATGATCTCAAATCAAAACAAATGCGGGCATCTTTCACAAAAAAGACAGCAGCATCTGAGCACACACTGCTGACGAAACTAGGATCAAACTGTAAAATTAGGCAGTGCTGATAAAGTATGAATCAAGATTCTGTGACGGCATAGCATATAATAATGAACTGTTTTCCTGCTGTATGATAAAGTTTCTTACCAGGCTGCCATGTGCACGCAAAACAGAAAAGCTCAGATTACAACACAGACAGAGTGGCATCATTCTTTGTTCTGGATGCCATTACTCCACTATATCCTTACATAGCAAACTGTTGTTTGCTGCTATATCAGTGCTCAAAGTATCATATTTTGCTTTTAAAGTTGATGAGTTCTGTTGTATTTGCACGATCTCTGGGAGGAGTGCTATCCTTGGAAGAACTCAGCCAGTGGCGCAGCTGTCCGTCACACAGCTGGAGACACACTCTGGGCCTTAACACTCGGTGCAGTGCTTGATTTGACCCAGGGCTGGCCCCGTGTGTCTAAGTGTATTACACTATGTGTGCTTTGTCAGCACTTGGTCTGAACTACACCTACAGCGGGATCGTGAGAGATGTTTTTGGTTGCCTTCCATTTAAACAAGCATTAGTCATGTTTGTTCAAACCACGTGTAGAAAGCAGCCGTCTTGCAGCACGCCAGGGCATTTTTGACCTTACAACATGCAATAGCAAAACATGAGGACTTTATCATTGAGAACACCACAGTGGATTTTTGTATTTGTTACACACAACTCACATAATTGTGGAGAACTTGTTTTCACCCAACCTAAAACCAACCAGCGGTGTTGTTGCTACGGGCAGGTATTTCTCAAATCACACGCGTTCTGAAAAGAGCTGCTTAATGATTTTTTGAGTTATTATCCAAATCACCTGCATGAATTTGATACCGAGATCTCGGGGTGCAAGATTACCACTGTCTTTGGTGGGAGAAGGGAAGAATGAAGCAGAAAAAATCACATTGGACAGGAAAAAAGGGTTGGGATAAACAGAAAAAAATGAGAAGAAAAATAGCTGCAAAGAGAAAAGTGGAGAAGGTGGTGGGATGCATTTCTGATTGCCAGAGGTGCACCTGAGTGCTGTTTAATGATGACTCATAGGAAAACAAACTGTGGATCCAATGGGCTGAAGCCACAGCTGGCAGTCCGTAGGGTGCTGCTGCTGCCATGTTGTGTCAAACTGCAGTGATGTGGGAAGACACCAGAGGAGGGAGCATTACTCTATCTTCTCCTAAAATGCATTCTTGTGTTCCAGGCATTAAATGTTCATAAGAACATTAACAGAATGCTTAAAACTTTGACCACTGCTGACAGAGAGACAGTCAAATGGATGGACAGAGAAGCAGGAACACAAACAAGCAGATTGGAAGTCTGTCAGAGGGGCAAGTACAAACACAGAGACAAGACAACAAAGTCACAAATGGCTGGGTGGATGGATGGATGGAGAGCTGAGTGAGGAATGTGGAAATGATGGATCAACTGATGGATGTGAGAGAAGACGGATTAACACAGCAAATGAAAGACGAATGAGGTTTAATGACAGGATGCAGTGGCGCACTAACACACTGACAGATTCTATTCACACAGGTGCACCAAAAATGTAATTATTCCATCATTTTACATGCAGTGATTGTTGGCTAAAAAATGTTGGTGTTAGACTCGATCAGACACATGCATTTTTTCGATACAACTATGTGATTCTCCTGGGTCGTCCAAAGGGTCAACAGTGCATGTCTCACCTGCCCAGCAGCTGGTGTTAGGACAGTGTGCCAAAGCGCAGAATTAGGAGAGAGTGTGTGTTTGCACTTACTCCCGCTGACTTGCGTATGTGCTCATATGTATGAACATATGCGTTTGTGTAAAATACATCTATGTCATCGTGTGTACAAGCAGGTTTTGCGCTCGTTCACTCCAAGACAGAACATGTTTGGCCGTGAGTAGAGGTCAAGTCTGGAGCCAAACTAAACAAAGAGGTGTATCTGCTTTCCCTGCAAGAAACCTGGCAGCACCCTGGTGTCCACTGGATTTAGTTAAAACATGCTCTTTTGTGTAAACATTGCAGGGTGTTTTTAATGTTAGCGCCTTGTGGAAATTGGATCAGTTAGCTCTCAGTTCTAATAATGTAAATGTTGAGTTTAAATACATCATTTTGTCATTTGTAAAGTTGACACTGTAGACTAGCTGACTGCAAGTAGGACAACATGCCTCTCAAACAGCAGTTGCTCTAGTCGAAAGCTCTGTAACTTGATGGAAATGACAGAAGATGGTTTTGTGATAAACTGTAAGTGGTGGTAAAGAGTGACGGAAGAAGGAAGGAGCAACCACAGGGGTGGGCAATAGAAGATGTATTGTCTCATGAGGTCGTTACTGATGGTCGGCTTAAATGAATATCTCTGTTTTCCTTCTCGCCCCTGTCTGTCTGTCCACCCCCACCTCCCGTTTCTGTCATCCCTGTGTTATTTATTACCTCTGTCCTCAGTCCCCAGGGTTTATTTACCACCTTTAAACCCCTGTACCGTATGGGTGCGAGGTGGTGTATTAATGGGGTGTAGAAGGCAAAAGGATTGATCGGGGGAGAGAGACCCAGTCGAATCAGGATCATGGAGTGAAGTCTATATATTCTGGTGCAGTAAGAGATCAGTCTTTGAAGAACTGATAGCAACCTTTATGGTGGATGGGATTAATTGGATTGGATAAGGGCCAGAGAGTTGTTAATCACAGGAAAAGGTTTATTTGTATTTTATTTCATGTAATCTTAGTTAACAACTGGATAACTATTTAAAAAATTCTCACTCTACAAGATGTGCTCACGGTAACTACGGTACAGTAGTGTAGCCAGGAATATTCATTTAGGTGGGCCTGTGGGATATAAGTACCAAAGCTAAAAGAGATATGTAGGTAAACCAACAGTTATTTTATTCTTTATTTTAAGATTATTAAAATATTATTAAACATTAAACATTATTAAGATCATTAAATTATTAATTAGTAAGAGTGTTTGTCTACTGTTTTGAGTAAGATTATACATTGCATCAATAGCAAGGTACCCCAATTCCCCAATTTCCCCAATAATATTATAGCACAGCTGTTGCAGCAATGTCAAACCTTGGATTGTGACGACTGCATCGGTCTACTCACTCAACATCTGCATGTCCAACTATTGCTGATAGATACGTAATGATTACAGCGGCATCTGGTCCAGGGGCTGTGGCTGGAGAAGCTGGGTAAGAGGATCCTGAAAGTCCTAAGCTCAGTGCCATGGCTAATTCAAAAACTGTTTACTGAGGTAATAAATAGTGGGAGAATGAGAGTCATTTTCTCATAGACATAAAATTTGACTTATATTTGCAACCAGTGGAGACGCCCTCTGCTGGCCATTAGAAAGAATGCATGCAGAGTTAAGCCATGTATGTACAATTAGTTAGGGATATTTGCTTGTTGGTTAGGCAGCAGGATCGCACAAAAAAAACTGAATGGATTTCCACAAAATGTGGATGGAGGATGGGTCTCGGCTCAGAATAGACCCCATGAACTTTTGATGCAGATCCAGATCAAGGGGTGGACAGAATTCTTTTTATCACTTTCTTCAACATTGTGAGACTGTTGGCTCTGAGGTATGCTCTCAATTGAGTGCCATTCTGGTACTGTCTCCTGCATGAAAGTCACACAGGCAACCAAACTTACCCATCCACCAACCCAACATCCACACTCTTACTTACTGCTGCATTTGTACAGAACATTGACATTGGATGGAAATCATAAGAATTAGAATCATCCAATATGGACCAAACTCCTGGGGAAACTGGGCTGCATCCTGCAGTTATATTGTGCCCTGTCATGTCTGGAAATATATGACTTGCTCACTTATTCCTTATAAGTACTTGTGTCAGATATCTCACTTCCAATTCAAAGCAGATGCATGTGATGCATTTCACCACAGTGAACACTTAGAAGACATGGTGGTTCTGGATTGGCTCAGACTTTGATTTCATCATTTGTTGTTTTCTTCTGATGCCACACAGTCTTTCCAAGACTCCCTATATATGTAGAATGGCAGAGAATTGACTGATTGTGAAATGGTGCCATTAAAGTCAGATTTATGCCTTCTTTCCTTGGTAACCAGTCCCACACACACACTCAAACACACACACCCATACATGCGTAACCCCCACCCTTCTCACCCCATCTGTGGCCCATGAAATAAAGGTGCTGATGAGCAGCGCCTATCAGCAGATGCCATCTTGACCTTGTCATCGGTGGCTTGCATGGTCACAGAGAAGGGGCCTGACGGCTTCGCCTTTCAAAGGCTCTTCACCAGCCGCTACCTCCCCTCAAATTCCTTCGCTCTCCATCTCTTTATGCTACATTTATTACTTGCACTTAGATAATATCCTGTCTGATCGTTCTTTTTTTCCCTTTAAGGTCAAATTGCAGTGACTCTGAAACCACCAGCCTTTGGAATAAGCAGAGGTGCTGAAAACTTGACGTCAACATCATGACCGCCATTTTTGCTCATTCACATGAATTTTCTCAGAATGCGAGGCAGAACAGAGCTCAGTTGATGTGTCAATATCTTCTAAAATATACTATATTTATATCGATTTGGTGGATTAAGGTTGATCAATAATCTATCCTTATTGTGTACGTATAAAGAGTAGAGTAATTTGGCATCCTCATGAGTAAAAACTTGCAACTTAAGACTTTACATCTGCGCACACATGCATCAGTCCATCTGGTTCTTGCTCTTTTCTGTACAAGAATCTGCATTCATGTTTGTCGACTTTGTCTATCTAAACAGTGTGTTTGTGTCTGTGTCTGGCACACGCTGTTTCATCTTGTCTGTGTGAGTGTTTGTGGGCAGTCAGTGTGTATAAGTCGAGCTAAAAGTGTCAGTGTCAGCATCGCAGCGAAGACCGTGCCCATCTGGTCCCTGGATTCCACAGGAAACAGACGTCTTCAGAAGACACCTGGTACCTGTTTCCTCTTCAAACATTTGAAGAAAAACAAACACCTGAGTGGGAAGGCAGGGGATTTCTCTCCACTGGCCTCCATGACGTCAAGCAGGGCCTCTGGTCCTCATCGCCCTGAAGCTGACACTTAAAGAAAGAGAGAGAGATAGAAGCATAAAATGGACTTGCACTTTCTAGCTAACATTACTGTTATCCGCTGCGTTTCACTTCCAGGCTTAAAAAAACATGAGTCCAAAATATGTGTTGATATTTAGAACTAATTTATGCCTTTCTTATCGTATCATGTAACACTATTAAACAGTAATGGTAGCTAGAACGTGGTTGAATCCTAATGTCAGCTGTTGTCTAACAAAAGCTAATCGGTCATCAGATACGCTGTTTTACCTTGAAAAATGGCCCGTCCCTCCGGATTTTCACTGTCCATTGTCTTTTCAGCTGCTGATCAATCTGGAAGCATCTAAATGTTAATGATTTGTCAGATTCCTTATGTTTATACAGCTTGCAATCTGGATAACAGCACTACCACAGTTGAGCTTCCCACCCTGAGCGTGACGTCAGTGGAAAATGGCCGCTGTGTGAATATGGTCAGTTCTCTGAAGGTAATAAATACTTCAACAGGGGTTGCCTTGATGGTTTTTATTTGATTTGTTTTCAACCATATTAGCCATTTTCACCTGTGTTTACCATTTACACATATATATCATTTGATCTTATGCAGTATATATGAATCACAGCAATTGATGTCGTAGGTTGATAAAAACAACAAAAGTGTTGTCTGCCCTGAAAGAGAGGGTATTATTTTTTAAATCCAGTCAGTTTCAGTTGAGAACAAAGTTCACTCAGCTCTAACTTTCGTGCTCGTTGCCCACGTCTCTCCATCCACCATTTCACCCAAATTGGAGCTTTTTCATCTGTTTCTTTGCCTTTTCCATTACAATCGAAGTGAAAGTGAGCAGGGCTCAATTTCTTGTGTATTACAGTCACACGCAGGTGAGTGGATTAATGAAGTCAACGTTATTCAGTACGTTGTGTACTATTTCTACTCAACTGTTGGTAACTAGTTACATGTGGGGGTCTAGTAGTTGTAGTTTCCATGATCTTCAGGTCCTTCTTAGCTGAACACTCTCGGTCCTTTGAGAATATCCACTAAACTGCTGCAGTTGTCTCATGAAACAATTGGAATGACTCAACAGCATCATCTCCTGTGGGAGTGTCGGGAAAACAATGATGCATCATCTGTTAACTTACAACAGAGTTCATCATGTCACTGTAAATTTTCTTCTGGAACAGCAGGGAACGAGACAGCAGGCCACCCATCTCACATGATCGTGTTCCAGGAACCTAATCTCAAAGGACTCACTAACAGTTCAAGATATGGTGGAAGTGTGATGGAGATTTTGGAAAGCTTCTCGTGCTTCTCCGCACGTGTGTTTGAATATGTGTGTGTGGGAGGCCAGTATATGATCTTGACCGAGCCGCCCAAGGGCTCAAAGATAAAAGTATAATGTTGTTTGATAACTTTGTTTCAAGAATGAACCATTTCAGCTGATTACATTTAACAGCTGGGACTGAGTATACTACTGCAGACAGCTACTGACCCATGAGATTCATGTGCTGAATATTGATGAATTTGGTGTTTTAACAGTTTCTAGACTTTCAAAATTGTATCGGACCGAATGGCTCAAATTATGCTACTGAAACAAGTCCATTTGCAGGAGTTGTGACATAAAAAAAATCCACCGTTTGACAGATGCTTCTTTCACAATGTAAGAGTCTTTTTGGGCTCCAGTGCATCACGTGATGTTGCAATTACGTGGTCTGGCCACCATGAAAGTTGTTTCAAAGCCTGGCACTCTTTCTGGGGGCTTGGCGACAGCGGCGCCAACAGTTATACTAGTTGCATTCAGATTTTAAGTCATATACAATTCATGCTTTGTGTTTGAAAACACCCTCTGTTCATGTACCTACAGTAGGTAAAAAAAGGTAGGTAATAAAATGTTTAAATCGAGAGCAGCCGTTTCATCCTGGCTAAGATAAAAGTCAGGTTCTCAGTTTCAGTGTCAGGACCAATCGTAGCATGGCTGTCAGCTGCAAGGCCTGTGACTGTGTAGGCGTGACGGCCACACACACTTCTCCAAGCAAGAACAGGCTTTTACTCCAGCGTCCGTAAAACTGACATCAATCCCATCCCCCCATAAGGAAACCGACTATTCACTGTAATCCAAATTTTATAGACATCGGTTTACTACTCTAACTCGTACACACTCATAGACAGGAACACACTAATGACCACATGTGTTTATAAATAGGAGGTTTGATTTCATTATATGGCATGTGCATGCATGACAACATGAAAGAGGAGCTGCTCTCCCTCCAAAGGCTCCAAACTGTGAGGGACAAATGAGTTAGCATGGTGGTCACAACCACAGATCCACTGCTTCCTCCCATCATCCTGTTCACATCGGGCAGCCTCACCACACAGGAGGATGACTAACCTGCTCAGAAATTAATCTGATTTAGCTCTATACACTACAGATGTAGCTTTTCTTTAAAATTCTAGTGCTGCACTGCCCCAGGAAGACAAAGCCTCAAACCCGCTGATTTTTATTTTATTTTATGTTTTTCATTTATAAAGTAATCTAGTTAAAAAAATACAAATGTGCACATATTTGTCTGAGCCTGGGATTCTTGGTACAAGCCCTCCCCTACCATGAGGAAATCTCCCACAAACACATACACACTTATTCTGTCTTCATAACTCATCCTGGTGACGTAAAAACTGTACCAAGTGTAAGCCCATCTACGTGCAACTTTCTACCACACAAGCGTTCGTACACAAAAGGGTTCAAATTAAATCCTCAATCCTTTGGTGTATACCTGTACTCCAGGAAATGGATGCTTTCTAGTGTCGCCTGGACATTTTGCTTTGGGCACTGGTTTGTGAGCTAGTGGACCAGCAGACTGTTGCCATGTTTTTTCACTGACTGCAGCAGTTTACTGCCAGCTATGCCACACTGTGGCTCAGCCTCTTCAAATGTATTTTTCTTGTTCAACACATGAACATAAATGTCACCTCCATTTTGTGGTTGTAATGAAATTCAATACTGATTCAATCCATCGTATTGCTATAACTATGGTATAGATCTAGTGAAACCAGCACTCAGTTGAAGGATCTTTGATTGCTAAATTTGTGAAAAAGGACAAAATTATGGGGTCAAACAACATTAAATAGTAATAGAATGCAGCAGAAATAAACCTTAAAAAGGAAGTTTCTTTTGTTTCAATGGGTTCAATGTCAATGTTTCAGTCAATGGGTTTTTTGAACAGGTTTAAGAGATTTTCACATTTTGTTCTATGACATAAAATCTGTCGTTGAGGAACCCCATTGACAATTTTAAAGCATTTAAGTGTTCAGTGCTTGAAGGGAAAAAAAAAAAAGTGCTAAGACTAGGCATTCCTAGTCAATTCTCCTCCACTGCTCTTTTCTATCACACATAGAGCTTGTTGTATAATAACCAAATTAATTTATTGCTAAGCAGGACATTGCTTCTTCTACAACAAAGAAGTTAAAAGAACCATAGACTTGTGTGATGATCTGCGAGGAGGGGTTTCGGCTTGTGTGTCTGTGTGAGAGTCCTCTCATCTCTAAAGAATAAATAGGCCTACGTAAAAACACAATCACAAGCAACAGTGACACTATTTCTAATTGAATATCAGTGTGTTTTCTTGCCTGATTCAGTCGCGGCACACAGAATAAATAGGAAAGATGCCAAAATGATCACTGCAGATTGCAAGTAGGCCTCAAAGCTCCGCTCTGGGCGCAGTGCACTCTGTCTGAAAAGCCCAATAGGTTAATATACATTAGTCACCGAAAGGGCGCTGCAGTTCATCAGTGCGCTTCTGCCTCACTGGCGTGATATGGAGAGGGCAGATAAGAACAGCTTGTGACAACTGCTACTATGCAAGAAAAACTCATGATACGCAAAAGAGTAAGATGCAGAAGTCCTGGTACTGCATTCCTTTTGTACCAGCCCACCTAAAGTCCTGTATGTGTCTCAAAAAAGGTGCCTGCTAAATGAGACAACAGAGTTTGTCAGGCACATGAAACATCATCACACCAAACATGGAGACTTATATCAGTTTATGGTATAGTGTGTAGAGTATAGTGTAGTAGAAAGATTAGTGGTGGTTCTGGCTAATGTAAGCTTTTTACCTCTGGCGATTTCATCTACGCTTCAAAAATAATAACAGTTGTGTTCATCTGTAAAGATTTTCTTGCTCGATGACATGTGTTAGCATCATAAACTCGTGTTTGCCACAGAACTTATTTTCTGCAATCCCATAGGCTTTCTGACGAGGGAACCCTCAAATTATTGTCGTGATTTTTGGTGATAAGAGGTTGTTGCTGTTGATGATCAGTCACTCTTGATCCATAGTGGACATCACTGTTCTGACTCCCTTCTCTTCAGTTATTCCAAACTGCTTGTGCTGACGCAAGTCCATGTGCGCAAGAAACATTTTTAGTTTGAAAGGTCAAAAGCTTACAGGCTGAGTCACTGCTGTGTTATATCAATATATACAGCATAGTTTTCTGGTCCTAGTCCATCTCAGGGTACCAGAGCTGCAGCAGTGCAAAAAGCCTGCAACATTTCATTACGGCATCATCTGTAGGTGTTCCCAGGCCACAAAGAACCTCACAGGCTAATCAGATAGGTGTAAAAGATATAAAAGTACACTTCCTGCTGTTTTGTAGCTCTGTGGGCCATACCTGTGGGGGTTGTGTGTGGGGTATTGTCTGCACGAGGGTCCCCACACAGCACATTAACAAGAGCCAAGTACAGCCAAAGCGTGTGTGTTTGTGCATCTCCTCTTTGACTATGAATGGGTTCATGTGGGTGTGTGTAGTAGTATGTAGCAGTATGTCTGTCTGACTGTGAGTGCATGTTGGGGATGGCCCGGGGTGGTTGACTGAGCTAGTAAACAGTTGTAAGAGTAGTAATTAAATACAGTAAAAGCTGCTGGTTCTGCTCTGCCACCACCGCCTGACAAAGCATAGCCCACCCCTGGAGACTTAGCATGTTAGCACAATATTAGCGTTAATGTGCTTTTATGGATACACGGTGTGTGTGTGTGTGTGTGTGTGTGTGTGTGTGTGTGTGTGTGTGGTGGGTGAGGAAGAGAGAGAAAAATGGCCTGAGAGACTACAGACTAGTTAGATTGTTTTTTTTTGTTTGTTTTTCTGCTGTCTTTGCTGATTTTTAAAAGGTTAACCCTGTATCCATAATAGAGGCTTGATTCTTGTGAAATCCAGCTTTACTCACCATTTTAACGTACCGACATTAACATAAAGAAATGTTATCATTTTCGTTGTCTTTTTACAACAAGGGGCATACGTCTGATGAGCTGTCTGAAATGCAGACCTGTTTTAATGGTACAAACAATGTATGCCATGGACATTATCATCTTTTTGACATTAAACATTGACATTTGAAAATGTAATATTCTTTCATTCTTAACCGCACTGACGCAAAAATGATAAATGACCCATTGTCAGATAGACAACGTGTAGATGGAAAATGCACCTAAAATTGTTGGCAAAACTTTTTTTTTCAAAGGGAATGAAGGTTTTCGAACTCAACCTGAGGGGTGAAAGACAACATCAAAAGCCTGTAAGTCTGAATAAGAACTACACAAACATGTGAACATGTACTGTATATCTCAGTTTTATGTAAGTCTCTGTAAATTGAATGCAACTTTATGCTATATCTGAAATGTATAAATAAATAGTAAAATTAGCAAGCTAATAAAAACATAAACAAGATCGACGTCAACATCAACAAAGATCTGCTGACATGCCAGCAGCTCTGTGAGGCTCTACTTGAATCAGATAGAACACTGAGGGCGAACTGCCGTAACAACAGCAATTCAGATGCAACACTGTCAATAAAAATCGCTCATCTGCTGCATGTGGTGACTCCATGGTTCATCTTTTCTGTCTATGCCCTCATAAATGCATACTCTGCAAGGCTGTTTTGTGTATTGAATGTCACTGTGATCAAGATGTTTTTGAAAATTCAATGCTATTAAATAGGCTAGGTCTTATTATCATGTAGGACAGGTAGTAATAGATTATGATGGACTTGACAGAGAATGAGAAAGTCATCCTCTGGTGAGGGGATCAAGTCTTTACAATTTATCTTGGGGGAGATGAAGGTATGTACAAAATGTAATAGAAATGCATTCACTCAAAGAGGAGATGTCAGGAATCACCACAGTCCTGTGTCATCCTCTGGGAACCATGAATAGTTGTACCCGTATTTGTACCAATCTATCAAGAAGATGTCCAAATATTTCAAAGGTTAAATGAAAACTTTGAACTGCTGTGTTGCTTGAGGAAAGGTCAAGGAATCACAAAAGATATAAGGGTTCAGCTTCAGTGCACCAATCAAAAAAGTGGATGAACCGACGGACTGACATTGCCATTCCAAGACGCCAGCATGGCTAAAAATGAAATAATGTATGGAAAGATTAATCAAAGAAACATGACAGAAATTAAAGAATAATACAAGCAGTTGTAAAAAATGGAAATGTGACAGAGCAGTGTGTGTGTGTGTGTGTGTGTGTGTGTGTGTGTGAGACCTGCTGTGTAATTAGCCCTGTGGTCACTAGAGGTGACGAGGAGAGCAGGCCCTGGAATCCCCTCCCTCATGTCTGTGAAGAAATCCCCCCCAAAATCACCCTTACACACACACACACACACACACATACACACTTTCTCCTTCTCTCTCTGTCTCCACCTCGACGAGCCCCTGCTGCCCAGTCTTCATTACCCTCCAGCCCCCCTGAGGTCCACGAGGAGGTGGGGGCAGACAGAGCTCAATCTCCCCTTCTCTCCGGAGCCCTGGGGCTGCGCTGGAATTTACACCCCTGGCCCTGAGAAGGGACGGGATCCACACTCCTCCACTCTCCCATTGTTGAGGAGGAGGAGGAGGAGGAGGAGAGCGGGAACACACAGAGAGGAGAAATGTAACTGATTTCCCATGTCTTGTAGGGGGCTTTACTGATCATGCCTCTCAAGGGTTGTGAATGCGGAGCGAAGGAGCTCAGCAGTGGGAAAATCTCATTTCACTGCACATTTATTCTTTCAACAAACCGTTAAAGCTTCTCCCTTCTTTTGGTTTCCTCCTCATCGACTGTCTCCATAGCAGTTTTCCAAATCATACCATAAAAATGTAACCCCCAACACTGATAATTTCCCCTCATTTAACAGGCCACATTACACCCATAATAACCCTAAATAGTGAGGATAAAATTCTATTTAAGTCTATTGTAAATCCTCCTGTAAAGAAATTTACATTGTTCTGAATTCATTAGTTCACACTCACAATGTGTGTCAGTGTGTGCTGCCAGAGAGGCCCATAAAAAAGCACTTCCCCTGTAATTGAGGATGGTATCATCCCCTCCCCGCCTGTTAAAAACAAACTGAGCAGTCAGACAGAGTGAGAGAGAAGGAGGGATTGAGAGAGCGATCTTCGACCACCTGAGGTCTGTGTGTGTGCGTGCTGGCCTGCTAACCTTGGGTAAACACAGTAAATGGTTTTGACTGTAAAAGCTTAAGTTCGGCTGCCCTTTCTCACGAGGAGGGAGCGACGGAGCCCTGCGCTTCGGACCGGCCAACCGAGATAGACTCAGATGAGCTCTATGAAATTACCAATAAGTGATGGATGGATCTGCCTTGTTCCTGATGTAGCCTGTGCTTTGCTCAAGCTGACATCATTTTCAGATATCCTGGTTGTCTCATCTCAGCTCGATGATGCCTTTGACAACTTCTGTGCTTTTGGAGTTAAAGGCCTAAATTTCTGAATGGTTTTGCAGAGCCTCCATGCTGTTGACACCTGTGTTCAATTCTACTTACGTGAGAGTTGCCCATTCAAATCTATTTAATGCTTTGTGAAGCCGAGTCATTGTGCAATGTTTACACCACTACAGTGGAACACGGGGCCCCATTGTGCCTGGTCCTGGCCCTGGAACTCGCGAACTGAGTTATACCACCGGCTGGGCCAGAGTGCCCCATTAGCTTAATGGCCGTCTAGGATTTCACAGGGGATGCATTGCTGTTATGGCTGAGAGCTTTGCGTTTCCCTTTTTATGGCTCCTTCGGATTCACAACACCCAGAAATAGAGGTTAGAGTGGAGAGCAGGAGGAGAAGGAGGAGGAAGAGGTGAAGGAAACAAAACAAAACAAACATAGGGGCAACTTTACACCGGCCGGGGCTGGGCCTGGGCCTGGACAGATGAGTCAGGGAGGGAGAGATGGTGCAAGGTGGGAAGAGCAACAAAGGGAAGTGGCAGGGAACAGATGGAGTAAAGGGAAAGATTTTTCAATGCGGAAATAATAAAAACAAGAAGCGTACGTGGTGTGAAATATATAGAGTTGACTGCTGTTTAATGTTTAAGTGAAGAGTCCTGAATCTCTCTTGGGTATTGACTGACTTAACAACTGATGACCTGATTCTCTTTCCTATAGCTTTGACCTTTGACCTCGGTGACTTCCCCAGCTGGTCAAAAAGCAATAAGAACGAAGGGTCAAGTTCCACTTCAGCCAAGTGGTGCATGTGACATTCAGCATTTCATTTGTTTGACTTGCAGTCTCTTTTTTCATAGATATTGGAGAATAGGTAAAGAAATATGACAGTTTTTCCAAAAATATGTCAGAAAAAGACAATATGCCCACTCAGTTGTTTACATGGCTAATGAAAACAAATATCACACTAATATTTGCATTTACATGCTGCCGTGCATACTCACCCGTTACCGAACACTGTATCCCTATATAATTCGTTCAACCAAGTTTTTTGAAAAAAGGTCGGCGGTGCAGTATTCCTGCATATCCAAAAAAGAATAAAAAAGAAATGTTTAACAGTAGGTGTGTTTCTCCTTCTGACCAGAAAAATGTTTGCTTTTATCTGCTTCAAGAGGCCGCAGCTGAGACACATATTCTGAATGTGCTGTATATGTATTCAAAGAATACTCCTAACACTGGGATAATATCGGCAAATCCCATGTCTTAATCATTCATATTAAGGCCTTATTCGTAAGAAATCCAAACGGCATATGCTGTTTAATGATTTTAAATAATCTGATATGATTGGGTTGGGATTTTGACTCGAAACTTACATAATTAAATCATTCTGTCTTTAATTATTTTATTCCTCTTCTTGCTTTCTTTCTTTCCATCCTTTTGTCTGTAGTCTGTACTGCACATGTATGAAAAACTAAAAAAGAAGCCAGACATCCAGCCAGGAAATTCAGATCACATAAAATAGCCCAAAAACATGATGTAGACTGCAATAAATTAACCGTTCTCTCATTCTTTGTCTATAGCTTTATATTAAAACTGTGATTTGCCCATTTTCTTCACCAGATGGAATGTAGAATTGATAGCTGATACCTTTTTTGGACAGATGTTGATCAATAGCTCACCAGCTATTATACACCAGCATTCCTTTTTTATGAATACCACTCGGCACGCTGTACTGCATTAACTGCAAGCAGGCATTTGGGTGCCTGCTTGCAGGGGTATATGTTAAAGGCTTTGGATTATGGATTTGACTATGAGGGCCAATTACATACTGTCTTTTATATCTTATGATGTGTTATTTGATGCTGTTACCAAGCACCATCCACACTGGCAGTGAATGTATTCAGTCAAATGTCAGGCTTCATTTAAGGACCCACAGCATCATATCTGCCTGGCATATAATGGGCACATGGCCAAAGCTATTGAGACTAACCTGCCATGACATACATTTGTCCTGCTATACAAAGTAACTTGATACTATTATAGGGCTCTGTGGATCGTGAACTCGGTAACTGGCCATCTGGTAGGCATTACAGCACAATGATTGAGATGAATTTGCTTTTATTTGAAGATGAGTAAGGCAGTGGGTCGGGTGATACAGCAGATGACGTAAGTCCTCTTGTACAGGAAGAGATCCACTGAAATTAGTCATTTCTTTCTTTATGCCCAACAAAAATTCAATCAGTGATAGTTAATAATGGCTTAGAAGGGGCATCACAGAACATAATAGTAAGACATTTATTAAACTATTTTAATTCCTGAGTTAAATAAAGAAATTGATCATGTCTCTCACGTCTGTTAAATCTGAAGCCACAGCCAGGGCGCCATTATTGTAGCTTAGCAAAAAGACTGGAAGCAGAGAAAGGAGCTAGTCCCTCGTTTGATAGGAACTACTTCTCCTGTCACATTCGTACTGCAGCTCCATAAATGTGAATCGTGCTCGTTACTACTTCTAGGGATCTGATGATGGCTTAACATCAGAGAGCTCATCACAACACAGTATATATAGAGGCTATGCAGTGGCGGACTGAAGAAGAGGAAGGAGGTGCTGCTGGGGCAAGACAGACTTCAATCACTGAGTCGCTGGCACCGGCGGGCAGTATTAATGTAATAATAGTGTTGTATAATGTTAAAATACCTGCAAATGTCCATACTCTCCAATAGGCTACAGCGCAAGTTTGTTGACTTGCCCTCTCATTCTCTAACTCGCATAACACTGACACGCTCCTCCAGTCAGCTGAGGCAAAACGGAGTATTTCTGATATTTCCCCAAAGACCATTTTTTTCCCTTTCATAAAAAACCTGAACATTATGTTTAAAAAACGTGTTGGCATTATGTTTAGCTACAAAAAGGGATGACTAAATGTGATTTCAGCTGGAGGTTAATGCTCCCGCCTCTAGATTCATAATAAAAGGCGACTCCAGTGATTAAGTTTTGCACTCAAAATCTGGAATAGCATAAAAAAGATATTAATCAAGTGCTGTAATGGCTATTAAATGTGTATTTCTCAATAAATGTGTTGGGTTGGCTAACGCAGGTGAATCTTGCTCTGCATAAGGCCCCGTGTCCACAGTGTCTTATTCTCACAGAAAAGTGCTGGCTGAGTGCTGGGGAGAACTTAATACTTGGTCAACCCGGCATAACCCTGATGATGTCTTCAGGGACATTTTTTTCCACCTTTGGGAAGCTCCCTCCACAGCCAATGAAATGTAGTTTTGGGTTTCAGTTGAATTGATATCAGTTACACATTTTATTTTGTTCTAAGAAGGTTTCACATCAGTAAATCATAGATGCTCAAGGTAATGGCATTTGGTATACATGAAGAAAGATGTATTGTGATGAACCTATAATTTTTTACAGCCCAAATGATCACAGTTTGCATCTGCTGGTGCAAATTATAAGCATTACAGACAGATATTGAAGATAGAGTGGGATGATGGAGTATTTATGGAGGAGAAACTATTTTTCTTCATGTTTAGATCTTTGGGCCAGGAGCGTTTTCACTATTGTGACCAACTTGCTTTGATATATCTAGCATGGAGCACAATGTGGTTATTGAACTTTACTGAGCATCTGCTTGTCATTGAGAACATGTGACTGTGATTTATGACTTAGATTCAACATCTAGACATGAATAGGATGGGATAAGAGATGACATCAGGGAATCATAAACAGAAAGAAAAAAAAAGAAAAAGATCCAATCGTATTCTTTACCTTTAGGAGCCAAGGTCAAACTATGTATCATTGGCATGAGGTAAATCTTATGGTACAAATTAGCATAGGGCACTGTGATATGAGATCACGATTGCGTAGGGAACGTCATTAAAGAGATAGGGATGTTGCTAAAGGGAGATGTGTCAGTTTTATTTTGTCAATTTAACCTACTGACTCACATGGACTGCAGAGTATTAGGCCGTGAGGCATCACTTGATGTTATTATACCACAGCCATAATTCAATAGGCACTGATCTGATCTGTGTCTCTGACAGAGTTGACATTTTGTGAAAGAAACAGCACTGAAGTGAAAGTAACAGCCACATTTTTCTAGTGACCCAAAGGAGCAGACTTATAGAAACAGTCAGGAACAGTCATTTAAACAGTCATTTAAAACATGTTTTTTTTTTCTCTAGGAAACATTGTTAAATGACAATGATATGCTATATTTGATCCTTAAAGGTCCACTATGCAATATCATTGTTATAAAAACACTATAGAGAGAAAACTAATCCACCTCAATCATCATTTAAGACCCAGTAGAAGTGTATGCTGTATCTGCAGAGACTCTGCCTGTATTTTCTTGGTATTTTTGCTGTTTTCTGGATGTTTCTTAGTGTCAAACTGTGGGCAGTGGATGTGTAGCCCCCAACCAATAACTCTAAAAAATTTAGCGACCAGGTTACATCATACACTGCATCTTTCTCCCCTGGTCTTGGCCTGTCACGGATGTATAGAGAGCAGCAAGTCCAAGTGTCTGTTTGACCAAGGGCAGAGTGGAGCTACACACACTTTACAGAAAGCTAACCAGTGAACAGGATGAAGCAAAGCTTCCTCATTCACTCTTTTGCTCTCTTGACCAACGCTGCTCTCTCTTTTCTCTCTCTCTAGCCCCTTTTAGTTAGAAAATGTGCCACATTTGCAGCCAGGTAAAGGCTGCTATCTGCCGCCTTGTCTTTGTGAAACGGAGGTGTAATATTCCTCCTTTGCAAAAAAGCCGCCACTGGGGTAGGCGTAAACATGTGACGTGACGTGAAGCACGAAGTTGGGCGTGAACAGTGACGAGTGATCTGGTTATTGACGATTCTCTCGGCTGTGATGGTTAGCATCTCCTGGATCTCAGCGGCTTTCCAGTTGCTCATCTTGACGTCTGCGGATGAAGTGTCACGCAATTGCCGGCACATCGACGCCTTGGATTTACATAGCAATGGAGGCGGCAAAAAGTGTACCCTCCGAGGCGTCATATTGGCGGACCAAAACAGACCCCCAATATACCGTGGTCTGTCTAAATTTGCGGACCTAGCCGCAAAAAGGACTGCCAAATTGGCAGGTTGCTGTCCAGTATAAAAACGGCTTCTCACTCTCACTCTCAAAGAAGAGTTTTCTGCAACCTTCATGCACTGTATCTTACAGTACATCTTGGAGAAAGTGATTGTAGACCTATCATTAACTTGCTAATTAACATGTGGGTCAGATCAACACTATTGTCTGTTCCACTGCAGGGACAGATGGAGGTCCATCCACTGGATATCACTCTACAGGACGTCAATAGTCCCCACTTGAACTTTACCATGAGCGCCTTCCTGTTCTTCCTTCTGTTCATCTTTAATTCTTTCCATCTAAACCACAGTCATTTGGCATGCTTGGCTGTCTTGCTTAAAGAACCTTGATTGTTGGGAATAAGAAGGACCACTGGGATACAGAAAAGCCATAAATGGCTGCGTTCACATACCTTACCCAAGTTGACTTCAGTGTTGGGTACCACCACAAAGCAGAACTGTGTACTTTGATTCAGTAAATAACACTAGCGGTTTGTCATTCGATAGAGGACTGGAGTGCGAGAGGCATGGTACACAATAACATTTGGACATATTTTGTCAAGATAGGGTTCTTGCTCCAGTGGTTTTAACCCAAGCTGGGATTAGGCATGTCACTTATTATCAAAATAACAGATGTGCTTAACTTTAGAATACATTGTACCATGAAATGGGTGAACGCTCACCCTGCGTCGCTGGATACTCGTATTTTTCCAAAAAGACTGACTACTTTATCGAAATATAATTAAGCCATTAACTGTGAAATGCTTTAAATATCCCAAGCTTTAAAGGACACATATTATGCTATCAGTTGTTTTCCTTTCCTTCAGTGTGTCATACACGTTCTTGTACATGTAAAAATCTTGAAAGTCAGAAAGGTCAAAGTCCACACCAACAGAAGCTCCTCTCTCCCACAGAAAACACTGCTCCTGAACACCTCGTCAGTAGTCTTATCTTTAATTATGTGACTTTGTGACATCACATTATGCCACCATGTCACAAATTGGTAGTATAGGAAGAATACAGTGCTGCAGCACTGGACAGTATGAGAAAACTCATGTGTTTTTTGAGCACTAAAGCATATAAGCTTGTTCTAGTAGTAATCCAAAAGAAAATGAGCATACTATGTCTCCTGTAAAGATAAATACATTTATTATGGGACAAACAAACAATGGAAATTATCACATTAATCACAGTTATAGGCACCTGTATTGTTCATCTATTGTGTCCTTTAGAAGAAGATGAGCTCATTTTCACAAATAACTATTTATCTCCCGCCGGCTGTAAGTGGCAGAGCAGCCAGGGCAGCTCTATCAGACTGGCACTCTTGACCCTGCATGACTCTGCTCGAGAACCAGTTCCTCTGGCCAATAGCCAGCACAGCTTAGACCACTTTAGCCAGTCGGCTACAACAGAGGAGTAATAGAGGGTATCAACACGCTGAAGCTTAGAGGGTTAAAATAAGAACATTTCACAACAAAAGTATAAGTTCATGTATGAAACTGAAGATATTGGAGATTTGGTTTTCACAGTTTATTAGAACAAATGTTTGCTCATTCACCATCTCTGCATCCCTTCCTTTTTCCTTTATTCATCTAATTGTTTCTTTCCTTCTTCTTTCTTCTGCTCATATCTTCTATCTAACCCTCTCTCAGCCTCTTTCTCTCTGTCTTTCAGCTCACTACCCTGACACCTCATCATCAGGGAGCTGTGCTAATCTTTTTGACCTGCCACATCCTCCACAGGCTCTTCCGCCAGCTTGAGTAGGGGCTCTACTACAGTACGTGTGTGTGTCTGTTGGGGAGTCTGCGGCGGGGTAGAGTTTGTTGATGTTGTGATGTGTCATTCTGTAGTTGTGGAGGCCTGTTTGCGCGCCTCTCGGGGTCACTGAGCTCTCGGTCATGTAAGCAACATCAGAAAAGAGCAGACAGTTCTCTCTTTGAGAGGCACATGGGGCAATCAGCTCTAATTAATAATAGCATCAACTCAGTGGCTTAACATGGGGATTTATTCAATTTTAGAATTTCTGATTTATCAAGGCTAGTCTCGATTTTTTTAAATTGATGATAAAACAGATTTATGTATTCTGGTTATTAAACCATGCTAAATTCGTCCTGTTAAATTTTGTTGAAATTACTTTTTATTGTGTCTTTGAAGTTTTAGATTTATGCTGCTTTTCTTACTGTTGAATTCAAATTCAACTCTTTGCACACTTGTCTTTCAGCAGGATCTTATGATTATTTCCACATGCATTGCTCATTAAACCTCAGGATAAAAACTCTTGAGTCTGTGACTTCAGAAAAGTAATTCCTAAATAGAAATCAAGATTCAAGAAGTCAAAAGAGAGACGCCATTAAGGGAAAAAAGAAAGACATAAAGAGAGAAAACCATTTGAGTTAACTAAGAATTGTGCGTGTGTGTGTGTTTGAAGGACCAGCTCGACGTCGTGATTTATGAGCTGAGAGCAAATTCTATCTCTAACTGACTTTTACACTTTGTCACCAGTGATAAACGAGCGGGTCACACACTTTCACCCCTAAATGAGCTGAATCTCCCTCACAAAAACACGTGTCCTCGCTCTCCCACATTTACATATAGTACAAGTACACACACACGCACAAAAGTACAGTCCCACATCAACTGTGGACACACAAACAAATACACAAAAAAAATCTTGACACAAGCTCTTTCCTCAACCCGTAAACACACGTTCACACACACTTCTCACTCATTACCCAGAACTTCTCTTACCCCCTGAGCCACCGTCCACTGACAGGCACTCGCCCCGACTTCTCTCTGACACGTCCCCCAGGGTCAAAGGTCAGCTCAGTAGTGTGAAGAGCAGGGGGGTGTTGAGGGCCCTATGGTGCGGTTGTGGGGGATCAAACCGGGGAGTGAAGTCGTATTCTTTTTGGTTCCTTGTGGAGCAAAGGGCCAGGGGGACTGAAAGGGGGCACATTGTTGAAGAATACTTGTGATAATGATGTTATTTGGGTACTCGCAGGGCCTGCTCGGCAGCTGTTGACAGTAATGATGTAGTGTGTGAGCTTGTGTGTGTCTGTGTGTGTGTGTGTGTGTGTGTGTGTGTGTGTGTGTGCGTGTGTGTAATTAATGATTCTCACAGCTCTCCTACATACCAGCTGCTGACTGAGGCAGGAAGTGGATGATTGATGGGAATTATTGATACGTTTCTCCCTCAAACACACACATACATGTAGCAGCACCATACAGCCTGAATCCTTGATAGGCTTTTTAGTTTGTTGCTTTTACTCAACCTATTCACAAATGGACTCATCAGTCATCGGTGAAGGAATGTCAATACTCCTCTGTGTTTTAAGTTACCATCTCCCATATGCTCTATTTTTTCTCCTAAGCTACTGGGTCTTTCTAATATATCACAACATTTTAAATTTTATTTGTGATAAAAAGCCACAGAAATATCAGGTATATGATAGAAAGATTGATGGATGGCATTTGAGACCAGTGGAAAAGGTATTGGTTCTATCCAATTAGAACCTCTCATTAAGGATGCTTTTTATTAAATTTGGTTCGAAAAACAGTTGCTTTTTCAAATTCTTAAACTTGTTTTAAAAATATATGTTTTTAAAGTACTGAACCAGCAATGAAACATTTTTTTGCAATTATTGAAATTCAAATTTAGCTGGAACATTAAAAAATTAATCACTTAGTCACTCTGAGGATACAGACAACTTATTCCAATGTTTGACCATTACAGAGCCCTGTCAGTATAGATTTATTTTTATAGTGGAGGTGGGGTTATTTTCACATAATCTGCTCTGTTCGGTCATTATGAATGATAACAAAAAATAGTCATAACAATAATTACAGTTGCAATTATCTACTGTTTGTTAGCAAACTTGCAAGTAATTTAAATTTTTCTCATTAATTTTTTCAATCAATTCACTGTAAACTGGTAAATGGGAAACGTGCTAACAACAACATGAGGCCTATTTGGGAACCAATATGAATTTAAAGCCATCAGGAGAGCAAAATCCCGTTAAAGCTGATCAAATGAACTCAAGGGTGTAATTTTCACTGGGTATGGAGGTGGGGGGCTATAGGAATACCTGTTGACACTACTCAGGGCTAATAAAAAAAGGGTACCACAAACATTTTTCGGTGTCCAGCCTTTAATGTTGCACTATAACCACTGTTTTCATATGCATCATCAGTTAATTATATTCTCTTTGCAGAGCACTGACGATGGTTGTCACAAGTAGGACTTTAAGTTGCTGACCCTTGACTACCCTCTCAATGTGTTGCACTGGGCTCTCACTCATCAAAAGTAAATAAATATTCTGTGTGCACTGACCTTTCAAATCTTTACATCTTGATAGCATTGCAATGTAAAAACATGTGGGATATTCATCTACTGTACCGTAGCTGTTCTGCGAGCCAAAGCCTACATACACTTGCCAGACAATGTTAACACTTGTTTATTTTTCCATATGTGCTTATTTGCAATCAGGCCAGTAGATTATATCTTTAAATGTAAGAACTGTAAAACATTTTTATTTATCAATGTATCTTAAAGCAGGTATTCGGGTGGGAATGCTTTTCAACACTGGGTATCCATGTAATAATATATGTAATAAAGCCCCTGCATCATACTGTATGTTAAACATTCAATGCATTTTGCAAGTTCACATGATTTGGTGATATAATGCAGAGAATAATAAGCATCTTGGCAAGTTGAATTAATGGACTACATCTAGATGTTGACCTTTGCAAAAACACTGCAGGATAACAGGGACATGAAGAGGAAGATGGAGAAAATGTGGACAAAAATATGGAAGGTGAGAGACTCTGGAGCTGAAAGGGTACGAGAAAAGACAATACAGACAACAACAGGGGAAGCCTTCACACGTGGCTCTGCATCAGTTCTCAGGCTCCTCTGCATGTGTTCAGTGTGTGTGTGTGTATTTACAGTAAAACAGGTCCTGGAACATGTGGCTGCTATTATCACCACAACCCTTGGTCAGTGCAGAGGACACACCGCCTCTTGTGTGAGCATGTGGGTGTTTGGTGTTTGTGTAACACCCATCTAAGAAGTGAGAAAGCGCTGGATCGCCATTATTATGATAACATAATATGATCACATATTAATATATATTTTTATGCCACAGATATACATCCACCTATCGTTCACAGTCTTTGTTTTAATGAGCCTCTTTTTTATTTGTAAGTATTACTATTACTTCCAATTGCCAGTGTTGGAGGTGTTAATATAGGCACCTGACACCCTCTAAACTGTACACTGAGTGAATGAAAGGACAGAGGTAAATTTGAGGCAGAAGGTAAAGTTGATGTAACCGAGTAAAAGATAAAGATTGAGAGAAATAGGAGAAATATAAAATGATGTTGAAAAAAAAATTAAAAACTGAAACATATGTATAAATCACTGTCTGTGTTGATTTCAACACACTCTGTCAGCCAGCAGGTCATAAAGTGGAAAGTCTCTGGTGGAGTCAGAGTCTGGTGGATCTGCAGCATTTTAATCAATGTGATAATTCAAAGTGATGCTATATACATGAAGAGTTGGCAGGAAAACTCACAACCTCAACACGCAGACCTGTACTGTTTTTAATGTCCTACAGAGAGACGAGAGGGGGAAACGTCTGTTTTTGATTTTTTGCTGAGGTTCACCAAGCTCAACACGAAATGCAAAACACAGAAGCTTCAGGGGCCTGGGTGGGCTCACAGGTTAAAGCACCTTCTATACTGTATACTGTTTGTCCTGTCAGCTAAAACCCTGTTCAGTGTGTCTGTATGCTATAGTGTGTAAAAGTTGGAGACCTGTGAATGGGATGTCCTCTTAATTACACACAAAAAAACAGCCATTTAAGAAAAAAACATCAGAATTAGTAACACCCACTTAACTCATACTAGAGGCTTCAGTAGCTGCAGTACATCTACAGCTTGTATTCAGTGTCCTGTCTCTGTCTTGCATATACTGTTGACAGCCAGTTGGTAAAATCAGACATCAAACAGTAAGGCCTGATGTTCGTCTGCTACATCTGTCTGAGTGCTGCTCACTGTTTATTGTTTCATCTCCACTTTATTTACTGCTCGCTTAATTATTTCTATGTTTGATCTTTTTAGGGATGTCGGGGGGGAAGCCATTTTCCTGATGTATCTGCACCAGTCACACATGCCAAGTCCAGAGTGTGTGCATACATCTATTGTCCCACACACACACGCACGCACGCATGCACGCACGCACGCACACACACACACACACAGGGTTCTTTTATTAACTCACAGTGCAGGTGACAGAGACCTCAACCACAAGATGGATGACTGTCTGACTGCGACATCTTAAACCTGTTACCTCTGAGTGGATGTTTATTTGAATTCTCCTCCCCGCTGTATCACATACAGGGGGGAATTCTCTTGAACTGCAGCAACAGGAGTGTAAATATTATGGGGAAAGCCATTGAGACATGAAATGTAGCTTTAATTACAACATTGATATATCGAGGTCAGTCTCTCAGCGCATGTGGAGGGAACTTGACCTTTCCTTTTTCTGCCCATGAATTCTTGTTTGATTTGGTGTACACACTCATTAAACAAATGTATATACTGTATTATATATGGTAGAATATGTTTGTATAAGGGCAAGATATATGGTGAAGGGTAAATGGGGTGCTGTAGGGGGGGCTGACTTTAAGGGAGAGCTGGATGAGATATCAGAGACAAGTTATGTAAAGTAATGATTCATGAAATCTCTTCAAACTAATGGTTCCCCTGTATCCAGAATGAATGAATGAATGAAAGATTTAAATAATCTTCTAGTACGACACTTAACTCAACACAAATTTAAAACAAAACAGCAACAAAACAGAAAGCTTGACACAAAACTACATCTATTTAGATTGGCAAAATGTTGTTATGTTAATTTAGGACTCCATCATTCTTAGTAAGAAGTGAATGGAGACAATTTTGTTTACAGTAAGGTCTTATAAGATAAGGCAGCTCCGAAACTATAGGGGGCAGCATATTACCAGAGTAACTGACAATTGCTGTTCACTATACTCTTTGCTGGATCTATCTGTGGCTGTAGAGACTAGCTGCAGTTAGCAAATTAGCTCAGTTAGCTGCGGAGCTAGCGGACCTATTAGCTGAATTTGATTATCTGTGGGAGTCACAGCGGGGAAACAGGGCTTAGCTCAACCAGGCTCACGTCCTCTGAACCGGCGGAGGTCACTTTGAAGACAGGGGATAAAGTATGGAGGTGATTTACAGCGGCTGGTGTGAGGGCTATGACTTTAGAGACAATAAGACACAGCAGGCAGGGACAGAGAGCAGTGGGAAAAAAGTGATGTGTAGAAATGTAAAATTTTCACATCTTACTTGGTGAATAAAGGATTTATTTTGACCATACCAAAGTCGATTGTTAAAAGACAAACAAAGACTATCGTGGTGATTTTTATTTTGTTTATGTTGGTTTTGAATTAAGCTTGTTTTATCATAGATTAACAAGGCAATTAAATAAGGTAAAATGGGTATAAAAACATTTCCTTTATTTTGTTTACTTAATAGACTGAGTAGCAAATTCGCTGTTTTTACATGTTCTAGTTGAAACTACTGGAGCTATCAGACTATGCCCTCTTTCGGTTCAAAGTGGTGTAAGGAGACAGTACAAGTCGTGACTAAACCCCTCAGTACAAAGATGTTTTTGACATAATGTTAACACTGTTGTCTTGTCACATTCTGCTTATAATGTTAGTTAATTTTTTGAATGTTTTAAACTAAAATTCTGACCAAATCTTACACATTGCCATAAACTTAAAAAAGATGTATTCTAGAGCTCAGTAATGAGTTTTACGTAATGTTCCTCCTGGCTTCAGTTGCACCCAGCACCATGTGGATGTGAGATATTGCCCTGGTTTATCTAAACCCTCAGCTCCAGAGTTTATACTGTAGAAACATGATAACCATCCCCACCACCTCCATACTGTCAAGATGAAACCTGTAGCTATAAAGAGAGGTGTCTAGTGAAATGTCCAATGTGGGATTGGCAGCCATCTATCTATCCACATATCTGTCTCCTTTGGCATGAAGAGGAAGCCACGGCGTATTGTAGCATGAAGGTATGTTTGATAAAGATGTTTTGTTCTCAATTTTTTTTTTTCATTTTTATGTCACATTCCATTTAACCTTTTTGATGCTGCAAAGGTAACTAATTTTGACTTGAACTTTGACTTAACACAAGAAGTAATTGTAACATATTCATTTGAGAAAAGCAACTTTTTGTACACACAGCCAGTCATTGTTCAGCAGTGAGGAAAGAGGAGGCTTTCTCTCAGGCTGCAGGTGTGTTTTCATGTGGGGTCTTTAAGGTTTAAAAGCACAGACAGGCACACAGACTCCCCCAGATTAGTGACCAGGCTTTATGCTGGTCCCCAAAGGCAAAACAATCCCTCCCCCACTTGCTACTCCCAAGAGGATGCAATATAAACATAGAGGGGTGAAAGTATTTCAGACATACCTGTTGTTGTCATGCCTACCTCATAATTTAATAAGACATAAACCAAATGGATGAGCTGCAATAAAGATGGTATTTACTTCCCCCAGTTACATGCTCGTAACCCAATACTCAGCGCTGTTGGAATTTAAGACCTGGTCTGGGCCAAGCTAGGCCAGGCCAGGCCCGGATATGCCTGCTCTGTGGCTCAGGGAACTGACAGGCTCTGAAACACAGAAGAGGGACTCTCACGATGAGGTTGGGTTTGATTGTGTTTCGGAAAGCGTTCCAAGGAGGCCCCAACGTCAAAAAGCCGTAACATACATCTGATCCACTGCTCGTTTTTATGTGGACTTAACCTGTTTCTATTGGCTTCCTCAGGGCCATAAACTACTGTAACACAGTATATACTTGAGCCAATGGCACACATTTCGGATACTTCTAGGGCGTCTTAAACTGTCTTCTCAGTGCACCTGCACAAGTTTGGAGGATGACTTATATCTCACAGATGACACTATAGTCATATGTCATTGTTCCAACAACTGTTTGCAACAGTTTAATTTTGAGCACAAAGTTAAGTCACTTTTAAAAAAAACACAGTGTGGCTATTCAACAGTATCAGAAAATACATATTAAACAGACATATTAAAATGCCAAATTACAACAAAGTGGGGCTTTAAAGCAGCTACAAGGGACTTTATTTTTTGGTTGATTCTGGCAGCCCCTGTGGACAAAAATGGTACACGCACCACTGCTTGGTATGGTAAAGGCTTGCAATTGCATTTGTTTTTTTGTTTGGATGCATGGCGATGAGGTAATGTATCTATTTGTGGCTATGTAAGATCAATAAGTGTAATATGAAGATGGTGAAACAAAGAAAACTTTGTTTTGTGTGCTCTGTTACCATTATACCATTCGTGTTACCATATGGAACACGATTCCCAGTGGATGAATGTGGCAAGGACACATATGTACAGTGCATATGTACCCTACCAATCTGTCAATTAAGCTTTACTCTCACTATCAGCACCAAAGCTTCAATCATACATTTAGAAAGAGCAACTAATACTGTACAGCACATGCAGCTGAGACTGTCGGCAGGCATACAGATTAGCTGTATAAGCACAAAGTTTTTTTTTCCCCAGTGGCTGTCTTGCGGTTGGGAAAAACACAATAGGATGCCTCTAACACAATGGGTTAGCCAGCAAGTACAACACTGCTTCAGTGACATTGTACCATAAGAATGTGTGTCAGCCATCCGTGCAGATTCTAAAGCAGGAAAAATCCATGTGAAAATACGGCACCATATAAACCACAGGATAGATGTTTCTGTTTAGCTTCATCAGTAGAAACTGGAAAATATGTAGAAAATATTTATACTTGTAAAGAAATAGACAAAATATCGCAGAGTATTCTGTTTATAACATATTTATCATATTAGACATAGTGAGTATTAATTTCAGCTCAACTGATATATTGTAAATTTCCACTAGACCATTCAGTCTAATTCAGTGGCTGAACTGTGTAATCAATCATCCTCCAGCCAGAACAAAATGGTAAAACAACATTAACCTCACAAGAATCAAACGGTGTAGGTTTCATATTTTGACCAAAAGAATAAATCACATTAGATTTTAACAATGTGACATTTCTATATGAGGTTTATCCAATCAAACTGGACCTGCCAGACTGTGGATTTGAGTCACAGGAAATGTGAAAGTGCTGCCAACTCTATTGTCTTGATGGTCTTTTATCCCAATAACATGCTCCCACTGTGGTGTATGGAGGAGATAAACAGTCACATAACTGGGAAGCCACCACGACTGTTTTCTATAACTCCTAACGATGCAGGGATACCATTACAAAACAGATGGATTGAGAAACAGGGAAGGAAAGGAAGCCAGTGGAGAGAGAACAATCAGAGAAAAAGGGGTTTAGACGAAGATTTAGAAATAGGATCTGAGCATTCAAAAGATTGTCCTGATTAGGAAATGTCTAAATAAAATGTACTGTCTGCTGACGGTTGCAGTGGAGGGCAACATACTGTATTGTGCAACCACGTCCTTGACTAAACTGAGTATTGTCACTATATCCGATAAATAAATGTTCCCAATGAGGAGCCAATTTCTGAAAATGAAATAACAAATTTGTGGGTGATACCGCTGTCTACACACACACATACACCCTTGTTCTCAATGCACAAGGTTCCAAATATTAGTTTGCTATATTAGCAAGATAACATTTCCTAATAAGCACAAAAGGCAAAAAGTAATGGTGAGGCTGATAGGAATGTCATTATTACTTATGCAAGTATTTGGTCATTAGAGTTATTAAACATGTGACCAAATATTGGTGCTAGATTAAGCCTGTCCTGGTCCTGTGATCACCAAAAGACATCCAGAAAGGGAAATGAGTGACTGTAACGACTTTCATAGTGCAGTGTAAACCACTCATAGTGACAACAGTTACACTAATCTATCAATTATCTTGATCAATTAGTTTGGAACAGAATAATTTCTATACAAATGCTGTTTGAACTAGAATGGCACTTAGTAGCGCGCATACTTCCACAAAGACCCAACAGTCCTTTTTGATTCATGATGCCTAATCCAAAGTCAAACTCGATAGCCCTGCGTCACTCCACATTTAAAACCACCCATAACTGCGTCACCATAATATACGTTTATAAGATCTCGGATCTCTGCATCAAATTGCACTCACTCATAGATGCTAGCCTGTATTATTCCCTGAGAAATAAGCAAAAATGTTGAGAAATGCCCTGCCTCCCAATGTTAAAGTGAGAATATATTCCTGGATCCGTCCCTTTATCCAGATCTGCACCAGAATTTAATTGGGTTTATTCTGGAAATCCATTCAGTATATTCAGTTTGTGTGTAAACCTGCTGACAAACCAACCAACCAACCAACCAAGAAACAAACAGAATGGGAAAAAGAAAGTAATTTCCCTAAAAGGCCCCATGAAGCTTATGACAAACTGCCAAAAATGAGCCAGCGAGATGCAGAAGTAAAACTTGGTGTTCCTCCGGCTACCATCTCATGGCTGCTAGTCATGGAGACAGAAAACAAAAAATAAAAGCATGAAAGCATTTACTATAATGTAGTGTATTTAAATTAATTTGTTGATACACAAATTAAATATTAAATCTGTGTATTAATTTGTTAATTTATAGAGTAATTTGAAAAGCGTGTGAAAAAGCTGAACTCTATTTCAAAACAGTCAGTATTATTCAGCAAATAGCAAAGACATCCATTTCATTCGTCATTATATTCATGTTATAAACATACAAATGTCTCTTAGATAACAAATATAGAAAAAATAAAAAAATCTGTCATAATAATCATTCACTTACATGGGGATCAAGTGACATGGACAGACATGATCATTATAAGTTTCCACTGTAATCATCCAATCGTTGTCAAGACATCTCATTCAAAACCACAACTGTCAGCCTCATGGCATAGCAAAGTCAAGGGATGACCGAGGTTATTGCCTGAGAACCGCTACAACAGTTGTAAAGATATGTGACTGACCAGCAGATCAATGTGACAACCCACCAGGTTGGCTAAAAAATCTGCAGTGTCTCCAGCATTTAGTTCTGGCTGCTTATTCTGGCTTCAGAAAGGTGTCTCCATCTCCAGTAGGGCCAAACACTACCTTCCTTTTGATTGTGCTTTCTCTGCACAGGTGCCCCAACCATCCAACAGGAATGACACAATGAGTACAGTGACAAGAACACCATCCCTCACTGGCCTCCCACCAGCAAACCCTGTCAGATTGGCATTATGATTGGAGACTGAACCGTTGCAGTGGGGTGTGAGTGCTTTTCCCTCTGCACTGAAAGGTTTGTTTGATTTGTTGATATACAGCACTGTGTGGCAGATGTTTCTGAGTTGATGGGTCTGTCAGCGGTTTGACCAATAAACAGGAGTTGACCACATTCGTGTTTGATACAGATGATGTCCATCAGCAGGTGGGGACACAGTAGTACAACATCCCAATTGGCTTTGAAGTCTGACAGAGGGACAAAAACCTTGTTTTGGTATTTACAACATCACTGCTTGAATCTGGAGGGTGCTTACCAGTGGTCCGCACTGCCTCCATTGTTGCCCACCTTGCAGCACATTCTTTCATCTTTACCAGCAGTCCCACCACACCCATTCCCGCCAATCCCCCACCTCTGTCATTGACCTCCAGTCTCCATGGTGGATGCACAGCTAAAGAGGCCGGGAGGCCAGGGTCACTGGTCCTGACAGGCAGCCTTCACTGATCTGTCTGTTGGCTAGACACATCGACAGGGATTTGGTTACTGTCAGCAGGGTACTTCAGAGGAAGACCCGACACACACACACACACACACACGCACACACACACACACATGACTGGGTGTGCTCTGTCTTTCTTCCTCTCTCTGGCTCACAGGCTCACAAACACACATTTAGGTCTCCTCCAGTTTTGACACACAAACACTCACATTCACAATCCTCCCAGTCCAAATTGCGACACAATCACACACACACGCACACAAACCAGTGCGAAGGTGCTCGGAGGACATGAGTAAGCAGGCCTCAGGTTTGATCCCAATTTCCCCGTGAACAGATGTTACCTGTTACCAATTAACAGTTCTTGACACTGCCGGTGAAATGGATGCACCGGCCATGCTCCAACACTGTTTCCATCCTGACCTTTTCCCAGTAGCTGTTTTTTCAAGTTGTTTTGTGGCTGTGAGCTCCTCTGAGCAGGAGCTGGGTGAGTTGTTCCTGTTACATCAAGAGTGTTGACAGCCTAACTCTCCAACATGCTTAAAGGCATGACTCCATATAAATTGGAAATTTAGACAAGGGGAAGTTAGTGGAAATACCTGGTTGTGAACCTGACGTTGTTACGTGTTCCAGCCTGTAGAACTGCTGATTCTGACATTTATTCCAAATTACTGATTTTATGGAAATTATGACAACATCAGGCTTTGTAAAATGTGTACGCACACTGTTAATTTCAGGTAGTGTTGTGGTCCACAGTAGCCTCATTGCCTGTTTGAAAAGGCCCTTAAATTAAAAAACATACTGTATTTATGACTGGAATTATGTCCAAGAAACTCTTATCTGTCACCTGCATCAGTTTGGTCCGAGTGCACCTGTGCGAGGTGAGCTAACTCAACTGGAATGTTTCAGAGATATAATCAGAAATACAGTACTTCATTTGTTCATATTGCATGTTTGCCATATGGACATTTAATAAACAGAAATGCTTAGTTATGCAGGGTTACTAACACTTCTTCCTACTCTCTCCCTCCGTCCCTTTGAGCTTTCCTCCCTTTGCTCTGGTAACCGTATCCCTGTGAATCACCAGGTGATAAATGATCATTTCTTTCCAGCAGAGTATGGGTGGCTTCGTCTGACCCTGCAGCTCGACCTCGCTCACACAGACAGACAGACAGACAGACAGACAGACAGACAGACAACAGAACAATAAACTGCCATTGTTGTGAACAGGCACTGTAAGCTCCTCTAAAACTAGGAATATCTGTCACACAAGAGTGTACGGTAAGAGAGATTTTGTTGTACGTTCAACAGAAGTGAAAACTTCCAGACTTACTGTTTACACTGGTTGCACTGGTGTGCCTAACTTTTTCATTTAGGTGCACCAGCACACAATTTAGGTGCACCCTAAGACATTTTTAATTTAATTTCTGGGCTCATTATGTAAATTAGTGTAAACAGGAATAAAGATACACATAAATGTTTTTCTTCATTTAAATGACATCCCAAGCATAAAGAAACTGTGATAAACTGAAATAAAAAAAAAAAATAGTGAAATAGTTCTTGAAATGATTCAGTAGATACAAATGTATACATCTTTATGGCTTTAAGAGTAGTACAGTACAGTCGGTTGCATAGATTTTGCTCCAGGCGATGGAAATCATGTTCTTTTTCTTTCTCCCGTATGTTGCTGATTTCCAGTATCTTCCATTTGGTTCCAGAGGAGTGTGTTACTTCCTTGGTGCACGCTCCTCTGGTATATGTATGTGCCCTATCAATATAATTAGATTCAACTGAGGCATGCATTCCCTGGGAAAGACTTTCCTGCAACTACATGTGCACACAATGAAATCGGGCCTTTCCATCTGCGATTTCAACACAGCACAGGTTTTTGAGACAAAAACAAGCAAAGGAGGCTCGAAAACTTTGAAACAATGCCGATATACTGTAAATACCCTCCAGTTTCCATCACGATAAACTGGACATGCCCTATTGAGTGTAACACCCCTTGATCCGGTTTGAAAGGTTTTTAATCAAGATTGACGAATGGATGTGTTGGTGGTGAAACGTTTGCAATTGCCTTCATCTCGGTCAAACATCAAAGTGAGTTAACAATCTGAACAGGATGCTTAATTATGAGCAATGTTCCACAATACAAAAAAGAAAAAATAGCAAGATAAAATTGATATCAGCAGCTATGATGAAGAATTGCCAGAGGAAACCTGCACACACTTGAACAATGGTATTAAGTTTCCTGTGCACCTGTAAGATTCCTCAACATGACGTCTGCCCTTCAGTATGCCTGCCATGCACCGCTCACGGGTGGCACAGCCGTGGGAAGCAGTGGTTCCTGGTCCGACACGCATTCCTGTCCCCGAGTGCACACATGAACACACACCTAGACAAAAAACACACAGACACACATAGACACACTCCCCCAGCCCGCCCACCTGGGCTGGATGACCCCCTAAACAGCTCCAATTACCAGGCACTGACAGACAGACAGATTAGGTCTGAACAAGGGTGCTGAGGCCTGGATGGACAGACAGACAGACAGAAAAGGCAGGCAGACAGAGACAAAGAGACGGACAGAAAGAAAACAGGTAAAAACAGCAGAATGGCTGCCGCAGACAGCCACGGAGAAAGAACGAGGGATGGAAGAGACGGAGAACTCACAAGGGAATTCTGTCATTAATTACAGAGAGTATGTTTACATGAAGTCTTCATCAGACCAAACCAAGGTGGAGATTAGTTTGCTCTTTCACCATGAGAGAGGTTCCCATGTGCCTCCCTCTACCTCCCCTTTGTGCACACACACACACACACACAAAGCAATTTTCTTCCTTGAGGCAGCCACCTTCACCCAGCAGCCACCTTCACTCACGACCTAAAGCAGACTATAACAAAACCTCTGTTACTGTGAGTCTCACCGAACACACACACACACTGACATGCATGGACACCCTCTCTCTCTCCCTCTCTCTCTCTGTCACACACTCTCCGACCAACAGCCAAATCAATCACTTTTCCCTCATGAAAGTTTCACTACTGACACAGAGGGAAGGAAAAGGGAGGGAAGGGAAAACAAATTGACAGGGTTGAATGCCAGGCCTCAGGAACAAACAGGGCATTTTTAGGGCTTAAGTGAAGACCGACCAATAAATTGACTCTGGACCACGCTGACAGAAGGCACTGAGGCATTTTAGATGATTTATTATAAGAGAATTTGGACATTTTTCTCTGTTTTAGCTTCTTTGGTCAGCAAACTATTCCCCTTTTTTCCAAGACTTTGGAAAAAATTGCTGCTCATGGTGGAATTTTTTCCAATTAAGCCAGCGTTTACGCAGTAGTGGATGAGGTGATGACAGAGCACGCTATGTGTTTAGACATGGGGGTGGGAGAATGACTGCCCTTCTCATAAGGATTTTGGGGAGCAAGATTAAAACAGTGAGTTTATTGTTTGGAGAGCCTTACATGATACAGCTGATCCCCCTTGTCCCAGCCCGACCGCTAACCCACACTGGTGTAGAAACGCACACACATACACAAACACACTGATTCCTCACAGAGCTCAAACGGATCTCTGCCTCTAATCATGAGGGCAACTCCGTGACAATCATCTGACAGCCGGCAAAAAACATTAAATCACGTTGACCTCAGCAACGGGTTGTGCTCACAACAGCAGCAGCGGAAATGTCAAGTGTAAAGCTTTTTTTTTCTCTAATAGATCTCATGTGTGGCTTTGGTTTCTCTCTCTCTCTGCCTTTTTGTCATTTTTTACGACTGTGATATTGAATGTTTTGCATTTGGTGATTTTGTTTTTTCCCTTTTGTGTAATTTACACCAGGGAATGAAACTGAGGTCTTCATGGGGTTCAACATTTCAAGGGAAAGTTTTTGATATAACTTGCTGGAACAGTGGTTCCCAGTGTTTTTTCTGTCAACGCCCCCTTTAGAGGCCAAAGAAAAATTGAAAAAAAATGTTGATATGCTTGAGAGCACATCTTGCCTTAATTCATTTGTTTTTGCTCAATTACAGTCACCTGTTTTATTTCTGCAGAGGTCTAATCAAGTTGTACTTAACCTTTGGTTTCATTGCCTGAATAATGAATAAATAATAGTGAATTTTGACAATTAGTATTAGCTCTAGTATGGTTATTGATGTTAGTAACTAGGCCGGAAAATGTCCCATAGTCTCGTTAAAAATATCATTTCATGCTTTCAAATCTTTTGTGAGAGTGCCTTAGAGGTCTCTCAAAATGTGCAGTGGTTCCTCCAGATGTTGAAAGGTTTCCCAAACAGTGGTCTCTTGCTTGGCAGTTATCTCATGAAACCACTGGATATTTTTAAAGAGAAACCACTGTTCGAGATGGCGTTTCAACATGTGTAAGCACAAATCAACCGCCACAAATACAGCTGGAAAATGTCCTGACATCTCTTCAGAAATATCCAGTATTAATGGCATCTCGAAGAGTGGTCTCTGTCTTGGCAGTCATCTTGTCAAACCACTGCATATTTTCAATAAGGGACCCCTGTTCAAGATGATGTTTTAACATTTGTAAGCATGAATCCCTGTCACTGACAAAGCTCGACATTGTCCTGTTGTTTCCTTAAAAAATATCCAGTGTTTTCATGCTCACAAATGTTGAACAGTGGTCTCTTGCTTGGAAGCTGACTTTGGAAACCACTTGATGTTTTTAATGACAGACCACTGTTCATGATGGTGTTTCAACATTCATAACCACCAACCAATGGACACCTACACAGCTGGAAAATGTCCCAACATCTTTAAACATATTCAGTGGTTGGAGGCTTACATGCTGTCACAAACAGTGGTCTCTCATTAAAAACATCAAGTGGTTTCAAATGTCAACTGCCAAGCAAGAGACCGCTGTCACACCTCCAGCGTCCCCTCCTCCTGACATGAAAGTCAACTCATATACATCTGAAGGTGATATGAATGTTGATAAAAGATATTAAAATGAGCAGAATAGCAGGTTGCAGTGTCAACTGACCGCAATTGGAAGCACAAACATTGCCAACAATATTTGGGGTAATTGAAAAATGAAATGCCTTCTTTCAGGGAATGAAAGCACCTTCAGTGGGAGATACAATGTACTAACTTCATTTAAAGCACCCCTGATGTCTAATCAAAGGTTTGAAAAGCAGTTCAGGATGAATTGGAGGTGTTTTCAAGAGCGTCTGGCCAACAGACTGGCTCAGCAAAGTGTCTGATTAGAACCACATTTTCGCTGCTAAGTGGGAGATTGATTGAAACAGAAAACGGAGAAAAGGGAGGGAGCAGGAACACGAGGAAAGGAGAACTGAAAGAACCTGAGAGCAGAAGGCACGAGGAGATAAATGAAAGAGAGAGAGAGACCCAGAACAAAGACAGGAGAAAGAGAGAATTGAGTTTGTGTAACTCTGTCAGGGAGCCCCTTCAACAAGTTCAACAAGCTTGACTTTTTTTAAGCAGCTCATTGGATCCAGATGACAACTTCCTCACACTGTCCGGCTCAGTGTATTGATCAGCAGGGAGACCCACACTTGGCAGATAAAAGAGGCTCGTCTGAAAACCCAAATCAGTCATTGTTTTTTTGTATATGTGTATGTTTTATGATATGATGTATTGACAAATTGTTTTACTTTGCACTAAGTTTAGCAGATCTCAGAGGCTCTGTGGTCAGCCGGCTGTGGAAACAGCTGTAGAAATTGGAAAGATTACAAAACATTTGTTGTGCGCGCGTGCCTCTTGCTTAATTTCTGTCTTTCTTGCTTTGGGCAGTGATAGAAAAGGGTTTACAAGACAAATCATGCTGACTGAATGTGGGTTTTTGAAGTTTATTGAGCATTCAATCACTCTGCAAGACAAGATATCCGGTGGAAGAGCTTGCAAAGGCACAAATACATCACAGAGATGCAGCCTGAAGTGTTGACGAGAAAAGGATAACCTAGTTTGATGGGATTAAATATAGGATTTATGACATGAAACACTTTGTTGCTAATATTAGCTAAAGTTATGAATTGGTGACCGACTGATTTGTATCACTTAGTAGTCTTTGATCTAGTTGCTAAAACTCATCATTCGAATGTTCTTGGAAAGTTTGGTCCTCTGTCTCTCATCACTCTCAACGGAGCACAAAGATGATTTGGGGGTATTTTTTGTTTGTTGTCCTAAGTCCAGTAGAGTTTCCATCTGATTTAGTGTGTAATGAAGCAAATTGCTCTCTGACCAACATTCTTGTTAGTGGCCTAAATTATTTATGTCTTTAACTTAGAGCTACCTAAATTACATCGAGTCATAATTCATTGTAATTGGTTGGCATGGCTGTCGCTTGGCAGAGCAATATCCACTTTGTGCTTTTTTCAATTTGTTCAGCATGTTTTAGCATTCAGCATGTTATGTCATGTAGTGCAAAGTAGATCTACAGTATTATGGTCACTATGCCATTACACTGTTCACTCTTAATCAATACTGCAGTGCATCAATTTAAGGGGGAGGTTATGTAAATATTACTACAAATAATTGTAGCAGTGCAGCCCCAAACAATGGTTTACTTGGTAGCCAGTGCCTCAGAAAATTCACCCTTCTTCTTCCTCTATTGGTTAGATGGTTGTACACACCATCTCCTCTAACGTCATGTTTTTTGCGTTGCAGTAATTTCAGTAAAAGTAGCTGTTGGTCATCATTTATTAGCTCCAACTTCAGCATGATCAACTCATTTTTTTAGCTTCTGTGTAAATTTTATTCAACAGATTGCAGCCTCACTACTACAGAGCGTTAATAATGTATGTCGAAACTAACTCAATTTGCTGTACGTCTCCATCTAGATTAGATTTTTTTTCTGGTTTGAAATTTGCGTGTGTGAACTTTCATTTTGAAATGCTGGAAGAAAAGAAAGGCAAAAGGAGACAAAGCACCAAAATGATGTGCATATGTGCACAACCTGTCACTGGGTTAAGTGACAGCTGTGCCCCTTCTGTTTGATAAACAATCACTCATGCTGCCCTCGTGTTGGCCCAGGTCACAGTTTTGGTGCATGTACATCAGCCTGATGACAGTTTCACAATTGTTGCCTTTTCATTTATTTCTAACTCTTTAAAATCAGGATTAACATTTGTTTGCATCGGCTGATTATTCACACACAAGTTGGAAGGGTCTGAATGTGTGTATCATATAGAAGAGTAACTCTTCCAACATTAACCCCATTGGTGGAAAATGTTTGGCAGTAATACTGTATATGATAGGTCTGCTGTAATGTAAATGACATATGACACATTAAAAGGCTAATAGAACCATTTAATTTATAAAGGCTGTCAGTGGCAAAATCAGTAAAACTTCATAACTCCATTATCGTTTCAAAAATGTTGCTGTAATTTTAGTTTAGCCTCGAATACAGGTTTTCCCCTTAGTGGCTTTCAAGTGCTTAGTAAGTAAAAGTAGAGCTGCAGCGGTTCAGACTTATCTAAATAATTATTTTTTTTCGGTTGATGACTCAGACATCTCTGTCAGTGTGTGACAACAACACCAAACATGACTGTCATCACCACCAGAGTCCTGTCCGGTCTATGATGTGTTACTATAACAGTTTGCTGATGGGTGCTATTTTAATTTCACAACATGGTCAAAAAGACGACCAGATTTTATTCACCACGGAAAATGTTGTTTATTTTCCTAAAGCGCTCCAATACTAGAATTCAAAATAACATTAAAGCTGCGATATGTGAGAATTCTCCGACTGTCGAAATCATACAAACAAATAAAGGGCAGCATATCGCTAGATAACCACAAACTGCTGCTAACTGTAGCTACCATTAGCTAGTTAGCTCAGTTAGCCGTGCAGTTAGTGGTCTGGACTGAGACCATGGAGCACCGAGGGAGTGTCGGTGTTCAAAGCGCTTGCACAGGAGCTTTGGACTTTGATGGGCTGGGGCTATCTGGTTAGCATGCAAGTACATTCCTCTAGAACCCAATACACGTCATAACGTCAAAACTGTTATTTCTTCACATTTTGTTGATAATTTGAGTTATTTTTTGAATATTTTCAACTAAAATTCTTGCATAGTGCACCTTTAACTTTAAAAGGCTTTCCAATCCTTACTTTTATTTAAGCATTTATTTATCTTATTGCAGGTCATCATAAACAAAAAATGACGCTAATGTAAAACTAAAAGGATTAATCAAGCATGAAAAGTGTCCACACAAATGGTAAACCATTAAATTATTTCATTAAAAAGAATAAATATATATATATATATATATATATATATATATATATATATATATATACATATATATATATATATATATATACATATATATATATATATATATATAGTAAGACAGAAAAATGGATAATATTGGTTTGCAGTGGGCTCAAATACCTTTAAAGGTGATATTATTCATACACCATCAGTTTGTTGTATGGGAGCAATTAGTGCCACAAAAGTAGACATTTAAATGACTAATGTTTGATTTTGCCAATTAATATAGTGGTGTAAAAATAAAACATAATTTAAATAAATAAATCAATAAATGAATTGAATAAATACTCTCAATTATACAATGAAATGCTTTGACTGACTTTAACTGAATAGAATGGCTGAAAATTGAAAGTAAATATATAATATATATATATATATATATATATATAAAAGTTTGATTCCTACTGAAATTCACAATCTAAATGTTTACGATGATTTGACTTTGCATTTCCCAGATTAGGGTTTCTTAATTTGGATTCAGTTTTGTGAGACACATTCAGGACAAGCAACAATGGCCATGTCAGAAAGACCAAGGTGATATAAATACTGTGGTCATGGATGCCATGTGTTTTGGGGAAAGCTGTGGTTTAGCGGACAGGGTACTAACTGAGGCTGGCTGCATACACACTGAAGGCTCTGACAGCTCCTGCTGATTGCTTTGACATGGCGTAAATACTCTTTATTTTGGTGTACACACATCTTTCCTTCTTCTTGCTTTGTCTCTTCTATTACATTTCATATTCTTTCAATCTCCTCTTGATTCTGTAAACTAAATGGACATTGATCCTCAGTGGCATGGTGGAGCACATAACAGCCCACCTCATGTTTGTCTTATCTGGGGAAAAGAGAAACAGTGTGTTTACAGAAGGGCTGCACTTAGTCAGAGAGCTTAATTGAAGGTGAGTGTTGGTATCTGGGCTTGGCCAAAAGAATGTGCATGGCCCCGAAAACTCATGGGATGTCACACCCACTCTTGGGGTTGGTTTCAGCTGCTTTGCATGTTTAAAACAAACCACTACATCTGTTTTTACTCTTGTTTTGTTTGCATATTGAAAAGAGAGAAAAATAGTGGCTACAGTAAAAAATAATGACTTTGGTTTTATTCTCCTGGATCTCCTGGACTGACACGGGAGGCTGATTCGTTGAAAGAGACAAAGGAGGTGAGAAGAAGAGGAGCAAATGGGATGAACACAGATTTGTAGAGAGGGGGTCGTGAAGGGAGGAAAAAAAATGATCAGTGTGTACGGCCAAGCACATGTGCACACAAACACACACACACAGACGGATAGAATTTCCCTGAGAGTGGAAACATCAAGACGTCTCTGTCTTGTTCAGCTGGAACACATTGAGGTTTACACATCAGATCCGGACATTCAAGACATTTAACGGAAAAACTATTTTCCCCTTTCTCCACACTGTGTCATACACCAGGCTGCTGATACCTACACAGGATGATATGAGAGTCCTAGATACTTCCAAGATGGCTGCCTTTCGAGCAGACAATGCATGAACAATCAGTGAAATCACCTCTGGTCACGTCTTTTATCAGCTCATGCTTTAAATTTAAATCGCATCATTAGCCTTCTATCCAGTTTTTTGTGACCTCGGGCTGTAAAATACGGCAGAACACATCTCCAAAACTTAATACAAACCTCTGGAATACAATGGAGATCTGTCTTCAAGGTTTTTATGTGGCCCCGCCAAACCATCTGTCACTGTAATATCGACACACCAATAACAACAAGCCATCAAATGTTTTATGCAGGACTGACAGGTGCTTAAAAAGATAAAAATCTGTTTTCCCATTTAATTTATCGGCGTGCTCTGTAGCAGTGCAACACCACAGCCAAAGATTTATAGTTCACGCCCACAATTCCGCTCAAACACGTACAAACAATTGTTTGGCTGCGCTTCATCTGGCGCCTTGCACAGCCTATCTGCCAATCAGTCAGTACTTTATAATATTTTGGATTTCATATGGCAGTAAAGCTCATACATAGACAGGCTCCTCAGTGACTCTATGATGGCCACGTGTTATATTAAAGGAACGGCTGGCCCAATATCTGACGCTTGTTTTAAAAACTTTGCCGATATTTCACTTATATTTACAGTCACTTGCCAAGTCAAAGCCACACTACAAATAACTAAATATTCTACTGAAAGACACTGAATAAATACTTGTACTTGTACTTGTACAGTACTACATACTGCAGTTTCTGAAAGTATGTCCATTTTTGATTAAATGTAAAACTGTTTTTCAGACTGAAAAAAACTGTCCTTGAGGGGATTCAGGGGGACAATTCTGTTGATATGTTTCACACTCTTCACTGTTAATCTGCCAATCTACAGTACGGAGTAACTAAATCTCATCAGACGAGCATCCCTGAGAATGCATCTTATCAAATACAGACCCGCGGCCTGATGTGCATCAATTTGGGGTTCCTTGACACAAAAAAAGTTTAGCAGTGACGAAGTAAGAGACTGCATTTCAACATTAATAAGTGTGAAACCACTGGGTATTTTTAACGGGATCTTGGGACAGTTTCCAGCTGTTTGTGGCAACCAAAACAGGTATTTTAATCAAAACATGGTCTTTTCCTAACCCTAACCAAGTGTTTTGTTTACCTAAACCTAACCAGATTAGAAGCACAGTGTTGTCACTGATTGAAATTTGAATCTAAACAAAGATAAGGTTGTAACAGAAAGCTTGTAAAGTTAGCACATATTTGTGTTTTGCAGAAACATACATTGCCAACATTATTCTGGCGACTGGATTGATCATTCAGTGATTGGTTCATATGTTAGATCTGAGGTACACCTTAGTATTTGGGGTATCTGAACTCTTGGAAAAGAAACACACTATCTGAATTGGCTGTAACTTTTTTGTCTATGATCCACAAAAATATGCAATATTAATAGTCAAGGGCTCCTCTCCTCTTTAACTGACTGTCAGCTGGTTTGTTGATCCATCAGTGAACTTTCATCTTGGAGGGAGTAAGGGTGGAGCAGGTGGAGCATGTGGCTCTCAGCCCCAGCTGCTGCTGTTTGCATTGAGTGGACAGTAATTGCACACACACACACACACACACACACACACACACACACACACACAAATATTGCTGTTGGCATTCAAATGGATGACTAAAGATAGAAACCCTGACAGGGGATGTGATTATGATGAGTACATGTTGAAAGTGAAGTCTGACATGCAGTATACATATACAGTATGTATATATATATATATATATATATATATATATATATCTATATATATATATAGATATAGATATAGATATATATATATATATATATATATATATATATATATATATATATATATATATATATATATATAGATATATATATATATACATACATACATATATATATATAGTCTACCCTGAGTAGTTTTCAGATTATATGATGGGGCATCCACAAAAATACACACACACACATACGCACATATTTGTTTCAGATGGGACAAAGTAATTTATTACCATAACTTTGATCTGTGTACAACACATATGCTGTATGCTCAAGTAAACAATGTGGTCCACATGTGAAAGTGTGATGCAGGAGTACACACACACACACACACCCACCCACACACACACACACACACACACACACACGCACACACACTCACACACACACTCACATTCACAGTCTAAAGCCGCAGGTGTGGAGAGAGTTGTGTTTGTTTGGAATGAATGAACTCCCTCCTACTTCACCTCTCACATTTCTCCACCTCCTCCTCCCTTTTCCTCTTTCATCTCTTCTCTGCTTTCTTCACACCCTCTCAACCTCCCGTTCTCTCACCTCCTTGGAGCAGCATCTCTGGTCCTCTCCCATTCTGCAAGTTTATCTCTTTTCATTCTTCTCTCCTCTGACAACTGCTCTTTCTCACCGCTTTTGCTTGTTTTTATCCTCTCCTCTGTCCTGACAAAATTTCACACACGGATTCAGAGGAATGTCAGGAATGTGCTCGTTCCTGCAGCATCATGTTGTTGTTACACATATGACTGCAACCCCAGAACTTGAGGAGTGTGAGTGTTTTTCCCAGAGCCCATGGATGGATGGATGGATGGATGGATGGACGGATGGATGGAGGCAAAGAATGATTGATGAAGACGTGGGACAGTGTTGACCCAGCCCTTACAGGCTCGATGCTTAATCCAAAAGTAAACAACAAGGTGTCACCCAGGCAAAAAAAAGTCCAGCTTTGTGGAGTGCTCACAGCAACATGCAGATATTTCCTGTGAAAAGAGGGAAGTAATGGCACATTTACACACCCACACTGACCCAAACACGTCTGATAATGTAAATTGATAGACTCACAGGTAATCATAACCCTATCTCATTATATACTGGGGGTTTCCTTAATTTAAAAAAAAACTTGAAACAAATGACACACATTCTTTATCTCTTTCTATCAAGGATTATGTGTTCCAATACCAAACTTATACCGAGTTAAATATTTGATATGCTGCACATAAATTCACATGAATTGTGTAAATGTTTTGCATCTAAACATTTTGTAATAATAAGTTGCAATATTGACAGAGCTTTGGTCAAGAAATACACACAACTCCTTATCAGTTTAGATTCAATTAGCATAGTCCAAACCCCAGGCATGCCTCAGAACTCCTCCAGCGTGGGATGCAGAGCAGATTTATCTGGCTCCATGGATGGCTAACCTGATAGAAATGGAGATAACCTGCCTGCTCATCCCTGCTTGGCTGGGGAAGCTAAACTTCTGTCTTCACTGCTCAGCAGCTGGTGTAAACAAATATCTGTCAGTAAATGTGCATTTAAGTTGGCAAGCAACACACGACCTGTTTACATTTGCTTTGTTGCAATGATTAACTGCTGGATATGTAAGGGATGTAAAATATTTAACATAAAAATAAAACAGGCAACAGGAAAATGTTCCTTCTAGATAAACACCAGAAGGCTCAAATGTCCAGTTCAAATGTTAAAAAGGCCAAAGGTTATAGTTTCATTTATTTGTCATTTTATAGCACAAGGGTTGTAAAATGAAACTGAGATTAAGTCCTTTTATGCTACATAAGAAAACACACAAAAAACAAAACAAACAATTTTATAGAGTGGAGTGCAGAGGATGAGTGGAGGAGTTTCAAAGCTTGAGGAAAGAAGCTGCTCTGTAGTCTGATGGTACGGCAGTGGATACTTCTGTATCTTTAAGAAATACTTTAGATACTTAAGTAAATTAAATATATTTTTACTTAAATACTAATCGTATGGGTGACTTAAGTATGGCTTTTGGGTAATTTTTTCTTATAACATTACCTTCATCTTGTCTTCATCAAATGAAAATATGTCCTGGAAATGTCAACATTGACATTTTGTGTTTGGTTTGTTGCATGTTTTCTCATAATGTAAATGACGAACAAACTTAATGGTATTAGCTTGGTGCTAGCTTCAACTATAAAGCTTCAGTAGTAGTAACTTTATTTGATGCAATATTTATCTCACCATTTGTACTTTTTACATCCTGTGAGAAAATGATGACACATGAAGTTTGAATAAAGTTGCAACATACGCTGCGTGCCTCCTTATCAAATCCCCATCCTAACTTGTCTGGTTCGTTTCGGAGTGGCTGTTGATAGTGAGCACCCCACCTCCCGTATTTCTTATCAGTCAGCTAAGCTAGCAGAGAGATGGAGGCGTCCATCTAACTGGATTTAAGCTTGTCTCCTTGTTTATCCCTCTGATTGATTATGTTCATCCGATGAACTCTGCTCTGCATTCTCTCCACTGGTGTTTTACAAGAACCGTGACATCAGTCAGGAAGGTACAGCTTGTATCAACATTAAAATATATTGCTGTTAAATATGTGTTCTAAATCCCAAATCAATTCAAGATGCAAAGCTGGAAAAATAAACCAGTTCTATTTTATTTTAGATCCATTATTGTTTTATCCAGATCGAAGTTGGGCTTTATTCTTAGCTACAAAATATCTTGGCACGTCTCTGGGGACCCCAAAGCACTCCCACGACTGCTGAATTGTATAAAATCTGTCTATGTAGTGGTTTGTACAGAGGTCTCCTCCCACACAGACCAGCTGACAGTGAGGCTTCCATCGTAGAAGAATCCTAATCAGGAACAACAACATATTACACAACAAAATGTCTTTACTCAACGTCAAAGAGCAGTGACTTCTAGCTTCATCCCGAAGGCTGTGTTCAAAAACACTGCGAGGGTAACTTAGTTTAGCTGCTTATATCTGAAATCTTAGCATAAAGCATCCTCCCAAAAGCTTGTCAGCTGATGGCAATTGATTAATCATTAGCTTTGCCATCTGGCTCTGCTCCATTTTTACCACACAAATCTTGTAAAAGGCCTGCAGATCCTCTTGTTTCAACAGATCCCTTTTAGATTCTCGTGCATAAGGCCCTGGGGGTGCTGTCACTTGCACTGTGCAGTAGTTCAGACACAGTGAGTGCCAGAGGTCAAGAGTAGGGTCTGCGTCAACTCCACAACACACATTAGAACTGAATGGGTAAAAACTCCCTTCACAGCAACCAATATGAATGCAAGGTAAAAGCCCTGTTTCCCCCTTAAGAGTATTGAGTAAAATATGAGTAATAATTCTCATAATTTGCTCTGGCACTAATGACTGCCCTCCGCTTTAATCTCCAAGTTAATATTTTTAAAGGAAATAACATTTGACTCATTTGCCGTTTGCGGCTGTTTGCACAGCCGCGCTGTCTGGTGGAAGAAATAACAGCAACACCTCGGCCTGGCATCACCAACCTATACTCAACAGCTCATCCAGGGTCACCCAAAGGAAGATGGGGGACACAAGGTTACGAAAACCTCTTGCTTCCCTTCCTGTCCAAACACTTTGTTTGTGGGCAGCAAACAGAGTTGGACCCTGACCTGAAGGTTATGAAAACATCTGCAGGTTTGGATTCAGATGTTGAACTGACGTGCAGTTGAAACATTTAAGAATTACTCAGTTTGGATATGTTGTGATCGTGCAGCAGTGGATGAATGAATGTATTATGTATGAATGTATCTGTACTGTAACCCTGAAAGACCAAAATATACTGTAAATATATGGAAACATTCAAAAATCAGACAAATTACAGGCACTGAGAGCTGTATCTGTAAACCAAACGATTTCAAACCATTCAAAGTTATTCTGCATCAAAATAAGGGACATTTTTATTACCTAAAGATGAATGATGTCCATTGTGGTGATTGCAGCTGATTTGTTGAGTTAAACACGACACAGAGATTGAGATCTTTCCTGAATCTGACTATTGTTTCAAATTTGATGCCACATACTGTTTCTATCGCAGTTGCATGCGCATACAGAGAGAAGAAGACACCACATGTACAGCCATGGCATGCATCACTAAATATTAATTCAAAACAAAGTGTCTCATGTGGTATGAAATCAGACAGACTGGCTCTGGAATGTGTTTAGCTGGTAAGCTCTGTTTTGTCTGAGGTCTAAATGATCTTGATTGGAATGCAAGTGTTCATAATTTATTAAGCAAACTCAAAAAGAAGTCACTGGCAACACACAATAATAGTGAAGGACTCAACCAGAGCGAAAAACACTAAGCCAAGAATTTTTTTTTTTGAGGTTTTTGGCCGACCTTCCAGACCAAAGAGCTGTTTATCTTAAATGTTAGGAAACGAAACCATTTGTGTTTGCTTGAATTATCCCTGATTGGAGCCAGATATACCAAATTAGATGCTAGAAAAATGTTTTCCATTCAAGGTGGAATAATATATTAGATAAAGTTCCATTGTTTTTTCCATCTATCTCTGTTTATTGATACCAGCCTTTTAGACTTCCTCAGTATAGCTGTCAAAGCAAATAGAGAACAAAACACATTAATATCAATCACAATCACTCTTATTATCTTGACGTTTTCTTTTAGTGGCTCAAGCTGACAGAGAAAAATATGTATTTTTTGTTTTAAACTCAGATCTCCAAAGACATCAGAAACCAAAGTGTATTGTTCAGTACTGCTGGTTTGACATGATGAGGGAAGTAGAAGAGATGACATATATAGATAATGTCTATCAGTGATCTCTTTACATAGAATTGAAATATGTGAGAGAAGCAAAGAAAAGATCCTTTTAGGGGCTGAAATGGAAACACACAGGATCAAATAACAGGTCAACATTTAGCAGGTCAATTTATTGTGTACATAAAGAAAATTCAGTAACAAGACAGATGAGAGGGGGAAAATGTTTTGGGAGAAATTATACCGATCCAAAAATCAGTCAGCTTTGCCTGAGTTATGAACAGCAGGGAAAGCCCCAAGATATGTTCCCCCCACAAAGTTAAACAAAGAAGAGGACGTACAGTTTGAGAGTCTGGCATATTATCTATTACTTATTTGAACAGTTTCTCATTCAGCATTAATTAGCTGTTCTCCCATTCCTGTTTTCTCATTCCAGAGCTTAATGAGTCTCAGATACACTGTAAAAAGATGTGTCTGCTATATGTAATCGTTCATGCCACACCGAGAGAATGATGTCTGTCTAAACATTTGGCTAATGATCCACATCACACTTTCACTTGATGGCAGCGCTAATGATAATACCCTCCGCAGTTTTCTTTGATTGATTGATTCAGTTTGACATGATGCATTTACTGTGTAGAATAATTCAAAGCATTTGACCGTCATTATGAAAACCACAATTTCAAAAAATATGATTGTTTAGGGCTGCTTCGGCTGAGTGTCTACTTTTCAGTTTATTTAGCTGGGAGGAATTTCTTAGTGATCAAAAAGCATTCCTGCTCTCAGCAAAACTGCCCTGGTTTAAAATCTGTACATTTATTTTAAAGGTCCAATATACAACATTCTGGCCGGGTGTGCGTGCATGTTAGTGCATGTGAGCCCCCTCCCTTCGGACCAGTTGGACTGCCCTCTTTATATAGTATACACACAGCAAGCAGGGCTGCAAAGTCTACGCTTTTCCTGTTGAATTGGGCTACTTTTGAAGTGTTGAAGGTTAGGTAGACGTATTTTTCGTGCAAATGTGGTCTGTCCCCAAAAGTGGCATTAGTCAGAACACACACACACACACACACACACACACACACACACACGGATACAAACACACACACTCGACGTGCCTTTACTCTCCGTGTGCCAGTTCCCCCCTCTCGTTCCCAAATCTGCTGCTGAAGCAAATAATAGGTAAAACATCAGTTGGAACTTTAAAATAAACAATTGCTTAGTAAGTTGTTTATAAAGCATTTCATTGTTTGTTAACATGAAAAAAATATTACCTACATTTTAACAAAATATAAACTTTCCATTTTTTAATGATGTTTATTATAAAGTATCACTGCACTGGAGACACAATCACTATGACATAATGCATAATGTCATCAACTACACTTTCCCAAACATGGGATAATGATAACTAGAATACTTAAGTAGAATATGATCTAATGATCTCAGACCTCCACCGAGGAGGCAGTCAGTGCTCAATACAAAACTGACAGTTCTACTACCAATTACAGAGTCCTTATCGCCACACACACACACACACACACACACACACAAAAACCCTAACAGTAATCTGTTTGAGACTCAATACAAGAAGTGGCCAGCAAAAATAAACTCAAGTGACACCTATTTGACGAGTTGGGAATGAGACTCAAAAATCTGTTTTTTTTTACAAACAGGACCTCTCTGGATTTACCTCCAGAGGTCTGCCAGTGTGCTGCTGTCAGCTCTAGGGAATGCCCAGTCTGGGATCTGAGCGTTTTGATGGTGGGCCCACAGAGTAGAGGATGTAGGAGGAGAATCATCCGATTCTTTAGAACGTGTGAACTGAAATATGGACTTATTACCAGGGGTTGGTAGGCTAATCGATGACTGCTGTCAGGACAGACTGGACCTCTTGCACTGGTGAGTATTAACATTAGATGCGCACAATTTGTGAAATCATTACTATTCTGCAGGCCAGATGGGAAGCTTTGGTGGGCAGAATACCCACTGATGTGAGCGACTATGGTATGATTCACAGTATTTTAGAACGGAACTGCTAATGTTTAGTTCACACACAAAGTTCGTCTTTATTAGCCTGAGGTTTCTATGAATACCATAGAGAAAGCCACAATAAAAAACAGATCATAACTGATTTTTACACTATAAAAAGAAAAAATGTTCCACTGTGGTGCTGTAAAAACAACCTGATGTTAATTCTTATTGGACAAAGAGTGATTGTTTATTAAGTTGTGGTTCTTCCCATGCTTCTTGGTTGTTTTGCATCTTTGTTTTGTTGCTACAATGGGTTTCACTCCTTTGTCCTTTGCTGGAATCTATTGTTCTCAACAATCTATTTTGTGGGAGTTTAACTTTCTGTGACAAGCTTGCGACCGATTAGAGGACTGAGAGAGAGAAAACAGTTTGACTGGAACAACCTGAGTCTGCTCTGAGAGGAGCCGTGTCTGCAAAAAAGGTCCCCGATCTAAAAAACAAAACCCCACACACTGAGTTTCCCTTACAAGTCTATTGTATATAAACCTTTGGGTTGAGCTATACAGTGAGCTCCGATTGCTCTGTCAAACAAACGCAAACTGATATAATGTTTGAGAAAAGAAGTTTACCCTTTGAGGAAGTGTTGCAGTCAGAGTATAATATGTGCTCCACAGTGAGGGCTGCACACTGCCCCTGTTCACCCAGACAAAATAGTTTTTTCCTAATCATATATTTGATATTGAAAACCCAAATTGGCTCTAAAACTTCCTGTTCCAAAGTGATCAGTAAACCTGGGAATAGTTATGTGTTATCAGAGACAGAGTGCAGTCTGGAAACAAACAGATGAATGACTAAGAGCATTTACTGTAAAAAGTTCCAGATAATCAGTGTTGCAAAACTTCAGAGATATACAATCCTGGATGTACCTATCCCGGACAGCCACAGCTGAGGGGCATAACTCTGACAGAGGAAGTGGTTTTCAGGCCTACACACTGAGGTTAATGCCTCTAAACCTCTACATGTGTCAGTGATTGTGGTTTAACAGGGTGACGGCCCAGTTGGCTCTGAACAAACACTCGACAATGTTGGCATGCTTTAGTCTCCTATTTGACATGACACCGGGATTATTAACATGCCAAGGAGGAGGAAGTGATGCTAAATGGGTGGTTGTGATCATAGCAACAAACTAAGCAGGTCAAGTGGAGGATATAACACGAGTTCTTTCAGTTCTACTCCACCAGGCAATCATTCCATCTATCTGCCCAACATATGTTACCTGGGATAACCTTTTGACCTTCATGCCACTAGAACAGAGATTTACAGCCTCTTTCATTTGTGTCAATGAGGTGAGCTGGGTGAAGTGAAGTCGTCCATGTTGAACAGGTAAAAGGCAACACATGCAGACATTCTCTCACGTCTCTGCTCCGTCACTGTGAGGTAGTGTAGCTAGTGTATGTTACTGTCATAGAGGAGCCAAGAAACCAGAAGGTATTCAGTTAAGTTGATTGAATGAAGAGAGTTTTGACTGTTTTTATTAAAAGTATGGTGGCTGTGAAGGTCAAAACACAACTACATTACAGAAAACATAATAGCATCTCACAAAACACAACACCATTGCACGAAACACAACATTTCACAAAACATGTTGTTGTGTTTTTTGTAATGTTGTTGTGTTTTATCCTTCAGGGCCACCGTAGTAAAATTATTCAAACCAATTAATTGATTATCAAAACAGTCAGCGATTAATCGAATAGTTGACAAACATCAATTAATCAATAATTAATTGTAGCTCTAGTCTCTTGAGCAAGCTAGTTCATTAAAAACATTTTTTATAGTATTATCAAATGACTTAATGAAAAAGAAGCAGGTTGAGGGAGCCAGAGATACAAGACAAGAAAATAGTCAAACTGTAACAGGTTTAGCAACACGGCTAATTGCTACAAAAGAAGACAATAAGTTGACCCCTGGAAAACATGAGACCAGCAACGAAGCTTTCACTTAGTGGGAAAACTGTCAAACACATGGTGGTCCGAATCAGAAACCAGAAGAAATATGTGTGTTTCTTTGTGTTCACATTTTTGAAGAAGTGGCTAAAAAGCAGATATTCCTGCTGGCAGAGCTTGGAAGGGACCTGTCCCTCTGAATTTCCTGCAAAGTGGAGGCTGTAGATATGGTTACCCTGCAGAAAGCTGAGGGGACTACACTCCAATTAGACTGAGCTGCTGCTGGCCTTGATAGCTCTCAGTTGGGAGACGCAGATGGATCTGGTGTGCGTGTGTGTGTGTGTGTGTGTGTGTGTGTGTGTGTGTGTGTGCATTCAACAAACCTCATCCTCGACATTGCCACAGTTTTCCGACAATGCTCAAAGCATACATCCGTAGAAATCTAATAAAATCCATAAATTTTTCTGGTGGAATGCTGCGGTGCGATGTATGGCGAACAGGCCACAGGAAGCAAATGAAAACCACCCACTAAATACAGACACCCTGTGTGTGTGTGTGTGTGTGTGTGTGTGTGTGTGTGTGTGTGTGTGTGTGTGTGTGTGTGTTTACACTGTATATGAGCACATGTGTGTACTTAAGGTGCCAAAGTAAATCAACCAAACTAAATCTGCAGATGAAAGCAACACAATAACTGTTTACTTGTGTTCTGACCCCTATGTTGAAAAAAGTCTGCAATGGATCCATGACAGGAAATAACCCATTATCATTAATGCAGTTTATACAAATATTTGTTCACTCTAAATTTGTTATGTTTATTTTGTATTCACAATGAAGAACACATTTAAAGGACTTAGGACTTAGTTGCCATCACTTTAAATCAAATGACTAAACTCTTCAAGTTTGAGCATTAATTTATAACAACAGCCCCAATGAGAGTTCTGTGCAGCTGGAGCTGTTTTAAAAATTACCTTAGCCTGTCAGGAGTAAATAATAAATAATGTCAGCACAAGCACAACTGTATTAGACTACAGCCAGTGACTGAGACATTTAGGATATAAAACTGTGCACACTGTTTCCGGACAGGTGCTGTGGTCATAGTCACCACACTGTAGTTCATGTTTTGACCCCTCCCTACAGAGACAGTCCGTTATTCATCTTAACACGGCTAGTACTACTGGTCAGGGTCACTTCTTGAAGAACCCCTCTTGTACTAGTGATTGATTTGATTGTAAGTTATGTTACGTAAGTAAGTTAACGTCAGTTAATTATGTAACCTAAGTGTCATTTTACCCCAAATATGATGTTTTCCTAAACCTAACCAAGTTGTTTTTGTGCCTGTACTAACCAAGTGTGACCATTTCACAACATTAATAACAGTCCAAAAGTCTTAACATGTCTTAATATGAAAAATATTTGTCAGCAAGCTTTATTTTGAAAGTCTAACTGGACGTTGCATTTGCATCATAGCCAACTGGATCGCGGTGTCCTTTGTGTGAAAAACCAACACTAGAGGGGTCGGTAGAGCGTCATAGTTTGACACAAATTTGTAAGATAGTTGATTGTTGAGACTCATTCCCAACTCTTCAAATTTTGATAGAAAATATTTAACAAGGTCAGTATTTGACGAGTTAAGAATGAGACTCAGCAATCAACTATCTTACAAATTGGATCTTTATGGAGACTGACCAAGCTGCCGTATATGACGGATGTGTACAAATAGCTGTTGTAGTAATAGTAGTAGTACTTGTTATAATGAGTATAAACTTTGTGTATCAAAGGTCATCCTGCATTCAATATTTTACAATACATGTAGTCTATTATACCATTTTAAAACTGCAGCTAACAGCTAACTCTCACTTGATTCCCCAGTTGTCTGATTGTTAAGTTAAGCAACCCACCGAAACAGAGTTCACAGTCTCCGTCTCTCGGGGAATACTTTACCAGGGCGATTTAACTGGAAGGAAATGAGCCGGACAGAACAGTACATTATTTCCCTCACAGGCTCAATCTGCTCAGCAATTCATCACAAGTTTGAGCCACGCAGCTCAGCTCAACATCAGTTTTTCAACAAAGAAGGACGTTTGGGCTTGATGCTAAGACACACAAACATCCTGATGGCCTCTCCTGTGAAATGTAGCATCAGTCAGAACTACATTTAAGGGAGGAGATGAGTGAGGAGCCCGAACCTCTTAAATGCTATTTAATCACTTGAAGCAGCAGCAGTAAGCATGCGATCCAGCACTTAGACTCCCCCTTGCTGTTTATCTCAGCTTAATAATTGAGAAGGTGGTTGATGGATGCGTTTAATAGCTGGAGAGAACAAGACCACTTACATGGCCCATCAATCTCAACCTGCTAGGGGGTGAAAAAAGACAAGAGCTGGGTCCATATCCAAGGGATTTGGCTGCACCTTTTAAGGAGCTTTTCCCAGATACATCGAGACAAATTGAGTCTTTTTTGGGGAGAGAGGACGCCGAGACACAAAGGACGAGGAATGAGAGGAAGAGGGAGGCAGTGAGAGGAGGGGTGAGGTGGTTGGAGGAGTGAGGGGAGATGGAGAGTGAAGATGATGAAGGAGAGATGTGAATTCAAGAAGGTGAGAGTTTGCTGGATTGCTCCAGGGCAGGAAATGCAGTGGATTTGAAAAGAAGCATTGCAGCCATATTCTCACTGTGCTACTTTGAGTTCAGAGGTACAGTCGCAGGGAAAAGGGAAAACTGGGGACAGACAGGAAAGAGACAGGAGCAGAAGGTTAAAGGGAGAAGAGAAAAGAAACATATTTCCTCTAAAAGTTACCACAGACATCATTCGTTTCAAGCTTATCGGCTGTCTGATCGGAAATCTGGGGTGTAACACCACAGACACGAGAGAGAAGCCCGAGTCCTGGCACCTGCTGTCTTCTTTTCTTTTTGGTTTTCAACACAGAGAACACACTGTACTTCCACCAGTGCTCTTTTTTTTCTCACGATTAACACACACAAGCATATCAAATTCACTGATTTCAAGCATGATTTAGAGAGAGAGGCATGAATTACACTTCGCCAAGTAGCAATAAAGTATGTTGCATGTTAAAAAAAGGACGATCGGTGTAAAAAATATGGAATTTAAAGGTAAAAAGTGCATCCTAAGATTTCATTAACACACATTACAGGTTCATTACTGCAAATATTGCACTACAGGAGGAAACCCAACTATGGACATCTTGGTGCAGTGTGCAGGATGTGTGAATATACTTGGCTTTAATAATATAACATTTAGGGGTAAAGTTAAAGGTTAACTATGCAGGATTGTCCTTAAAAAAAGTAGAGACTCATACAAAAAAAATAATCCCTCCAAATCCTCACTCATGACCCTCTAGAGGTGTGTTGCAGTGCCTGCATCTGCAGAGACCCTGCCCTTTTTATTGATTTTCTTTTCTTCCCGTTATTTTGCTTTGTTCAAGACATTTCAGGGCGTCAGTGATTCTGGAGAAGCATGCAGTTGAGTTTTTGGGCTGTTGGCTAGAAAAACCAAAGCATCTGTATTTGACGACCTGAGAATGAGGCTCAACATTCAACTACGTTTCTCCAGAATCGCTTACTGCATCTGGTGTGTTTACAAGCAGCAACTGACAAATCCTGCATAGTGTGTCTTTAAACATTAACATAAACAAATGTTCTGGTTATCTAAGGTGAAATATATACATTTTAAAATTATAAATACTACATTCTATTACAGATTAAAAATGACTGGCAATAAAACAAGCCATTTTGAGGTTGTGCTACCACTGCTTTGATTGGTCTTGTATGAGGAGTAGCTTATGGTGGCTCATGTTAGCACAGTTTAGATAGATATTACTGTATAATTATATTTCAGCATTTCCTGTCATCCTGTAAATGCCACTTGTTGCACAGGTTCCCCTGTTGAGCAAAACGTACATTGGACTGCTTTAAAGGCCCAGTGTGTAAGATTTAAGGGGGGGTTTAGGCAGACCTATTGTCAGATATGGAATATAATATTCATTGTTGTATGTATGCTGGCTCAGGCATGTGTGATGTTTGTTTTCATTAGTGTGTCATTGCCTGAAAATAAAAACTGTTCTGTGACCTTAGAATGAGCCTTCCATACACAGACAGGGAGTCCGCCATGTTTCTACAGTAGCCCAGAATGGACAAACAAACAATGGCTCTAGAGAGGGGCTTTACTTTTTTCAAGTTTCTAGTGATCATGTGTGAGTGGGTGAAACGAGGGGTGTTCAGTTGTTTAAAACTACAACCTCACCACTAAATGCACCTAAATCCTGCACACTGGACCTTTAAATCTAACCTTCACCCATGTGGTTTAGCTTGTCTGTGACTATCTGTTGGCTCAATGTATTCATGTGGAAAACACATGAAATCACTCATGATCCGGTCACAAGAAACAACTGTTTTTTTTTTTTGCAATCATATATTCATGAAAAGTCGAACCTCTGCTTCCCTCTTTCCCACTTCATGTTTCAAAGTAAACACTCTGAAATGCTTCCCTCACTTGCAGCAGAAAATGAACTGCGTCCCGGCCTGGCTGGCCATCAAATTCCACATTTCTCTGCTCACAGCTCCCCTCCTCTGCCTTGCTTAGTTAAGAAATAATATGACTGTGATGATATGAATGTGACTATTTAAGAGTAAGTGGTGAGGTATTGACAGAGAGCGAGAGTGATACTAATCTAATTTCCTGCTTGTGCACGCTCAGGTCAACATCTTAATGATACCTTTGGTTTTGAAAATTAGTTTAAAAAACCAGGGAGGTTTTTTGGTACATTCTGAACTAATGTTACACGCATGAGGTAGGGGGGGGCGGGTGGAGGAGTGGGGGCGTTATGGGGGTAGCAGGAGAGAAGGAAAAGCCGGAACGAACACCTGCTTGCAATTTTACAGAAAAGCGAAAAAAAAAATCTCCAATCTGGGCTTGGATGGCTGGCTGGCTGGCATAGAAACACGGCATCGTTTTTCAGATCAATCCGATATTAAGCCTACATAAACGTCAACTTCTCCGGAGAACTGGCCAAGTGTTGACATTTTTGACACATGGCCAGAGAGCATTGTAGGTAGAGCTGCTTTTGTGCAGAGAAATGTGATAAATGGCTTTTACAACTTTCGCTCTATTGGAAAATCAGCTTGTCCATGTATACATGCAGGCGAGGCTCAGTGTCATAAAATATCAAAAGAAGACAAGCTGTCCCTGCCACTGTTCAGCTGTTTGGGTGTTTGATGGGATTTACAATGGGTGTTGTGACTTGAGTTGCCACAATAAGAGTTTTTTAATCGTCCCAATGGGAAACTAAATCCAGAAAGTCTAAAATACTGAAAGGACATGTCTCTGTGAATCATTTTGACACTTTCTGTAATTACAATCGTTTCTCTGTTTAGTGTTTTTCAACATACCAGACAAAAGCTCTTTACATAAAAGGATGATTAGATTCATAGATTACATATCAACAGAGGTCACACACGATATTCAACCACTACAACTATGAAGGGGGTCATAACATTGCCACATTCAATTACCAACATTCCCTTTTCGTAAAATCCAAAACCAGTTTTGATTCCACTAACTCGTTCTCTGAGCTAAAACATTTTTTCAGCTGCATGTGGTTGAGTGTCTGTTTGTATGTGTATGTGGACATTGCAATTTTTGTGGGTGCATTTATGTATCTGTGTATGCAGTGTACAGAATGTGTACATGCATCTGTTTATTCAAGCATTCACAGCCTTCTGTAGATTTGAAGATTTTCAAGCGACCCAAACCACAGTGATGTGGACCTCTGAGTCCGCACTGTCTCTCTGTCTGGCCTCGTCAAGAGCGAAGATATCAAAGGGCGGCCATCTGGTTCTCTCCACTTTTCCTCCCTCTGCGCCTCTGTCTCCACTTCTTCACACGTAGTATGAGGGGACACAAGTTGAGGATTCTCTGGGCCAACTTGCGGTAAGCGATGCTGTCTTGATGTGACGATCAAAAGGATGTCACTCCCTCCCAGACAAGAGAGAAAGACATTTCAGAAACCATGTGAGGAGGACCAATGAAGGGAACTTAAACCTGAGTAATAAACATTTGTCCAAAAATCAAACTTTTTTGTTTTAAACTTTTTTAGGAATTGTGTATAGATTTAAAATAATTTCCAATGCATTTACAAGGGCTTCTTATTAGTACATTTACTGATTGCTTTAAGATAGTTAAGCAAAAGTAAAACATTGTTGAGCAATGCCAGAAAATAGACATTGCAGAGAATGATGCAGATACTTATCGTGTTTATCCCAACAGCCTTGTTTCGGTGCACAAACATTTCAATTCACAAAAGCACGTGCACACAAACACTAACACAAATACGCACATGCAGATCTCATCTCCACCTGGAAGCAGATCCTCCGACATCCACCTGAACTATGTGCGAAAGCTTTCATGGTGACTGCACTTAGTGTACATTTCTCTGGAGCTGGACCACGACCTGCAGCAAGGCTGCTGCCTGCCGCTAACCTGCAGTTAAGCTTATCCTCAACTGATAAGAAGAATCTTCCAGAACAATGCCTCCGATTGTGTACATAATGCTCCGCGGGGTGACTGAAGAGCCGTGCAGACATGCACACATCCAGCCTCAAGGAACTATGAAAACAAACACTGTTAGGGTTATTTATTCATCCCTTTTTCAGTGAGTTATTTGACAGCATAAGTGTCTCTTAAAAAAAATCATCAGTGCTGCAGGACCATCAAAGAGACGAAGTATTTATTCAGGCAGCGAAAGGTTCATTCTGATGGTTGAGACAATAAGTGGAATATTTAGAGCTTCAACATAGTATTAGAAGCAGTGAGGTGAGGATGTGTAACTTCACTCAAGGTTCATACATAATTCCAGGACACCATATGTGATTAGTACCACTTCTGGCAGACACAATGCTATTCGTGACAATGTCAACGGCATCATGACAAGTCTTGGTCCCTCTCTCCAATATCAGATATATACAGTATACAGTATGCCCTATTAGCACATAATTCAGCACCCTGGACAGCGAATAAGTAATTACACACCACATAAAAAAGTATCAAAAGGCTAATTTCGCAATCGCTATGAGCACATTTGTTGTAATTTTAAAGCATTCAAGCGCACGTCGAACATTTCGAACATCCTGGATTTTGACAAATCCAGAATGTGATTTCAAGATGTCCATGTTCATTCATAGGAATTTACTTCATTTGGTGTTTTTTTAACCCTGATTGAAACAAAGTCTATTGTACTTACACAGATAATGGATTCAGGAATGGCTTCGGCTGCTTAGGGAGTGAAAGAAGTATGAAAGGAGACATATTATGCTCATTTCCAGGTTCATTATTTTATTTTGGGGTTTCTACTAAAACCCATGACCCAAACATGCTCTAGTGCACAGCACTGTATTCCCCCTCTGTCTGAAATGCTCTCTTTTAGCTCCCTTCTCTTTTAGGCCCCCCCTCCTAATTACCCAGTCTTCTCTGATTGGTCAGTTCACACATGCCTGAGCCAGCACGAATAACAACAACAGAGAAGCTGTGCTAAATCAATTCATATGTGCCAAACCAGCAGCTGGCCATAAATTATGCAAATATGTGACTCTATTTCAGATAATATGAGTTGTATCGTTACTGATGCCCCGTAGGAGAAGTTCAATTTTGCCCAGCACCAAAAGGGTACGTAGTGTGATGTCACAAAGTCAGGTGTGTCAAGTGACGACACATTTCAGGAGCAGTGTTGTCTGTGGGAGTTTGGTTGTAATTGTTTTATATCGTATTATCAAGGGTTATCATGGGTGGTTATAACACTTAAGTAAGCAAGCACAAAAATGCATGAAAAATACAGTGTATCAGTCCATGTTTTACTAGTGGCCTATATGAAACAAGATGGGTAGTTTATACTTAATGAAAATAAACACACATTTAATAAGCTTGTATGTACATCACTGTTGTGTACACTTTTATCTGAAATCTGACGTGTTGCACGTCGTGTAGCTGTTGTTACAATCTTGTCTTTGCTGTACATGGGTCTCCACACATCTTGTCACAGACAGAGATCTGCGAAGGCGTTATCAGACAGACCACTTAAACACTTGGGCCCGGGAACACTGGGTCTTCTCATAATTTGCTGTAAATCTCCACAAGATAAAGCTCTGCTAGCTTCCCGTCGTGTGACGACAGACACCAGTATATGAGTCGAGATGAAAGGATAGTCTTTCAACGCTGAACGGAAACAAACAGGCTGAAGAGGCTCAGCGCACCTTCAACCCCCTCCTCTCTCTCCTCTCTCCACCTTTCTCTCTTTCCAACAGTCATAGGGGAGTCCTCCAGATCACCAGTCAAGCATGCACCGGGTTGATGCGAGGATGTTAGCTGTTACTCAGAAGGTGCTTCGGGCTTTGTTTCAATCATCTAAAGTTACCTGGATGTACAAGAGTCCCTGAATTACTAACCTTTGAGTGGAGTAAATTTCTTCTCATTGAATATTGTAAGCACAGGGACTGGGACTTTCCTGGTAAGTGATTGTACTACAAGGGTACAGATAGTATCACCTTTTTCCAGAGATTTTGGCTGCTCACAGTAGCTAACAGAGAAAAATGCCAATAACACATTCTCTCATTCTTACTCACGGCACTTACTCATCCTGCAGGAAACAATGTTCAAGAATGTATTTGTCTTGGGTTGAGACATTTTCAAGTTAGTTTGTGGTGTTGGCTGTAGGTGTTTTTATTGTTTCAGCATTTTCTAACAAATCTGGAATTGCGAATTTCCCTTAGTCTTTCTCACTGCTAACTCCACTGTTGGACAGATGTAGAGAACCATGTGCCGCCTTCTCATCAACACCATGAGCAGAGGTTCACATTATTTTTCTTACACACCCCACCTCTCCTCTGTGCAGGTGCCCCAACAAAGCAGTGCAGTAACCTACAGTTCCTGCAAGGTCATAATCCCACAACGGCCTCCCGCCCACAAAGTCTGCCATGTTTGATAGGCTCCACATGGCAGGGGATAAATTGTGTTTTGTTTGTGCTGATGTTGATGCAATGTTTGTTGTTTTGTAGTGAGGGCAACACACTATTGTTTTCAATTTATTCTTGATAAAAATGCACCAAATCTAATTGCCATCACATTTAATTTCCCTGTTCATTTCCCTAAGCTCACAGGTGCAAAATTAAAAGTCAACAACACAGAGACTGTGACTGTGAGTACACTGAAATGTTCATATACGTACTTATTAAGGTCTACATACCACACTGACACTTCTACAAATCATGTCATGTTCACATCATGTCAATTATCTGACTTTCATATCAAGTGGAGGGGACGGTGGTGGAGTTACAGGCAAGAAGGCTGCCTAGCCTGTGACCACAGTTCGAGACTGTGTTTCAACATTTGTAAGTGTCAAAACACCAAATATTTTTAAGGAGACCTCTGGACAATTTCCAGCCATGTTTGTGGTGATTAAAACCTATTTTTTTGTTTTTGAGAGGTAGTCAAAGCATATTTTATTTAATGCACCATATTGAATATAATGATGAACAGAGAAAGATGTGTGTGTTAGAGTTTAGAGGGGTTAAAATCACATTTACATGCACAAGTTTAAACAATGGCCCCACATGACACACACATACTAAGTCAGGAGTGACATCCCTGAACACACTACATACAAAATATGGCTTAGACATACTTTTACTTATAGCTTTAATCACCCAGTTTCCTGTGATGCATTCAGTACAGCACAGAGTTGGCTAATAAAAGAGCCTAATTGTAAAAGGTTCATATAAAAAAACATTTTTTTAAAAGTATTTTAAACCATATCTAAGCTTTTGACAGCTTGAAGGCTTGGTCACATCATGAAAATGCCACTGCAAAATTCAATATATGTGGTTCTATAGGGGCTGCTGCAGCCGCTGAGCTAACCACTAACGTGCCAGCCAGCCAGGGACATGCTAACAGCTGCTTGGGAGTCACTAAAGCTCCCAAGCTTCTTTTTATTTTCTTTGTACTGAGCAGTTTACTCCCAACTGGCATTTTGTTTTCTGGATTATTTACCATTTCACAAACAAAGGATTAATTAAAGAGGGGAAATGGTTCCTGGAGCTGAACAAGATTGCTAACTGCCAGTTATCTAGCTCGTTAGCTTGATCACCATCAGCACAAAAGAACCATGTCTGAACCACTCCTCTTTTAAGACCCTTAGGAACAGGACTTATCCTGCTGTTGCTGAGCATTAAACCACTTCCGGTCGTCAAAGAAATTAAAGAAGATGTTTATTTTTGTTGAATATAATATAGATATAAATATAAATACATATGAATATGAATCAAAATATTGTATAGGATGCAATAGGATAGGTTAAGATATGATTTATTAAATATAAATATAAATAATATAAATATAAATACAAATATATATTAAAATATATTACTATAATATATTATATATTATATATATTTTTTATGGGATGCAATGGATAGGATTTCTTATTATTAAATATTAATATAAATATAAATACAAATATAAATCTATATTAAAATATATTAATATAATATATAATATATTAAATATATAATCTTTTATGGGATGGGATGGGTGAGGGTTGAAGGTGCAGGGTAGAGAAGGGTAGGGGGGTTGAAGGTATACAGGGTAGGGAAGGGCAGGGGGGTTGAAGGTACAGGGTAGGGAAGGGTAGGGGGGTTGAAGGTACAGGGTAGAGGAGGGGAAGACGGTAGCAAGTGAGGGTAGGCTGGAGTGGAGGGTTTAGGGTAGGAGGGTAGGAGGGTTGTGGGTACATAGTAGGGAAGGGTAGGACGGGAGAGGGTGAGGTAGGTAGGCGGTAGGAGGCAGGTTGGAGTTTTGGGGGGAGTCCAACCAGGGGCAGGTTCCTCCTCGCCACTGAACATTTCAGTAATTCCTTCCTCTCGCTCTCCTTTTGCCCCCCCTCTTTGTATGTTTTATTTCTCTCTCTCCACTCTTACCCTCCTCCTTAATCTCCTCCTCGTCATTGTCCATCTTTTCGCTCTCTTCCTCTTGGTCCGTTAGTTTGGTGAGTTCCTTGACGTGAGCTTTGGTTCTGGACCGTCGTTTCTTTATTTCTCTTTCAAGAAGATCAGTTTTTTCTTGGAGACGGCTCACCTAATCCTGCTTGCTAGTCAGCACCTGCTCCTGCTCTTGCAGTTTGGTGTTGAGCTCCTGAAAAGAGAAAAACAGTCATTTTTTTAACTTTACATAAAAAGGCTGATTCTGAAGCAGTCCAACACAAGCTGTTAGAATCCAACAGGAAATTATTGTGAAGCAAAGTGATGATCTGAGGCAGCGTACCTGCAGCTGGGTGGAGGTGGAGCTGGAGTTGGACGTGAGGCTCTCCTCCAGAGCATCACACCTGCCCTTCCACTGCTCTTCAATCCTGCTGAGCTGGATGTCATACAGAGACAGTTGGTGCAGGGTCTGGACGTGAGCTTTGGTTCTGGCCTGTCGTTCCTTTATTTCTATTTCCAGCGGCTGAAAGACAGAAACACAAATGTCGGTCATACAGTCTTGTGTACATTGGATACATTGGATACATAGAAAAGAAAACCTGTGCACTTATTCGCATATTAAAATCTACTGTAGTCTACGTGCAGCAGTTTACACACAGAGCAACATGTTGGCACTGCCAACTAATTCAAATCAAACATATTCTCTGAAAACATTTTGAGGCCATAGAGGATTTTCTCTGGGGTTAAGTTTTGATCATGTTATTTTGTTGGTACTTGGTGAGGCTCATTACATTAAATCAACCCTTACTCATGCTGGGTTAGTATTTTTACAATGCAGATTTGAATCATTTCCATTTTATTGATGATTAGCACCACTGACAGCAGAATTCATCAGTTTTGGTGGGCAGAGAGAAAAAAAAAACCCAAACCCTGTTACAATCGTACAATTATCTCTAACTATTACTCTGCTACTGGTTTTATCAAAACATGTCAGGGGTACTGTATTTCCCAATGTGGCTCATACAAGAAATGATTAATGATGCATTAAATTAATCCTGTATGAAAATGAATCTAAGCTTTACAAAATGTGAAGAAATAACAGCAAATGTAAGGCTGGAATAGAGAGGCACAAAAAGCCTGTTCCGGTCAAATAAGGAAATCTTACCTGGTTCATTTCACTGGGACGTCTGTCCATGGCAGCACAGTGACGATATCAAAGTGGCAGTGAAACGAGTCGTCGAAAAACCAAAGTTTCAAAGCTCAACTTGAAACTGGAACAGAGTTTCGGCGTTGAACAGAGAGACTTACGTAGATAAATCAAGAAATACAGAAGGTAACCGTTGAATATCGAGTAATCAGACTTCTTCTCAGCAATAACAAACAGAGGTTGATAGATCAATTTGTCGAATGTGAATGAGGTTTTCTACAGAAGCACAGGCTAACATACATGTGCATGATGGTGTCAACATTCTGATCATTGTGGCAACATGGGTTCTCAAAGTTCTAAAAATTCAAACTCAAAGCAAAATTTAAATTCAAGTAAAGGACAAAGAGACAGTGTTTATCTTTAAATTGTCACAGGAGTCAACAGACTTCTGCTTTTCATTGTAAGAGGAGACAGTGAAGATGACAAAATGTCTGACCCTCAAAACATATATTACAACTTACTAACCCAGAGCCCACGTTCTTAAACACATAAAACAAGTCTGATGAAATATCTCAAATGTTTATCAGAGAGTTGTTTGTATAAATCAGAGGTAGCCTATATCACGCACGTATATCAAACACCTGTTTCCAGCTTCTTCCCCCGTATGGCTAGAGATGAGGTAAGAGGATCACTACAGTCGTTAGGATGCATCCTCTGGGAACTATCAATGTCTGTACAATGTTTTTCAGAACCTATCATGGAGATGTTGAGATATTTCACTTGTTGGCTCTGGAAGAAGAGTCAGGGCTTCACCAAATACAGGAAGATGAATCCTCTGGAGAACATGGATGCCTGTACAAAGTTTACTGACAAATCAAATCAAATCAAATCAAATTGTATTTATATGCCCAAAATCACAATCACATTGCCTCAATGGGCTTTACAGTCTGTACAGCGAACGACATCCTCTGTCCTTAGACCCTCGATTCGAGTGAGGAAAAACTTGCCATGTTGTTGGAAAAAAAAGACCCTTTTAACAGGGAAAAAAAAAAGACGGTGGAAGAAACCTCGGGAAGAGCCACAGAGGAGGGATCCCTCTCCCAGGATGGACAGACATGCAATGGATGTCGCATGTACAGAAAAGATCACCAAATCACAGTTTATATATAAGTTATAATATATGTAAAGTATGTGGATCCAGGAGACGACTGAGCAGGACGAGGTATCGCCAAGTGGTGCCCGAGCCACATGACCTCATATCCACCATGGTGACCTGGAAGAGGGCAGGCCACACAGGATAATTAGTAATAGACAGAGAGATCAGAGTGAAGAGGCATCAAACTTTACAAAAATACAGATATAAGGAGATAGTGAAACAGAGGAGAGCAATGATCCAGCGGAGCCCAGGGTGTGACAATCCAGATCCGACAGTATGTGAGGCTGCAGGAGCCAGGAGAGGTAGATGGTCCCAGGGGCCTGAGGTCCATCAGAAGGGAGCCTGAATGAAAAGAGAGGAGGAGGAGGAGGAGAAAGGGGAGGAGGAGGAGGAGGAAGCTGTAGAGAGTGAGAGAGTGACAAAGCTTGCACCTTGTGGGGACAGAAAACAAAACAAAAGTTAGAGAAATGCAACCGACAATCCAACCACAGTTTGTTGAGATATCTCAGTGTGGACCCAAGTGGTGGAACGAACAATTGGCAGACCGACATCGGCATCCTGAGAGCCAAACTACTAATCTATCTTAAAACATTTCGGAAAGTCCCCTCACAGCGTATTTAATCACATCAGTATTTATCTGTTTATGTTCACTGTCTGTCTTCATTTATTCTAACAGATGTGGTTAAATGAAAGTGTTTTTAGCAGCAAAGCTAAGTTTTTCTCTGTTTTCTCTCAGGTTGTGCTGTTTTACATGTTGGTGTGACGAGGCCTTAATGCAGCACAGTTTTAAGGCGAGAACTCAGTATAAGCTGTTAAAACACATACACCTCTCCCACCACTTATTTCACCCACCCACCTCTCATTGTTCCCCGCGACCTCAAAGACATTCCCAAAACGTCCACACTGACTTCATTCAGTCTCAAGCTCTCCTGTCATGAGGCAGCTATGCGCATATGACAGAAAAGGGGCAAAAGATGAAAGTGTGACGCATCACTCCAGAGAGCTTCTCTTTGCTCTGCAACGCACTCTGCTCATCAATGAAGGGCTTTGACTTCAAACAGTCCAGCCAGAGAATGACACGCAGGAAAACAAGGCACCACTCAGGGACTTTTGATCCTGTCAGTCTGTCCAGTTCAGCCAACAATAGCTCGAAAAAGTTGCTTTTAACAACGAACATTTCTGTTTCAGCTGTGTCCGGACACAAAGGTCCCAAACATTTGCTGTCATAATAAACACTTGCAGATTTCATTCAGAATTTGTGTGCTTTTTTTTTTATATTCAGCTTTTATCACAATAAACAAAAGACTTTTTAAAGACGTGGTTGTGAGTCAGCTAATAAGTAAGAAGAAATGTTAAAGTGTTTACTCTTTCAAGCATATTTTTTATATTTTAATGTTTTACTTTAGTCAAGTCCTACCACTTTTCTGCAGGGGGAATAGCATTAAGGGTACTTAAGACAAAATCCAGCATGAATGAACAGAGATCTTGTTTGATTTCATTCCTTGGCAATTTTCCAATCGGTAAGGAAATTACTGCTTTTAATCACAGAGGAGAAAAACAACTCAGACAGGATTACTTTCTCTTAGACAAACCTCCCTCCAGACAAGAGCATTTAGACTGTCTACTTGTTCACCAAATTCTACTTAATATCCGTCTGATTCTTACATCCCCTGGCTGCTCTGCTTATCTACTCATATTTTCCACTGTTCAGCTTCAATTTCAACAATCAACCCCAGTACTGAAGCAAACCCACAGCACTGGAGAACAGACCTGTTCCAGGTCGCACCCAAACACAGAGTTCAGGTGAGCACTTCCTCTGCGTTATCTCCCTCAGTTTGATTGTCATTTCTCTACAGAGCGAGAACCAGCCCATCAGCCAGCATGGAGGATCCCTCCTGGTGATGTGCCCTGCTTCCTAAATGTGGAATTGGTTCAGGAAACAGAGCGACATGGTGGTTGGCTGGTGGTGGCGTCACACTGGTGATCGAGCCCATGGGTCTTATGTCTGCCAACAGCAAGCTAAATCAACCTCAACTATCTGAAACCCAAACTATTACTGAATATTAAACATTTTCACAAAAAAAAGTCTCCACCTGCATTAAAATACTGGAAGGAAATGAACTCTTTCACATTTTTAAATCCCCTTCTTCCCTTGTGTCTCTGGAGCATGCATTCTCAGATTCAGTCACAGTCTGGGTATTATCACCTGATGCTTGTCACACAAAGTTTAGGTGTTGATTCAGCATAATATTTCAAGCCAAGATGGAAATGCACCACAGCCTGTTGTCGATGTTTAATTATTTATATTTATATTGTTGTGTGATACAACATCCTCACCTTAGTAAAACACATTAAAGTGCAACAGACACAATCGATGCGTGAAAATAAGTGATTGTTATGAATTAATGAGGTAACACACAAACATGATATATGAACATGTGATAGGATTCATTATCATCTCTTTTTTATATATAATACAATCAATTAAACTCTCTTAATTAGTGCAGATATCAAAGGCTATGTGAGACTAATGACTATCAGTGGTTAGTGTTTTTCTCCCTTTTATTTCAGAGGTGTGCACAATTCAGTCGACTATTTTACATTGCAGCATAATTTTGAGTTTTGACTGTGAAACTCATTATCAGCAGCTAGTGTTGACCTAAAGGTACAGTTCACTCCACAATCTGTACTGTTATAATTGTAGTGTTGTTTATCCATTTAGATTGTTTTGTGTGAGTTGCTGAGTTTTGGAGACACCTTGACTTCTGGTGAAACACAGTCCACTGGTCAAACAATGCACTCCTATAACACTGCTGGACGGTTTAAAGACAAATGATGAGTGATATCACTGGAGACAATTTAACAGATTACATCCAGCTTCCTCTGCAGCCACACAAGGTTTGTTTCACCTTTTGTCACATATGTAGTACTCAGTAGACATGCAAACACACTTTAATGTGGAAAATTGGTGGAGTTACCCTTTAAGACTCAATCTTAAATGCTGGTTCACCAGGCTGCAGGTCCTTAAATGTCCATTTTCAGATCAATGCAAAAGTCCAAATTTGGAAAAGAAAATACCAACACCTTGGCCTGCCACCTCATATTTACATAGTTTTGTGCAAAAAAGAAGTTGATCACACAAGCTGTATCTTGAATGTCACAGCACAACATCCCTAGTGCTGATTCCCTGACCTGATGATGATGATGTCCTATGGTGTCGTACTCTCTTCTGGCAACCTGCAATTTAAACCAACACTAATTTGGGGACTTATTTAAATCCCTGTGTTAGAGTGTTAGGGTTTGTCCTGAATCACTGATTCTCAGGCTCAGCAAGGGGCCATACTGCTGATTCCATGCATGCCTTCTCTCCAGGACACCTCCTTTTCACATCCCACCAGCAACCATGCAACAGCTCTCCCCAACTCTGCCGCTAATTTAATGTTGTGTTTTGTTTTTTCTTGCCCGCTAAGAGCTTGTCTAAACGGCTGACGTTGATGAATGCATGTAAAGAATACGCTGCAGGTAGGATATGGTTACAAGCTAAGCTGGGAGGGAGGAGGAGGAGAGGATGAAGGGATAAGAGGGAGGAATAGAGGGAGGCATAGTTTATAGATGGGCCTGGGGGAGTGGTGGGGGTGTGCGGAGGGTCAGGATGTTTGTCTTCCAATGAGCCGTGACTCTGAGAGAAAGAGGAGGGGAGAGTGGGATGAGAGAGGAGAGGAGGGTGACAAGAGATGAAGGGAGGGAGATTAACGGAGAGTGGCTCAGCATCTTCATTGGCGAGGCAGGGGGAGGTGTAAAGGTATCAGTGGTTATGTACGTGACTCTTTTATTCCTGATTATGTCATAATACTAAATACTCTCTTGTTCAGTCTGGTATTTTTTTTTTTTTTTTTTTTTTTTTGCATGTCTGTGTTGTAGTGAGTGATAGAAATCAACAGAGATACACAGAGAGATAAATGAACAGCTGGAGAGAAAGTACATGCCTGTGTTGGAGTGTGTGTGCTATTGCCTGGTGGGATTGTGGAGTTTGTTTATTTGTTTTTGTGGATGGCTCATAAAAGGTGTGTACATGTGTGTGTGGGGGGGTGTATGTGTGTGTGTGGTGTGCATGTTTCGCTTAGGGGCACGTACAGGGCAAGGGGAGAGCGTCCCCTTAGTTGTGTAAACAGACCCACACACACACACCCACACCCACACACACATGCACACACACGCTCATTGCCCCGTGCTGAGGTGTTTATAAGTCCTGAGAGTGGAGATTCCCTTTTCACCCTGAGGACAGTGTGGTGGGGACAGTGGAGTGGTGGGGGTGTGCAGAAGGTCAGGATGTTTGTCTCATTCCAAACCAGTTAAACTTGTGCCCACACACACAAACACACACACCTACATACACACAATGTAAAAATTACTCCCACATAAAAGACACAGTAAGATTTAGAAATCTTTGATTTAAAACAATTTACAAAAGACACACACATTTAATGGAATTAAAACTTTAAAGTTCTAAAAAATCTGATGTCTTTGGACCTAAAAATATGAAATATGAAGGAAAAAAGTATTTGAAATAGAGACCATCCTGCGATGGGATCACACCAGCCGCGACGGCCTTCAATATGTTGACGATCCGACCCACGACTAATAGTCATCACTACATTATTACATGAGTACTCAGTATTCACAGGTCAGACCTCGCCCATTTTTTAACTCAGTTTTCATTATGATCTCAACCAAACACCTGTACAGTTTTATGACCCAAATTCTGTACAGTTGTGACGCTGTCAAGCTGACAAACATAGAAACACCTGGCAAAGTACTCAAAGGCATGTTAGGTCCTGCAGCATGCAGGCCTCGTTCTCATCAACAAATTGTAATAAATACCATGTTGGCTCCCATTTTAAGGATATTAATCCCGGTGTCAGGAGAGAAATGGTCTTGGAAATCTTTATCATCTAATACAATGAAGCGGAGCCCCCGGATCTGCTGAGGATGTCAGTGAGTCAAAGTGATGTAAGATCTGACAGATGTGGCAAATCTATGGTTTGACCAGAGAAACACTTTTCAGAAAGAGTTTATAGACTTGGATGGCAACAGGCTTCTAAAAAGTGCAGGTCCTTAAAAACAGATAACAATACTAATCCCAGCTACAAGCGATGAGACTGCAAAATCAATGATTTTGATTTTGATAATGATTTTGGGTTCAGTGATTTCGATTATTGTCTGTCATTTCTTGAACAAAATATACCACTCTAAACTGTACATCAAAAGAGCATAATTGTCTTATGTCTGGTGAGGTTTGTTTAACAGCATGCTGTAATAATCATTTTTTATAACACCTGGAAAAATATGTTGATGGTCAGCTTTTCTCAAAAGCACATGGAGAAGGTGGAGCAGAAAGTTGTTGAACAGAGCAAGTGAATAAAGGAGCATATCCACAACAAGCTTCATGGTTAGATTACATGGGACAAAGTAACAGGAATGCTGAAATGAGCTCAAGATTCCCCCAGGTACCACTTTTTCCACATAAAAATCACAATGTGTGAATTCACCTTTTTTTAATATTTGAAAACCAGAGAAATTATATAAAAGTCAAGCTGTAAATTTTGAATAGTAAAACTTGTCAGCGTGGATTGAAAGTGTGTGTGCTTCCCTTGTGCCTTTTAGCACATGAAGTTATGTGTCTACAGTAAATTTGCATGTGTCATCACTATAGTACTGTTCATGCTAAGTAAATGCCTGCCTTGTTTTGCCAAGGCGCCCTGGCACCTGTTATCCTCAAGCTCAACTTGGTTCGGTGTTTGTTTACCCAGTTGCTGATGAAAACACTACTGGGACGTGTTGCTGCGTTACCACTCCAGACATATTTATTGCAGCGGGTATTCCTCCAAGAGTGTTTGTGCGTTCTCTGTGTGTGTTCTCGTGTACGCACACCGACTTGTCTGCATAGCCTTGAGGTGTTTAGGATCAAATTTATGGGCTGTGATATTCCCATCCAGAGTCGTTATGATACAGTTGTAAATGATGATGATAAATAGACACAAACACAGATAGAGGATGGAGGGAGCAACTTGATAGAGAGAGATCCGGAGAGAAATGAACTTCACCCAAACCTGTCAGTCTCATCCACGCTGCTCTGCTTTACGCTGGGTTCAGCGAGGCTATGTTTTCCCGTTCTCACGCAACACCTCTCTACACACCCATAACTCTCCACTACTTAACTACCAGCACTAAAACCTCTCCGATTAAATAGCAGGGAGACAACTCCTTATACTGCAGGCCGAGAGAGAGGATCCGTCTTTATGGCCCCTCAGATTTGTATCCGGTGGGGTCGGGCTTTGTGGGATTTGCCGCAAGTTTGTTTCTCAGAAATGTCTGCTCCGTAATAATTGAACTTAAGTCAGCTGCTGTGTGACTTACGCTACGTTGTCATCACTCACTTTGGCACTAAAGGATGTTGTGGGGGTGTGATTTATCTGCAAACGCATGCTTCATCATCCAACCTCATCCTTCCTCCACTCTCTGTCTCTTCTTGCATTCCTCTCCTCTTCCTCAGCTTTCTGTTCCATCTCACACTCTTTCTCTTTCTCTTTGCTCGTGTCTTTGATTAAATGTTGTGAATCAGAAATTGTGGAGCAATGTCAACAGAGAGGATATTAATGCAGGGATGCTTCTGTTTGTGACATAAATGTTCAAAATGGTTTTGTGTTTGAAACATTTTGATGCACAGGTGGCCTATTTCACAACTACAATCACATACATTTTAAAGTATTCCCCCTTTTCTCCGAGGAGCCAGGCAACTTGCTTTCGGCGTCAGGTGTGTTGAAGGCAAAGGACCATAGAGACCATAAAATCTTCTTCTCACAGATGCAGAAAATGATTTTGTCTCCCAGCATCAAACACACACAACACAACAGCAGCGGAAAACTGAGCTGTTAGTAATGTTGTCTAAAGATGATTATGACCTAATAACTTTGATTTAACACCTCATAACAAACACATCAATCAGCTTAATTCACTCAAGGCCACAGCTGCTGGCAGTGATTTCTTCAGCAATTTGTTTTTGTTAAATGACAGATTGTTGCCACAAAACACTGTTCACCACTGGCTTATAAAAGCCACGGGGGGACCTTAGAGTAGTGTTAATGGAATGGAGAAGGCGGTGGCAAAGGAAAGCATGATTCATGAGACAGAACAAGAAGTTTTGTTTGGTTTAAACTACAGTGACTATAATTCCTCTGAAACAGACAAGGCTGCTCTTAGCCACGACTGCTGCACTGCAAAGGAACCAAACCAATTGTCTGTCAATTGTCAAGCCCAATCACCAGAATGAAATGTTGACATTTTACATTTCTGCAAACCACAGATATGTTAAATTTGCATGTTTCATACATACCATACCAACATTTCTACAAAACCTGTCATATCACATTCAGATTACATGTATGTTAGCTGTGTGGGATGGAGGTTATGTTTCAGCTAGGCGAGATGGCGGCCAAGTGAAACTGGGTATTTTTAATGAGATGTCATGACAATTTCCAGCTGTGTTAGTGACAACTGAACCAGGTAAGCCAAAACATGATTTTTTCCTTACCCTAATCAATGAGTTTTTATGTCTAAACCTAACCAGACAATAAGTGCAGCTTTGTCACAACATCCATCCTCTTATCCGGGGTCAGGTCCGGGTTTCAGCAGGCTAAGAAGGGTATTCTAGACATCCCTCTCCCCAGCAATGCTTTTTGAGCTCCTCCTGCGAGACCAAGGCATTCCCAGGCCAGATGAGATATGTAATCCCCCCAGCCAGTTCTGGGTCTGCCCCAGGGTCTCTATGGCTGAGCCCAGCCAGAATACGGAAGAATCTAATTTCAGCTGCTCATATCCATGATCTAATTCTTTCGGTCATGACCTCAAACTCATGACCATAGATGAGGGTTGGAACGTAGATCGATTGGTAAATAACAAGCTTCACCTTGCATCTCCGCTCCCTCTTCCCTGATGCTGCACCGAATTGCCTGTCCATCTCTAGCCATTGGCCATTTTCCCCAGACACCTAAACTCCCTCCCCAAGACATGAAATAAAAAATTGAAAATAAACAAACTTAATATTGCAACACATCTGTGTTTTGCTGTAACATGTATTGCTAACATTTATTCTGATGATTGGGTTGAATTGTTATTGTCTATTGTGTGTGTGTCTTTAGTGAGTGTCATCATACAGAATATATGACACATAGTATAATATATGTGTGTATTGTGATGATGTAGCTTGTGAGGCCTAGACATGGGCCTGTGTTTCCTAAACCACATTTCATATTTGGTTCAAGAGGTCACACACTCACACTGACACTCACACTCACACTCACACAATCACAATCACACACACACACTCACACACACACACACACACACACACGCAAACACATTTCTCTATGTCTGCCACCTGTTGACAATTTGAAGATTCCAGTAAGTTCCACACTGAAATGACAGTGAGTCATTTATTATGAAGATTTTTGATTTCTACCGTAACCTCTGTGTGTGTGTGTGTGTGTGTGTGTGTGTGTGTGTGTGTGTGTGTGTGTGTGTGTGTGTGTGTGTGTGTGTGTGTGTGCAGACTCATACAACTCCACCCCGAAACATTTGGTACCACAGTTCTGCTGCTAAAATAGCTTATATTCTTTTGTGAATACTGATAAATGATTATAATACACATACTACATTGTACTAAAGGTAAGTGGTATAGTGGTATTCTTGGTGTGAGCCATCAGAGCAAACTCTTTTCATTTCAGCCACAATTAAGGGTTTGAATATCTACTGCCAAACAAATCATCCAAGTACAACAAATCTGCCCATATCACTCACATCCAAGCACAGTCCCTCGGCGCTCCCAAATCTGTGCTGCATTAGTCCTCCCCACGTCGCAGGGAGGTCTATGTCCAGAGAAGTTTGCCCTTTGGCCTGGACGAGAGTTCTTCTGAGGACGTAAAGGTCCACTGATTGAAAGAATGATCCATGCCAAAGTTTTAAGAATGACATTTCCAGTCAGGGTCCAATCAAAGTAAATTCAATCTCATGTTGGATCACAGGATCATTAAAACGCATCACGACTCCTGTCAAAAACCATTTTAAGCCCTGACACAAAGTTTAAGGAACTGATGTTCACACATTCAAATCAACTGTGGCGTAGTTCACCAAATATACAACGATGATTGTAAACGCAATCAGTAATTATTCACCTTGGGAGAACATTTTTTGCATGTTCTCACCAAATAGACTGACAAAATTAAAAGCCTGTCTCAGTACCACTGGGATCTAACCGGGATGGGATTCTCATAGCGTGATTCTGTCGTGTAATTACAGAAATCCAACCAAGTCTATTTTCCAGAAGGTTCAATAAGTTTGTCTTGCATGTGGATACAGTTCAACTGGTTAAGAATGACAATGTTTTTTGACAGATTCACTCACAGGCAGACATTTTAAACAGAAATAGGTCATACAGTGTCAATATTTTGTCAAATTAAACTATACACAGGAAATGACTCTTGCTGGCTTCCAGTTTAGAGTCTTGATCAGCCTGTCAGTATTTAACAAGTAGCTGCTGATTGCTTTCAGGTTACTGTGGTCTGTAAACATTAACTTACTTATATTACACAAACTCAGTGAAATATTAAGTTTCACAGCAGTGCTGGGTCCAAAAACTGAAGGCACAATCCCAAAAATGAAAGCTCACTGTCTGCTGTACGTGCGCTGCAGGTGTAGCCAATGAAAAAATATATTTGCTGGACATCAGCTCCGTGAACGGTCCACATATGTTATGTTATAGCCTGAGCATAATTGTGCCATTTACTGAATCACTGTCCAAAACACAAAGAATGTTCCTGTAATAATATATAGATAACCTTTATATAACTAGAAGGTAACATTGAGATTGAAATCTCTTTTACAAGTGAGACCCTAGCCAAGACAAGGTCAAAACAACAACAGGACATGGCAAAACAACAAGAACTTCAAGTCAAATCATAATAGCAGCAGTAAGTATAAAAATACATTTCAAATACAGCGCATAGACAAAAATACATACAAAAAATGTAGGTATGTGTGAAGCTACTTCCATTCCGTGACCACTTCCATTATGCTACATTTAAATGTGTTTAAAGTAGTAGAACAAGTTTGATTTGCCGGCCACTGATCGGACAGAAGGAACTTTGAACTGAAAATGTACCAACGATGTAGCCTTTGTATATAGCCAAAGTAAGGTACACTGATGGGTCCTAAAGCTGGAAGTAGGGGCTGAGTGATACCGGGGTGAGTTTAGATAAGGTGGATGGTGAGGCAAACCTGTAAAATATTGGCAATACTAGATGTGGTATTTTATACAGTCCACCACAAAGGAAAAGAGATTTTGGACACCTGTGGTATTTCCATTGACCACATCTACATTTGTTTTGCCCTTGTCTCCCTATACATACTTTAATTGCATCTGTGTATTTATATGTGTGGGGATGCAAATTGAGACAAGACAAAAAAAAAAAAAAAAAAAAAATCTGATATTTAACTTGACCACAATCTTATCCCTAACATTAAGGCAGTGCATTTAGTTAAACACAACCCTACTTTAGACATGCTTGATGTTTGTCATATTTGAAAACCCCAATAAAAATATTGTTTCTTTAGCTGCCATGAGTAGTCAAAACTACTTTTCGGCATGAATGCTTTGTCTGATATGATTATGTTTAAAAAATGGTGCACTCAGCTGCACTTTGCATCATCTGTTATACCAAATAACCGCCCAGTGTCACAAACTCACAAGCATAATTAGCCTACTGTTGCTTTTATATGGAGGCCATTATCACTGGCTATAAACAGCCACTGTAGCCAGTCGCCCCTCTCTTTTGGTCAGACGCGGGATCAGTCATCTTTTACTGGCCTCATGTGCTTCACATACGTTGAACATGTGTGCTGTCCTGCTCCACTTGAGTTCTCTAAATACTGTATAAGGGATAGGTACATTTCACCTCAACTCAGGGATCAAATTCAGGAGGAGGAAGAAACTTCATCTCCAATACGAGCAATGATTGTAATTTGAAACACAATTAGATTCTGGGAAACATCACAGTTTAATTTCAACATAATTGTTGTTCTTGTGGTTCATATTGCAGATGTTGTACTCGCCTTTGGCTCAAAATGATTTTCCAACTTACTTACATCATCAGAGGTTTTATGAAACCTTTTGGATAGTGTTATAAATGTTATTTGATCAAAGTGAAACAAGGCTGTTATTCTCAGATTCTCAAAAGTTATTACTGTAATATACAATATCTTCAGATAACAACACAATATATAACCCCACTGTGAGCATTTATATTCATTATGATATATTCATACATTAAATATAAAATAACATACTGTATCGTTGGAACGTAATAATGCATTGCTTTATATTGTATAATCAAAATGTATGGCACTTTACACACTTGCTTGGAAACTTTACCGCTCCACTACTTATAAACCCTTCTTGAGTGGGCCAAATTACAATCAGACCAGCGCTGCACCTACAGGCTTGGCTCAACAACAGGGACATTCAGAGACACTGTATCTCCCTCATGCTCATATTTAAACCTCCCAGTTGCTGTTGTTTTTTTCATTGTATCTTACTTTATTTTATCTTCTGCAGCAGCCGCTGAGATTTTCTCTCCCTGTGTGGAGAACACATGGACTGTCCCGGCTAAGCAGTCCTCCTCTGGTCATTAGCAGGAATGAGCGTTGGCTTTAATTATAAAAACACCAGCCCTTGATTCCTGCAGTTTTATGGGTCCGGGGTATTTTTATATGACTGGTTTTCAAACATGAAATGGATTGCTTGTGTGCGAATAATCAACACTTGTTAATTTTTAGAGCCTGCAGCCTCCGGGAGGGGAGATTCTTTCTCTTTTGTTGGTTACTATAACAATGTGCAAATAAAATTAAACAGAACGAGAGCTGTGACAGAAAATTGATGTTATTTTCTTTATAAACATCACAGCCCGCTTCTATTTGTCTTTCTGACTTTTACTAATGTGTTTTGTAATCTCTTATGGGATCCGCCTCTTCTGGGGCAAGATGGCGAGCGGACACTCATACATCTATTCACTTATTCAGCATAATAAACGTCTAGCTGGCTTGGTTGATCGCATAATTTTGAATTGTGAATGAATTGCAAGTGTCCATGCTTTTCTATTGAAAATGTCTGGTCGTAAAAATAACTGATGACGTCTGAGGGTCCTGAGAAGTTGTCCCATTTGATATTTCAACTCCCCCTTGTAGCTCTGTCCTGAGGGGTAAGGGGTTCACTCAAAAATGAGGGGTAGGGGTGAAAATTGGAAATGGGACTGGGTCTTGTTCAGAAAATGGATAAGTCGGTAGAAAGGCATATGTAAATTTTGTTTGACTTCGGTGGAAGCTGCCCTTGGCTCAATATGGAACTGTTAGTTTCTGTGTAAACAATAGTATGTACAATTTTGTCATATTGTAAATTATACTTCCTTTGCAATTAGAACCGTGAATCAACTCAAAACAATGTGAAAAGAGGCGACAGTCAGGAGTCTTCAGAGCGCTCCAGCATGATACCATGTGGTGCATTCGAGCGAGAAGATGCATTACTCCGGTCTCTTAATGTTTGGAACATCTGAGAAGCTATTTGTTGACTGTTGAAACCACTCTGTCTCAACAGTCCCTGAAATCAACAAGCGAACATCAGCCACTGGTAACTCTAGCAGAGCAGATTTGGCCAACACTGAGGTTTGCTGGAAGATGGAAAGAGTCTGATTTTTTTTCACTGGATGGAAAAATGTCTTCATTAATTTGCTTCCTAAAAAGACAAATTCTCTTTTCAGTGTGGTTCGCCGGGTTTGTTCTGCCTGGGTGAGAAACAGAGGGGTAAATTGTACTTTCACACATGTTTTAATTCAGGGTCTTTCCATTAGTACTTCTTAGATTGAGAGGAAATTGTTCGCTAGAAAAATAAAGCTCAGGCCATCTGCCTTCTTTCAACTTTCTATAGCGGGTAATCTTGAAATTTCTTGAGGGCTGTTCCTGGACCATGTGTTCAGTAAAAAGTCAACAAAAATGATTTACACTGTTTTCATGACAAACTGGTGATTACAGCGCTCTGTATCTCTCACACATACCCACACCTACTCTCACACAGGCGCTCTTTGAGGGGGGATGCCTGACACGGGTCCCTGTGGAGCTGAATGATCACAGGACAAAAGTCGGGGGCAGACGGGCTGCCTGCTATAAAGCAAGAGCAGAAAGGGTTTTATCAGGGAGGAAAAGAAAAGACTCCCCATGCAGATTAATAAAACAACCCCCAGGTTCTTCTATACACACCCTGATCTGCACCCCCTCCTGTTCCCCTACCAGAAATACCACACACACACACACACACACACACACACACACATACAGAATATCTGGGGTCTGCCTCACCTGTTGCCTGGCAACAACTGATGGGAAAAAAAGCTGGTGGTGCTCCAATGATTAAAATTTCCTGGGTAGCAGTGTTTGATCCCCAGTACGCTGTCATTGTCTCTCCACAGCTTCATAAGAAACCCAACACTGGGGTAGCAGGAGAGGGAAGAGAATATATAAACTTTCTCACTCTTGTCAAGAGGTGGCTGGCTTTGCTCACTGACTTTTCCTCTAATTTTTTTAAGGATAAAGAAGCCCCCGCCTCGCCTGACTCAAGTGAACTCAGGACTTTCTTTACTTTTCCGCCCCCTCCTGTCATACCAGTCACTTTGACGATTCACTGGTCAGTCCGGTTTTTCAAAGCGAGCCTAAAAAGAAGAGGAAATACATCAATGGAGGTCATAGCGAGGGTCAGACACGGAAAACGGTGGCCTTTCTTAACAGTCCTGCGCTCAGTTTATTTAAAGTGTTGCTGTCAAGGGGGAGAGGGAAGTGGAGACACCGCTTCGGAAGGAATGTGTAGTTAATGCCACGCTCATGGCCAAATTAGTCAGGCCTGCTGAGGGGATTCCTCCTGGGGTCACGTCCACGGTAAAGCACAACACACACTTCCACTTCAGTGCATCACATCCACATGAAGCAGACATTTCAGTACTTGCACATGCAAACACTCATTCATAGTCTATAAACAAAGACACAGACAGGGATTGTTGTGCCCACATGCATGAGAAGAACCTGATGGACAACAAGGTTAGTGTGAGCAGCATTCACAAAAACTGACATCACAGATTCATGTACATGAGAATCAGTGCATTACTTTATACATTGTATTGTACCTACCTCACAAGCAGTGAATACATATGCCTCATGTTTGACTTTTTTGGAAATGTATTTTCTTTACTGCCAAGAGATAGATGAGAGGATCAAAATGCCAGAATACCTTAAAGTACATTTGCTGTAATCTAGCAAGCAACAGCAGGAACCGACGTTGTTTGTGTCTGTGTTCAGTTTAGACCCTGACTAAAGTCAGCACTCACCGGAAATTCTGAGTCTTTCTGTAACCCTGTGTCTTTTTCCCATCGCTTCTCTGTACGTTCATGAAGTAGTTTTTAGTAGTTTAGTAGAAGTTTCCCTTCCATTCAGCAGTCAAATAAGAAAGAATTACAGTACCTTACAGTGGATTTTGGCATCTCTGCGACTCACTGCTGCAGACAGGTTGAGAAATGAGATTGTAGATTACTCAAAGTTTAAAAATCAAACTCTCCCGGATTCCAGGTGTTTATTCCTCCAGAAGCTCTTGGCTCTGCCCACAGCTGTCTTTTTCGATCTGAAACACCATCTTTCTGCTCTGAACTGTTAATTCATTGCACAGCAAGCCATATTATTTGTCCAATAAATGCATTAAAAAATCTCCAAAAAGCACCTGCAACACAAACACGGCCTAGAGGCCAATATCAGTGACTAGAATTAGTTGGCATGAGACATAGCAGACAGCTCACGGCTCATAAACGGTGAATCAGCTCGGGAGACTGAAACTGTTTCTGTACCACGCTCTAAACATGTTTATATCTGCTGTAAAGTTGCCATTCGAGGAACTGCAGTTTTGGGAAATTTTGCGTTGGCTTCATATATTCAGCCCGGGAGGTTGAAGCTTGATTAATACTGGAAAAGCGGGAACAGCGTGCCTAGCTTTGTCCAACCATAAAAACATCACAAACGATTATTTGTAGCTTTATGAGGGGCTATGCCAGACTACTTCTTGGCCTGGTGCAGTGACTTTCTGGCATCTCTGCTGGTTACCAAGAAACCTCACGTGACAACAATATTACAGGAAGTCATTTCTTACAGCAGATTTTGTACAGATTAAACAAAGAGGATAGAGCTTGTTCATTTGTGAGCTTTGGATGCGCTGGTGGGCAGAATTTATTACCTTTGGAACGACCCAGGCTAGCTAGTTTTCTCTGTTTCCGGTCTTTGTGCTACGCTAAGCTACAGTGACTGTCTTCTGGCTGCAGCTTCATATTGAATGGAAACATATGAGAGTGGTTTGGGTTTTCCCATCTAATTCTCTGTAACAAGGCGTAAAGCATATTTCCCATAATTTTCCTACTAAAAAACTAATTTAACACAGGAGGGTTTTTTGTCCGTATTTGAAAATTGGGAATCAATGGTAATCAGCCCCCTTCACCTCACTCACACACACACACACACACACACACACACACACACACACACAGAGTACCCTTCTCTTTTGACCTTCTCTATACAAAACACTGACCTGCTTTCCCTCTGTGTGTACAGCTGACAGCTCTCGCTCACAGTGATTATCTGTCCTTGACTACCTTCTCAATCCCTCTTACTATGAAATGATCCCCTCAATCACCCCAGTACACACACAGATATGCAGCCACACAAACACACACACACACTCATTTAAGATGAGGTCGCCCCACCTGCTGCCCCACAACGCATGCACCTGTCTCATCCTAGGTTATATTCATCTAATCCTCCCTGTCCGTGTGTATAATAGAATTTCAAGAATCAATAATTATTTATTAGAACTTGACTAGATCCTGTTTTTATGTGTATGTGTGTGTGCTTACACGAGTCTATTTTGATAACATTGTACACCCCCTGCTGCCGCGTGTCACTGTCTCTCTCTGCTTGCTTCATGCTGAGAGAATGTGCAGGATTGCCACGGGGATATCTGCAGCTTTAATAGATGCAACGTCAGAAAACCCTGCATATAAGGCCACAGGCTGAGCCACTATGTTTTCACAGACCCCAGCAAGGCACGCGCTATCAATTGCTGTCCACACTGAGCCCAGCCTAATTCATTAGCTGATGACAGGACGGTGGATCAACATTGTCACTGTCATCTGGGAATTTTATGACTCATCGGCCGGGCGGGGAATGAACAGTTTGGAGATCACAGGCGTGAGCTTTGTGGTGTAGTGGTATGCTCTCTGCTGCACTCTGATGCTGCCAGGGATTAAGAGCATGATTTTCTTGATAAGGTCGAGGTAGATGGATTTATGCAATGTCATACGAATATGACAAAGTGGGCATCTGCTTAACCGAATAATATTTGGAGCTCAAACTGGGGAATGATAAGTGTAATTAGCTTCTGATACACGTTGAACTCCAGCCTCTCAAGCCCTGACGTTCCCCTTAAAAGGTGCCATGTGGAGATTCCTTCTAAACAAACAAATGCTTTGTTGTGTTGACATTCGGTATTACTCACCAAAACGCTCTGTGTGTATCCTTGAGGTCTGACAAACATGCTGAGTGCATTTCATACCCTATAAAACATTCACAGAGTGTTGTTTACATTCATGTTTACTGGCTGGCACTTCCTTTTCGCCTTTGTTGGTGCATCAACCAAGACGGGAAACCACCCATAAAAACTGCGCCCTAGTGTTACCAGGGGTCAAAAACCCGACAAGGTTCTTTTAAAGCTGCCTCAATCAATATTATATTTTTCATATAACAATGGAAACTTTCTTGTATTGATGAACTCAGTACAAGTCATCATCCTACTTTTCAGTTCCCCTTAGCTAAGCTCTGGCTCATTGTGCAACTTTACTGTTTTGCTTCAAAACTCAGCATCATATCTAGATGCAGCAGGCCAGTGTTTTTAGCAAAAAAGTACAACACGTACCCAGCACAAAGAGAGTGGCGGAAGATGTTATTGACTAGCTGACGAACATATTGGAATATTTAGAAGCTAAAGCGACAGATATTTGCCTTGCAAGTTGGTGAAGACCAAAACAGAACTAAAAAAAAAAGAAAGAATTAGGGAACTACTTGAACTTACATTTGTCCGGTTGCAGAGACAGGATTCCAGCTGAATGCTAATGGTCTTCTCCACCAACAGTATGGATGGAGCCTCTGGGTCCGAAAAGTGAAGCCAATGCGGAAGTGGCTTAAACTTGCATTGTTTCTTATGGCCATCAGGGGGTGAATCCACTGGTTGCAAAAAGGAGTCAGACTGTATGTAAGCTTATGAGAAAATATCCCTACTTCTCACTGGATTTATTTCCTTAGTAAACAATTTCTCAATGAGTTGATGATATTAATCGTCAGTTTCAGGTCTTCTTCAATACAGCATGATGTTTATTTTGTATATTATGGTCCAATTTTCTCAAATAAACAATAAAGCAGGGTATGCTTCAGGGAGGGGCTACAAGGCTACAAGTCGCTGCCACAGCGTCTTCTCGGGTTCTCAGTCAGATCCAATCCATATATCCCCCCCCCCCCCCCCCCAAACAAGATGATGACAGTGGGTGACGTCATGGGTGACGTCATGCGTCATGTTTTGATACACCACACCTTAATTCATCTCAGTACTCTGTTGAAGCTGTGTCATTATTATTCTGATTAAAATAGTAACACCTAAGATGCCATTCTTTATGGCTGCACTATACCGTTACCCTCTACATCTGTATTAAATATTCTGAGTTCAACTGCTTAACTTGTTCAAGACAGAAGTCTATTAAAAGCCTGTAAGGTCAGATGAAGAACTACAATCTTCAATCCTATGGATGTGATTCTGCTCTTTTCTCTGCTGTAGTATTTCCATCGAGGCTGCCATGCACTGGAATTTTCCTTTTTCACCTAACATCAGAGATAACTTTTTATGTTCAGGCTCGTGTTCCAACACAAGAAATAGTAGCGGAGGGTTACATGACTCTGTTTTGTCTCAGTTTTTATTTGTGCCAAACTTTATGTCAGCGTGGCTCATGTCGGCTCAAGGCCTAAATTAAAGAAAGGCTCAAATATGACTAAATGTGGTATTAAAAAAAAAGTTGTAGTGTGCATCCATCCTTGGTCGGGAGGGTTTATGCACCTGCCCGACTTCATTTACAGGTGTCGACTGATTCTCTCACTGGACGGTCACAGGGACTGACCAAGTGACCTTAACCTTCTGCACCCCAATGCCACATACACACACAGTCACACATACCCAGACACACACACACATGCTCCTACCCCCAGGGGACGGTGGGGCTGGTTCAGACCGGGACACAAAGACAAGCATTATTCTTCGACATCCCTTACACCAAACTGCTGGGCCAGAGGAGAGGGAGGAGGGAGGTTTCATCATTTTTCATAACATTTCATCATAATATTTGACAATTTTTCCTCTATTCTTTACCTTAAACTGAGTTGAAATGAGCTTACACGTCACACTGTATTTAATTGTTTGACACAGTGCTTTTGTTCAAATATAAATCTATAAAAAAAATCTCTGACATGACATTTTACATTTGCATATTAGAGTCACTTAATATCCTGGGTATGGTTTGGATTCAGCAGTCGGCCTCAGTGAAGGTGAAAGGGTTTAAAACAATGCATCAATCCGTGTTATGTCTCACTGTCCTGTCTGTGAGTTAGTACAGGGCAAACAAGGAAGTATCCCCGTAAAGAACGAGCCGGCGCTGTGTTTGCATTGCTTTCCTCTGCCTGGTGACTGATGGAAGACCAGAAGCCACAGCGAGGAGAAGCACTGGACTCGTGCATACTGTTCCCTCTAAACATCAACACACCAGTCAGACAAATGAGGCTTCAACTCCCCCCTTTACACTGCTCTGCTCCAGAGGCCAGAATTCACTCAACCTGGAGGCACAAGTCTCTGCGTTTGAGAGCGATTATCGCCAAATGTCATAACTGTGCAGACTGAGGCTGTGGTGGCAAATGATCTGGAATGAGTAGTGATGGTCAATGTTGGAGAAAACAAGGCTTGAATCCTCCGTTCACTTGATTTCTTTTTACAGTTTAGTGGCTGTTTTGCTCTCGCTCTTTCCTTTCAATTGTAACAATACAAACAACATCACATTCGGACTCATCCGGTAAAGGTCAAGTGCTTCAGCTTACCAGAACTCACTGATACCCTTGCTGGTGTGTTATAACGATGTGCCTCAAGCTTTTGTGGAACTAACTCCCTCTAGAGGTAATAAGATGAGATGCTGCTGCTACTTTGTCTGATGTCAACAGGGGGGTTTCTCTCTCTAAAGGATTACATTGGAATAGAAAGTGATGAGACCAATATTGTACTTCTGACCTCATTTTACAGTGTCTTATAAAATAGCTGCCTTGTGTTTTGTGGCTTAATCTCAAATGTCATAATTGAGAAAAATTATGCGACACACTGCCACATATTCGAAACTGCTCAATCCTTTACTGAAAGAGACATTTTCCTGGATTCATTTTAGAAGCATATGCATATATACGATGCAGTCACTGTAACATCAGTATCATTTGTACTAATCTCAAAAAATGTATCACCTCAGACAGAATAAGTAGCCTGTCACCTCTCTATTTGAAGACACAAACCAGTAAAAACATTTGGAGGAAAGGGAGTCTATGCAGTGGTGGACTGGAGGGGCATCCAAGAGGGCACTTTTGCGGCATCTTTATCCACCAGTGAGTCTATTGGTGCAAAATGACATATGACATGCGTTCATAACTTGTTTTTCCTACTTCATAACTGATTAAATCTGTCTGGGATTGTGTCCAGAATGGGTTTAACCAACTTAAAAATAATTATCAATGACTTTATTGATTGCTGTCTAATTTTATTGAGAAATAAATAATCCTGCTGCCAATTTTACTATGTAAAGGTCACTTTTAACTGCCTGAAAAGAAGAGTTCGGAGCAGGTGAGTCCTTTTATTTCAATCGCATGATTTTTTGCATTCAGTCCATAAACGATGTGCATTTAAAGCATCACTGGAAGCACAATGACAGACAGGAATTAGAGAGAAGCTACAGTGCACACTCCTAAACCCTGCTGAAATAACTTCAGTATGCTCTCTCTCTCTCTCTCTCTCTCTCTCTCTCTCTCTCTCTCTCTCTCTCTCTCTCTCTCTCTCTCTCTCTGACGCGGGGGGCTTGCCCTCTAAATAAACTTTGGAGCTCATAGGGGGAGAGAAAGAGAGAGACAGAGAGACAGCAGAGGGCTAAAGTCATCAGCCGGCCGGCAGGAGGGGAGTGAATGGGTCCTGCACGCAAAGCAGAAAAGCGCTGAAACTGCGAAGATTTACTTTTTGGATCAGTTGCGCTACCGCCGACCGCGAGCGAGAGGAGGTGTGTGTCTGACAGCCAAAAGAACTACGAAACCTTCGACTTTTTTTATTTTTTATTTTATTTTTTTTGTGAGTATAAGTGTTGGTCCTGCGGTGACTTTCACTTTTTTTGTGCTTTAGCTGATGCTGAGATGAGACCGAGAGCCTCAGCGCGTCTGGCACGTTAGGGTATCCACGCCGGGACGCACGGCACATCTCACGGGGAGAGAGGTCAATTTGGAGTTCTGCACATGGATATTATATCTCAAACTTTTTGAGATTGTTAGTCATGAATAATAATTCTAATCATCTTTTCTGACCTACACTGATGGTTGATTTTGCTTTCCTCCTGCGCGCACCGGATGAGAATCGAGCTTTTTGGCGTGTTTGTTTGTTTGTTGATTTATTTTTGGAGGGAATGTTCTTTATCACAGCACGGATAGCGGATCCCTGACTCAATCTGGCACATATCCTGTCCAGGATGTTACATTCAAAACGGCCCAAGTATCAATGGGCCACCGGACACTACACTGACCATATATCACCACATAGCTGGGGGTCCTGCTGTGTCTAAGAGGAATAATCTGCCCTCCGCGCTCTGCCTCCGTCTGGGGGGAAGAAACGGAATCTTATCCAATAAGTGATTTGGTGAACATTGACATTGGCTTTACGAGTCTCACCTCCGGGCTACTATGCAATTACAACTGATCTCCTTTGTTTTGATCATCTTGCACTGCATGGATTATACTGGTTGTCAGCCGCACAGCAGCTCCAGGCACCGGCAACATAAACGTGAGTAAAGTGCGGTGCGGTGCTGCCCGGTGTTCAGTGCTCACAGTCATCCCTGTTCTTTATGTTCTCTTGTCTTTTTAAATTCAGCATTTATTGCCCTGTTTTACCCAGAGAGGTTTTAAGTCACAGAAGTATCCAGTCGGATTTCTAGAATTTATAGAGAGACTCCAATATCCACTTGACGGCACGTTGTTAATTGGTCAGTGTAGTAAATTGTCTGACCTGTTCAGATAACACCGGCTCATGTTCCACTGATGTGAGTTTTCTAGATTTGACAAAATAAACTGCAGTTGCTGTTCTTTTCCCTCTTAATTAAGAACATTTAATTCACTTTTTGCAGATTATAAAAGAGTGATTTTCCAAATTAGTATTGATTAGTTATTGGACATATTATCACTAGTTTTCACACTAACAACGCTACTTTTCGTCATTGTGATTCTAGGAGTTTTATTCACTTTTTATTGCCCCGTGATATCTTCAGTCATTTCACCACCTTTACTTCCACTTTAAACATGTTTCCTTTAACGCTTAATTGGATGAATTAGTTGCTCTGCCTGTCACCTGAAGCCTGCAGTCGCTGCTCTCTGCGCTCAGTCTCCTGCTGGTTCCCGTCGCTCTCTAGCGGTCAGAGCGGCAGACTTCAGGCGCAGAGTGCGCACTGCTGCCCGGGTATCAGCACTGAGGCTGATCGGTGATCTAATCGATATTCACATCTTTTGTTCCCATATATGGTGAAGTGACCACTGTATCCAGTTTATTTCCCTCACACTGTCACGTTATGGAAACGTTTCCCATAATGGGAAACACATTGATGCCAGTCCCGAATTCAACTCATCTTCATTTGAAATCATGTCCCATCTTGTTCTTATTGCTGTTCAGAATCTGACTGAATGCATACTTGACACCGGGCTCCATCATACACAGCCCAGATGCTCCATACTGAAAACACTCTTAAGCCTGATGATATTTTATCTGCCATATATCTCCCTCAGGTCCAAGATTATGTCTCAGCTCTTGAGCTACAGCCAGCCTTCCCTTTTCCATGACACTATGAAATAAGTATCAATAAAGTATATTTTTCTGCTCTTCCTACGCACACTTTATCGCTGAGGGTCTCCAGATGTGCTCTGTGACTAAGTCTGTTAGAGGGGAGCAGATAACTGGAAGATTCCATGTATCACTTGCCAGCGTGGCTGAAAACTGTCTGCGATCTACAATAATAGACCCTGGAAGTGATGTTTTTATCCCAGCCACCTGGGGCTGAAACTCCTCTCTACATCTCCTTTACGTCACATGTAATCACAGAGATCTGTAGTGTGGACCAGCAGCAGGACAGCTTTTTTTGCTTGTTGTTAATATTTTCCCTCATGACCACCAGAGTGGACATTTTGGGGGGTTAACGGTGTGTTTATTATGCAGTTTTAAAGGGGGTCCTGGGGTTAACTTTGCTCTTGGCAGCTCTGTTCAGTGTAGTTTAAGTCAGACCTGAGGAAGCAAGGACTTTGCTTTTCAGCATGGCTGACACAGCCTATATAGATCTTATTTAAACTGCAGCAAACTGACATTTGAGACGTCAGTCCTAATGATAAAGGACAAGAAAAGGTTGATTATTCTCCCTTAAATATGTGTTTTTGCTGCACTAGTGAAGGATATACAGACGCTGTGGTGTCTGCTTTAAATCCTCCGCTGCATCAAGACACACAGATTCTCTCTTTTAAATGTTTATTTCCTCCCAAACAACATTAAAGAGCCTCTCAACGCAGTGTGCAAGAGAGGGGAGCTACTGAAAGACCTCCTGCACTTGCTTTCATAAAGATGCACTATATTGTTCTGGGGAAGAAATTTAATAAGAAGAGAAAGATCTTTATTGCCTCAGCAAACTCTCTTTGTTTTCATGACTGAATAAACTGAATAAACAAACTGACCTTCAAGGACGACACAATTTCACACTATTTTACTTTGTTTATATGTGGCGGACCCTGCCACATTTCTAGCTTCAAACAGTGTTCTGGGGACTGTATTTTCCTCGGCTAACAGCTTGTTTATTCAGTTTTAAAAATTAATAATTATATTAATTATATTATTAATAATAATATTTTTACCTCATTAATATTGTAAAGATTAAAATTCTGAGTTTGAATTTCTTCTCCAAAACTACATAGTGCACCTTTAAATGTATGCCCTGAGAATGAAAACAGTGTTACCGTTGTGCTTTTTGTCACATTTGAGTTTGTATCACAAATTTCTTTTATGGACTGATAAGGCTAAAAAAATTTACAACACACTCTCAACCATGATGTAACTCAGACGTAAGACAGCAATCCATCTCCTGAACTTCACATTTTACAGTAAGGAGTCAACATCTGACTCACTCAGTGTCCATTAATTGACGAGTGCTTCTAAGAATCCAAACTTCCTCCATGGATGCAGATATCCAACACTTCCAGAGATATCAGGGAGGATGGAGGGATTAGTTGGCGAAGGGGTGAATGAGTACAGAGGGAAAGAAGGGGGTAAGAGCGAGTTGGGAGTCAATGACCATTGGGTCAGCTGGCCAAAATTACCATGCAGTGACTGAACCCAAGCTTCCTGTGTGATGATGCATCCAAAAATGAAGGGATGTGGGTGCTAACAGTGGTAATTATATAGTTTATGAAGACGGGTCAGGTCAGTGGAAGGTGGGTTGATTAAAGTCTTGATTTAAAGCTGAGATAGACGATCAATAGTTGAGGCAAAATGTTTTTCCTTGTTCCACAATTCTATTTTCTCCATCAACCATCTGTTTGTGTGCAGGCATGTGAGTGTGTTTATTCATATGTGACTTTGCTGGTATGTTATGCAAGATACCACTGTCCAACTGAGGTTTTGTCCGCGTGAGCGCGAGGGCAAGGCCAAATTCCTGCTTCTTAAGACTTCTGTGAAACAGGGCAGCTTGGCAGGAACACATGTGGGCAAACGGACAGCAGTTGTAAAGATTGTCGAGATATTTCAAACAAAGTATTTGTGATCTATGGTAAACTGGCAGCTAAAACTCCCGAACTTAGAGAAGAAGGAAGAGGGCCAGCTTATAGCCTGTGGCATGAGATGTCAAGGCTGCAGAGAAAAAGCAATTCCTCGAGTGCTTACCGGGGTTGCCAATGCAGGCACCAATGAAGCACGGGTGTACAAGTGTGTGAAACACAGAACTTCTCTCATGGTTCTGTCATAGGTGTCACTCCTGGTGCGACTGTAACCTGCTCGTCCCTGACTTGATTTTCTCTTCCCCTGTACCACTTTATTGATTAAACTTAAATGACGTATTTCTAACAGAGGATTGAGTCAAACACATTCCCTCATTAAAAAGTGTTTTACTGAAGCATCAAGACCAGAAGCTAGAAACATCCTCTCCAAACCAAGCATCATGGAACCTGTCGTGTGTATTCGGTGGTTTTCTCTCAGAGCATACTGTACATCAGCATCAACCACCCAAACCCTCTGTGTTACACTTTTTGTTGACCTAAAAGCAATCAGATGATGATGAAAAGGCAACTGACAGTAATAAACCACACTGAAATTAGACACATCATTATGTTTTTAAATCATTACTTAAACACACTATCATTTTGAAATACACACATCGTAATTTAGCAGACATTAAAAATGTCAACATGTAATTAATAGGATTAAAACCAAGCGTGATCGTCATCCCTGGCAGACAAAGTCTGGTGAACCATCCCACAAATTAGTGAAGAGCAGAGGGATAAAAACCTGCTGTAAAATATATCAATACAAAATAAACACTACTGTACTTATGAACATGAACTGGGTTGTAAACTCAGTATAAATGGCTGTCATCTGCACAGCGGGTGATTACGCCTGAATACTTGTGAGCGTAAAACAATAACCCTTTATGATACAGTGACTCTCTGCTTTCTCTTTGTCAACAACACTTGGGGGAAATATTTCAACACTTAAAATAATATACTTCAATTTGTATCAGATGTGAAGATGCAGTTTCAGATTGTTTCCTCATTTGAAAAGAATTTCTGGGTTTCTATGAAGATGCTCTCTGTGTTTAATCAGTATGGTGTCTTTTGTTTTCTTAGAATATTCCTTGGAAAGCCGTCTTCTTTGTTCAGTGAAGTCTTTTTGTTACTGATGTGTGAACTGAAACTTCCTATGCAATATAAACCTGCCTAGCGTTACCACTGAAATACTGACAATCTGGGTTGAAATTTCTAGATTAAGTCACCCGCCTGATCATGATTTATTCAGGGTACCATCACAACCATTTATAAAAATCTAGAGCACATCTAGAGTCTAGTGTCAAAACTCGTAGGCCAGATTTTGATTGCTGGTGGCGCATTCTCTTCAAAAACTGAAGTAGATGGAGACAAAATGGCTCCATACAGCTCCCCCTGCGTAATCCAAGTCTCCTGAAGGCCCCCCAATATCCCAAACTAATTTGAAAAGATGTTATTTACACTTTTTTTTAAGATGAAATCCTCAATGTAGCTGCTTCGCTGATGCGTGAGCTCACCCTCGCCTAAAATGGGTGTACAAGCTTGGGCACCAACACCATCAATGGCGTAAATGTTGTAGGTTTTTTTTTTTATCAAATCGGGCTCCAGAGACTTGGATCATGCCAATTTATGTTTTTTCAGTTTTTTTTTTACAATATAAAACAAGTCCTCATCTACTTTTGTGGAATACAAAACCCGCCTTTTCATAGGTAATGACTGAATTTTCATTTTTAGGCGAACTTAGCCTTTAAATGTTTTTAGTGCTAAATGAGTTCCAGTTTTCCCGAAAGGCAGCCAGAGGGTTATTGTGTCCATCTTTGGCTCCAACAGCAAGGTGAATTCCTGCTATGAGCTTTGAAAGAGAGGGAGGCTGGCGTTGTTAGCATGGTATCTACAAGCACTTTCATCGTCCAGCACTGATCTATCGCACTGTGGCTTATCTAATGCTGTGATCTCTCTGAAGTTTCATAGTATAAAAAGTAATCTTAGTATTTTAGTCTCCCTGTTATGCCACTTGAAATTCATACTTCTTCATCTCCCCTGCTCCTGTCAAAAGAGATCCCTGGTGTGAGCTCGGGGTGCCAGCAGGGTGGCTGTCTGACCTGCTCTGACTACAATGGCTGCCTGTCCTGCAAGCCGCGCTTCTTCATGCACTTGGAGAGGATTGGGATGAAGCAGATCGGGGTGTGCATGACCTCCTGTCCTCCGGGCTTTTACGGCACACGCTCCCCAGAAAGAAACACCTGCACAAGTAAGCCAAAGACTGTATTTGTATAGTAGATGGTAACAGAATAGTCCTGGAAATATTCCTTGCACCTTGCAAATGAACATTATTATTATGTGTTATTAACTGTCCTCTGATTCAGTGCCCTCTCCACACAGTGTTTTACTTAGACCTGACAAACACAAGTACAAGAAGTCTAGTCGGTTCCATTCTTAAAATATATGTCCTTTCTCCATATACACCACTTGACAAGCAGCAGCTTCAAGACCTGCTTGTGAAATATGGCATTATGTATACACACAGTAGGTCTATGTATTCAAATACTGTAACTGAATAACTTGATACCTATTACACATGCTTCCGTTTAGTGACATGAAATTAAATCAAGTGTTGCTTTACTTCAAATCATACATCACAGTTCCCCCTGTGAGACATCAATCTGACTGCAGTGGCCTATATTCCTGACTGTATTCCCAGTGAGACATGCACGCACACACTGACACGCTGTATATTTAACACAGAGGACACACTCGATAACTTGTCCGGTTTAAATAAACGCTGCCGTTGGGTCTGTATCTCCCTTTCAGAGTGCAGGTCGGAGTGCGACTCCTGCTTCAACAAGAACTTCTGCACACGCTGCCGAGCAGGATTCTACCTTCACCTGGGCAAGTGCCAGGAGAACTGCCCCGAGGGGCTGGTCCGCAGCGACGCACAGAGGGAGTGTGTTCCCAGTGAGTGTTTAGAGTTTATCAGAGGCAAAGACAAACCCTTTATTTAACTCTTTTTACCTTGTATTTATCTCACATTAGCCTTCCAGAGTTTACCAAATGATTCTGCTGTCACATAAAACATGTTTACGTGTTAAATTTGGTCATTATATTCACATATTAACCATAATTCTCTCTTTGCAGAGTGCCCTGCTGAGTGTGAGTCATGTGTCAACATTGAGACGTGCACGCGGTGCCGGCCAGGCCTGTACCAGCTCAGCGGGAGGTGCCACCATGTCTGTCCAGAGGACTACGAGCCCAATGACAAACTCATGGAGTGCACAGCACAAGGTCAGTCCAGTGTCGAAACAATAACTAAGATGCCAGTCCTGCCATGTTTATGGCCTTTGACGCAGAACGGCTACAACTGGCAAATAAGCTTGTAGAAAAGAGAGTGACCCCATTTTGAACTTTAGAAAACATGTTAAAGATAGAATAAGTAACATTGCAGCATTAAATTTCTAAAAGCGACTCTACCTTGTTATATATTTAACAAGTTTTGTCCTTACATAATCTCACATTTTTCCAACAAAAATAATCAAGGTAATGGTGAGTTTCATTTGGTCACTTGTCATTCTCTGGGAAAACATCCAATGATACGTCAGACAGTGGGGAAGGAAGTCGGTGAACAGGACGCAATATGAAATAAAACTCTAATACATTACCTCATCCGTGAACATTTCGAGTCACGTCAGACTGAATTTCATGGGCAATGGTGGTTGTTTAACAATGAAGACAACAACTCCCATGATCCCATGCCACTTCACAACACCATCTAACTACTTTTGTCCTATTTTGATTGAGGGCCCCCAGTGGCATAAAATACAAACTTTTAACGTAAAATAACTCAAGTTTTTCCATTCTTTCTTCTCATTTCAGTGCACTGTGATGTAGGTGAGTGGAGCGAGTGGAGCCCCTGCTCTCGGTCCGGTAGAACCTGTGGCTTCAAGCGGGGGCAGGAGACCCGCACGCGACAGGTCCTCCAGTACCCATCTCCCTTTGGCAACCCCTGCCCCGAGATCTCAGAGATCAAAGAGTGCCTGGTCAAGAGGAGGAAATGTCTAGGTAAAGATAACGATAGTGATACTGTAGCAAAGCTGCAGTGTTTTTATGTTCCAGCTGAGTGTCAAATCATGACTCCAGATTCTTGTGATCCAGCATTTAAACTTAAAATGCCAAAAAAACACACATTTTGAAACAGGCCCAGTAGACAGTGTCCATTGTAGTTGCTGGTGTCCCATCACACTCTCAATGCCAACACTGAATTTGTGACACATGGCACCATTTCTCCTCTCTATGAATTCCAGACCTCGCTGCTTCAGCTTGTACAATCAGAGCTCGGCGTTCTTCCGCTCAGGACTGCGACTGTTTACTCAGAGGATTGTCATTGTGGTTAGAGTGAGGACAGTGGGGGGAACACACATGTGTGATGTTGCAATGGGTATGTTGTGTGTTTTCCCACGAGAGCTCTTTTTTAAACAGTAAAACCGCTTTCTCTGCTCCTAGTAAACAGGGAATAGCGTGATCATTTCTAATGAATAGAGTGTAAACTGCTTTAAGACGGGACCGCCTCTTTATAAAACCCGATGCTGCGGCGCATTTACGATCGCTTTGTGCTCTGTGTGTGCTGCGTGTGTGTGGTTACTGAGCTGGTTGGCGGCTACGGCTGGTTGTTTTTTAGCCTGGGCTCTGTAGTGTTAAATGACAGATCGCAGACAGGGTAGGAGGCTGAGATCCAGCCCCCTGGGGCCTCACACTTACAGAACAAACACTGTGTGCGTATGTGTGTGCATGTGTGTGTCTGTGTGCATGTGAATGTGTGTGTGTGATGCAGCAGAAAAGCAGTTGACTCTGGAGCAGAAACAGCCAGCTCAACATCAACATCCTCCCCCTGGGAGGCACGCGGCGACCAGGGGATCAGTATTGGTTTATCCCCACAGCTGCCAATACACACACACACACACACACACACACACACGCACACACGCAGACCAACACATGCACGCACAAATCCAGATAGAGATACACCCGCTCCATTTCAAACAAGTCAGACAAATGCACACTTGGGCACACCAAACACACACACATGCACAAAGATACACTCACATACCTTCTTTGTCTCACTAAAATAACTACACAGCCGCTGCTCTTGGTGGTAATTTGTGAAGAGAGTCAACTGGGTCGACGTGATTTGTAAGGCAGAGTATGAAATGTGCCCTCTGTCACCTCCGCTATCCCTCTCTCTCTCTCTCTGCCTCACTTCTATCTGTATCTCTCTCCTGATCCATTCCCCCATCCACACACACACACACACACACACACTCCCTACCACACCAAAGAAAACATAGACCCCCATATAAGCTCCCTGTTGGCGCTCCCAGTCAGTCGGGTCGGGGCCGAGACTTTAGTGTGGAGTCGACGGCTCTGTTGATCTAGACTGAGTCTGGTGAAAGGGGGGGTACTTAGAGAAGGGAGGTGATTGGGAAGAAAGAAAGAAAGAAAGAAAGAAAGAAAGAAAGAAAGAAAGAAAAGCTGAGCGTAGTCTCACACACTACTGTCCCTGTTTATCGATGTTGTCCCCGCTTGTGATTAGCCAGTTGCCTCAGCTCCAGGAGCATCTGCGGTGAATGAGAGCTAATTATCTGCTTCGGCGCGTCCTCTCTTCGCTGTTTACGTTCTGCACACGCTAGGGGGTCAGTGGTCCGACCTCAGAGAGCCCCCGGTAATCCTCCAACAGCCCTCAGACATTGATACGTCCTCCTCCTCCTTTTCTTTTCCTCCTCTTTTGCACTTTCTCCATTTGCCTTCTCCTCCCACTCCACCCTCTCTTCCTCCTGTTTTTCCCCTCGCTGCATCGTTTTACTTCTCTGCATGAGTCTACTAAGTTGGTCCGCTGCTACTCCTGCTGGTTGTACACACATGACTTATTTGTACTTACACTTATACATTTTGTAAGATCCTGTAAGATGTTTCTCCTATCTCTTGTTAGCTCTAAAAAGGGCAAATCTCTCCAAACCTCCAAATATAGAAATGATAAACAAGTTTTAAACTAAAACGTCTGTTATTTTGGGATAAACCTACTTGCTATGTTTGTTGAAGCCTCAAATTAACTTCAGATAAACTTAATGTGCGCACAGAATGAGGACTGTTTCATTGGAAGCACAATAGTAAGTGATCTTTTATCGGCCAGAATACATGTCAGCGCTGTAAGTTTCTACATTTCTTTCTTTATTTATGTTTCAATCTTCAATTTCAAGGGCTGGTTAGGTTAAGGCACAAAACACACTGGTAGGGTTAGGACAAGATCATGCTTTGGCTTGAAAATACCCAGTTTTGTCTCCACACACACAGCCAGAAAAGTCCCTACATCAATTTCATCTGTAATGCCCAGTTATGAGACTGGTCTAAATCATGTCATATAACTGTCCACAAGAAAGTGCAGGAACTATTCCTTGAAGTTTCGACTCAAGCCTGCAGCTGTCACAGCTTCCAGTTCCACGGAACCATTGCAAAATCACAACTTCCAGTTGGTCCTGACCTATGAATAATGTTTTGAATTACAGATATCACGTCAGAAAAGTTGTAAAACTGTAGGAAACATGCTGAGATGTTCAGGCGTGCAGAGAGAAAAACTTGGCTCTGCTCATCTGTTATCCACGGCTCGAGATTGCGAATGTTTACACACACATCCTCATCTGCCGCCGCCGTCTCTCTCAAGTTAATGCTGGCTAATTTGTCCTTCCATGGACCTGCTGTTCACCTCGCTATCTCTGTAGCCGGATAGACCGCGTGCCCTCTGCAAACCCTTTAACTCCCACACACACACATACAGACCCTCACACGGACCTATTACACACAGAGAAACATGCAGTTAAGCAAGCTAGCATCAACCAGTCAGTGAGGGGGGATTGATACACAACACACACACACACTGGCACACCCAGTGCCCCCCTCATGACATCCTGGCGGCCATGCGGCAGGCATTCCACTTGTGGGACAGCCCATAGCCTTTAATCCCAGCCTGGCTCCCGCCAAAAGCTCCCCGGACGACAGAACGCCTGCCATGGAGGATGTGCCACCATAAAACACACAGTTCTCCTCCAACCGCACACACACGCACACACACACACCTCCCCTCACCCTCAGTGCCCCTCTCTCATTTGATCTCTGTCTGTTTCCTACTCTCACTTTGTTCTTTAGTTCATTCAATACTCTCTCTGGATTGTTATTCATCTCTTCCACTCTCTCTTTCTCTCTTTCACTGTATGCTCACTCACTCATTGTGCCAGCACACACACACACACACAGTGTCTAGTGTCCCACCCAGTAAAGCCTGTGCTCTCAGTAGTTTACTGACTCCGGCCCTTTGTCAACGCGCTGCAACAGATTTCTAGAAGTTACATTACAGCCACAGACAATTCAGCAGATCCACACTAGCGGCTGTGTGCTTACACTGTGCAGGCAGGGATTTCAGGGCAATAACACAGGATGAAGAGGATAACACATTTCTACATACAGTACATTCTTCCTCATTAACTTAGATTATAGTAAGTGTTCTTAACTTGTACTAATGACAAATACTTGTCATCTGTGTGCTGAATGTGGCACTAATTATTTGTGGGATCTAAATTACAGACAAGGCTTTAATTGGATCCAGATTAACTATAATTTGAAACGAATGTCAATATTCATACTGTATTAATCAAAATAAATCTTTTAAAGCAGATCGAGTCCTTGTACAAATGACAGAATCTTAATTGGAGCATGCGGTGTGTAACATATATAAATACATAAGTGACAGTTTAAAAAGTGACCACAGAGATTTACAAGTGCTCTCTTATGTAACACCAGTATTCACCACTTGTGATGTTTGGTACTTACTTTTAAGAGGCTATTGCTCGACGACAAAATAGACAGTGCTCAAGGGCGTAAAATAAATGTTTCAGTCGCTTCACTTATGTGGCAGTTACATAGATGGAAACTACATCAAGGGAATAGTTTGGGAAATATGTTTATTTGCTATTTTAGTGAGAACTAGATGAGAAGATTGATGCCAGAGCCAGGAAACTTTAAGCTTAGCTTAGCTTAGCACAAATATTTGAAACAGTTAAGTGTTGAAAGATCAACAATACAGCACTTCTTAAGCTACTAACACACATCGTATTTTGGTTGTTGAATGGTGCAATGTGTCCCAATTTTGTTTAAAACATCAAAAATGAAAGTAAATCTCTTGTACCTCAAGAGAGGATAGTTAACAGCACCAACACTCCCTGTGTAGTCCGAGCTGCCAGTCCGAAGAGAGTCAGCTAATACAACTAGCTAAGAGTATGAGTATGAATGAGTTAGAGTATGAATGCAACAGGTGGCCAACTCTTAGATATTGCACCTTTAATCCGAACACAAACAGAAATGTAAAAGCGACATATTGTGGATTTATAGGGAGTTAACTGCTACGACTATTTACTGTCAACCAGTGCAGACATCAGGAAGTCATAAGAAATAACAATTACAGCTTTAACTGTGAGTTTGGAGGTGGATTGTTCAACTTTGGACGAGCCAGGACAGCAGTTTTCAGTCAGCTAAGCTAATCTCCGCTGGGCTCCAGCTCAAAACTGAACAGACAGACATGGGATTGGTATTGATCGTCTCATTTCACTCTTGTTAAGAAGCACACAAGCATAGTTGTAGGCATGGTTTGTCCCAAAGTGTCAAAGTATTCCTGGAAGGTATGTTGCGTAATTTCCCTTCTACAGCATTTACAGTAAGTCAACTTGAACCATTAGGAAGCCCTTAGAATAGTCTAAACACACTTGAAAAGCAATGTTGTCATATTTAGTTTGTTACAACATCACAATGACTTTTGAATTCAAATGATGCAGTATTATTGAATATCTTCATGGATGACAACATCCCACGCTGTACAAACCCCCTGAAATGCATACTTAGAAAATGATTCCAGTACCCTCCAAAAGTGTAAGTGATTTAACATGAAGTCATTGTTTAAATCATTTTGTCTGCAAAATGAGCCATGCCAAGTATTACAAAGCCTGAGCAATCCTAGTATGTTCACTTTCATTTCAGTTTAAGTTTCTGTTCAATGTTCAATTTTCAATTTTATGTTGTGATGAAGCAGTGCTAATGTACACGTCTTGACCGAAACAGGACTAATTGGTAATTTCCTTCACCGCTCTCTTAAAAGCTGTTCCACTTTTAATTAAGATAAATGAGGAAGTTTTTGCAATAAATGAAGCTATTTTATCACAGGTACCGATCCTGGTCATGAAATTACTCGAAGATTTTCATGTGTCGTCCCCAAAGCCAACCACTCATTCACTGCCAGTCTCAAACTCTTGATGACATTATTCATTATTTACTTTTGGGAATGTGCTAAATGTCTGTTGAAATTGTTCCTAAACCCTCCAAAGGTGTCTCATTTGGGGACCATTACACCCATGTCAACACACAGTTTACAAAACGCCCATCAGAAACTGTTCCAACTAACCAGACGCAGGTTGGTTTGATAAACACTCTCCTAATCATCTCAACACCAGCATGGATTAGGTTTCTCCTCTGGCTCGACAAAAGCACGGGGGCTACAGTATGACTAATCCACTGAACTTGTAAATAGTTGTAAATGGTGTCAGGACAGAGAAAACAATGAGAGCGAAGGGGACTTCCTGTGTTTATAGAGGACGGGGCAGACCCCGAATGAGTCAGTGCACCAGATTACTCCATCTATCTATCCATCCATCCATCCATGCACCCTCCTATCTTCACCATCTTTGATTTTGATTCCTTTATCAACTTATTTCTCACTGTAAAAACCATGCCGTCCCATACTGAGTTTATGCATCTCTGTCCACTTGCTGTCCCTTCATCATTTCTAGCAGAAAATTAAACACAGTGAGCAGGTACAGCTTGGTATTGCAGCCCAGAATGTGCGGGTCAGACGTGGCCCCTGGTCCAAGCAGAGCCCTGGCTTGATTAATGAGCAGACAGAGAGGATGAGCATAGGGGGCCGAACATGAAGCGGACAGGAGGGAGACAGAGGGAGAGAGAGATCTCTTTCTCTCTCTCGCTTTATCTCTCTTTCTCTCTCTCCCTGTGTCTGTGCCTACTGCCTACTTCAGCAGTTTCACAATCCCCCGACTGGCCGGCCAACCAGCCGAGCAGGCCGTGCTGCTCCGTTCCACTCACACATGAACAGCAGCAGTACAACAACAGGAAAGGGCCTCCTCTGCTTTCTTTTGCAGGTCCTGTCTCCAACCTCCCTGGGGGTGGATCTTGTTATTATCATTAATAACTGTAGGCCGAGCAGAGATAAACCTTCAGCATTCCAAAACTCTTGGTTTTGTTTATGAGATGGTGTTGCAAGAACAGATAAATTGGGGGTTTATTTAAAGGGTTTCTATTTTGGACAATGGCCTGCTCATCACAGGGAGAGGGCTGCTGTCTGTGAGTAAAGACTGCCATCTAGTGGTCAATACAGAGCTTGATGCACAGAGTAGACAATAGTGGTGTGTTCACTTTCCCTCAACTAGTGTTGCTACTTTTACTTAAATAGATTGTTTGACACATGGTGGCTTTCATTACTTACAGGCTGATGTACAGATTAGTTGAAGCTGAATCCTGTAAATCACACATCATATATATGTTACCACACTGACTTCTTCGTAATTGGTACTATCTGACATGTAGATCGGCTGTATTAATTGCTTTAAATCAGGAGTGCCCAAACTTTCTCCCGCAGAGGGTCACTTATTGTAAGGCATTGTTAAATTGCGAAATGGTACCAGGATCCCACCTGACTTCAAAGTTTCACTGTGCCCGCCATTCTCAGATTTCTCCTACATTTGTAAAGAGCATTTTCTCTTACAAAGGTAAAACAAAATCATTATTATTTACAGGTGCAATATGTAAGAATTTTCAATTCATAATTAGAACAAACAAGGGGCAACATTTCACCAGAGTTAGCGCTAAATGCTGCTGACAGTAGCTACCATTAGCTAGTTAACTCAGGTAGCAGTGGAGCTAGTGGTCCGGAGTGTGAGCTTGGAGCACCAGGGAATTGCTCACTCCATTAGCACGGGAGCTTTGCACCAGGTCAGAGCTAGTTGGTTAGCACGCTAACTTCAGTAGATACCTCTTCAACAGGATGCTTCACATTTTAGTTCATTGTCAGTTAATCTGTCCGGATTAATTGACTAGTTGTGTGGTCTATAAAATGTCAGAAAAAAGTCAGAAAAGGTTGGTAAATGTTGTTAAGTCTTTCCAAAAGATTGTTCAACTTATTTAGTTATAGAGGAGTAAAGAAACCAGAAAATATTAAAGTTTAAGAAGCTGAAAACAGATCATTTTGACTTTGTTTCTTAAATTACTCAAACCGACTAAACAATAATAAAAATTGATGACATCTAATCAATGAATCGTGCAGCTCTACCTGAGGATTAAGAATAACATTTTTAATGACTGCTTCACTGTAACTGTTGTGCATAGACAATAAAGTACTTTGTGTAACCTGATTAGCAGCATGTAAAGTTAAACATTTCCTCACTTAATACAGTACTACCTCCTGAAATTGATGGGGAGACAATAGCTTCATCCTCTCCTCCACTTGACTAATCTTTATCACTTCATTTCCTTGTCTTCCAGGAGTCCGGAGGAAGAACAAGCAAAGGGAACGGAGGAACCGCAACAACAGGAAAGATAAGGAGAACCAAGAGGTCCGACGGGAGAGGAAGAGAGAGAGGGAGCGAGAGAGGGAGAGAGACCTGGTTGAACGTGAAGACTCTGATAACAGGAACAAAACGGAGCACAGGCATCGCAGAGGCCACGACACAGACCCGGTGTCACCTGGAGACGGCCTTGTACAGTAGTGCTCTGGACAGACAAAGTCTAGCGCCAACCCACCCTCCTCCACCTGTTGCCCTCCCATTCATACTTCTCAAAAACTTCCCCCACCCTCACCCACTGTTCACCCCCCTCGACCCCTATCTGCGGGGGTGTTGCTGCTACCTGTATGATTTGAATATAATGTTTATGCACAAACAAGATGGGGCACATTCAGCCACAAGGCCTGGGCCACTACAGACTTTAAAAAGTCTTTTTTTATCTACCCTGTAGCCTCTACTCCTTCACTTCCACCACTGAGAGTGAGTCTCTATTGAAAAAGTGCAGGAGACACTGCTGAGACTGCTGCTGGGACTGAATAACAGAGAGAGCAAACGTCTGTGACTGTGTGGAGGACTGGCAGACAGACAGACAGAGACGTTCTACTATGACTGTGCTTGTTGATATGGTTATTTAATGGGGCCCCGGTACAACATTGCGCGTCTTGGTTTTTGAATGTAGATTTTTGCAACATTATGTAGAACAATTGTTTATTATTGTTGTTCCTGTTCTTTAGATCTCTTTATTTTATTTGGTGCAGAATTTGTAAAGAAAAAAAATGAAAAGTGAGTTTGCTATTGCCATCTTGTGACGTTTCATAATCACTGCAAATGACAGATGTAGGAGAGCCTGCATGCTGCAGATCCAAGGGTCAAAAACTGAAAACCATTAACATGTGTTCTGTGTGTCTCGGACTGAAGCTAGTTTTATCCAAATATGTGATAAATCTAATCTACTATTGTTTTTTTTTCTTTTTGTGTAAATGGAATCTGTGCTCTCAGTAAAGCTCCCTGACTAGGAACCAAAAGCACCTGTATGTCAAATAAAACTATAATGGGTTTGTATCTGCGTCTGTTATCTGTTTATCATGTTACTCCCATCTTGTGCAATCCACATGCTATAAACCATCTCGGAGTTGACAGAAAGTAGGAACAGTGTGCAGCTATCAAATGTTGAGTCAAAGGTTGCCGTGAGCCCATTTGGGTGTAGTGGTAGGGCATCACATTATGTAATATCTGAACATTTGTAAGGCATCTCTGAAAGGTCAAAAAGCCACAAAATATTCCATGGCAACTATTCTAACACGCCTACTATAACTTGTTCTTCAGCAGATATTGTGACTCACATGTATTTCAGAATAATCAGGCTACTGCAGTCCTTATTCTTCACGATTGTGCTTTTTGCAGACAACAGGCCCTTTTTTTTTTTTACAAACTATGAAATCTACCATGTAGCTACAACTTCACAGCAAGATATACATTCTAACTGATGTGACTCAAGTGTTTGAATCATTTTAATCACCTCTCTAATGTTACGTTGTTTGCATTTGAAAAACCTATATCTACACTATTTCAATGCCTATAAAGTTTGTCAATGAACCAGAACTGTATTGTAAAATGAAGGTGTATCATTTTGATCAAGGATTAACCTGCTTAGTTTCATGAAGTGTCCACAGTCCTTCACATTTAGTCAGTTTCAAGCTTCAAGCCAAATTGTTTTTGTATCATAAAAACAGAGAAATAAAGAATCATTTTCTTAAAGCTAAACTTGTTTATTGGTGGAGTAGGTACTTTTGCCCATCAGTAACATCTATGTGCATCAACAGGTAAGATGACAGTATTTCCCCTCATTCATTCGGCAGAGAAATGTCCACTAATGCAGACTGTACATGAAAATATATGAGATATTGTTTCAGTTTGACATTTGCAAAATATAGTCAAGTCACAGTACAGTATGTACACAAATCATAAGTGCAAGGTAAAGCCATGTTTAAAAAAGTAAGGGACATGTTACACAGGAAAGATGATCACAGTTAAAACCATGATTTCTGGATCAAGATGACCCTACTGCTTTAACACAAAGAGGAAACACTGTGACAGATGTATAGATTTACCCAGATGCTTTTTAAGTTAAGACGCAACAAAATATCAATCACAGCGCTTTGTTTTCAACTAACTCAATGCCCCCAGTTCACTTCATTTTAGACACAAAATCCTCGCCCTTCTTGATGGAGGCCTTCAGCTCATCCATGGCGTCAGCCACCAGCTTCTCCTCGAAGGCAGACAGCTTGCCCAGCCCGAGGTTCTTCTCTATGCCGCTCTTCCCCAGGAGGATAGGTGTGGAGAAGTACTTGCACTCCGTCTCCTCGGACCTGACATAGGCGCACTCCACCACACCTTCCTTTCCATTCATGGCGTCCAGGACGGAGAAGGTGAAGCGGGCCCCAGCGTAGGCCATGGAGAGGGTAGCAGATCCAGCTCCGGCCTTGGCCTTCACCACCTCTGTGCCAGCCTCCTGGATCCTGCCAGTCAGGGCAGACAGCTGGTCAGCAGGGAACTCTACCTTTGGTGTGCACTGGGAAATGAGGGGAATGATGGTCTTGCCAGCGTGACCTCCAATGACTGGGACATTAACACGAGCTGGGTCAAGGCCTTTAAGCTCTGCAACGAAGGTGTTTGCCCTGACAATGTCCAGAGTTGTGACACCAAAGACTCTGTTGGGGTTGTACACTCCATGCTTCTTCATGACCTCTGATGTAATAGGGATGGTGGAGTTGACAGGGTTGGCAATGATGCAGATCATGGCCTCGGGGCAGTTGCGGGCGCAGGCATCGGCCAAGGTGGCTACAATGGTGGCGTTGGTGTTGAAAAGGTCATCACGAGTCATACCTGGTTTTCTTGGCACGCCGGCGGGGATCACCACGACGTCGCAGCCCTTCAGAGCAGCATCCAGCTGGTCGGGACCCATATGGCCGGTTACATGGGCCCTCGTCTCGATGTGGCTGAGGTCTGCAGCCACTCCGGGGGTGTGAGCGATATCGTACAGGGAGAGTTGACTCACCAGGGGGCTATTCTTGAGGAGCAGAGATAGCGGCTGGCCTATGCCGCCTGACGCTCCTAGCACCGCCACCTTGGCGTTGTTCTGGGAAGAGGTGGACAGGCTCCGAGCGAGGCTGACGGTAGGTCTGACGGCGCGGGAAAACATTTTGTTTCTGTGACTTCTTTTATTACTTAAATGAAAACAAAAGTACCTGAAGAGCCCCTCTCCTCTGTGACACCAACGTCCTCTAGCCACGAGCGAACAGGAAGACTGCTAACTGACATGCGTCGAGGATATGGGGTAGTCGTGCGATGTTACGTCAGATTGCGTCAGCGCGTATTGTTACGTCGTCGTCTTTATTTCAGCCTCTTTTTTCGGAGGAAAACAAAGCCAGTTAACACTGGAAGTCGGTAAATTAGCATTGGAAATCAGCGCCGTTACACGAGTTATAACTGTACAGCTGACCAACACAGCAAAATACAACGGTACGGTACGTACGCAGTCGTTGCCTTGTCTCCGTCGCGTGAAAATGCTCCTCCTAGCTGTTTATGTCGCCATGCTAAAATAAGCTAGCGCCGTCAGATGAACTCCGTCTATTTGCTGGAGTCAGTGAGCTGCCATCAGCCTAGCCAGCGCTAGCTACAACAGGTCTTATTGTTATGGTCGCTTTGCCAGTCGAGAAATCCCTTTGTAACGTTACTGTTTGACTTATTTCTGTACGTGTAACGCAAACATCAAACTGCTTTCTTTTTTTAGCTGCCTCGCTATATATCTGACGTTAGCTAAACTAGTTTGCTTGTAGACTGTCACCAGTGAATGTGAATATTAGATCGTTAGCTGTTGATTTGACTCGAGTAACGTTAGCTGTGTTCATCACAGCCCTGTCATAAGGCCAGCTGGGTTAACACAAACTTGCAACAGTGAGCTGACACAGTTCACTACTTGTAGTCAGACAGTTAACAGAGCAGCCTTTTGTTTCACAGACTTATGTAAAACCCTTAAGGTTTCATTTCAGTCATAGCTAAGTGAATTAACGCTAACTTGTAGCTAATCCGTTTTAACATCAGGCTTTACATGCAACCTGTTTGTTGCCTAAAGCAAGGTTGTCAAATAATATACACATAAGGAATAGGTTGATATTGTGTGTCACAATCGTACTTAAAATCAGGACAGTCTGAAAACAAATGCATTGTCACCGACTTCTCTTTTCCTTTTGGCAGTGGCACGTTTGAAGGTCCATCAGCTCTCCTCATGATACATCAGCATTAAGGGTATTTCCAGTAAGTATTATATATCATGTCTGTCAGCCCTGTTCCAGGTCGCAGGTGGCATAAAGATTAAAGTATTATTTGATATTTGTAATTGTTAGTTTGACTTTTTGGAATTGCAATTGAGTGTGAAATATGATCATGACACCAGCAGTAAAATAAAGTATTTTTATTGCAAATGATATACCTCACCAGCCAAAATCATCACTATCTTGAATACTAATTTCTCCTTTTCAAAATGAATAGTGTTGACGAAAGAAAAGAATCCTAACATGCTTACTATAACCTGTATTTACGATTGTCCCTTTTCCTCAGTACTTCCTAAGGATGGCTAGTTGTGGGGAGGTAGACCACTCTGTTAGCTCGCTTCCATCCAGTAAGAAAGGAAGCAACAGTGGTGGTGGAAGTGGGAACAGTGCAGAATCATCATGCTCTGGCTCCAGCAACTCATCCCCAGCCCTGTCTGTACCGGAGTGTGCCATCTGTCTGCAGAGCTGCGTCCACCCAGTCCAACTGCCATGCCATCACGTCTTTTGTTTCCTGTGTGTGAAGGGAGCCTCCTGGCAGAGCAAGCGCTGTGCTCTCTGCAGACAGGAAGTGCCGGATGACTTCCTGGAAAGGCCCACGCTTCTCTCTCCGGAGGAGCTGAAGGCATCAGCGGGAGGTCGGGGCGGGGCGACAAGTGACCACGCCTGGTATTATGAGGGCCGTAATGGTTGGTGGCAATATGACGAACGAACCAGCCGCGAGCTGGAGGACGCTTTCTCCAAGGGCAAGAAAACAGCCGAAATGCTGATAGCTGGTTTTTTGTATGTAGCCGACTTGGAGAACATGGTGCAGTACAGGCGCAACGAGCACGGTCGTAGACGCAAGATGAAGAGAGACATTTTGGATATCCCGAAGAAGGGAGTGGCGGGACTGCGTTTGGACACTGAGGGTGTTACTGGGGCCATTGGGGCAGCAGGTCGAGAAAACTCTGCTGATGGGGCTGACACCACAGTAGCAGGAGTGCAGCAGCAGGTCACAGGTATCCCGTCTACTGTCACAGCCCCTCCAGCCCCTGCCAGACCTCCCACCTCCCTCGGTGGACAGCCTGGCAGCAGCAGCAGCAGCCCCACTCTGGAGGATGCTCTCTCTCAGCTGCAGATCAGCCTCAGGCCCACACCTCCTCAGGAGCGTGCAGAGGTGGGGGAAGGAGAGGAAGAAGACGAGGAAGAGGAGGCCTCGCCCTCAAGGTCCTCCGATCCTCACACCTCTGTGGACGAGTCTGGCTCTGGAGACTGGAGCGACGATGAGGAAGAGGAGGACGAAGAAGAAGAGGGGGGAGATGGAGAGCGCGTGGAGCCTTTGGAGGGGAGGCCACGGAGGCAAAGACTGAATCCAGAGGACAGAGCCCCTCCCGGCGCAGAGGCCGCCTCTCCCCCTTCTTCATCCAGTAGCAGTGGAAGGTCCAGAATGCCCGATGGCCAGTGTACAGTGACTGAAGTGTGAAGTCATCATCGAGCCCTTCATCACCAAATGGCTATGTTCCATTTAATTAATTTATTCCTCACTGTATGCTGTCGTTCACTCTGTCACGGATGTGGGCGGACTGCTTGATACAAGAGAAATCAAGTGTAACATACTCCATGTTTTTAGGTAAACAACTCAAATTTAGCAATCAAATTTGGTGCCTCTGTTGGGCTCACAATGATCTGGATGTATCTGTGCGATTTTGTTTTGTCTGTCTCAGCCTGTCAATAGAGGAAATGTGGGGTTTTATGTTCTAGCACTGAGACAGGAGGTACAGCTTGGTAAACAGCCAGATGGATACAGCATGTTGTTGTGAGCCATTAAATCTCAGAATTGTCTCTCCAGCACATCATGTGAGATGTCAGACTAATTGTCGTGTTCAGCTGCTATCAGTCTGCTCACATTCTGCCATTTGATTGCAGGATTCTGTTCTTTTTAAATTCCAGTAAAGTGGAGGTTTAAGAGGTAAAAGTGGCTCGTCAACCTGCTTCTCCCTATCATAGGTGTTCTTATGTTGAAACATATGATCTAATACCCAGAGGGTCTCTGGGAGGCTCAGCGAGATCCTTGACGTTGGAAAGAGAAAGCATAAATGGGGATTTTAGTCCAGGAAATGGAACTGTGTTCTTTATCATTATCATGAACGGCTGCATTCTAATCATCTACACTTTTAACTCTCTCAGCTAACATAGCACGCAGAAAAGGGCTTGTTAGAGCTCAAGTCACCTGACTACTCTTGCAAAGAATCCTTGATAACTTGTTCCCAACCTCCACCCCACCTTAATGATTTCCTTCCTTCAGATTCAACTGCTTATGAAGCCTTTCCTTTAAAATTCTCAAATGTAAATGTTAAACTTTTGGAAGTGTGTCGTTTCAGAGCAAATTGTTGTTTGAACATCTTTAGGTTGCTTGGATAAAGAAATGAAACGGAAGTACTTACTGACGCTTTTAAGCCCTGTGAGTGTTTAAATTCCACACTTAATGTGCTTCAACATAGTAATGTAACTCAGGAGCCTGCAGGATTATCTGGCTACGTGCCTAAGGGGTTTGATTTCCTTTAAGCTGCTTGCTGAAATTCAAAAATCTATATAAATTACAGCTGCTGTTACAAACGAATATGTGTAATAGAAGTACATATCAAATTTATTTTAACCTCTCCAAGCTTAAAATAATTGGCATTTTAATGTGAAGTATCAGTGTTTTCCTTTTTAAAGCTGTTGAGGCCTCTGCAGCCTCATTAGTATTCTTATCGTCCCTGACCAAAGTATTCTCAATTGGTGTTTCTAAAGTTTTTGTGAATTGTGCATGTTCGAAGAGAGAGTTATTTAAACACTACTGGTCAGCAGGATGTTGAAGAAGTGATATTTCTGGGTTGAGCTTGAGTACATGTTTTTAATTTGTTTTTAATTTGTGTTTGTTTTTGTGTTTCTTATGGTTGTAAATCCTCCTCTGTACGATGTCTGAGGCAGTAAGAGAACAAGAACATGCCATTGCTATCGGTCATCCTCAGAGATTTCAAGTTCTGTTATTTTTTTATATTTCTGACATGCTTACATCATCAGCTCAGTCTTAGACTTTCCATTCTGAAGAATAAAGTTTGTGTAACAGTTTTTGCTTGGCAACTTTTTTGTTACATTGTTTGTAATTTAAGAATAAATTGTGTCATTTCATCATCCTACAAGGATAATCTTTTTGTGCTCTGTGTCTCTAATCATTATTTTTGTGGCTTCACATTTTGCTGTGGGATAGCATGCATGTTTTTGCTTTAAAGTATATCTGTCTTGAGTGTTACATAAGTAGGACTATCAATGGGCCCATTGTAAGTAAGATTTGACCCCTTTTTTCTCCACACTACAATCTGAATGGATTTTTCTAAGGGGGGGGAATCAAATTCTTTTCACTGGATGAGGGACTGAAGCATTCAGTATCTGTTCTTTTCATAACATAGCATCAAAAATAAGACTTGGACGAAGCAGGTGACACATGGACAAGAAAGAGCAATTACTAATCCGTAATGTCCACACAGCCTCCTCTTTTTCATTCACCATGTAAAAAAGTCTTTATGTACTGTATATCCAGTAGTGGAATGTAACTAAGTAAATTTACTCAAGGTACCTGTGCTTGAGTCATTTCTTTTCATTACACTCTCACTTTTACTCCACTACATTTCAGGGGGAAATATTGTACTCTTCTCTGAATTTATCTGCCAGCTTTAGTAACTAAAATTAAGGTTTTTACACACAAAACATAAAGAGTTAATAAAATAGTCACAGGGAAGATGTTTCTGCATTCAGTACTTTTAACACTTAAGTACATTTTCCTCATTATACTAGCATACTTTTACTTAAATTACATTTTCAGTGCACAACTTTTACATGTAACAATGTTTCTATTGTGTCATATTAGTAAATGTACTCCAGTAAAGTGTCTGAGTACTTCCACCACCACTCCGTATATCATAACGAGGTCGACTCTTGTCTTTCCCTCACTCACCTTGTAGCTGTTTGGTATTCTGTCCACAGCAGCTATCAGCACTCCAGCTGGGTGTCTGGCCAGGAAACATGACCTCTGGAAGGGGAACCAGAGATGACGACCTGGCGTCCTCCGGGGACCTGTCCTGTACTTGCCATTTCAGTCTGTTCACGCTTGTGCTTGCAACACCTAATTTGCTGTGTGGACTAATTTTGAATGTGCAATGAAAAATGAGCTACAAATTGGTGCCAAACCTTACAAAAGAAATCAGTATGTGTACTTCAACTGTTTCTTTTGGCCCTGTGCTTCAGCTTTACATGCAGTGATGAGAGCCACTGTACAGAGTGCTGAAGAGCAGCCAAATAACGCTCCTACCTACAGCTAAAAAAGTCCAGATAGAACAGAAATAGAGGGATCGGGGATGATGAAGGCCAAATAACGAGCGCATCTGAAGGAGCTGCCCAACTAACCTACAAAAAGATAAAGGCAGAAGTGCAGCAGCGTTACTCTCAATCCTGCAGACAGATGCTGCTGCTTATACAGTACCTCATCAGTATCTGATCTGTATGCTGCTGCGATGTGTCTGCTCCAGTTAGGATCAGCCTGGCACGATCTGATCATTACCATAATCCCATTTTCAGGGGATCTGGAGGAAAGACGGTGTTCGTTTGCTTCACCGATGGGGACAGAAGAGATTTAGAAGATGGAGAATGTAGTCCTTAAGGTGCTTGTTTTCATCCAGACTGAAAATACCTATTAAATCATACCCCACAGCATATTCCCTGTTTTATTACATGTGCTTTAATTAAGAGGATAACTCTAAACATAAGCCTTCAATATCAGGAGTTCTGGAGTACTAATGAAAAAGATCATTTCTCGGGTCATCTGACACTGCACCACAACTGATAACTGTTTGCTTATAAACAGGAGGCTCCAGTCACTAAACTATAACCCCCAGTTTTTATTTATAGTGTTAATTCAGTTATATTTAGTTTCAGAGTTTATTCAGAGATAACACCACCCTCATCCCATCTTGTCCTGCAGAGTTATGTTCGCACATTATCAGCATCATTGTTTATGTATTTGTATCTCAGCACCCACAGAAAATCTGCAGGTCCTTCTTAGCCTCAGTTTTATAAAAAAATAGGCCCTAAAAGTGATTAAGTTTGAATCTCTAGGGTCTCAATTGCCACAAAGGTGTTATCCGATTTCATTTACCCATTTTTAGACTTCTTTTCGTCAAAAAGAGTCAGTCTCCTCTTCTGATGTTACAATCTTTAAACCTACCACTAAACCTAATACTGTTTTTTCCTTTTTCTTTATACTTGTGCTTACCTGTTGGCAAATTGTTGATTAACATAACTCACTCTAATAACCATAGTCCTACATCAAACCTACTTCTGCATGGCATACAGTATCTACTACATAACTTTATACTTATCTGCAGTGCTTGAAAAGGTTTTCCCAAAATCATGTTAAATCTAGTTTAAAATGATCTTGAAAGGTCTTAAAAAAAATGTGTCTCATACCTGTAGAAACAATGGCCTACTCTTGGGATAAATAGGCATAAAACCAAAAAGTGAGACAACAAAACAAAACAAACCACAACATGGTTAAGTTTGTAGTCCTAACTAGAGGAAAACTGATATGTAATGGAGGCAGGATATATATGTTTTATCGTTCAAAATAATCATTCACTATGAATTTAATTGTAATAGATTACCCACAGCATATTTTTCTGCGATACGTCTGTGAAAAAAAAAAAAAGTTTTCATATCAGATCATATCACCGCTGTCCAGTCAAAATCACATATCTCCAAATTTGGTGTTTTTGAATTTTTTGATGAAAGTGAAGGAGGGAGTGCTCCTTTATGAGTTGAGACAATTCTATTTCTAAAGCCAAACAAACCATTTACAAAGTCACTGAATCATCTGAAAAATGCATTGCCACAAAGCTGAAAAGAAACATGGCTGTTTTTCTTAGCTCATGAAAAGATTTGGAGATAAGTGGTTTTGACCTGACAGCGACAATATCAAAAAGCATATTTGCCGATACCACAATATATGTGAGTGGTCAATATTGATATATACCAATATACTGTTCAGGCTCTAGTCCTAACCAACAACGATAATAAAAAGTACTTGTAAACGTCTTCAGAACAACAAAGAAGTCAGTTTATTGATGTTGATCAAGAGTCAAGGACAGAGCTTTCCAAAAGTGTCTTGGCTGATCTCAGCAGTTCTTAGGAAAGTGAACACAGACGCTCATTTGTGTTTGGACTTGCTGGCCAGAGCCTGCAGGTTAGCCGGACCGCCCCACACCGTCCCAAACACATCCTTCTCAGTCCTCAGAGCCTCTGACAGGGGGAGCTCTCTCCCTGACAACACCACCTTCTTCACAGCCTGGATCACCGGGGCAGGTCCTTTTGTGTAGCGACTGAGCCAGTCTTCAGCCTGCTGTAACTGCGTCCCTGCACCCTCCTCTGCCTGGGGGACCTCCAGGACTGCATCTGCCAGTCCAATCTGCAGGCCGAGCTTGGGGTCCACTTTCACTGCACCACCCAGCAGCTTCAGGGCATTCTGGCTTCCGACAGTGCGGACGAGTCGTGCAGCGCCGCCCCAGCCTGGGACCAGACCCATGTGTTTGTGGACAAACTGGATCACACTGCCGGATGCCATCAATCTATGACACAGAGATGACAGACAAAAGTTAGATTATTAACACACTTCTGGATGAAAGATGTGTTTTCTTTCATTCACCTGGATATAAAGACATTACCTGAAATCACAGGCAGTGGTGAGTTCTGCACCACCTCCCAGCGCTCTCCCCTCCACCAGAGCAACAGAGATCAGAGGCAGCCTGCACTGAGAGAACAACTCTGTCAGCATACTGTAGTGCACCTTACAGCTATGCTCCAACTTTTAGTCTGCATCAATACTTACTGGAGTGGTACAGAGGAAAATGAGAGCCCTTACCTGAGTAGTCTTGTCAGAGCGTTCTGCATGAACATACACATCTTCATCCCGTCCTACAAGAATTTAGAAACATTATTTAAAGATATCCAGGCAACACAAGAGAGGAACACCAGCAGAGACAAAGGTGGAGTACAGGGTTAGAAGGATTTATGGCAGTCAGACAGCTACAGCGAAAAGAGACTGTCATTAAATCTGCCTTCCTACCTGTGGGTTGGATATCGCCCTGACAGCGTTGAGGTCTGATCCAGAGCAGAAAGTTCCAGCAGCACCCTGAACAATGAGGCCTTTACCGTCTGTCCAGCTCTCCAGCTGGCTCACCCTGTCCTCCAGGTCCACCATCATACTGCCTGGAAGGAAGGACAGGATTCTGGGCAAATGAGTTTCATCCCGAAAAGTCTGCACTAGTCACGCTCAGGAAAGTAAACAGTCTTAAATGTCACCTTACCGGAGAAGGCGTTCATGCGGGAGGGGTTGTTGACGGTGAGCACAGCCACACCAGACTCCTGTTTGAGCAGATCAACGGAGCCTCCAGGAAAGGCCTGCAGCTTCTCTCTGATCTCGTCCTGGTTGAAGTCGTGGATGCTGGAGTGCACACAGCTACTGCTGTGTCTGTGCAGCAGCCTTGGAGGAACATTCAGACAGTTTATTATAATCAGTCAGTCAGTCAATATCAGGGTTCCTGCACCTTTTACAGTCACATTCAAACACTTTTCAAGCATTTTCAGCGAGCTGACACATGCACATGATTTTATATTTTAGAAGCCTGATCTAAAGAGGATATTTAATGTTTACTACAGTCTTTTTGCTGTTCTCTGCTTCTAGCCAAGAAAAGTTGTATTTTGTCCATACTGTATTGTATCAAAGTATTCAGTATAATGACAGCACTAGTATATATACAGATATGATACATTACCAGTCGATGCAAGTAGAATTTGACAGCTTTTCTTTACACTGTTGTTCTTTACATGATTAGATGTTTGCTTAAAGATGAATTATAAATACATTAAAATCTAATAAAATTTAAATCTAATTAAAACCTAATAATATTTATCATCATCATGAGTCACAGTCAGAGAAGTTATTGCTTTCCTTAGATCAGCATTTCACAATCCTCAGCACCTCAGAGGTGTTTTTTAAGTAGTCAGACCTGTCTATGTTTGTGATTTGTGAACAAATAATGTAGATCCATCTCTGCAGGCTTGATGTTCCTTTATTTATGACCTTATTTACTGTCAGCAGCATGGTGATAAACAATGCTGGATAGACTCCCTCACCTGGCCCAGGCTCCACAGCTGCTGCTGCTCCCCAGGAGCTGCCGCCTCACTGCACACAGGACCATCCTGCAGCAGCATGGAGGAGGAGAATATTTATTATTAACTTCACTGGGAGGAAATTACTTCACACATACTTTAGTTAGAAAGTAGGTGGGAACATGTACATCCAGCCACCATGTCTTCATACTTTTCTAGTTAAAAACACTGCAACAAACTATTCAGTACAACCAACACATCAAAGTTTTGAATGATTTTGTTTTTCAGCAAACCATTCCATCTTTTTACTTGGAGACTAAATGTCAGACAACGTTCAAGTGTCCCTTTCTGACGTTCATACGTGCGCATACATGAATATATGTCGTAAAACATTTTTTAAATATGCCTCGACGATAAAAAACAAACCATTTAGCATCAAAGAAGCTAGCACCAACCTTGACAGTCGTGTGGTGTAACTCTTAAATCTGTCCCCCTGGAAACCAGAGCTCTTCTTCGGCAGTACATAATGGCGACACATACATGTAGTTCCTCAACGTGTCCACAGGGGGGCGGAATAATACCGCCACGCAGCAAGTATGATTTGGATCATGACCTCTTGCACAAAGTCAAATTAATATCCATCCGTTATGCAATCATGATATTGGGACACATGTGTTTTACACAACACTTAGCTATAATTTATAGTTCCACGTGAAGTGTAATAACATCCATCAGTGGCAGAAGCCCTGCACAGAGATCTGCTCTGTGTCTGTCACACCCCGTAAACACACTGAAGAACTGGCTCTACACACATGTCCTTATTCAGTAGTATTGACAGAGGACTTTGAATAAGATACACAAGTCATAGTACAGCACTGGCACAGGCAGCTGACAGTTATATTAACATGGCCTGTTGTCAAAATAGGTTTTCATATTACTGTGTCTGTTTAACAGCAAAATAACAGGTTCTGATTCAAGCCCTGAAACACCTTTCTCTTGACACCAGTGAGCCTGTGGCAGCTTCCAAGTCTGACACTGAGTCAACATCTTGTCAGAGAAAAGCCTGCTGGGACATTTGGTTTAATGTGAGGCCAAGCCAGACAACCAAAAGGCAATGCCTTAAATTAAATGAATAGGCACTAAGTCCTTGTGAAAGGCTTATTAACATTATTATGAGTTAATAAGACTAAATGTTCATGATCAGCATCAAAAACAAGATTATTTAAGATTATAAAACATGTTTACACACTTTAAAGAAACTTGTTAATGGTTTATAGACTGCTTAGGAGCTCTAATAAATATGAGTTTATGCTAATTGTTTATAATTACACTGCAAACTACAAACACATTTATCGAGTTGAGATAGCTTGCCTGTTATGTCATTGTTAAGCATTTAACTGAGCTTTTTTGTTGCTTTGTTATCATTTATACTCACATACTTTATAATTTATTTAGCAGTTAACTTTGCTTTTTGCAGTTACCGGATCCAAAGCAAAAACAATGCCTTATTAAGGTTAATAAATTATTTACAATGCACTTATTAAGAGTAACTATGCTTTTCTCTGCTCTTCCATCTGGAAGAGCACTACATGTCGTCAATGTTGATAACATTAATAATGATAAATATAATCAACATAAACAAGTTTGTGTTTATTATGCTGTTTTTTTTACATTTATCAAGTCATATTACCACTTAAAAATGTCAATAAGCATCTTATAAGGACTTATAAGCAGGGTTGAGAGGGTTACTTTAAAAAAGTATTGTATTGTATGTATTCCTATACAGTTACTAATTACCTGTTATAAAATGTAATCAGTAATGTAATTCAAGTATCATAATATTAAAATAATGTAACGTTGTTTGAGGAATGGTCTTGTTCAATTCCTCCTTGAAACGTGTAATATCATACCAACAGGGACCAGCACCTTTCTGAGGGGCCATAAAAAGTGTGAATTGCTCTGGGATCATAATACTGTGCAAACACAGACAGTGTCATAAACTACTGCACACTTGTTGGCATGTAATTAAAATAATTTAACACAAGTTATTTTAAAAAAAAAAAGTCAGACCAAGACATCAGCATAAATACAATCTGTGTACAAAGGAGACAGGAAGGTCAGATAGGAGATAAATGATATAATTACTGAGTGAGAGTTAGAGATGAGGGCGTTCAGACAGTGAGACAAACAGGCATGAGCAAAACAAAAACAAGAGGATGATATAAAGACAGAGAGATGTGCAGGAAGAGGAGGGAAAATGTGCCAAAACAGAGGGAGGCTGAGACACTTCCTGTCCTGTGGTCTGATCTACGGCTACTGGGAGCATAAATCTATCCGCACATCCTCTACAGCCCTGAGCATATCTGAGAAAACAAAGTCAGGAAACATAATAACATCTGTATAAGATCCACTTTGGAAGCAGGTTGTGTCACAATACATTCAAATGAATCGCTCATGTTAAATATTCTGCACACACCCTTTATTAAAGTGCAATTATTTACTTGTATTAGCTATTTCAGACACAGTAGGGTACTCTTCCTTAAATGGATGGCTTTGTGGAACGTCTTCATGACTGTACCGCAAACATAAAAGGTCATCAAGGAGACAGTGCCCTGCATCCAAGACTGCAATAGACGCAACTAACTTTAAAAGTCCACACCTCTCGGGTCTATTTAAAAGTGGGGAAGGAATTCAAAAAGGTCGGTGGGACTCTTCCCAGGCAGGCATTCCAGACACGCTGACTCTCCTTCTTGCTGTGTACAGTACTCTCAGCGAGGTCAGCCAGCCTGCAACCTGTCTCAAAATATCACTCTGTGAAGTGCAGCACCTGGAGGACAGGGTGGCTCATTGGAATTTGCATACATAGTGGTCTCTCAGTCACCCACGAGTGTGTGTTGGTGCTAGGTGTGTGAATACCTGTCCAGAGTGTTTCTACTCTTTTGTGAACATTCATTCCCAAACCATTATCTCACTGCGCCCATCCACTCTCATTCATCCTCTGCACATCCCATTCAGTCATTTTGATTCAAGTCAGCCCTGCTGTTTTATGATCTGCCCGGATATCAGTGCTGCAGCTGCAGACTCCAGCAGATAATGGAAGCCTGTCTGAAATTACAACCTGGCTAATGGCAGAGAGAGAGATACACATATCACAGATTTTCTATATGCATGCATTAATGTTGTTTCATATATGCGTGTGTGTGTATCAATGTGTGTGTGTGTGTGTGTGTGTGTACTGCATGTGGCCTCTAAAATGATGCATCAGTGTACTGATCGATATGCAGCTGTCTAGAGCTCCACAGGAAGTCAGGGAATGCGCTGCAGTCAGCATGGCTCTATACCAACTCACCAAGATAAGAAAACACACGCACTCGCACACACACACACACACACACACACACACACACACACACTCAGACACAGAGATCAGATAAGTGCCAGTGAGGGTCTATTTCAGGGCAGGAAGAATGGCAGGTTGGCAGGTGCCAGAGGCTCTCAGGGGCCCGAGGTTTTCTGGGAGGAGTGTGGGGGGTCAGTGGAGCTGCAGGGCAGAGAGCCAGGAGACACCAGAGGACCAGTGAACACTTTCCAACAGCAGCCTCCAGTGTCACTCAGTGGCTAAGTGGCATCGTGGAAAATGTAGGCACCAGGTTTTGAAAGGCAGTCCACTGGTCATTATGGACAGTTTAAAAACAAATGATCAAAATCGATAAAGCAGAACCAGAGATATCATTTTTTTTTATCCCACACATTATTTTTCCTTTTCAAAACCTGGTTCCTATGTTACCCATAATGCAACTTAGTCACTGAGTGACATCACTGGAGGCAATTTATCAGATTGTGTGCAGCTTCCTCTGGGAACACAAAAGGCTTTAGACTACTTTTTACACATGTCAAGTCCTGTAAACACAGGAAAAGGTTAAAAAGATTTCCCAATAATCTAATATATAAACACAATCTGTAGTGACACTGGCAAATATTCTGTAAAGATATGCTGAATGACCAAATAAGACTAGTTCGTCACATAGCGGGCATGAGACTAATGAGCACGTCCTTATGGGCCAATCAGGCTGTACCATATAAGATACTGTCTGGCTTCACCATGTTGTAGTCAAAACAAACACACAGAGAGCCGCTAGACAAAATGTAGCCTTGACTAGTCAGCATAAAGACACAGCAGCTCATTAGAATTCCTATGCAGTGTAGTTTTATTCAAGGCTGTAAGAGGATGGAGACTACAGGAAGGACACACTGTGGTCTAGACAGATCAAATCAAATCAGATCAAACAGTGCAGGGCATGGCCAGCGGACCATGACTATGAGGATATGGACTTTTCTTGGAGCATCAGTGAAAACAAGCTGTACCAGCGGTCTGATTAGTTCCTGGTCCCCGACTTAAGTTGTGTTAAACAGTAAAGTCAGCACCTGTGCATGCACACAGCTCTGAGTGGCACATGGCTTTAAAGGGTAACTCCACCAAATCTACACATTAAAGTGTGTTTACAGGTCTCAGGGAGTACGCCTGCAGATTGAAAAATAAAAAGTATAAAGCCTTTTGTGGCTCCAGAGGAAGCTGCATGTAATCTGATAAAGTGCCTCCAGTGATGTCAATCAGTGGCTAAGTTGCATTGTGGGTAATGTAGGCACCAGGTTTTGAAAAGGAAGAAGAATGTGTGGTTTTAAAAAAAGGTGATATCTCTGGTTCTGCTGTACTGATATTGATCATTTGTTTTCACGCTGTCATAATGACCAGTGGGCTGCTTTTTAAAACCTGCCGCCTACATTACCCACAATGCAACATGCAGCTTCCTCTGGGGACTAATCATCATTATTAAATGGTACATTTATATTTATAGTTAATTAAACATTTGTGAACACGGTTGATATAAAAATGTTGTGTAAAAATGTCCTCTCCGATCTTTTGGCAAAATAATCAATAGCCTTTTTAAAGAGGCTGCCGTGTCAACACTTGTTGACAATAACTGTATTCACTCTGTTTGCATGATAAAATGCAGACTGTTCCATAAATTCTTTCCAATGTTATTGTGTTAGAAGCAGAACTGGAATCAAAACAGTTAGTACTGATTATAGAATAGTTCCAACATCTGGAAACCTCCAGACTTGAGCACAGGCCAGTACTGGGAATCTGTACTCCTGCCCAACCTTGACACAGGAAAACAGGGTGAGACAGCCAACACAGCGCTGGGCTGGCCATCAGAGAGGGATGACAATATTTATATTTATATCAGCGCCAGGGTAGGATTTCTGGCACCGTAACATTGTCGCACCTGTTATTTCAGTCAGCCCAAGGTGCCAGGTTTCAGGGTGAGGGGTTAGGTGTCCGTCCCTCGCTGGGCCAGGGTTGTGTATGAGTGTGTGTGTGTGCATTTGTATGTTTATATCAGTGATTGAGCACATATGTGTGCATGAAGGTGCAGAACTGATCATTTCCCAGGCAGTGCAGTAAAAATCTGAAATAATACAGGTGTTTTCATGATGCAGACAGGCAAACAAATAGGTGAGAAGTGAGATGGTGATGGCTTATCATCACACTGCCTGAGAAACAACATCACAGACCATCATAGGTAGATGTAGAAAAAGGAATGCATACACACTGTATACACACATACAGCAGAAAAGCACACAAACACCCACACGATCAAAGTAATGGATTGTTCGTGTGCTGCTGTCACGTAGCTCTGCAGTCATCACTCAGAGGGCGAGATGACAGTGTCGCTGAAGATGTCAGTCAACAAGATTGAAGGAGGCAGACAGTTGTTTTAGCTCTGGTGCTTCATCTTTGTGAGTTGAATGGTCACCCAGGACTCCTCCTGATGCAGTCATGAAAATATTTCTGTGCGATGTTTGATGTTCAGACCTTTTTAAATTATTGCTCATCATGCAAAGGTTTCACATGGGGCATGGCAACTGCACATTGGCTTGTACTTTGTCGACTTAATTATTGGAGAAAAACATAATACACTGCTTAAAGATGCAATAAATAAGAATTATAGTTGAAAACAAAAAAATTACCTACAGCATGTGAAGAAATAACAGTTCTGGCGTTATGATGTCTATGTATTGTGTTGCAGAGGTATCTACTAAAGTTAGCATGCTAACCAGCTAGCAACAGCCTGTCCCGGTCCAACATTTCTACACTGCCCTGGTGCTCCGAGCTCCCTGTCTAAGCAACTAGATGCACGGCTAATCAAGCTAACTAGCTAACGGCGTAGAGGAACGGTTAGCAACACTTGGCGGTTACTCTGGTGACACTGTATGCTGTCCCTTGTTTGTTTTGAGTATGAAGTCACATACATATGTTGTAGTGTTGCTTTCATAGTCACTCTCCACATAAGGGTTTTTAGAAGAATTTAACAAACATCTCAGTCAAAGCTGCACAGTAGCCACATACAGTACAAAGAAAGTGCAAATGTAGATACTTTAAAGAGAGAACAGAATTTGTTTAGTCCTTATGTTTATTACACAAAAAGAACAGCAAAGGCATCACTTTCATCATGATATGATTCACAACTTTGACCCCAAAAAAGCTGAGTAATGTCCTGATATGTGACCATTCAGTATTAGTAAAGGTAGAAAAAAGGCTTTTCATTTTTTTTTTTATAAGTATCATTATTTAGGTTATGCACAAAAGCAGGCTCTCATGAATAATGTTAAACAGACATTTTGGAAAACATCAGCAATGGGTGGACAGCAAAAATAAATGCCATTACAAACATTGTTTTTAAATCAGGAAGATGCATATAAAGAAACCAGCCTTTGGTACAAAGTTATAAAAAAAAAGGAACTCACATTCACATTTTTGTGTTACTGTAATTATGAAAAATGTAAAGCCAGTCATAAAGCAAAATGTTTTAGTCACAGGCAAGGTACAGTCCAGGCATGTACTGCAGGTAATATTCAAGAAGGCAGAAGACCAACACTGCTTTATTCAGCACACACACTGAGAGCGACGCCACGGGGAAAATCTCTGCTCCTATGCCTTTACTTCACAATCCAACATGATGCTGCATACTGTGAATGCAACATCATATTTTGTGCAAAATGCACACAAAACATGTTGCACACAAAATACAAAATACAGTACAGATTAAATACATCTGGATTTCATTTGGCTGGAAGTTTTTAGATCATTTGAGTATGAGCTACTGTCACTGTTAAAGGTGTAAATAGAGTAAATAGAGGAACGGGAGTAGTGAAGGGTCTGTTGTTGGTAGATATGCAAGGCTACACTAGTCAAGGCTAGGATCCAGACCTGAGCATAGGACATCTATTCAGATGGTTGGCATGAATGAATGACTCATTGGATGTGATCATTCCTTGGAAAGTGATGTTTCCACTGTCCTCTGAGGTGATGAATGATGTCTGGCAGGTTAATCAGAGCACACTGCTGAATAAGTGAAGCTGCTTCAGATCCTTTTTCTTGCCTTCCTTGGTCAGTTAGGCTCCACTGGATGCCGCATACATTCTAAAAGGTGAGTAGGTGAACTCACAGCTAAAGCACTTCTGAGTCTGTAGGAGTGGAGACTGTCTGGATTTGGTATGTATGTACAACAGTAATAAAAAGGAAGTGGTCAGAGGTTCACACTGAAGGCTTCTTCAGGAGATGGAGGTCAAATGATGACAGTCTCTATGTGAAAGGCGTGTGAGTAGGTGAAGGAGGAAGTGTGTTTCTGAAGGTGGAAGGAAGGAGGCACAACAGGGGTGGTAGAGGGGGAGGAGGAGGAGGAGGAGGATGTGGGGGAGCGGCTGGCCCATCGAGAGGGGAGGCGTCGGTTGGCTGGACGGGCGGGCCTCGAGAAGTTCTTCTGGACGGAGGAAGAGGAGACAGAAGACTCTTCCTTATCCTGTGGAGAAACAAATGAATTACCATTTAGGATTATCACACCGCTCTGTCAACAATCAAGCACACACACTCAGATACTTTACATTTTGTCACGTGTTCCATCTGTAGTCTTCTTGACCCTAGGGGAAACAACAGGCATATTTCAAACAGGAACACTAATAGATTCAGCACGCTCATGTGGAAAGGTCACACAGGTAGATCCTATTCCATTTGGTCAAGAGAAAAGCTTCACACGTGCTGCAGCTCTGCTAACACTTACACATTTTATTTTGGACAGTGCTGCTTCAACTGAGATTAAACTAAAGTAGTGCCTTTAACTACATTCTTTTCAAGAGGTCAAATAAAATTGGCTTGATAATCGCTCCCACAATTTTGTTAACATTTGCATGACTTTAAAGCAGCATAATCACTTCAGCTTTCTTATTTCTGTGGTCTGCCCAGGGCATCAAGTCAGCTGGCTTCTTGCAGATACTTTTGTAATTACAACATAAAGACCAGAAAAACACTTCCACTACGAGGCCCCGTGCAGGGACTGAGAGATGAAAGACGAGTTGATGAGGGTGACAGACCTCCTGCCAAGTTTAAACTTTATATGCCGCTCCACCAATTCCTTTTGTTAGGAGCCTTGAAGCAATGGAATGGCCCAGATGCCCAGATTATAATGGAGGCTCTGGCCTGCTTCTGTCTCTTAGCACATACCAGAAATAAACAACATTCCCACCAGAGCTGTCCTCAGTCAAGGGCAACTAGCGCTTAGTGTTTCAGAATGGAATGAAGCGGAACGAAATGTGCAAGCTCATCCAGGTCCCCGTGTGTGATTGGCCTTGGAAATAGTGTGACTCATTGTATTTTAAATCAAACAAAATACATACTTTATGCAAAATGACACTTTATTCCAACAGAATGTGTCTAAAACTTCACATCTGTACAGCGATTAGCACACCTGCTGAAGTGTGAATACAGACTGTACATACTAGACTCTACCCACCTGCACTGTTCGATGTATCTCTTTCACACTCATGGCAAAGTGGCTGCTGAGCTGTGCATGTGTAGTGTGCGTCGTTGAGGTGTGTGAAGCCTGTGTGTGTCTCAGTGTGGGAGGTAAGGGCAGAGGGTCCATGTCCAGCATGTCCAGTTCAGTGACGGTCTCCTCCTGACTGACACTGATGTTAGGACTTGAAGACACCTCGTCCTGATGGCTCTGGTTCTGCTGAGCCCGGGCCGCGCTCTCGTAATTCTTCAGAATCCTCTCCAGTGCCCCGTAGTTGGACCTGGATCCCTCAGGTCGTGGGTAGGCAGCCAGAGTGAGGGGCTTCCAGGGATGGTCGTTCATCATTCGAGGCCCAGGTCTGGAGGAGTCAGACTGGGGAACAGACACATGCCTCGGCTGTGTCATCTGTCTTTGTTTGTTCTCAGCAGACGGCTGCTGGAGTGAGACACCGACTCTGGCAGGCTGAGGCTTTGCTTCATTGGAATTCTCATTCTTGGAGCTGGAACTGTCCACATTGTGACCTGGCACGGTATTTACAGGCAAGACCGGCTCAGAAAAGAGAGCCTCTGTGGCGGCTCTGTGTTGTGTTTTCCTGGAAGGACTGCTTGCTGTTCGAGCTTTGTGCTTGATCTCAGAATGATGTGCAGGACTCTGAGAGATTACTGTGGTTGCCTCCCTGAGTCCAGTCTGTGGTTGTTCAGATGAAAAGTTCATTCTGACCTCTTGAACTTCAGGATCACATTTCATCCGCCTTGATTGGACCACGTGAATTGTAGGATCCAAGGTGGAGAGAGATAATGTGACTTCAGGATGCACACCCGTGACGCTGTTGGTGACATCAGTACAATGTGGCTGACATGTTGTCTCCCTGGGAGTAACAACGTCATCTAACGCACAAGTTGCTGAAAAGACTGGCTGGACACCAACAGAGCCGGCATCTGTTACTGTAAAACTGTCCTCTACGCCACGACCCATCTCAGCCTGGAACAAAGTTCTGTTGAACTCAGCTGTTTTTTGTTCAAGCATTATGTTTCTTTTGGAGCCCTGGAGCTTGAGGCTGGCAGGTGATATTTCAAGAGAGGACAATAGCAAATCTACAGGTAATTCTTTGACAATCGGAGGTATGTGTAGCTCTTTCAAGTCCCCAACACCAGGTCTGTAATCTGAGCGCAAGTCTTTTCCAGCAGTCAAAACGTTAACTTCAGAGAAGCTTTTCTGCACAGTCCCAGGTGTAGACAACTTACTGTTAGTAAACTTGCTTGCATCACAGGACCAGCGGTTGTGGCAGCAGCCGATATTACATTTAGGGTTAGCAGGCACAGCACAAGATGCAATCACACCGTCTATTAAAACCTTTCCTTCATTTTCTTGCAGCATGGCCCCGAACTTCCTGACAATAGATGGGCTGCTGCACTTTTTGTCCACAAGAACACAGGGGCTGTGGCACTTCCTCACTGTCGTCATGGGGGATTCTGGGATGTGGAGTTCTATGTCTGGATGGTTCGGGGAACTCAGATTCCAGGAGGAGCTGCGTGGAGGGATGGGTGGAGCTGCTGTATCAATCTCAGAGAGCACTCCAGGACTTGTCGGTGTTGCTCTGTCTGGATCAGCCATGTCTGCTCTTGGGGATTTGCTCGGCCCTCCGTTGTTCTGCCAGGTGTTATCTGGTGACAAGGTGATCCAGTTTTCCCTCTCCAAGGCCCGCAGGTCATTGTAAATCTGGCCGAGGTCACAGGGGGCTTCATCCACCTCTAGTCGGGTTTTAACATGGCTAAACAGCATATTGCTCTCCTCTGGTAGGCATAGGGATTCAGATCGGTTCCTGAGGAGCATTAAACAGTAAAATGCATTTACCGTCACTTGAATTATAGTCGGTCCATCTCATTTATCATTCATTTACAGCACAGACAAACATGGGATTGACATTATGTACACAAGTGCATCAAGACACGACATTCAGACTGATTATATCATAATTCCATGTTGGCTCCAGGAAGTAAACATAGCAAAGAGGATTTACCTCATATCCCCGCTCTTCTTTCTGATCTCATCCTGGTAGCTACAAAGCTCCTCGCTTACACGGGCTATCTCCTTCAGAGCCTGAGACACAGAGAAGAGGAGACAGAGATACAGTAAGACATTCTGGACATTGTGTATTACTGAAGTACATTATTTACCTGAATTTTAAGATAAAACTGAGTTAGGTAAAGAAGATTATGTCATCAAAGAAACTGAGGAATGACTAAGTGTACAGGAGGCAGTACAGCAACACAGATGATCAAACAAGTTTTTTATGTCTGCAGTGCGAAAAGCAAAGACAAGACAGAGAATGGCAACCACACTAATGTGTCTTTCCTGTGTATAAATAGTGTTTTTAGCAAATACAAAAATAGTTCAAAACACTCACAGCATTGAGAGCAGTGGTGTTCTTCTTCTTATCACTGCCGTAACTCTGCTCGGAACAAAAAGGACTCTCTCGAGGACTAACATGGACATTTTCTTCATTATCTTGAGGGACATTTTTCTGAGGCACCACACATTCTGGAGCTCCCTGAAAAATAGCATCCAGCTGTGTTGTATCCACAGCTTCCTTGAAATCAGTGACAAAGTCTTGCTGCCAAGTGCGTCTCAACTCATCCACCAGCTCAAGTTGTGAAAGGTCATTCTGAGTGAACTGACCACCAGCATTATTATATTCACGGAGGCTGTCTGCTTGGAAGGAGGTGGGGTGATAACTATCTGTGCCAACACAACCACTGCCACTGATGTTTCTGTTGCGACCAAAACCAGGTAACGGTGAATGTCTGATTGGTTCTGACCGACTGCTGCTGCTGAGCAGCTCCGAGCGGGAGTTGTCACTGAGCAGACTGGAGCCAGTGCTGGTTGAGCGTATGCTGAGCCTCTTTACAATGTCATCGTTGTCCTGCCTCCCACTATCCAGTCCAGTCCCTTCTCGCTTGGCCCTCACTTCACAGTACAGCTAGAAAAAAGGAAGAACAAATAGAGGTGAGTAGTTCAAAAGTCTATTGTTAAATGAGGCAATCATGGTCCTTTGGTAATTTGAAATGTATTCTTTTAAGATGAATTTCAACATTTTGCAAATATTGAACAACAGCAATATTACATTATATACTTAAATCAACAATTTTATTGAAATCACAAATTCAAATACACCAAATATGAACACAAATCCTTTTCTTTTTTACACAGATAGTTCCATATATTTAATGGTATTAAATTACCTATTGGATTAAATTACACTTGTTCCTCAATCCTGGTTGTACAATCATAAATAAATTGATTCTTGAATCTTGAGAATGAAACCATCTGTATGATAATAAATGTTAATGCAATAGTATGTACTGTATTGAATCTACTGCTCCTGCTTCATAATCACAATCTAATATGGGCTGATGTCAAGACAGCTTAGCAATGAATCCTAGGAACCTATTTAGACTACAGAAGATTAAAAAAAACATTCAAAGAATTCTCTCAAATAAAATTGGATAACCTCTGGTCTCCTTCCATGGAATCCCAGAATAGTAACTTTTCATGTTGACTGGGCACCCTTCCCATCACGCTATGTCTAGATGGGACTACTGCCTTTTAGCCTGCTTTAGTCCTCTGCTGTTTTCCTCTCTCATTTTCTGGTCTCAAAGGGGCAAATGAGAGCCACATGTTCTTTTCATAGCAAATTGTTCCAGTGCCTTCGCACTCTGTCCAACTACTTTTGCTTCCCTTATTAAAAACACTAATCTGCTCCTCTGGCATTTCAGATTTTGACTCCTGCTTTTGTTACCACCCTTGTAAAATGTATTGTTCTTTACCATTGTCCCTCTCTCTTACGTTCATTAATTTGCTCTGATTTACTTCCCTCTCTGACCCTGTTGTACAGTCTTAACTCTGCCTTTTAACATCAACTAGCTGAAAAAGTTAAACTTCCACATTAGGGCTGAAGCTAACATTTATTTTCATTATAAATAAATCTGCTGAATACTTGGTCCTTGAATTGATTGATGGTTTGTTCTATAAAAAATGCTCTTAACAAGTTCCAAGAGCTCAAGGTGAAGTCTTTAAATTGCTAAAAATTGCTTTAAAGTTTTCCAACCATCCAATAAGCTTGTAACAACACCGATGTTACCCAGTACACCAGGCTTTTTGCAAGAGAAGATGCTCACTATCCTCAGAGTACTGTGTTAATTTACTGCAACTACAAATCAAATATTTCCTCTTGCTGCAGCTTCACTTTAAAAGCATTTAACTGGCAAAAAGCAAGTCGATTTTCATTTTTACTCATTATGTTACAAGTGAAATGTGACTCCTGCTAGAGTGTTTGTAATTGTAACATCAATTCACCGATCAAGTACTGATTAAAAAGGCAAAACGACTGTGGCCATGGCGGACAAGTCATATAATCAGTGTATGCTCGGCTACCGTGCAACACCGAATACCGCAGCAAGCAAGTCATGTACTAACTAGTCGTTTCTCATATCCCTCTTCAAAATTTGGCACAAAGACGATACTATGGGAGACAAATTAATGCATTTTTTATTAACCCCGAGGAAATATTTGACTCTATACAAATAAGCTTTTTTTCTTTTGACTGTCAGGTTACAGCCACCTGAGGAGGAGTAGATTTTATTTATTACTCGCTCTCATAAATTTCTTTCTGTTGCATGCAAGCTTCTCTGTTCATCACTCCAGGCCATAGGCTGTATCAATTATTGCCTCTGTCTGAGTATCCAGAGATGAGGGAAATATCAGAACCCTCACCCTCCTTCCACTCCTTCCTTTCTTCATACTCTGCAGCTGCACTGATCAGGGATATTGTTTTGACAGTGTTGATGATGAACAGGATGTGTAGGAGGGAAGTTTTACAACTGCAGGCTGCTCAGAGCATAGGATGACATATATCATACATGTAGAGAAACGTTTGGAAATGGTATTACATACAGTATTTTGGGGGTTTTCCATTATATAGTCATTCACTTGCCTTAAATCCAAATCACTAAACCTTGACAAAATGCCGAAATATTCTCATTCAGACACACACTCAGAGCGCCTTACCTCTTCTATTTTCTTCTGCATATCCTTCAGCTGGCTCTCCCACTCCTTCCTCTCCACATCGAACCTCTCCAGCAGCTCAGCTTTCTCCCTTGACCAGTCCCTCTCATTGTGCTCCAGGCGACAGCGCAGGTCCATGGCTGCTGTATGTGTGTCCGCCAGGAGCCTCCGCTGCTCTTCCCTTTCCCGTTGGAGCGATGAGGTCTCGCCGTGCTGTTCTCGAATGCTCCGTGACACCACGGAGACGGGACCTGCCGCTGCTGACTGGACTCCTCCACTGATCAATCCAGCAGCCTCTTTAGCCTCCAACTGAAGAGAAAGAAACAGACAGGGAGTGCAGAGGGCACAGAGGAGGAGAGAAAAGAGAACAGGCAAATGGGAAGGGAAAGGGTGGGAGAGTCAGTGGTGATAAAGGATACATTGCGGTTGGAGAAAACGAGTATGACAAGATGAGCGAGACAGCAGTGAGAAATTGTGAAAAGTGGAATTAAGAGAATGAAGGAGTGGCAGGAAGAGAAGGTGGAGGAAGTGGGGGAATTAATGCACCACAGGGACGAGTGTGAGTGGGTTCAGAGGAGGGAAGAGGGAGAAAAGAGAGAAGATTGAAAGATGAAAATTTCCTGTAAGAACTCACACATGGGGTTCAGGGGTTCAAAGTTCAAGTCTCTTTTCTATGGCATGCCACTAAAACAGGATACAGTGCAGGATATGGCAGACTGAGAGCGAAATGTGTCTGCAGAGGATGCATGTGGCCTCAGTCAAACGATACTCATTTGTACCGGTTCTTAGAAACACAGATTCATACAGAGAGGATCTTTCTACACAAATAAGTAAAATCACATGACAACATTTTTGTTGAAATGGGAATATTACTGAGTCACCCTATTCGTTGCTGTCTTCTAGTGAAATACCCTGGGCATTTCCCCTGGGAATGTCACTGTGCTCGCGCCAAAGATTTCTGCCAAAAGCATGTTGTCTGGATAAGATAGTGGTGTTAAAAAAACTCATCTGAAATGTCCTCTACCAAAGAGATACTGCAATAAAAGGGAATTCTCAGATTTAGAGGCTTTCCTCTATTTAAGGGTGTGTTTCACTACATTGATCTGTACCCTCTGTGGCTTGTGCATTTTTGGTTGCTCATAAAAAGGGGAAAAAGTGTTGGCTTTAGAACTGGAAAGAGCCCAAGACAACGCCTGTGCATATATGCTTGTGCCTCTGTGTGTGTGTGTGTGTGTGTGTGTGTGTGTGTGTGTGTGTGTGTGTGTGTGTGTGTGTGTGCGTGCGTGTGTGTGCGCGTGTGCGTGCCCGTGTGCGTGCGTGTGTTAGAAAGAGAGAGAGAATGCATACGAGCATGCCGGAGTGTGTTATTTCAGTGTTCAGTCACAGACAGCGACCAAAGCCTTCTTACAAGCCCCGGTCATGGTGCTATTTCTGCCTGTGGCCTGGGGTCATGAAATTATGGTGGAGAAAAACAAGTCAACCCTTTCTGTCTGCCTGTGGCTCTTCTCAAAGTTCTCCACAATTACAGACGTATGATGATGGGTGCTGTCCACAGTCTATTTAAACATCCACATGTAAACAAATAGTGAAAGTGCAAAAACAAGAGCGTCAGAGTCAACATAAAAGAGCTGAAGACCGTTTTTCATTGATTGAGACAGTTTAAGTGTCTTCTGAGACCCAAAGGAACACATGTAAACAGGGACACAGGTCAACATCATCAGAACCATCTCAAGAAAAATGCATTCATGCACAAAACACACACAGAAACTTAAAAATCTGTCTCAAGGAGCTATCCCCTGCTACCCTTGGACACCCTGTCTGGCCCAGGGTATATGAAGGTAACTGTGTCACCACGGTGACCCACTATAAATAGTGGACACAGAGCCTTGTACAATGTCACATTCCTTGGGGAGGTGGGGAGACGAGGTAAAGGGAGGAGGGGGACTTGGCTGCTAAGGCAGAGTGAGATGTCTCCTAGCTGCCAGCAGCTTTCATAAATCAGTGGCATGCGGAGAAATATGCCTGGAAATATCCGGCCTAAGACCTCTGCCTGGGACCCTGGATGCTTGCTTGGTATTTGGTGGTGGAAGTGCCCAAAAAAGATGTGGAAACAACATACAGTAGTTACATTCACAGCCATAACCTACTGTGGAGAAGGGTGTGTAATTAATTTCAAGAATAGAACAAGCATGCAACTGTTGATAAACTACAACTGTGTTGATACTTATGTAAAAATCAGTGGTATGAAAAATATATGTTGTATGTTTGCAGCTGCAGAGCTTCAGTTTCTAGACCAATTAAATGACCAACAAAGGAATGCAAACTAGCTTCTAAACACAGCTAAAAATATGTTAAAATATGCAAGATGTGGAAATTTTATGCATGAAACTTCATTCATAAAGCACTTATGTAGCAGTCTAGTCTGTGGATTTAAGCAGATTCTCCTGGTCAAGTGCAGATAAGGACATCTTCACTATGACAACGGGCAAGTGCCAGTTCATTTAAGGCTTTATATAAAAACTTACTGAACCCAGGTTCTTAAGTATTAAACACTTCCTCTATTCACTGTCTTCAGGTTTGTATTATACACTTGGCTGCCTGGATAATCCTCTAAAGTTTTCTGGCTGCCTCTCTCTCCTATTCTCCTGCTTTCAAAGTCTCTCTACAAAGTGTAACAATGAATGAACTAAAGCTAGCAGCGGAATACTAACAAGCTTATCATAGAAAAAATGCAAGCAACAGTTCAGTTGAGCCCTCTTCGACTGTACACCTCATTCAGTTGATTGCATCAAAAGCAAACTCAAAAATTACTTTCAAATCAATTTTGTTCTAACTGCCCTGACAACTACCTTCTACCTACGTAATACTTTCTGTATTCACTGTCTGTCGAAGCTAAAAATGGGATCTCCTCTGCACATGTGGAAAATGACAGGAGTGTCTCAACCATGCAGAAATTATTCACAAACCACTTTGAGGTAAAATGAAGTTACACCAGCATGCATTCCTGTCCATTTTTTAGCCTAGTCCAAGATCTCTGTATCGCTGCCCGCATGCGATTGTTCAGCAATTTTTCTATAAATATATTAAATGAAATCAAATGAAAACAATCAGTCTATCAGACTACTATTTTTTGTGTTCTGTCTGAATTTAGAATCAAAGAGAAATACATGGATTATAAAAATGTGTTTGCAACAATCTTATCTTCAATCAAGAGCCAAATTACATCCAGTGCTACTGTCTTAATAAAGAGCAGACCAAAGTTCGGTTATAGACCTGTTACTAATTCACTCAACAATGTAGTTAAAGACTGTAAATTAAACATTTGATTACTGAGCTGTGAATGATTTCCGAGAACTTGACTTGATGTTTTTTTAATCTGATGAGCAGCCCTACGTTAGCACTTAGTAAACATGTACCCAAAACTATAAACTGTGGCAGGATGTGGCATCAAGACAAAACAAATTTTACAATGGAGCTAATCCCGCCCAGTGTGGCTCAAGGCCAAGTCACATTTCCCTTGGTCTGTTAGTGCAGTCAAAGAAATGTCTGCATACTGTGTGTGTGTGTGCATGTTCCATTCAAAATGATTGTACGCACACATAAACTCTCTTAATTTAGAACTTTGCAAATATAAAAAGAAAAAACTAAACATTAAGACATCTCTCCAGTCCCAAACCAATCAACCTGGTGACAAAGAAAAGTGTTGATGAACTCAGCTGCCTCTGACACAGATGTCTCACGTACATAGTAGCATTGTGATATAAACATCACTGTGTGTATGTGTGTGTCATTATGTTATAAACCCAGCAGTAGATTAAGCCTCTTTCTCCCACTTTCACACTGGGCTTTACAAAAACACAAAACAGAACAGTAAATGTCTCTGTTTTTATAAGGCTCTCCATCAACCACAGTGTGAGAAGGCACAGTGCCAGCAGGACAAAGAAGAGCTAAACAGCAACATTGTGCCATCTACTCACACAGAGGGATTGACAATATGATAGTTACACCATCCGCATGTGTCTGATGTGTGATCTGGTAAAGACATGTTACTATGTTGCGTTCCCGTGTCATCGAGTCATCAGCGGTCTTGTCCAACTGCTCCGCAGTATCATCACACCACCTTGCTAATTTCCAGCACCACATCATGGAATGTCTGAGCTTCATCACTTGAAAGGGAATTATTTGATTTTTCTTGTAGCTCCAAAGGACAAAAAAAAGTATTGCTGTTTGATGTTAGACTGCAAGACCAATCAGTTTTAAGTCTTTGATAGGAATCTTATGGGGCTCAACGGGCAGATAAAGACACAAGATTATTGTCACAACATCACTAAGGACACAACGAGTACTGAGGCACACAAACACACAAGTCGGCACAAAGAGAAAACTCTTACAGAATCAAACAACTTCATGAGCAAGTCTAATCAGGTTTATTCTTCTACTTTAAAGCAACCAAATAAATCCATCTTCTGATCTAACTAGAAAAAAAAGCTAAATCCCTAAAAGCCACGTTGCTTTGAAGAATAACTGTGCATGGTCCTTCAAGTGATCTGAGCAATGCCTGACACAGCGTGGCACTGGTATGCAAACTTAACTCTCTAACTATTTTCTGCCCATTTCTAGAAAAAAGAAAAAAACTCTTAACAGTAGCTCTGCATGGGAACAATAGGTCAATATTTCATCTACTTAGAGCTCCCTTTTAAAAGCCAAGTTGGCTGTCTGTGTCTGGCTGAGTGGGGATAACTACATTTGCCTCCTCAGTGCAAATCTTTTGTCTAAGCTGAGGCTTGAGTTGGACAGATGCCAGGATGACTTATCACCCTACCATGTGGGTGGCGAACGTGGCGAGCCCAATTTACACCAAACTGAAGGCCAGACATGGACACACATACACAGAACATGAGAACATACACAAACATAACACACACAAGAAACTATGTAGATATTAATTGCAATAATGTATTCTTTACGCATTGCTGCTAAACAAGATTAGTGTTGCATAACTGTCCTCACTGCATGCACCTGCATACACAAGCATGCACGCCAGTCATACAGTTATTTATAAAGCAATGCAGACAGTACATTGCTCTACAAACACACAAACATACACACTACAAAGTCTGAAACTAATTATTTGTTTGCAGATTCTTTTGAATAAACCCCAGATCCCCGACCACACACGATCATCATCATCATCCTCCCTGAGTTACCTGTGCAATCCTGCATTTGAGCTCAGCCTTCTCCAGCTCCCAGGCACATCTGTCTCTGGTGTACTGCAGCTGGAGCTCGCTCCTCTTCTCCTCCTCTCCCTTCAACTCCAACTGCACTTCCTCCAAAACCGTCTTCAGGTCCAGCAGAATCCTCCTGTTCTCCCCTCCCTGCCATGGAAACAAAGGTGGCAGCAGGCTTGTCAACCAAATATGACACGATGATATGGCATATTTGTACGGTAACACTATTCCACATGATGTAACAGAGGCAATTAGAGAAGAACCAAGATGGAAAGAAATCAATACTTGGTGATACACTGCTGCTTACTGATGGTGTATCAAAGTATAAAGTTTTGAATTTGAAGCCCAGAGGAATATTCTGGGAATATTAGAAATGCTACCACAAAACACAGTGGACCCATACATCACTGACAAACTACAACTTCCTATATAATGCTGATAAAGAAAAACAATGTAGGCTATATGTATGTCATTTTTTCCAGTTACTTGTATGTCAGCCACTTCTCTCAACAACGTCTCCTTCTCCCGCATCCACTCTTCCTTGTCCTGTACATGTCGCTTTTTCAATTCCTCAAACTTCTTTTTAAGCCTCGTGTGCTGTGTTTGCTGCTGCGGGGGTTCAGGACCCGGCCACATTTGTCCCCTGAGGACCTCCAGCTGCGTCCCTGCTCCAACTTCTCCCCCGACCGGTGAGGCAGCGAACTGGGGCTCGTAGAGCTGGCTGAAGACGGTGGGCGGAGAGGAGATCCTCCTCAGCGGGCTGCGGCTTTTGCCCCTGCCTCTATCAGCCCTATCCATCCTGGAGCACGGCACGAACTCCCATCCCTGAGACGGGACATAGCCCCCGCCAGCGCCGCCCCCACCGTGCAGCCCTGAGCCGTTCATGAACGCACTCCACATTCCTCCAACGCATCAAAATAAAACTTTAAAAAACAACTTCAGACGATAAAATATTAAAAGCTGTTCACAAAGCTTTTTTGTAAGTACCAATCTGCTCTATAAACCACAAATTGAAATCATTTTTGATACAGTTCAGCACTCTTTCCCATCTCCTGAGTCAAACTGGTTGCACACTGAATGCGCCAATTATCCAAACCCGACCAAATCCCCCGTCGGCCACGCAGCAGCCTCCGCTGTGGCGACGGGACCGGACGCTTTGGTCCCTTCCATATCCTCACGGAGTCGAGGTCAGGCCGTCATTATCTTGCCAGAGTCCGGGGTGACTTTATCATTCAAAAAAACACCTCCTCACTGCTGCACCCGTGCGCTGTTTTCCTTCTACATGTTTGTGTGGAAACCTCAGGACGCGCTGCTGTGTCTTCTCTCTCTCCCCCCCGCGCAGAGTCGTTGTAGGCGACAATCCAGAGCTGGCAGCGACAGACACTCAGTAACCACTCACTGCGACGCGCATGGGAGAGGTTCCCAAAAATATCACGGAGCGCACTGATGTAAGAGCAGCGGAGTATTTTTACCGCCTGTAGCCATGAGTGTATTTTCCTGAAGCCGGATAGCTGAGCGTCTGGAGGAACGTTAATCAACACCGGCTCGCTCTAATTACGTCGCGGGAGGATGCCACCTTGCGCTGTATCCATGGCAACGAATCAATTTACGCGCCGCGGTAAAAGCCTAACCGTCACTCATTTCTCATTTCAGAGGCGGCAACCCGCTTATTACGACCAATGGCTTCACTAACTGTCAACTATTCTTGCTAAAAACGCGGTAAGGGTCTCGACTTAACGCTAAAAAGCTACCAAGTTTACCTACCTTCCTTCTTTTCTTATCCGTAGCACGACTCCCACCCTTCTGCCATATTTCTGTGCTATCTCAGCATAACAGGGGGGAATGACTATCACGAGGAAAGTAACGAGGGGTGGGATCCTGCTCATCTTCACATCAAGACAACGAGTAGATAGCTACAGTAGTGTGGCTTGTCAGGCCGGAGAAGTAAGTCGTAGCGCTGTTGTTGCTCGCGGTGCAGTAGGCTAATAACTAGTAGGCTAAATGATAGTAACGCGCGAGGTAAGCTAGTTAGCTTTCAACACAACACTTGTAATGTTTTTGTTAAGCTCGAGCGCCCACATATGACGCACGTGGTATTCAGACGAACAGACCCTTACCTCTTTCTCTAATATGCTCCTGACTGCTGCAGTGAATGTCCAGGGGGGGAAAAAAGACAAAAAACAGCCACTAAAGCTACATTTCAGCCAACGAAGTAGCTGAAATAAAGTCAGGGCTGGAATGCAGTGGCCAAGTTAAAAACAACTGGAGAGCGACAGCCTACAGCTGAAATGATGCTTTCATTAACGGGAATAAAATCCTCCTTTCTCTCTCTCTCTCTCTCTCCCCCCCTCTCTCTCTCCACAGCTGGCCCTAATATGTGACGTCAAACATCCCACCGGTGGGATGAAAGAAGTGGACCGGTTCCGCCCCCGTCCTGGTGGTCAGGTCCGTCGGTTAAACAGTTCCACCATCGGCACATTTTTTGGCTTGATCTTCCAGACCCACCCATGGGCATTTTTTACACAGCTCTAAATGTCACAACTAATATCCACACATGGGTAAAATCCCAACACTCCTATCATGTTCCTCTTGGACGTTTGGGTGATTTGTCACAGATTATGCTGACATTTTACCATGACTCAGACAAGCATAGTTGCCTCAGAAGCAACATGGTGCCAGATGGTGTGCCACTGCCTGAGTGTGTGTGTGTGTGTGTGTGTGTGTGTGTGTGTAGTCTGTAGCCTCTAGTCTCTATGAGCTTTGTCATAGCAGTCATAACACAAACTTCAATATTTATCTGGTCATTGCTGCGGTCATGTGAAAACATCTCAAACAGACAGACCTGTCAAAACCTCCATGAGGTAAGCTGAACAAAATCGTGCACCGACTCTTCAGCTCTTCACATTTTGGAGAGCATATTTTAGTAACATTATAGATTCTTAACACACACAGCAGTAACAGTTAAGTTTCTGCACAGCATTTTAAAATCAAGATTCAAGGCCCTGCACACCCACACAGGTGTTCTCAGTTATGTGGCTGATTGGACCTTTGCTCAGGTCGAACTGAGCTATGCAGGGAATCACATAATGTTCCCAATCTCTATGTATTAATAAGTGTGAAAATAGTATAAATAGGAAAGTGAGATAGATAAATCAAGCCCAGACAGTCAAGAAGCTTCCAGTTAGGCATATTAAGTAAAAAATGGCCGTGTGGGTGTACTATGGGTGTGTAGCTCCTTTTGAGACTGCAACATTTTCAAAACTTTAACTTGAATTACTCATAGTCAGAGAGTTTAATGACATACTCACCTAACACTCCACTGTCGCTCCAAGGTGTTTGGTCTCCAGTAAATGTTGAAAGCATCTGAGTAGATGGGCGGCTTGGATCATACATGGGAAATGATAATGTCCTGTACCTTGAGTGACCTTATGTGGCGTGTTCAACATAACAGAATTAAAAAAATGAACAAATAAGTCAAGAAAAAATAAATAATGAAAATATACATAAATGATATAATGTGAGTGTGTGCTTTACAGAACAAAGAACAGGGTGAAAAGGAATACCAATTTAAAAATGGTGGCATAAGAGAGTGAGGAAAACAGAACAAGAATGAGGATCAGCAAAATAATGGGCTGAAACATCTTGATGGATGAATGAAAATGGAGGGAGGAGCAGAGGGAGTGACAAGCAGCAAAAAAGTACATATTAGAGAAAACATAAACCACAGTCATTAAAGTCAATCATATTCATGTGTTTCCATCAGCTTACAGACAGTGGCTCCTCTGCCTGTTTATCCTCCTGCTTGGGGACGTCCAGCCGGTCTATGAAGCTCTGCAGCTCCTTCCTGAAGGCTTTCATCTGGGCGTTGATACGATACAGCAGCTCATGCTCTCTAATCCTGTGGAGCAGAGGTAGAGTATGTTTGGACCTGATTTACTGCAGTTAAAGTGACAGTTCACCCCAAAACCAAAAGTACATATTTTTCCTTTTAACTTGTTGTGGAATTTATTTATTTATTTATTTTGTAGTTTTGAGTGCCACAAGCCATCTAGTTCCAGTATATCTGAGACAAGGCAGACATCAATACGGTTAATATCTTCAAAACTTGGCAACTCACACCAAAAACAATCTATATGGATAAAAAGAAAAACAATAGCTATTTTGATTTTGGGGTGAACTGTCCCTTTAAGCAAAGAAAAGTGCTTTTGAATGTAGAAATGAGATTCCTAGTCACTTTCATGTGTTTGTTACCTGCCACCCTCCTCATCTTCATCCAGTCTGGCGAACAGCTCCCCGTTGGTGACGTATACCCGAGCTTCTGCGATGATAGTGCTGGTGTCAGCGATTAGCCTATCGATGGTCCGGCCCAGCCTCTCCGCCTCGATGCGGATGTCTATCATATGTTGCCGGTCCTTCAGGCTTCTGGATAAAAAACGACTATCCACAGGTGAGTAAAGGGAACGTGTTGGGGTGAGGCAACGGATGTTCCTCACCTCATCTGAGTCACTCTCCCCTCCGATAGGGCCCTCACGTTTGCGGTGGGGCGGGAGGAGACGAGGGGAGGAAGCCGAGGCCGAGGGGGTGTCATCGTCCCGACCTCCGTCACTCTCCGCGTCACTGTCCCTAGGGCTGCTGCGGATGCCCAGGTGGGATGCCAGGTCATAGCGCTGCATGTTGGAGAGCAGAACGCGGTTCTCGTACTGGAGTTGCATGACTTTGCCGCTCAGTTCATTGATCTGCAGACGTGCTGCTTTCAGCTCCTCCTGGAGGGCCTCCACTTTAGCGGGGTCAGCTCCTCCTGGGGTTGAAACAGAGCAACAATGAAAAGTGGAACACCTCTGCAAATGAGACTTTAATGTGCAGCTCCTGGAGGCTTTATGAAACACATTTTCTATCAGAGACAGATTTATTAAGCTGAAATAGAACAGAGATTTATTGCCCTGCAACATCTGCTAATTGAAAGACACTGAACAAATAAAAAACAAACCTCCTCCATGTCTTGATCCGGCTTCATGGGATCCAGCCTTGTATTTCAGTTTATTGAGTTCACCTGTCACCTAAAGATGAAAACTGAATGTTATCTCCGTCTGCATTTAGTGCTGCCAGTATGAATAGTTCACACATTTGAATTCACTATGTATGAGGCTTAGATAACAGACAGACTTATAAAAGGCCTTAAAGTCATTGATGATACCAAATATAGCACCAGACACACAAAGAAAGAGGACACACTTATAAAATTACATCTTACACTGCTGAAAATTAAAGCAGCACTGTGTTGCCTAGTAACATCAGAACGCACACGTCATATATTATTTACAGTCTGCTGCAATTTTGATGGAAATATTTTAAATTTAACAATGCTTAACAAGGCTTCAGATGGAGAGAAAATAGATAATAGTTCCAGTCAGAGAAACTAAAGGGGGGTAAATCTACACACTAATAATTTATGAACTAGTCAATTTTAAAACTAAACTTTTTAGCTTTTCCTTTCAGGAGTCTGGTCTGATGATCTTAAACTTTTTATTATTTGTGTTATTAGTTTTAACTCATATGCCTCAGTTATCATTTTGTAGAAAATGACATTTCCTGTCCTATCTGGAATGACATAGCTTTGCATGCTTGCTTGCTGACTGTATTTCAGTCATACTGTAAATAGTTTTTTCCTTGGATCTGGCAAAAACAATGCAGCAGACCTGAAAATAGTCCCTATACCTTTTTGTTCTCCTCTTCCACATCTGCTAAATTCCTGCGGAGGAGTTCTGCCTCGTCCTCTACCAGCTGAAGCTGCTGCCTCAGCTCTGACAGGGCCTCGCCCTGCTCTCTGCACTGCTGACCTCCAGCACCAGAGCCATCCAGTCCTGCTGCAGCCAGACTATAGAGAGGAGAGAAGAGAAGCACTGATAAATGTGCAATGCAGATTATTTATGGTAGGGTTTCACCATACAGCTATGTTCAACTCAACCATGACAATAATATAAATTTACTTGTCACTTATTATGGATTGGTTATCCCTATGTAGAAATATAAAGATTATCCAACAACTACACTTCAATCAGTCTTTTCTACTTTTGCAATCATCGAGAATCTGAGGATTAAATGCAAAGTACCTGTCCTCCCTCATGTCATCCAGCTCAGCCTTCAGCCCCCTGTTCTCCACCTCAAGTTCCACGATCTTCCTTCCCAAGATGTTCGCCTCCTCCTCCACCAGGCGTAAGCGGAGTTTCAGTTCTGACTCGCGGGTGGTGGGAGGCCCTCCAGCCTCGCCTTTAGGCAGAGGGCTGTCCACATCACCGTAGAAGGAGCGGTACTTCTGCAGCTCCTGCTCCAGTCGGTCCTTCTCCTTGTCAATCCTTGCCATTTTCTTCCTCATCAAGATGGCTTCCTCCTTGATAAAGGCCAGCTGGCATTTCAAATCGTCATTTTCTTCCTGTGAAGAGAATTTATTAATTTTCCCATTACTTTCAGTCCTGTGGGTGGTGAATATATTTTCCTATAGTCAACATGGAGGTAACTTCTATTTAGTGTGGAGGCATGTTTAAAAATGGACATTTCTGGGAACAGTTTCATTGCCTCTGCACATATTGTAATTATTATTCCTTAATGTGCTTTCACTAATGACAAATTACGACTCTCTGGGGCTTAGTTCTACATATTACATTTTGTTTTAATTTGAAAATTACATTGGAAAACAACCTCATTATTAAACATCTTCACTGAAGTTTATAACTTTCTAATCTAATAATGTAATTGCTGACTCACCTCGATTGGGGTCTGTGGAGCCCTCCTCTCTGCTTTCTGCCCATCCTTACTTCCTTTTCTCTTCAGCGAGAGCTGCAGGGAAACAGTGGTTACATCATCATCATCAGCTCACTGTTTTCTTACCGAAGGCAGTGATATCATCCGAATTTATGGAACACTGAAGGCCCAGTAATGGAAAAACAGGACTGTTTAAAGTCGCCCGCAAGAACATTTCTGGTAAAATATTCTAAATCAAATCACAGTGCTCTCAGTGCAAGTGTGATTTTATAGTCCTGCAGTAATAACAACCTCAAAAAGAGCATTTGTTATTCCTCTTATCATGTTTATGAGCTGGAATGAGTATTGCACAAATCTATTTGATGTGGATCCTAGATCTGGTGACCTTGAATTATGGTTAAGCAGTTGTGGGTGGTTTATAGTGATTCAGGGCGATGGAGTTTGATACTGGATTAGGCTTGATTTAATTTAAGGGGACTGCTGGGCCTTGGTGGATGTATGCACTCCACTGAGTACCATTCTAGTTTGCATGGACACACTCCCATCATCCCCTCACCTCTTTGGCTTTCTCTAGTTCATTCTGCAGCGCCTGCTTAGTGACCTCCACCTCTATCAGCTGCTGCCTCAGCTTCTCATTCTCATCCTCTGTCTTCATCCTCTTCTCCTCCACGCTCTCCAGCTCATGGTGCAAGCGCACAGACACATCCTTGGCCACCTGGGAGAGGGACCGAGCCAGAAGAGAGAAGTCATTATGAATCATGAATATGATGGAATATAATGATGCTCAACCCTGCAGAGACTCACCTTGAGGTCTTGCTCTAGGCTTCTGAGCAGCTCTCCATCCACCTGGCCACTTTCTGCAAACCGGAGCCTCTTCCTCTCGGCCTTCTTCAGGCGGTACTGAAGGATCCGACAGTTCTTATTGGCTCTCTCCAGCTCTCTGCGCATGTCCTGCAGCTGGCAGGCGTCTTCCTCATAGAAGGTGTCCCGCATCTCATCCATCTCTGCCCGCATCTCCTCGATTTCGGTCTACAACACGGATAATAAAATGCGTCACATAGTCATTAAATCCAACCTGGGCCCACACAGGCAAATTAGTCAGGGCCTTTTATAAAGATCTGTTTCAAAACAAAGCCGCAGCTATACGTGCAGAAGTCATTCTACAGCCTGTAAGCAAATACAACAGGTGCGACCATTGCGCATGCTAAAAAGAGTATGATAAAGCAAATTTATAAATGGTCAGGCTCGTAATATGTTACCAATTTACCTTCAGATCGTCGTTTTCATCCTCCAGCTTCTCTATCTGGTCTTGCAGCCTCTGGTCTGGCTGTGGAGCCGGCTGTGGACATTCGGGTTCGGGAGACAGCTCCGGCTCCGAGGCCGGCGGTGATGCAGATTTCGTCTGCATCTTTGTCCCTTTCTTCCCCAAGCTCTTATTCAAGTGAAACTGTATCAGCTCGGATTGCAAGCATCCCTCCTTCCAGAACCCGGGTCCGCAGCCCACTGTGCTCTTGGAGCTCTTCTTGCTGCCGCTCGTCGCCGCGGCGGCCTCCCCTCCTCTCGGGTTTTTGCTCCTCAGTTTGGGGGATTTGGATGCGCAGGGCTGGTCGGAGACGACGCGGTTGGGATCTGCTCTGGAGGATGAGGAGGCATCAGCGACGGGGCGGGGAGAGTCTTCCGGTGTCTGGATGCCGCCTCTGTCTGCCGCCGCCGCGGGCCTGCTCAGTGTCGGGCTTTCAGCACCAGCAGCCTGGACAGCAGCCGCGCCTCTGACGGCAGGAGCGCCTCCGGCCTGCCGCTCCTTGCCTGTGCAAACGGGAGAATGACCTCGGCTGCTTCTCCCTCCTCCACCTCCTCCTTGCTTTGACGTGATGGGCTTTGACGAGTTGCTGCCCTTCTGTGTAGCTTTAGATCCACTGTCTTTGAGCCCGGCCGGAGAAGACGAGCGCTGCTGCTGCTGCTTCCGGCTGCTATTGTCTGGCTGCCGCTGCGAGTCGGCAGAGGATGGGTTCATCATGGTGTCAAAGGCTCAGCTCATCCTCAACAACATCCATCCCCTTCATCTGTATCCCTGCAGCAGGGGGACAATTGACTTTTCAGACCTAAAGGCTACAAAAGATGGATGTGATCTGGGCTCGAAAACACTCGTAAGAAAAGATTATCATCCACAGGTCGACCAACTAATAAAACTTGGACTACACTGTAAAGCGAATAGAAATAGTCTGATTACAGCAGATCCATCAGGACGCACCTTGCATTGTAGATGAGCTCATTATTTACGCAGCGAGGCTAATTAGGCTGCGCGCCCGGAGACAGGTATACGTGACCACCACTGATGTGCAGTCGGCCATTCAGCCCTGTTTACTGAGATGTGTGTGAGATCAGCTGCACACCGGGCAATTAGACAATCGTTTGCGTCATCTGCGCTGCCGAAAGGGCAATTGGCGAGAAAGGGAGAGCTAAGAGAAGGCAATGTCATTGGCTGTTAAACCTGGGGCAGCAGCCAGCCAATTAAAATCGGCTCCAGCTCAGTTGACATAAATACGATTCTGAGTGGACTCTGATCGGATCCTCGATAGACCCAAAATAGACAAAGGGTGGTTCAGCTTCTTGATGAGCCCCATCCAGGCTTACAGGAGTACTGAGAGAGCCTGTCAGCCATCATCTTACTCCTCATATCCAACATTAGCGATGACTCATTACTCAGATGGATGGAAGATGAACCATAAAAGTGTCAGAAGCAGCGAACACACCGGTTCTTTCACCTTTACCACAGTTGGAACAGTTCATGCATTTTTTTCTTTTGTCTCTGTGGTTTTAAAGCACCAAACATCGACTGTCTGTCTGTAACACACTCAACCCCCTCACACACAACCTCTCAATCTGATTTAATCAAGATAAGCATGAGTCTAAACAAGAAAAAAGAGCATAGCTCCGAGCTGTTTCTACAGATAAACAACTGGGAGCAGCAACAGTAAATCAAGCCACCTCGGAGGCCTGACAGCACAGAACATAATGTGGATCACAGTCAGACATTTGCCCTTCATACAGGTTACTGTTGGCACATTCATCTCAAACACGCCTGTGTGCTCTAACACAAGGGATTATCACGTGGAAATCATGAAGCGCCAATTGAATTTTCTTACCTTTTCTGGGTGTTTTTTCTGTCGGATGCTAAAGGGTAGTGGTGATGGGGAGACAGAAGGGATGCTGAGTCGAGCGCCTCCCGACCACCAAGCAACCTGTTTCAATATTCATGACATTACATCATCGCTAGGAGGGCCGGGGCTGCACGGAAGTGAAGCCGCACGCAGCAGGCTGCTCTCATTGGAAGAAGACAGTCTCTCTCTCTCCCTCACTCTCTCTCTTTCTCTCTATCTCTCTATCTGAACACTGATTGGATGAGCCACTTGCAACTGTACATCCACCTTGTATTCAGTCATTTGAATTGACCTTGAGTTAATGGATTTGGCTTGACCACTAGAGAGACTGTAAGAATGTAAAATAAGACTCTTTATGCCATTAGGGCAATATGGCTGAGCTCAATGGACTTTATTCAACAGCTGTCACTGAACCAGAGCATGCACAGCATTTTTATAAAACAAAAGCATTTTCTGCAGGATTGCCTGTCTCATTTTACACGTTTTACAGTAATGCATGGACCCACTGTACGTTTCCATCTTTTTCTTGTCATAAGAAACAGTTATGCTCCTCAAATCAAGAGCACATGTAAAAAAGTCTTGTTTACTGACATTTTTTTGAATGATTAAGGACTCATGATATCCATTTGTGAGTTGGATTTCAGTGAAAAGATCCAGTCACAGGTTTTATTTACAGCCAAAATGACTCTTTCAAAACATTCAAAAGCTTGGTTGTTTCTATATAATTGTTTCTTGGCCGTCTTGTTCCCATCTCTCATCCCTCTGAAAACCCAAATCTGAAGCTGTTGCGCAATATTTTTCCACAAATGCCCAGGAATCATTAGTCAAACTATAGTGTTTGGAGAGGGCAGAATGGGCCTAACCTTAATGTTGTCAGGGGATAAATAAGCAATTTCATTTGGACTTCTGCCCGCCATTCATTTCTCACAGAATTTGTTTAAATCTGTGTTGTGAGGAGATGGAAAATGCAATCACAGCAGATTTGGTTTGAAAACAGGTTCACGTGTGAGTTTTTCCAAAGGAAATGGTTCCTGAGGAGCATGTATTCTGCTTGGAAACAGGCTCAACTCATAAACCTAAGGCATCTCCACTTTGATTAAATTACATGATGGTGGGCTGGACCCATCTCACCAGTCATTTGGGGCATTAAATTCTTGGACCTGTGCCAACGAGATAAAAAGCATGCACACATCTGAAACGGCTCATGGTTGGTTAAAGATACACCTCCAGCGAAGGAGGCAGACTGGTGTTGCATGTATTACCCTGTGCGAGTAAAATAACAAGCAAGTTTGCAGGACGTGTCAGGGATCGACTAGGATTGGCTCTGCTCTGAAAGTTTTATGGAATGGATTTTAGCTTCTGTCAAGGCTTCAGTAACCACAGCTCTTATAGCCTCCTTCTGTACCTCTGTTCAATCCATTTGCCTTTGTCACTGCAGGCTTTTACAACACTATATCTTGATCCATTCAGAATCAAGGCTGCTCTCTATTGTAATCCCAGTTTAATTGCCAGACAAGATGTTGCAGGGCCAATCAGCCAGCGTCGGGCAGGAATGATGATCTATTTTCCCTGAATAGGATAACAGATGTTTGGGGTCTTGCACTCCCTTTCACAGTGACACACACACACACATTCACCACTTCCCCCACCTATCCTCTCCTCCTGCCCCAGGACTATTCAATCATTTGCTAGAATTAAAGTGACAGATGTCTGCGTCATGGAGGCTCCCATGTGGCAGACAAGATTACTGATTCTGCTTCGTCTTAAATAAAACAAAGGAAGGTAATGCCTGGCTGAGAAAGTGTTGATTCATGCTCTGAGAAGACATTAGTGTCTTAATCATTGGAAATGTTGAATCCATAACATATGCATCTTTGTTAGTTTGTATACATTGCTGATACATATAATCTAGCAATTTAAGTTGAATATGTATATCCAGGTATTCATCTATTAGGATTAGAAACATAAATTGATGTCTTAATCTCATCCCATTAGAGTGAACACTGTTAAACACCTCATATGAGACTGAATTACTTATTAAGATGGACATTTTCTACAGTGATAATGAGACAGTTCGCTCAACAACAACTCCTGCCAGTGTTGTCACTGTTTTTTCTTTTTTATTGTGTCCATCTTAATGAGTAGTATTTTTAGTAGTAATTCTCTTCCAAGTCCTTCCTTCCACACCATTTACTGGTGCTAGAGTGGCTGTTTGTGTGTGTGTGTGTGTGTGTGTGTGTGTGTTTGTGATAGAGAGAGAGAGACTGCAAGAGAGAGAGCAAGGCCCTGGTGAACATACATCTATAAATATCACCCTCATTCATTTCACACTCCCAAGTTTCTCTCTCATTCGCGCTTTCTCTATTATCACAAACACTCTTACCTCGGATCATAACAGTAACACCATGTGTAGACGGGGATCCCAGGCTGTGTACTTGTCACTGTTTATACGTAATCAGGAGTAATCTGCAGTGTCATGTTGTAGTTTCTGTGCTGGGTTTCATAATTTTTAAAGGATACCTGTTATGCTTTTTTGTTTTTTTTCCCCCTTTCCTTCTGTGTTTTTTGTTCATGTAAAAGATCTTTTTTGAGCACTAAAGCAAGTCAACCTATTCTAGTAGTCACCCAAAAGAAAATTATGAATCTGAAAATGTGTACAATATTTCCTTTAAAACTGCAGTTTATAGTGTTTTAAGTGGACATACATACATTTTGCATCAATTTATCGTTTCCACATGATTTGATACATTAGCATGATTTAAATGTGATTGTTGGATTTAGCCTCAAACATCGTAAACAACAAACAGCAGAGGGAGAACAATAATCGCATAAGAGAAGTCATATACATACATAGCTAATGACATGCCTTGCATGTGGTAATGTAAAAAAACAAGTTTTTTTAAGCTTTAAACCTTTATTCTGACAGGTAAGCAGAGGAGGGCTCTGTGAAGCTCGTGCCTGTTTGGTGCAATACATTTCTACTGTGAGGCATAAAAAACACGCCTGTCTCCGGTCTCAGTTGTCGTGCTCCAGATATCAACTGAGCTCCTGACAGGCAGGAAAATTGTTACTTTGCAGTGAAATCCACACGGGATTTCACTGAAGGAGGTAGTTCTGCATAGATACAGACACATATACAAACTGACATGTACAAATGCTGATGTAGTCCTCTGAATCCTGTCTGTATGAACACATACAGTGCATACAGAGATATATACACGTTTTGCTTGTCTAGCTGTTTCTTTTAGTACGTATGCTCTGTTGAATGGCGTGTGAGGATGTATGAAAGAGCTTAGTCAAGACCAACATTTGAATAAAGATAATAGGTGGGTTGACATGAAACCGTAAAGAGATTACGTTAATGAGACATAAAACCGACACATAATGTAAGAACTGGCATACTGTACTTATGCTAAGGCTAAAGATGCTAAAAAGCCATTATAAAAGATGTTTAATGGGTTGCTGCAGGACATTTGAGTGCTAATCCTTTTTTATACAGTCAGTTGTGCCAATGCAAAAATTGTATTTGTCAACCACAAGAGACTGGAGGGAAGGGCTTAAAACAGTTGGAAGGATACGGAGACACCATCCGAGGGAAAGGTTGCTGATGGGGTCGTGGTTTTCTGTTACTGAGTTGTGAAATTATTGCTCCGAGTTGAGGAATAACACAACCCTCATCCATGTAATACCCCTCTGCTGGTGGAGGCCTCTCACTCATAAACTCTGCAGGAGGGGGAGAGGGGGGGTTGCACACACATAGAAATGTGTTTCTCAATCCTCTCTACCTATTACACAAGCACAAACACACACACACATGAAACCACCCACTCTCTCACACACACTGAAACACTGTTTAATAGTTTATTGCGCCGGTGCCATTTCACACATACCCAGCTGATTCAAAATAACGTGATTGCATGGGATGCAGTGGGTGGGGGTGGGAGGTCTTTGGGAGGATGAGGGAGTGAAGGGGGGTCAGACAGCTGCTGTGTACAGTTACCATGGAAACCTTTGTCTATGTGGAGAATTCGACAGGGATGAGCGGTGTTATAGATTCAGTTTTCAGATGTTATTCTCTTTGTGGCTACCAAACAGAGATTTGCCTTTAGCATAGTTATGTTTTTTTAAAGTATATCAGACAAGCAACTTCTGACTCAAAACATGGCGGGCGTAACCCCACCCTGTATCAGAATCACACCTCTATACAACCATAGATTTTGATGCTTATTTGCTATAAATGTGTGAAAGGTAAGGGGGCTTTTAAAATGATGTTAAAAATCTAATCATTTAATAATTTTAACTGGCAAAGAGACATAAATGGTTTAAAGAAATTACTCTCAATATGTCTATATTGGCACCAACAGTGAAGGAATCAGGATTCATTGTGAGTAAAAGTATTAATATATATGATATATGTAAAATACTTAATTGCAAATAAAAGTTATTCAAATTAAATCAAACATAATTTAATTTGTTCATCTTATTTTTGTCTGTAAAACCTTGAAGGTAGTATCAGCTATCAGATGAATGTTTTAGTATTTCTTTCTATCTATCTATCTATCTATCTATCTATCTATCTATCTATCTATCTATCTATCTATCAAATGTGGAGAAATATAAAGGTGGAAGTATAAAGAAACAGAAAATAAAATAAATATTCAAGTAAAGGTCCTGTAAAAATGTAGTAATTAGTACAGCACTTTAATAAATGTACTTGCATGTATGTTTCTTTCTAACAGCTTCAATCCATTTTATAGCTACTTCAAACCTGGGGCTGCCTGAGTGGAAAGGTTTTGATCATACACTGAGACAATAGCAAACTGATAACCAGAAGGCTCATAATTTTCAGATCCCCATCAACAGTTTTTGAGAGATTATATTCTTCTCCTTATATCATAAAACTTTATAAAGTTCTTTATCTTGAGGTGAAGTCATTTTCATAATTACAGTGGATGGTTCAAAACGTGGGGAGCATAGTGAGCATACTGTATCATAAAGTGATGCTGATTCACTGTAATGTAACCATGGTGCCCTCTAGTGTCTCAAACATACTCTGCACTTCTGTTACCAACATTGTGTTTTCACATCCACCCTTTTTATTCTCACTCTATCGCTGACTGTAGGCATAGTCAGGTGTCTTGTCAAACCCAAAAGTTTTCAGATGACACTGTGGGTATACTTTATGGGAATGACATGGCTAGCAGTACAAATAGCAGTTGAATTATTTGTCACTCAGGTGTGATAAATACAATTTTTAATTGAATGTTGGGAAGACCAAAGAGTTAATCATTGATTTCAGAGGGAAGAAGGAGGAATGTCTTCCCAGTGATAATTTAGAGGCAGCAGATAGAGATTGTCCGGTCTTACATATATCTTGGTGTCTGCCTGGAAGTTAAAGTAAATGTAACTGGAAAAAGAACATTTTGTATTCAGGAAGGCTCAGTCAAGAGTATTATTGAGGAAGTTCAGATCATTTAAGAAGCTTCTTCATGTTTTTATCAGTTAAAAGATAAGTTCACCCAAAAATAAAAGTTCAGTCACCCCTGTGCTAATGGAAAGTTGGGTGAAGCTTTGTAGTCCACAAAACATTTCTGGAGCTTCACAGCAAAACAGAGCTGCAGCATTCTCCTACACAGCTGAAGTGGATTGTTTTAAAACATAAAATGAAACTAGCTTCACACAGCTAGTCCAACTTAATCCAAGTCTCCAGAAGCCCAGAATTTCCAAACTAATTTGAAAAGATGGTATTTACACACTTTTTATAGCCAAAATCTTCACTTTAGCTGCTATGCTAAAAACATTAGCACTAACCCTGTCTGAAGTGGGTGCACAAGCTTGACCATGCATCTTTTCATATCAGTTTGGGATTTCAGAGCTTCCAGGGACATGGATGACTCTGGGTGAGCTGTATGAAGCCACTGTATGGGGTTTGTTTTGTTTTGTTGTTTTACATTTTAAATAAAGTCTCCATCTATTTCAGTTGTTTAGGGGAATGCTGCAATGTTGTTTTGCTGTGAAGCTCCAGAAATGCCTCAGAAAATATTTTGTTCCAGCGGCGGTCAGAGTTTTTAATTAGAAACTTTTTGATGTGTTCTAGATCAGTAGCATCTTTCTCCATTAGTCATGTCTCCAATGGGTTTTATGGTGTTATTTATTTGTTGTGTACTTTGAATGCAATGTCTTTATTGTTTGTAGTCTGTGTGAGCTGATTTCGTGGCAAATGAGTTTTTCCCCACAGGGATTAATTAAACTGTCTGATCTAATCTTGTCTTGATCCACAGAGAATGTAAGACAATTTATATCCTTGTTAAAGAACCACGAAGTAGACAGCTCAATGAAGTGGCAATACATTTGTACTGTAGAGGCATTCAGTTTTATTCAATTTGAAGAGAGTTCAAAGTTATGACACTTTAAAAAAAACAAAAAAAAAAACACAGAAGCAATGTGGACGTATAACTGTCCAAGCTAACAAGCTGGGAACATTCCCAAATGCGCAGTGTACAAAATATCACAATGTAATATGTACAACACAAAAAGAACACAAATACACAGACAAGCACTCTCAGCTAGATGGAAACTGGTATTTACATGAAAATAAATAGAAAGAACCAATAAATAACATCAAAATGCATTGGTTGATGGGTGACATAAAGCTGGATCTGCTGATATAGAGCCGACAGCTGATTCTATATACTACAGGCAGAGCAAAGTTATTCTTCATAGTGGTATAACATACGCAGTCACTATAGAGGTTCACCAGCTCTTTTTGTATATAAATCTTTATCTTTTTAAATCCAAGTTTGTTCCCCTGATAAAGTTACATTCAAGCCAGCTCAGGACACGGTTTAATAAGCCTGAAAACATAGACACGAAAAGATATTTGATTGGATATGGGAGGAAAGTAGCGCTTCAGTTAGGCTTGGTTGAGCTTGATAAAAACTGGCTGTTAGCTGCTTCTGAATTCTCCGTCAGTACAAGGGGAACCCAGAACGCCACCGCTTCTCTGTTCGGCACACAACGTTTTCACCGGCATGTAAGACAAACGACGACATCAGAGAGGATATGATATAAAAAGACAGGTAAACATCTGCAAAGACAAAACTCCACCAGCTTGAGAACATCATCAGATCCATCATTTCTCTGGATAATATTCATACTTTTCTTCTCATTACATACAAGTAGGGATATACAAAACCTGTTACAGTTGTATACAGAAATAGAAAATGTGACCCTTGTATGACCTCCAGTAGATGATTGTCCCATCATAAACCAGTGATGGAACGATCCCATTTGAAGTCTCGAAGGGTTAGAAATCTATTTTTCTCTATTTCTATGTACCTCTTACCTCCGGAGATTGATTTATTTTCCTTCTTTAGAGTTGTGCGCTAATGGGGTGAAAGCTCAACAGTGAAACTTGAAATAAATAAAAATAACAGACAACTCCATGTTCACAAATAAGTGGATAACTGCAGAGGTGTCTATTTAGCAAAACAACTGTAAACTCAAAAGTCTCTCTCACGTAACATCAATAATAACTTGAGGACAAAAATGACATGATACTGTACATTATCATCGGTTTCATATCTGTAAAGTTGGACAAAGAAAAAAGATATTAAACTGACATGTTTGTGCATGTGTTATGATGTGTATTCCTGTCTCGATACAGCAGTGATTGCTAATAACAATGATATATAATCTTTTTCAAGCAGCTCAGCGCATTTAATGTAGCTTTCCCAGCGTGCCAAACGGGCCTGGTAAACTCTGTCTCAGGCTCAATTTTAGTTGCTGAAAGTCACTTTCTGAACCAGATCTACGGTACTTGGCACCACAATAAAGAGAGGGAATACTAAGATCTATCCCGCACCAAACGCGACTGTATTTTGGGTTATCTTTGAAGACCTTTGACACCTCTCACTAACAGAATGATTCTCTCTCAACACAAGCCTGTCTCATACTTTATCTACAACAACTCAGATCATGGCTTAAATAAACACATCACACCTTAAAGCATCCATCCAGCTAAATCTTCCTCAAATTAAGTCTCTCATGTTTTAGCACGATCACCCTAGAACCCAAGGCCCTACCTCACCTCTACCTCTCTCTCGCTCCTCTTCCTCTAATCTCTTTTAGCCCTTCCTTTCCTCTTTCTCCTGCCAGAGTTCTCCTGGGGCTTCTCCTCTTTGCTCCCGGTCAACACTGCTCCGTTGGCGGCCTTGCTGAGCCCGTTGAGGGTCCCGTTAGAGAGGGCCTTGCCTGCTTTGGAGGAGGAGGTGGAGGAGGAAGCGTCGCGCCTGGGCTGCTGGCGGCGGTAGGTCTGGTAGTAGAAGTTGCCGAAGAGGATGATGAAGGTGATGGCGTAGCAGATGAGGGAGTAGTGCATCCAGTGGGGGAAGTCGCAGTTGACGTAGAGGGACAGGGCTGTGTGGCCGATGGTGACGTGGAACTGGATCTGAGACGCAAAGAAGGAGACAAAATCGCATTTTTGCATCGTATAACTGTTTCACACTTTTTCAAAATGGCCGAGATACAGTGTAAGATGTGAGGTAAGATTAACCTTCTAAAATGTGTTAAAGGAATACTTGAAATCTGCCACACAGTGAGGCAATGTCTTACCATCTGGATGATGGTCAAGTACTTCTTCCACCACAGGTACTTCTGGATCTTGGGTCCACAGGAGGCCAGGCCATAATACAGGTACATCAAGACGTGGATTGCTGCGTTCATGTGCGCACCAAAGAATGCTGCAAAGAAAAGAAAATTACAGCAGTGATATTAGTTTTGTTATGCCAGTTGTGGTGCTAGAATACAGTTTTGTTACACACTTTTGGTTTGTATAAATCCTTAAACCCCCAAACTGTGAATACTTGACATTATTGACAACAATTTTCCAACTCCATTTAAGATATACTATGCAGGACTTTCCTAAAATAAAAAAAAAACAATGTATAGACTACAAAAACAGCCCTTCTCAATCATCACTTATGACCGGAGCGTGTGGTGGTGTCTGTATCTGCAGAGACGCTGCCATTTTCTTATCCTCTTAGGCCTTTGTTGTGTTCAGGATGTTTCTGGGCGTCAACCTCGGTCTGTCATGGATGTATAAAGAGCAACAGCTCTGCGTGTCTGTTTGATCGAGGGCAGGTCAGGGCTACAAACACACACAGCAGAGAGGCAAACAGTGGGCAGGGTGAAGTGTGCACTTCGGCTGCATTCACACAAAATCTGGAGGGTTGTGAAGCTGTGAGCGTGTGTGCTTTAGAATATAACCGCCATGAAACAATCAGAAAAGGTTTCATTTCTCTGATTCACTGCTTTGTTGCTTCCTCTATTCATTCACTCTCAAGCTTGGGCTCTAGCTGCTCTCTCTCTCTCTGTGATGGCTAGAGTTTGCCCCTCAACTGTTGAGCCAGGCGGAAGGGCAAACTTTGAATGGTGTGATTACAAACAGCAACCAACAAATCCTGCGTAGTATACCTTTAACACAAAGAGATTAACAAGAAATGATTCAGCACTGTGTTGGATTATTATTTATCTATGTCTTTGCAATATGTTTCTCTTTGATGGCATGGACGAATTATGACACATGACAAAGGCCGCCTGGGCACAGACATGGACTTGGTTTAGGACCAGGAGATAAAAAAAACATGACCCAGAAATGCCTAGATTTGACTGAGCATTTGACTCTGCATGGCTTCAGGGCCCCTTGACACCTGCGGGCTCCTGAGCCTGTGCTGGTGGATCCATTTTGTAATCCATCCATGACAGGGAAATAAACGAAAGCCCATAGCTTCCACAAAAATGGGAAAACAACCGCACAACTTATGGTACACTGTGGAAGCTTGTGGAAAGCACAGTATAGGTGATTAGCAAAGGAAATAGGGGGTAAAGATCACAACTATTTTAATTGTTTGATAACATCTTTGTAGGCACACATAGAGCTAAAAGCATAAAGTAGAGCTCTATTGTAGCATGAGGTACTCACACTGTCCTCCTGCCACCCACTTGATGCCGATCCACCAGAGCGTGAACATGGTGCAGTGGTGGTAGACGTGCAGGAAAGTAACCTGGTTGAATTTTTTCCTCAGGATGAAAAACACCGTGTCCAGGTACTCGATGCCCTTGGAGACGAAATACCACCATAGAGCTCCTGCCACCTGTCTCAGACAGAAACATGAGAATTGGTTTGAAGGGAAGAGAAGGCAAGTGCAGGTGGAGGAAGGAAACACAAAGAAAAAAGAGAAACAGACAGTTGAAGTCATTGAGGAGTTGAACCCCAGGAGTTACCTGAGGCCGACTTGACTGCGTCACATGTGTAACTACGTCATGGAGCAGAGGGAAGGAAGGTGAAACTGAACACCTTCAGTGATCCCTCTTCCAGCTCACACTTTTTCTGATAACAGAAGCACGGTCCAAATGAACAGAAGCTGATCATGTTTCTAAAACCAGTTAGACTGGAGCTTCACTGGCACCCTTACCAGGGTTTTCTTAATTATTTGTAGAGTAGTGTTACAGTAGAGCATGATACGTTGTTGTAAATTAGTAGAGGTGTCTTGTTCCTTTTGGTAACAAATTACTGCACACTTAGGCTCAACGATATGGTAAAAAGAATACAAATGAATGTGATTATATACAGATATTCCAGTGGAAATGATCATTTTTGCATTACAATTCTCATTTTCAATGAAAATGCTAGTAAAGTCATGATGGTTTAGCATTTGTTGGGGTCTTAACTGTACATTTTGTTATTATGCTCTTTTGTCATTTACTTTACCTCTATCAAAGTACAGCTTCTCAATTTGGATATAGCACTTAGCCATATTGCTCTTTCAATAATATCTCAATTAATTGTGCAGCCCTACTGCACACACATAATCATATGAAAGTAAGTTACATAATATGGCAGGCCATTGTGGTAAATGCGCCATTTCTATTAATACAACTGAGTGTGTGCATGTGTTTTTATGTGTGTGTCTACAACCTCCTGCAACACTCACCCTGACTTCATTGGGATCATCTGAGTAGTCCACAGGTTGACAAATGTAACTGTAGCTTGCCGCCCGCGCTGCCATAAACAGCTAAAAGAAAAAAAAAGAACATCTCTGTTGAATCACTGATAATAAATGGACAAAGGCAGAACCACACAGTGAGAGTGACGACAGAGGAATAGAGACCGAATGAAGGCAGAGAGCTTTTGCCATATAACGATATCCAAAATCTAAGACTCTTGTCATGATAATATGATATATAAAAGATATTGCCCAGCCCTCGTTTGAGATAAAACTCCAATAATAACCTACCTCTTTAAAGATAAAGAAGTTGAGGAAGACCATGCTGAAGTTGTAAACAATAAGTGTTTTGCGGAGCTGGAAGGGCTCTCTGTTCTTCATGTATTTGGGCCCCAGCCAGAGAAACAGCAGGTAGGAGGTGCTGATGGCCAGTGTGGGCAGGGGGTTGTCCATCAGAGGCCATTTCTCCACCCGCTTGTCTGTGGGACAGAGATGCTCGGAGCATTACATAACTATTCTTACTGTTCGCAGCACACTGACACAGTGTGGGTGCAGTGTCAGCTTATTTAAAGAAGAGTGCAGGTCAAACTGGTGCCGAGTACAGATGGTAGATTTTGTCCTGAGGTGACCTGTCTGGAGGTCAGTTTGGTGTCGACACCATTGTTTAATGGTTTACGTGATACTATCAGAATGTTGTGTGTGTGTGTGTCTGTGTGTGTGTGTGTGTGTGTGTGAATGTATTTTCTTCTGTGAGATGAAATAAACTGTATTCATCCCAACAACATTTTTCATTTCATTGATTTAGCAGATGAATCAAAACTGATTCCACTTCAGATACAACAAGCCTGTTTCTGACTGAGTCTTTAAAGGAAGAACATAGCTGAAGATGTACAAATAGTGTATATACACACAAGAATGTGTATTAAAGGATGAGTTCACCCAAAAAATGAAAATTCCATGCAGCTCGTCTGGTGTAATCCAAGTCTCAGGAAGGCTCGAGATCCCAAATTAAAAAAGATGTGAATAGCACCCTCAACGCGCAGTCAAGCTCATGCAGACGTGCGGTAACACTTTTAGCTTAGCAGCTAGAGAGAAGATTTCATCTTAAAAAAGGGTGACAATAACATTTTTAATTAATTTGGAATTTCTGGGCTTCAGGACACTTGGATTACACCACACAAGATGTATTTAAGATGCATTTTATAATTTATTTCAGGTACTTTCATACATTTTAAAAGAATCTACTTCAATTCTTTAGGAGAATGCTGCAACACTGTTTTACTGTGAAACACCAGGAACGTTTTGTGTACTAATATGAAACTTCACCCGACTTTCCATCAGCATGGGGGTGAGTAGAAAATGATTACATTTAAATTTTGGGGTGAACTTATCCTTTAAGTCACTTTTAAATCACCATTCTCTCTCAAATCTCTTACACTGACTCTCAGACAATACAAAAATACAAGAGTATTACCTGCAATAGTTAAGGTCCATTTGTAGAACTCTATGGTGTCATTAATTAAATGTGTGACAATCTCCATGGCTGTGGCCGATGACCTTAAATTAAAGAGACAGGTGTGAGAAAGGAGGCCTCTGAACTGGCATCTTTTATTAAACACAGCTGGATCCACTGAGTAAGAGATGGTGTCAGCATCCGGGAGATCAGTAATCAACATCATCACCCCGACCAGGCTTATTTTTTTAAACTGGAACATCATAATAATTCCATTTTTAAAATGATTAATCTAAAAGAAACGGACCCAGGCCAACAGACGGCCAGTTGTAGGCCTATAGGGGTCTGTGGCCCCCATGAGGCCACGATAGACGAGCTATAGGCTTCATTGCGCACAAAGGCTGGGAGCACCGGCCGGCAGAGCGCATGTGTCAGCAGATTTTTTTGGCTTGAGCACGACCACCAGCCAACCTGGTGGCCCTTATAATGAGGAGGGGGGTTGCCTCGTGCCCCAATTTCACGTTGAAATGGGTCACCTCCTATGTAGTGGCAGACTGACGCATAGGCTGGTAAGCAGTGGAGTGCACAGTCAGACACAGTGTGATTTAATGATCCCATAAGGATGACGCCCCTCTCTCCCCCTCTCTCCCTCTCTCTCTCTCTCTCACACACACACTTTCTCTCTCTCTCTCCCCGCTCTCTCGCTTTCTCCCCCCAACCCCACCCCCCACCCCCAGCCTGGAGCGGATCAGGCGCTGCTGCAGCATCTGGTCCTGCACGCGTTCTCCTCATACAAACTGCTCTGATAAAAAATAATTAAAAAAACCTGCCTCACTGTCTGAATAAACATTTAACCACATGTTATTTTATAAAAGGCCTGGCCTCATGTTTATACAGCAGCATCGTTCACCATTTGAATGGCGGATTTGCATTCTGCGGCATGCAGTCCGGCCTAACGAGGCGCTCCTGTTATCAATATGATTTCTCTCAGCTGTTTTCGTCTCAGATCTAAACACGACCACTCTTCATAAGAGATATAACATCAACCACATGAGTGCGCACAACACACAGCAGCCCATCATATCGACATATTGGTCTCGCCTTCTCCTCCGTGCGAGTGAGGATGCTTATTACCTTACCGTGTCGGCGCTTTAAAGATCCGTCTATAATGACTTTCAATGCAAGGTCATGCAGTGTGCGTTATTCCGGCTCGTAATCGACTGAGCTTGATGTCTGTGAGTTGATGAATTGTTCCGTACACAGTGTGAAATAAACGGGCCGCCGGACGAGCGGCGATGGCATGAATTTGTCGTTAAGGGACCACACTGGCCTCCACTGCGCGTCTGCTCCACTGAATTCCTCCTCTGAGCCCCACAGCAGCAGCGGCAAGGCAGAGGCAGTACACCTCACACTTCCGCTCACAGTTTCAAAATAAAACAGCATCAACGCATGTTCCTGCAGCTCAGCAGAAAGTGAGAAAACAAAAGTAGGCTACCTGATGTCTCAATATCAAAACATTATTATATAATATTGCAATTATTTTGACAGCTATTGCACGATTTAAGTGGGAATTGTATTTTTTTTAAAATGTTTTAACTTTTATAATTCAAATGACGATGATGCGATTTGTATGTCTGTGTGAGTGAGACAATTTACCTTTATCAAAAACTGCCAGTCTTGCAAATTGGATATTGACCATGGCCATGTTGATATTTTGTTGATATTTTCATTTATAATTAATTGCACAGCCCGACATTATATTATAATGTATATCAGTAATAATTCAGCCAGACGTTTCATCTGTTAAATCCTTAGGTCTAAATTTTAATGTAAATTCAACGTAACAATTGATACGTTTATCTTTTAAGTATTTAACTGCTGAGTGTGGGAGCTCATGTTGTAGCTACTGATTCATCATCGTCAAGTCTCCTGACAAAATCTTTTTATTTGAAAACAGTCTCACCGAGTTTCCGGCTTGCTTCTCTCTGTCTGTCTCGAGCTTGACGCAGCTCCGCTCCTTCGGTGACACTTGACTGCTGGGATGATGGAAAGATGCTACGCGCATGCGCACAGATGGAGGCGGATGCAGCAGCAGCAGCAGCTACTTCAGCTTCGTCAAGTCTGACACACACAACCAGAGTACTGCAGGCACAGCAGGGCTGTGGCTTTCAAAATAAGACTGTAACACTGCTCGCCTAATTGTACTGCACTATGGTGAACATAACACATTATAAGTGAGTCAGTATCGATCTAAAATAGATAAAGAACCTGGTCTATTGCATTATGGTGCTTGATAGTCTTATTATAAAAGTGTCTAATGGATATAAGTAAGGAATATTATTGAATAACATAGCCATATTAATAAAATATCGAGGACTTTATTAGTATTTTAATAGAAGAGTGTGTAGTATTAAAGTTATTTTGATCCCCAGTGGTTCAAACGTTTAACCTAAACTTTACACTGAAAAAGCCCCTTCTTAAATCTTTTGTGAGTGCCTCTTGCTGATGATATATATATATGCTATATATCCCGTCATACTTTTTAAAAGGCTGAGGATGATGTCGGTGAAGGGAAGTCGCAACCACAGGTCACTAAAATTGTTTTATTTTGAAATTCCTGACCGGATCTCTGTATCTCACTCCGTCCGGCTCGACACCTGGTGGTTCCGCTGGTGCACCGGCTTCTCTCTTGTCCTTAGCTGCGCCAATTTATTTGTTGATATCTGTAAATTACATGTTTTCTGCCTGTTCCTGTGACGTCAGCAGCGCATGTTGACTCTCCGCAGGCTTTCTTTGCGAAGAAAAGCGGAGATGCGCTCTGTGGACTCGCTTCATCGATGGTCGTGAGCTTCCATCAAAGGCCCATTTCTGTGATTACTGGAGCTAGTTGCTCATATGAAAATGGTCCGGTGAAATACATTGTCGGGTACCGGAGGTTTTACAGAGATTAGGGTCAGGACTGTCTCTTGAAAGATGAAGATTTGGAGCACGGAACATGTTTTCAGGTTGGTCACACTGGGGTTTATTTTTCAGAGTGTCCATGAAGGAGAGTGAGCTGGTCTGTCATTGCAGGACTAGGCTGGTGGGACCTTCAACTTCATTAACTGAGTTTGAATGCATCTACATTTATTTCAGCTCTGAAGCTCATGATTATATGATTGTGGTCAGTACATTACACCTGCTCTGATGGTGAGTCACTTTATGAGCATTAACATTAGGAGTCAGCCACAACCACAGCCTTCACAGTCACAATCCTGTCCAGAGAACCACATGTGAAGTGTCTTAATAAGGACATCATAAAACATTCCTGTATACTCTGCCAAGTTATCAAAAGATGACCAATAGTGAAATATGTTTCTTCCCCTTCATGTTCTTTTGTACTGTTGTGTGTGCAGTTACCCCTGGGAGACGGTGATCAAGGCTGCTATGAGGAAGTACCCAAACCCCATGAACCCAAACGTGGTCGGGGTGGACGTGCTGGAACGCAATCTGGATGAGGAGGGACGCCTGCACAGCCACAGACTCCTCAGCACAGAATGGGGCCTCCCGAGCATTGTGCGAGCGGTCAGTCATCAACACACAGACACACACACACACACTAAAATGTGTAGAAATAAATGGGCATAAGTTGCTCTGTCCATTGGTAAAGGTCCCACATTATGCTCATTATCCACTTCATACTTTCATACTGTCCGTTGCTGCAGCACCTCTATTCACCCTCTGAATGCTCAGTTTTGGTGCCTCTCTCTTTAAGAGAGAGAACCCAGTCTCTCTCTCACAGGCCTGAGAAGGCACTGACACTTTTGATACTTTCAAAGTATTTATATTGGACCTAGACCTGCTTTATAATCAAGTAAGACAGGCTCCTGCTCATTCTACTGTACTGACTGTGTATTATGTGGTTTAACAGATACTGGGAACCAGCCAGACGCAGACGTATGTGAAGGAACATTCCATAGTCGACCCAGACGAGAAAAAGATGGAGTTGTGCTCAACAAATGTAAGTTATACTGAGTCTGTCTATTCACAGGTATTACTGCTCTTCATTGTAATAGCAACCGCTGTTTCTAAATCAATAATGTGCGCTGTGTTTGGATCATAAGATATCAATGCTTCACATAAATGAGAAAATGTATTTTTTATTTTCAGATTACTCTCACCAACCTGATTTCAGTAGACGAGAGGCTTCTTTACAGACCGCACCCAGACAACCCTGAGGTGTAAGTGCATCGTGCGGTTCATTCATCTTTGCATTTCACCTCTGAAAACGTTCCTGGGTATGGAGTGTGAGTGTAACAGTGCGCAGAGAGATAGGAATGAGTTAGACCCTGTGTTCTTACAGATACACAGTGTTGTACTGTTTGTCCACGTCTTACAGTAATCATACTGTCTCCCTCACCTGCTCCTCAGTACCGTCCTCACCCAGGAGGCCATCATCACAGTCAAGGGAGTGAGTCTAAGTAGTTACCTGGAGGGGATGATGGCGAGGAGAATGTCAGCTAACGCCAGGAAGGTAACGGCACACATATTTATGTTGTCTGAACTTGAGTAATAAAAATATTGCTGGAGATTTCTTTGCATGTCTTCTTACTGGGACTTTACTGTCAAACATTCCTATTTCCATTGGTGGTCACCTTCTTCTGTTTCTCTGTGTGAATCTGTAGGGTTGGGATGCTATTGAGTGGATTATTCAGAACTCTGAAAGAGAGAACGTACCTCTCTGTGACATTTACTAACTCTGGTAACTCTTCTCTTTGCTCTCCTTTGCAACTGTGTCCTTCAGTGTTACCAGATTATTTATAAGAATGGAACTCTTCACAAAAGTTTTGATACAATTCGTGTATTCATGTGCCACATAATGCTCAGTGCTCTTCTGTTTTGCAGCTCTACAGTGACGACTACTTGCCCTGGCTACACCTCATAAACCACCGGGGATTCTCAGCATCTCGAGATCCTCTGCAGTTGGTACTTACACCGTCTGGGAGGTTTTGTCGGGTTGTCACCCCACACCGCCTCTCTCACCTCTGGAGTAAATGCACTGGAAGTTCAGACGGACAGTGAAACGCTGCCAAAGCTGAACGATCATCAAAGAGTGTTAAAAGCTGGATTTAAGGGTTGTGGGTCCACGTCTGGTAGATGTGGCTCAATGTTAAGTCAGTACTCGATAACCCATTAACAACCATTCTAATGAAGGCGAGCGAGGAGAACAGGACAGTTTCCCTCTGCTGTCAAGGGGGTTGCATCAATATCGTGAACCAACCAGACTACACTGGTTTGAATATTACTCTTCCACATTTCCCTTGCTCTCATGTCATATCTTAGCAGAGGAGCTGCAGGCGAGGAATGCACGAGGTTTACGCACACAGTTTCTAAAAAAAACGACGTATGGTACAATGACAATATGCAACAAACTTTGTTACTTTTATTTGAACTGTCTCCTGTTATGTCAAACACTGGCGACTCTTATAGCAAGAGTTCATGTCAACAAGTTGTTACTGGTGCTTATTATTCGTCAAGACGCACAAACTGTAGATGGGGTGGGGGGGGGGGTCAAGACAAGAGCTACAACATCACTAATGCAGCTTTAGATAGAAATTAGAAGAAATTATATTGTTTATCTCTGAAAACAAAGATGGGAATGTACCATTGACATTGCCTTCTTCTTCTGCTGTCACAGCAACTAAACACTGGCACCATTTAGATGTAAAATTAATGTGCAGTATTGTCTTTAACCTGCTGATTTGTAATTGGCTTAAAGAGGAAGATTAGGGTGACATGTTAAGTGAATAAAATGGGTGGATTCACCCATTTATATGGACTTAAATTGGTGCCTGTGTGTTATAGCTTTGACAGCAGTAAAACACATCCATGCCTTTGACAGTCTGACACTTCATGCTTCCCAAACGTTGAACTGCTCCATGAAAGCTACCTACACACCCTGAGCAGCAGGGCAGTACTGTATGTGCAATGCTTCAGTGGGAGTTGCACACAATTACAATTACGACTTATGTGCTAAGTCATATTTCTTGGTAATATTTGAATAATATTCGTAAAAAAATATTATTTATTATCAATCATGGTGTCCATTATTAGCATTGTTTATATTGTCTGAGTGTCATGAAAAAATAAGTTGCATTTGCTTTAATAATTTTAACTTCAACTACTGAAACAATTAAAACAATTGTTGGAGAAAACAATGTTTTGAAACTTGTGGTCACTGGTTTTGTTGTCGATCGAGTTCATTGCTTGACAGGATTATTATACTGCTGACAAAATAATGCCCTGGAATTATTTTTGGTTCAGTGCCACTGGAGCGATCCAATTGTATTTCAAGCAGGGTTCCTACACCTTTACCATAGTCAAATTCAAGCACTTTCAAGCATTTTCAAGGTGCATGTTCAAGGTTTTCCAGCAAAATATATCTGTGGTAAATGACATTTATATACATATACCGTATATACTCCATTAAATCATGTCATTGTGCTATAAACAACCACAATTTCACTGTACCATTCTACAGAAACATGACAAATTACACAAAAAAGTGTCAAAAATGTGCCATGTCTCTGTTAGTAGACTTGGCCCGCTACAGAATCTAGTTGAGCCCATATAAAGTGTTGTAAGAGTAATGATGTCTAAAAATATTACTTACGAAAAGTGAAAGTCGCCAGTATGATCAGTACTTGACTACAGATATAGAAGTATCTGATATCAACTGTACATTATTAGAATCAGCGTTTTTATCTGATTGCAGATCAAATAAATGTATTTCAAAATGTGCAACTGACTGATGAAGCATGCAATCTTATCTCCTAACTAGTTATCAAATAAATACTTAGCAAAAGTACAGTATATGACTCCAATGTGTAGTGGAATGGAAGCAAAAGTAGCAGAAAAGGGTTGTACTTAGTTACATTCCATCACTGTATAAAGCAACTAATTATGAAATAAAATCATAGCACTTTCCTGTACCACTGTACAAGTTGGGTGAGGTTTTATCCAATACCCATATCAATTCCTTTTTTAACTACCACCTTGCAGTTCATCATTTTGTCCAATAGAGGGCACAAGCTTGCTGTTAGCAACAGGCAAACCTACAGAGCAGCTCCTTCACCTTCAACAGGAAACCAGAGTACAACATTTAACAATTATCCCACATCATTTCAGCCTGTGCCCAGAGAAGTAAAAGGCAGACAAGTTATTCTCTTTCATTTATTCCACAGAACATAAACAGAACGCATCGCATAGCATGTACATCAATCCTCACTGTCTGAGCAGTGACAACAGAAAGTCGGGGTCAAATTGCACCTTCATACCAATATTTGCATTCCTTCAAACCCAATAGAGCAAGCTGAGCCACTTGCTAGGATCTTAATAAATAAATAAGTAAACTCAATTAGATGTGTGTTTAAAAAAATCATGCAGGAGGCTACAGAAAAGTAACATCTCAACTTTGGTATCAGAGCTTCAAATCTTTTGCTGATAATGCTAAAAAAAAACAAACAAAACAAAAAAACAAAAAAAAAACAGCATCGGGATCTGAAAAGATCGCAAACAAGGATTAAGCTGTACCGGTTTCAAGTTTTATGATAAAAGGCACACACCATTGTTATATTATTGACTTTGATATCTTTGGTAATACTGCACTCAGGTGCTATAGCTATAGCAGCCACAGCAGGAACATGAACACACAATTCATTAAAAAAGTCATATCAAATCTTTATAAAAGTGAAAAACAATGAAGAAAAATAGAAAACATACTGTGGTGTGACAACATAATGAACAATTACTGACCCCGTTGCTTACATTCATTATCCCTTAGGTACCGCAGCAACTCAAGATTTACTCCTCTCAGTGCCAAACACAATATTACTGCAACTTTGCATCCCCCCCCCCATGTGAGCAGGCCTTCTAATATATTAAACAAATCGCAATTTCAAACGTCAAACAAACAAGTTTGAATAATCTTCCTATTTCCTGTGTTGGAAAAAAAACACAACGAAAAAATTAAATAAAACCAGATTCTTCATATCAGGAAACACAAGTGTGCACATCAAAGGTCAGGTTTACTTTGAAGGTGTCATTTCACACAACACATTAAACTAAGACTAAACTCTGACAAGTGTTCCCTTAATCCACCTACAGGCCGACTGCTCCGACATCTCTCCTCCTCTCGCTCACATTCACTCACTTTCAACAGTCCTCTTTCAAAAGAAACATGATTGCATAATTGTCCCGCTGCCTGAGCCCCCTCCAGTCTTACCTCAACTAAAATACACATCCAGGAATTGATAGTGCCGTTAAACAAAAAACAATATGGTACACATCTATGTACAGTATGTACAGTCAGTTCATCTGGATTTGTTTTGGTATCAGAAGTTGAAAAGGTTGATAAAGTCTTGAGGGGAGAGGGACATGGTGCAACTTTCTGGGTTGTTGGCTGTGCAGGGATGGTTTGTGTCCTGTGAAAAAGAAAAGAAAGACACATACAACAATCAATATTACATTTTGCTTCCGTTTCATCTTCAAAGTGCAGCTTTACGAGCAGGTCTCACGTCCACTTTGATCAAGTGCAGAGTGAAAAGCGAGAAAAACACACTACCTTCCAGAAGAGGATGTGGCAGTGTGTGCAGAAGTGCAGGGTGTCACTGTACTCCTCTCTGTGAGGGTAGCAGCGGCTCAGCTTGAAGTACATCTTCTTCCACTCCAGGTGACCTTTATCTGACACCATCAGGCGCTTTCGGATCTGAAGGAGAAGAAGAGGAACACAGACTTTAAGACACAATCCGTGGAGAGAAAAATACTTTGAAATATCTACTTTAATCTTAGCTCTCATGAGAATGTCTTTCACACCTCAGTTCACTACCTCACACAGAGATGGAGGTTTTACTAGCATTAGTGGAGAGTATTTTCTCCCAAACAGAAACTCAGTGTAAACCTATTGGGAAGCTTACTGTAACCTACTTTAACATAAAGCCTGAGACCTCCTCACTTGTCATCAAGTGCATGCTTTGGAGCACGCGGCTGTTAGGTTACCACTCTCCGGCCTCCGTTTTCCAGCAGCAACTTGTTTATCAGAGATGCTTGACCTCTTTATGGAGTGCTTTTAACGACATGTTTGTCAAGAAGACTGCTCGGTTATCTCATTTTAACTGAGTATGTAACCTGGAGGTCATGTGGAGCAGTGATACAGTTTACAATGAGGAAAACAACTAGAGCATATTAAAAGGGATCATCCGCTGATTTCTACGTGCCTGTCTGTCTGTGAAGTGGTACTGGCAGAGTTTCTTCCACAGCAGCCTGTCCTCTGTGAGGGCCCCCAGGTCAGGGCACACCTGGCCCAAGCTCACCAGGTCCCTGCCGTCTGACAGACGCTGCATGATGTTCAGCTGCAGAATGACAGGCAGCTCGGTCAGGGTCATGCCTGTAGATGTGGGCTGAAGGGAACAGGAAGCAGAAAAAGTTGTAAATATAACAGGAACTTGCAATTCTTGCAAGTCCTCAAATTCTCGTTCGATCCTTACCCTGTTGATCTGGATGTTGTCCAGCTGCTGCTGCCACTGCATGATGTTCTCCATGCGATGCACCCAGATGTTGATGTTCCCCACCAGGACCGACTTGCCCATGTCTTGAACGAGACCACACAGCGAGATGTAGAGCGTCTGCAGCAGCTCCTTGATGGGACGGACGTTCTGCTGGTCATCGAGAACTGAGGAGGGGATCAGGAGAGATTCACCGAACTCAATTTATTGCTGTGATAATAACCTAGAAAGTGTCGTTTAAAAGCCTGGGTGTCACAGAGAAATTAGTATCCACCGGGCAAACGGCCAAACGCTGATTTATCGTGAGTCATCGAAAAAACACATTATTAAACCAAATGTTTTGGAGTGGCTGTGCTCTTCTCCTTTGACGCTCATAATATTTTGCCAACAGGTTTCATAACTCCACCTAAACAACCTGAATCTCTGTTTAGCAGAGGGAACATTGAGTTTACACTGTGGCTTGCAGAGGAGTCTGGTGACTGTCAGTGTTTTTCACTGTGCCATTAAAGCACTAAATTTACTCCCCGGCCTCCTTCAGATGTGGTCAGGGCTCATTTCCTCACCTATTGGTGCAAACAACCGCGCAGGAAGGCTTAATCATCACTCTACTTTAATTATGTGCATTTATGTCTTTGAGGAAGATGAGGAGTCTACTCCTTCTTTCTAACAATAAAGAAAATGAAATAGACTGAATGAGTCTGCATAGAAGAGGTACATGCGTGTATGTCTGAGACCACAGCAGAAAGATAAGAACCCCTGGAGGCATAAAAGAGAGAAACTGAGAGACACACTAGTTGAGTGTCTCTTAGAGAGCGACGGGGCTCACCTTTCTGTACCACTCTCTCCAGAATATTCATGTAGTTCTTCTGCGCCACACCGCTGAGCGAGGGGAGCTGGGACTTGGCGATAAGCTCGAGGAGCTAGAGCAGAGAAAAGAGACAGAAAGAGAGAAACACAACATAAATTTCAACCCGTCAGCCGCAGAGACTCTCTGTTCCGTCGCCTCATTACTTAATGTTTGCTATGCTGCATTCTTACAAAGGCACTTGCAAGCATAACAATAAATGCTGCCTAGAACAAAATCTGGACACATTCCACTCGGTCATTACTCTCAACTGATGCTGGACTCAACCTCCATATAACAGCATTCTTGGCTTTCGGTCTCTTCAGGGGGAAGAAGCTACTGGAAAGGTGCTGGACAGCAGCCCGGGCTGTCGACAACATCAGCCTCCACAAACAAGCTTTTAATCATTTGACTCCTGATCCTCCTGTCATGTGAATTAGCCGAATCATTTGACAGAGAGTGCGTGCACTTGTGTGTTCATGCCTGCTTGTGTATGTCTGCGAGGGTTGTTGCTGTTGGCTGGCGGACAAACAGCGGCTTCCAGGGTGGCATGTCTGGCATCTAACAGATGCCGTGACATCATGGAGAAACTCGAGTTCTCCCCCTTGCTCCATTCTGACCGGAGCATGTGACCTGGTTATCAGATTATTATATTATGGGGGTAGATTCTGGTGAACTGGAGGGGATACTGAGGGCAATTGAAAAATGCAAGTTCATTACTAAAGATAGCACCGATTGTAAGTAAGCATTCAGACAAATCCTAAATCTGGGAGTCTTAATAACACCCAGCTTTAGACTAAATTACTTCCCTCCTACATCCTCATCCTCTCTCTCAGTTTTGACCAATTTTAAGCTTCTTCGCTCCCTCCTGGCTCCCTTTTTTCATTCTTTCCACCTCCATTCCTAAAACCTAATCCCATGCCCCTCTTCTTTTAGCAGCTCATCAAGCGTTCCTCTCTTTGTAGAGCAGCCGGGCAGAACAATGTGCGTTTCCGTATCTACTTTTAGCCCCCGCTGTTCGCTAAACTGCACTTCATACCTTGGCGTGCGGCTCTCACTTTTCCACAGACACAGAAACAGTATCAAAAGTGCTGTATCTTCTTGTTTTGATAAAACGGCGCTGCTGAAATGTGTTCATTTTAAGGTTTCTGTCTCCTTGAAGTAACCTCCATGAGAAAAGAGAGGCCGCTCGCTGTCTCTTTGTGGACGAACCTGATCTGTGTAACTGAGAGGGAGTTAAATGAACCCGCAAATGCCATCAGACACAACCAGTGAAGAGCAGTGACCTAGGACACCGTGTCCAGATGAGACGCTAGTGTTACACAGCCGTATTGTTCTTTGGGCTTACCACACTACACTGCACTTGTTAGCTGGGGCCTGCACTAAAAGGTCAATCCAAAACTTCAACAGAGACAGACACATATGGCCAACTCTCTGTAGAAAGTTAAGTTTGAAAGAGATTCGAGATAAACTTCAATTACTTGTGGAATAACAGAATATTTTGTATTCTGATGTCTCAGGGATATTATAATGCAGATACGCTATACTTTAGATAAAAACAACAAAAACAGCCATAAAACATGATCCTCGGCTGAAACAGGGAATAGCTTTGTCTCCCCCTAATCAATCTTGAATTGGTACATTCCATCGCATTTATCAGGACGGCTGTTAAACAGGAAAGATTCAGAGAAATCCAAGTGAAAATAGTGGCATAGGATGAGACAGAAATGAGAGCAGGAGACACACAAAGGGCGGCCTGAGTCTGGCAGAGACAAGCGTGTGTACGTGTGCTTGTGTTTGGGGGTCTGAATCACCTGACAACCACCGGGTCTGGTTTCATAAACCCCTGTCGGGTGGTCGCACCTCACCGCACAGCTGTCACCCCCCCAGCCTCCCTCCCTCCCACCAGCGCAAGGAGAACACGACCACATGCAGCCCTCGGCTCACATGGGAGCACATGTGGGAGAGCTGGTGTTTGGTTCAGTCCGGTGACACTTTAATGGAGAGGACAAGCTCCAGATATCTATGGATATCTTCTATTGATAAAGTTATAATATATGTTGGCGATGTCACACGATCCCCCCCCTTCACAGAGCCATTTGGCATCCCTAGTGAAAATACTGTGATAGTTATTTGATGTTTTTCAAGGTCCAACATTTTCAGGTGCGTCAGTTTTACACTTCTTATATAAAATGTTTGACGTGAACAAATATGAATTAATTTTAAATGCAGCTGAATTTAGGGATGCCAAATGGCTCTAGAAATCCAATTACACCAACATGTCATGCTATGACACACTCCTACCCTTACACACACACACACACACACACACACACACACACACAGACACACTCTCCATGGGTTGGTATCATTGCCATTGAGAGACCCCGGTCTGCAGAGCATTGATAAGAGCCTGGCAAAAGCCTACACACCCTCTTAACCTTAACCCCTTCTCTGCCAAAAACAAAACATCTCCTATTAACAAAAAAGGGACAGAGGAAACTGGAAGAAAATAAAGAGATGAAGACTCACTCGGACGACGTAATTAAATCTCCTCGTGTCCTTGATGGCGCTGCAGAAATCTAAGCGGTTGAAGGCCTCTCCCAGTGTACAATATCCGTGGCGCTGGGGGAATTTAATTATCAGGGTATTAGATTGCGATCCTCGGCAGGAATATAGAGTTTTCTCAGCATGTTTACATTAGCAATGATGATATGAAAAGTTGATGTGAAACTAAATGAGTTGGTTTGTTACCTCCTTGGTGCTTCCTTTATGAACATAAATCCACTTTTCCCTGTGGAAATCTGGGAGAAAGCAGAATGTTTATGTTAGTGGCCTGCCCTCATTAAGCAGCTCATAAGCACTGTGACAAATGCACACGCACACATCACAAATGAGATACAATTTTCAGCACAGTTATTGAAATAGAGTTTATAAAATGATGGAAAATTAATCATAAACAATATTATTAGGGAAGAGTTCCCCTCACGAACATTACATAACATCCTCAAGAGCCCCTCTGGTTCATATTTTTTGTCCTGAACCGAAGGTTGGTGTATTATTACGTGATTTATAACCCCACACATAAAAATAACAAAATGTTATCCTTTGCATATTTATACAATAAGCCAGCCTGTGTGGTTCTTTCATTGTGACTCACAGGGGACCTTGGTGTTGTTGTTCATTAGGTCTTTTTTCCTCTTCTTGGCAGCCATGTCGTAGCTGAGAGAGAGCAGCAGGTTCTCCTTGTTGAAACACTCCTCCTCCTCGGCTTTGCAGAAGCTGGAAAAACACAAGCACCCATATTTCAATAAAGGCAACATTCACCATTTTATCTCAGCACACGGTCCAGGCCTTAAATGCAGCACTCTTTTCAGCGTTGTCTTCTGTACAGAGACCACAATCCAGCATCAAAACAAAAGGGTTCAAACTCATTTCTAACTTCCGCTGTTGTGCATGTGCTTTATCTGTAACCTCAGGCCAAGGTAAAGGCTTTAGAAGTCAGTGTGATCATTCTGGAAAGTGGACAGCCTCAACAGACGTTTGTTAATCCACTCACTTGTTGTGAGGTTATTAATAGCTTAGTGATTAGCCTGGAAAAGGAACATGGGCCCAGCAAAACAAAGACAGTCAGGTTAATGAAATGGAAACAACATGAAGGTGCAGGCCTACTGTCTGCCTGTCTGTCTTTCTTTCTGTCTGTCTTTCTGTCTGTCACCCTGCCTTTGTTCATAATGCTGTTTTGGACTTCCTCAAAATACCTCCTCCCCCTCTTCCTCCCTCCATCCTTCTCTAACTACATACAAAACAAAGTGATGGCGCACTTTAAGACTTGCGCAACTCCAACACTGTTGTGATGGGGACAGCGACATTTCTCAGCACTTGTTTTGCACACCAACCTCTCCACGGAGACATTGTTGTTTTTTTCGTCTGCCGTTGTCTTTTTCCATCCCTCCTCGGTTTTAACCCAACTCTGACCCGGTGACCTCCAGTCCTGTCCGAGGAAAGGCATCCCGCTTCGATGGCGACGAGTTGAATACACGTAAAAATAAAAAAAAAAGTTTGAAACAGTCCCTGTTTGAGATGTTAAGAGGTATCCCTTCTTGAAAGCGTTTTGTTCTGGTCTACTGTTGACATTGCGCAGCTCTGCTTATATCCTCAACTCAGAACCCGGAAATACATGAGCCCCGCCCACTTTGGAAACTTCCCTGCAACACGTGGCTTTGTTTATCAACTTGAGCGTTGCAAAACGTCTTGGAGAGAAGAGCAGAGGTAGCAAAAGTTTTCATGTCATGGAAACACAGGGACAGATGATATCCAGTATCTTCATTTCGATGGATTATAACACGATGCATGTTTTAGAAAAGCATTTTATAAATGTTAAACAGCTCAGGAGACAATTATGTAACTGTCTCTGCTGTGAGCAGTAGGCTTAACTTCACTCTAATAATGGACTTATTTTTAAGATAGTATATCAAAAATAATGCTGCTTTGTGTGTCAACTTCACGACACTTTCAGGGAGAAATACTGTACTTCTTCCTTTACTATATGTACTGAACAGCCATGGTACTGTACAGATTATCAGACAGTGCCCCTGGGCATTGACATGTGAAAGTCCTCCCCCACCCATATGCTTCCTGCCTAAGACCAACAAAGAGACACAAATAAACTACCAATGACAAAATTATATTTTGCCGTTTTGTTTTGTAGTTGTTTAGCATCTCTGTTCTCATTTTTCATCTCTTTGTAGTTTTTATCAAGTCTCTGTTGTTGTTTTGCATCTTTTTGCAGTCGTTTTGCCTCTCTTTTTTAATTGTTATTCTTTATTCTTAATTATTTTTGTTGTTTTGCATCTCTTTGTAGTTGTTTTGAGTGTCTTTGTAGTTGTTTTACCTCTCTTTGAAATTGTTTCAAGTCTTTTTATTGTTGTTTTGCATCTTTTTTTTTACTTTTGTTGTACTCTTTGTAGTTGTTCCAGTCTTTTGATAGTTGTTTTGTGTCTCTTTGTGTCCACTTTATACTATATGCAACTATATATCGCCCAATATAACAATAATTGTCACACAACAGTTTTTAATGGTTAATGCATTGTTGATGATAAAGGTAATTACTGTTCAGGAAGTGGTTTGCTCAGGCTTATCACTGCTCGCTTTATATGACTGTAAATATAAAGGGGAGAAAAAAAACATTTCATCCTCGCAGTAACATGGCTGTAAAGTCCCCTGATTCTTAGTCACTCACACTATTATAAATAGATCAAGTTGTCCTTCAGAGTATTGGGTTGCATTGTGGACTGCGTGGGAGTGTGTGTGTCTGAGGGGTGGGGGTTACCATTGTATTTAAATTTTCCCAAAACAGCACTAACTAATCCTTGAAGACTGGATGAGGGTATTTTGTTTATTTTGGACTGTACCATTCAAGATAATGTATAACTAGGTCTGTCTAGGCCACTGGGTCAACTCTTATCAGCTCAATTAAACACATGACATCTTTCTGAGGCATTTGGGAATAAAGTTCAGTGTTTATATCTGTTTGTTTATGGCTATAATAGTCTTTCTCATGAGGCAATTACCATGAAGTCGATTCAAAACGTAAATGTTTCCATTGTTTTGGTGAAAGATCAGGAGGTGTTGTGTATTGGATTTGTCATCAGCAGGCAGAAGAATGATTACAAAGACATCAATGAGGAAATGCTGTCAGTGTCTCACCTAAAACTAACCCAGGCCTGATCACTGATGTCGTGTGACTGCAGATGTAAAGGGCTTAAGTTCACTTCCTAAAACCCTGCAGCATGAGAAACACTTTGTGTTTTCATTCTCAGTACAAAGCTGTGTGTGTTTGTGTGTGTGTGCGTACATGTGTATCTATATCCATGTGAGTAAATGAGTTTATGCCTACATGTCTGCACAGAGGCAGTGAGAGGGGGGATTTTCAAGGTTCTCATAATTCATGATACACTATACAGTCTGCCAAAACATGTCAACAGCAGCAGCACATGGTGCGCAACGAGTATGCAAGTGTGCAGTTCTTCCAGGAACCAGCAGGCCAGTGTTTCAGCACATGTAGTGCTTGTGATAGGACACATCCTGTGTGTGTAGCATGACCGGACTTGCTTGGCTGCTGTGGGTTTTGCTCTGGAGACTTATTACTGATGATTATAAATCACCCCCTGGTGCTATGAAGTTATTTCATTATTTCAGACTATTTTTTGACAACATCTTTTGTTGATTGCTTTTCTTCTCATCTTCTATTCAATAAGTTACCTTTTTGTGACATTCACAATGAATGAAGTATGGAAAGTGGTTTTTCACTCAGTTTTATTGAAATCACTGAATACATTTAAACATTAGCGCATCGTTCATTACAGATCTTTGATCGTTTGTAACAGGTGCATCTGTGGCCTCATGTCTGAGGTTTTGATGTGTAACACCCTGATGCATGCAAAAGGTCAAAGAGCTCCACACACTCCGCATGTTAAAATCTGTCAACAAGACGTCACATGAGAATTGACCAATGCACACTATCAGATAGAGTCTGATGAGGTGTATTTATCATGACTTACAATTGCAGCTACTGCAGAAGTGAGCCGCACTGAAATAGATCAACAGTTCCTCATGTGGTTAACCATACAGAGCCAGAGCGGTGTTTGTAAAAAGTGGAACTTAAAGGCTGAAAAAGAACTGTTGTGTGAACTACAGGGGTATACAGTAACGTGCATGAGGTAGTGAGTCCCCAAAGTCTAATTAAGTCTATTTTCAGAATAGGCCAAACTACAGGATGACATGGAAAGTCCCAGCAAGTGCTGGGTCAGTCTGTGACTCACTGACCGACTGAGAAGAAAACTATGACCTAAAGCTTTAAAGAGTTTATTCAGTGGATCACAAACAATGACGAATCAGACATGCTCGTGTTAGTCCAGCTAGTAGGAAGATAAATTAGTTTATGCAGCTCCTATGCTAACAAACAAAGATAAAAGTCCTAGTTTTAGAAGATATACTTGTTTTTAGCAATGCTTTCAGGTACACATGAGGGCTGGCTCGGGTATCCACCACTTTGTTCCAGACTGTAATATATCAACAACTACTGAATAGATTGCCATGAGATTTTGTACCGATATTCATGGTCCTCAGAGGATGAATCCTACTGACTTTGGTGATCCCCTGATGAGGTTTATATATGCATTGCACTACCGAGGTTCACTTGTCAGAGAAACATTACTTTGTTATGGTCGGCCAAGATTTGGCTTCATGCACTTGGAATGCTTGGAGGTCGGAAGTTTAAAATTTCAACTAGAACTTCTAACCTCTGACTTTGACTGGAACGCAGCATAGAATGATGAGCATAGTACCATTATACCTGCTAAACATTAACAAGTCACCCATTGATTTGCAGCCCAAAGTGACCCTATTTGCCAAAGAGAGTGAAGCTGGGGAGTTTACACATTGCTACGCCTCTAACCTCATTACATCTGCCTGAGAACCAGAGGAAATGCTGTGGTAGCGACTTGCCAATCACAAGGTCACCGTGCCCTAAAGCATACACTGCTTTATTGTCAATTTTACTAAGAATGGGACCATCATTATTAAAATGAACATCATACTGTGTTGAGGAAGACTTGAAACTAGCGAACGAGACCAGAAACTCAATAGGCAAATGTTTACTGAGGTGACAAATCTACTGATAAGGATGGTCATTTTCTCATAAGCTTACATACAGTCTTTTTTTTTTGCTACCAGTGGAATCACCCCTCTGCTGGCCGTTAGAAAGAATGTAAGTTTAAGACACTTCTGCATTGACTTCACTATTTATATGCATTTAGAGCTTGCTGACATTACAGTAGCATTCAGCTCAAACACTGACTACCATGGCCATAGACTCTTAGTCCTGTTGTAATTTACTGAAGCCTACATGGCCTACTGTGTGTAAACAATGTGTATTGTGTTTATCTTCTGTCTTAAGCAGAAATGCTAATTTCAAGTTAAAAGGTTTCCAAAATATAAATCCCTGCCATATTTATATCAGTGTTTTTGAGGCTCATGGATGCGTGAGGAAATCAAATTATCTCAAAGTCTATTAGTGAATCATCTCTCTCCCTCCCTCTCCTCTGTCCATCATCCCTGTTTTTGTTGTGATGTTTTGACCAGATGGGACAGCTGGTCAGTCCTGCTTGACCCTCTGAAAACCTTAATCACAAACACACAGCCACTCACATATACACCTGTTGCTGCTCCTCTGGTTGAGTTTCATCACTCGGTCAGATTCTCTGTTGTGAAACCTCCCTCCCTCTAGCTGTCTCTCACATCTGCCAGCTTGCATGGCAACCAACAGGACCACATCCCTCACGTGGTGTAACACTCACCCCCTTGTTTGTTTCTCAAAATAACATCAGATCACCTATAGTTTTTTCCAGTCACCCACCTTTTTCTCACACACTCCACCCCCTGTCCCCTGGACTCCATTCGCTGGCAGTGAGCGACTGAAACATTTGACCCGGTTACTTGGGATTTCAAAGAAATGTACTGGAGTCCTGCGTAACACCTCCTGGTCACATTATGTTTACGCCACATGACAAGGCTGACACTAGTCACTGAATGTCATTGATGAATTAAATGATGTAATCACTTTAGCTGTTGCTAATCCTTACTTTAATGAATCATTTTAAAGGAGATTGTGTACAGAGATCTGAATTACCTGAATCTCTTCATTTTAACACTAGTGTCATTTTTGATAAAAATCCCAGCCCTCTTAATTGTGCTCCCAGGAACATGTTACTCAATCAGTAGTGATTTTCTGTCTTGCTTGCTGGCTAAACAGGCAACTGGATCTGGCTTTGATGTATTAACTGCATCTGTCCCCACATCTCCCACCCATCGTCACATGCTGTCTGCATGAGCAGAAACATAAAAAAAATCACATTAGCCAGAAACTTCCTGGGGCACCCCTGGCTTTAGTTTCTCCTCCAACAGGTGGAGCAAAACCATTTGAACGTGTGCCCACTGGAAGATATTTAAGGCTCTTCTTTGTAAAAGGACACCTTTTCTATATTATCTTCTGTGTCATCACGTGTGTGCGTGTGTGCATGTGTGTGTGTGGATAGCAGGAACTTGTCTGGGCTTGTAAAGGTCCTGTGTGGACAGTGTGAGCAGGGTCAAACAGACACATGATGCCACTTAAAGGACACATTTGCTGCTCAGATTGCATTCGCTGTTGACTGACTGAGCACTGTTAAGACATACCGTACTGAAAGTAGGAGAGATGGAGAGAGAAGCTATGGATTGGATTTTTATTGTAAAAAAAAAAACAAAGTGTTAAAACCAGAATCAAAGTGGTACAAAAACATTTTTAAAAAAAAAACATTAAAAAAGGTAGACTTGAATAAATATAGAATTTCAGGCTATTCTTTTCACCACAGGTTCAGATCTCAAAGTCAGTTATTATCTCAACATACAGTAGATAAATATATAATGAACACTGCAGAACACAAAAAACTACAAAAACTTAAAATTTAAGGTGCAATATTTAGGAATTGGCCACCTGGTGAATTCATAATCCAAACAAATAGGGGACAACAGAGCAACTGCTAACTGATGCTAACTGTAGCTGCTATTAGCTAGTAAGCTAAGTTAACCACACAGCTAGCAGTCATAGTAGCTGACTCTGCCTGGACTGGGAGCTCGGACCACCAGGGAAGTGTTGGTGTTGTTTACTATCTGACTATCACCTCTTGAGGTACAAACTGGCAATTGTTTCGTGTAAGTGCAGTCTAAAGCTACATTTAGCAAAAAATGAAATTGTATGAAACTGCATAAAATATTCGGTAACACTGTTATCACAATAATATCATCATTATTTTTGAACTGAAGCAACAAACCATGATCCAAAAGTTCACCCAAAACAGCAGCAGGTTCAGAGCCCACAGCTGAGCATAACTTTGTCTTGCACCAAACAGTACACAGCCCCAGGATTTAAATGTGACAAGTGAAATCTCATGATTTGGAGCAGGCTGAAAATAGCACTTTCACCATTTGTGAAGTCAAACCGGTTTAGATGGTGTTAGGGTTATAAATAAAAGAAGAAAAGACATAGAATATTGCATGGAACATTTTCAGGTATCAAAATTCTTATAAATGTGAATATTTGAGGTATGCATGATTCTGTGGAATAAGTCCATCACTCATCAAACATTTATAGTGGAGATCACTGCTACAAAATGAAAGTACTGCATTTAAATGAGTCATTGAGTCACACATTGGGATACTTGCAGACCTAAGCTAGGATTTAGCCCATGTCTGTGAGACATGCGTCAGAGTCAGGGAGCCATGGTCAAACAGTTTATACGGCAGAGTTCCCTTAGATGTCCAAGTATCTGTCTTTGGGTCGTAGCACTCAAAATTGTCTGAGTCCTCGATGACGTCGTGGCCGTTGATGGAACGTCCGCCGGTGACGTAGAGTTTGTGATTGAGAACGGTGGCAGAGTGGTGCATCCTCCTCTCCTTCAGGTTGGCACACTTGATGAACCGGTTGGCCTTGGTGTCGTAAGCGATCACTCTCCTGGTGTATCCTGTGACGGGAGGCATTTATTTGAGAGGGGCAGCACGTGTGGCTCAAAAAGAATGCAGTAATGTAACTCTAAGACTTAGATTTTTTTTTGTCAGTATTAGTATTTATCACAGCTACTATCTACCTCCGATGATGTAGACTTTGTCATCCATAACGGCAGCAGGAGCAGATACATTCTTCACTGTTCTGTTCTCCATCTTGGACCACATGTTCCTGGCAATGTGATACACCTACAGGAGGGGAGGTGGAGCATGTGTGAGGGAAACCGATTGAGTGAATGACTGAACAAGAATGGATGGACAAGGAAAACACAAGCAGTGTCTGAGTGATTGAAGAACACATGACGCATGGCGTCCTCTCCTCCAAATACATAGATCCTCTGGTTGGTAGCAGCCACTGCAGGATGTAACACGGCCTCAGGCATGGGCGCCATCGTCTCCCACTGGTTGAACATACTGTTGTACCTGGTGGCATTATTGAGAGATCTGTTAGCATTTGTCATATTTCTGTTTTGTATGTCGTATGTGTGGATGATCATGATTTGTAATCACCTCTCCACACTGTCTGTGAGTCGTCTGTCAGGCCCGAGGCCTCCCAGGACAAAGATGAAGTGCAGGTAGGAGACACTCTGGTGAGCGAAGCGTGGCTCCAGCAGGGGCTCTGCTGTGCGCCACTGGTTGGTCTTGATGGAGAGGGTGTAGACGGTCCTACTGACTTGGCTGTACTTTGTGTTTGTGGTCAGGCCTCCGATAACATACAAGACACTGTGAAGGGCGACGTACGAGGCTTTATACAGACGAATGGGCAGCTTGGCAAGCCGCTGCCACTTTTCGCTCTTCTCATCAAAGACGAGGGCTTCCCTTGAGGTCTGCTCGTTGTTCTTCCTCCCTCCTACCACCACCAACATGTCCTGGTAGGAGTAGCGCCTCGGTGCCACCCAGAGAGGTTTGAAGTCTGTGTTACCGATGCATTTGGTGCTAACAGCGAACATCAGGCGTCTCACGGATTCTATGAGCTCAGTGCACAGGGTGGAGGACTGGATCAGAGGGTCGTTGGCAATGAATTGGAAGAGGTAGGTGGGATGGATGTAGCGAAGGCGAACTTTCTTGAAAAGGTCACTGATGGCGCCACGCCTCGATAAAGGATCATGGTGGATCCAAGCAACAAGCGTCTCAAACACCTGCTCCTCCTCCGCACAAAGACTGTCATCCTCAAGGTATCCCATGAGCTCCGGTAGGGAGAGCTCACACAGGTCCTCGGATGCTGACACGTCGGAGAAGCTCCTCATGGCCATCTCTTTTGCTTTGTCTCTCAAAGTGTTGCAACTCATGATCTCAGAGAGTCGTATCATGCTCAAACAGTTGTCAGGGCTCAGTTGCTTCTGAAGGAAGCTCGAGCAGGCCTCAAAAAGGCGGCCATATTGCAACATGGATGCCGCCTGCATCAGAGGGAGCACAATATCAATGCTGATACTGATGAGTCCTGTGTAAACATAGTCAATGATACTGCTCAGAATGTTTGATGTGATGCCCTTCAAGTAAATCTTGGTCTGCTGTCTCTCCATGAAGTTGTTGCAGAACATGGCTCTGAAGTAGGGGCTGCTGGAGACCAGGACGTTGCGATGACAGGGGATCTCTGTGTTGTCTGAACACAGCGACACATCTGTCAGGATGCTCTCCTGCCTCAGCCTGTTGAGCTGCAGGAGCAGGTTGGACGACTGCTCCTTGTCTTTGAAGTGGAAGACCTCGACTGCTAGTTGGTCCATGCTGAGGAGAGAGACCATTGTTACTGTCAAAACATTTGATTTTGATGTTTTTTTTATTATTTAAGCTCGAACCTTCTAAATCGACTTGTACAAGCAGTCACATAATCAAAACAATATCTAATTCAAGCATTTTAGCTATATTGATGTGCAAATATAAGCCATTTGAGAGCTTGCTGTAAATAATAATAAAAATAGTAGCTCTGCTGTAAAGGGGCAGTGTGTAGTTTTGGAGAAGAAATTCAAAATCAGAATTGTAATATTTACAATGTTAATGAGGTAATAATACAAACTCTGAAATATTTGTATCCATAACTGAATAAACAAGCTGTTCTCAGAAGAAAATAAGGTCCCCAGAACACTGTTTGAAACTAGAAAGGTGGCAGGGTCCGCCAAAGATAAAGTAAAACAGTATGAACTTGTGTTTAGGCCAAAACTTTCATTCCTCACATCTTACAATTGATTATTATCCATACTGATTAAATCCCCTAGATTTAAGAAGGATCATAAGGGTAGTGAGACAAACAAACATTCAAACACACTATCATACAGCCAGGCTATTTCAATTCAACACAGTCCTGTGTCATGTATCTGAAATTCAGCCTGCAAATAGTCCTGGTAAGCTTTCCCCAAAAGCACAGCCTAACTGTTGAGTTTACAGATATACACGTAATTTAAAATCGGTTCAAATCAAAGCTATAAAACTAACTTTGCTTTAGATCATTGCCTTTCAGCACATGGGCCCACTTCAGCACTGCTGCACTCAGACATTTCAGGGCCCGCAACACATCTGTGTGATCATTTAGTTGTCTAAGTAGATTACTACTGGAACACCTGCGCGACTATTTCTGCAGCGGGATTGTCATTTATTGTCATGGAAGTGGTGCTTCTGTTGTTGTGTGATGGTGTTTTAGTGCAGAGTCTCAAAAATTGCTTTGTTTTCATACTGGCTTTAAACTGGATGAATGTGACTGCAGCTTTTCCCCTTCATGTGCAGGCTTCAGTGTGCAAAATAACACAAAAACAGGTAGAAGTCTACATGTAAAGCAACAAGTCACAAAATGGCAGCTTTAACAGATGATTGAACACACTTCAAAATGAACTTCACCATGTAATATAAGTATAAAAAAAGCTCATGTTTGATTAATATTTACATCAAATGACTTTAAAGCCATGCCAGCAGTATATACTGGATAAAGTCCAATGCTCCTGGCAGCTCATGAAGCTTTACTGGCATGCATCTCTTACCTGTTCCTCTTCTCTCTCTTTATATGCGTTCTGGGGGTCTCTCTCTCTCTCTCTCTCTCTCTCTCTCTCTCGCTATCCGAAGCAAGATCTCAGCAGAAAATCTGATGTCTTGACATTTTCCTGTACTTTGTTCCTCTTTTCTCTGGTGTAGATGCTGTGTGACTGTATGTTCCAGAGGGGGCTGTCTCTTTGTAGGAGCGTGTTGCGTACTGTTTGTTGTTATGGTCTCTTTCCACGAGGCCTCTGTGTACATTCCTCCCCTAAAAATAGAGCCTCTCTTTGGCAACACCGCTGCAGACTCACATGTGACATGTTAGAGCGCTTTCTCAGTAAATGTCTGACTCCCTCACATTATCGCTTTCTTTTCTTATGTTCTTTCTTTCTTTCCTTCAGTATCATACTGACTTTAGTGCTTCCCTCGGGTCTGATCTCTTCTTTCTCCTCTATAGCTCGCATTCCTATTCACTCCATCATCTCCTTCTCCGTCTGGCACATGATTGTAGCAGTAAAAACAGCACTGATACTTGATAACACTCATTTTGTTGGCGGCTCACACTGCTGGCTGAGTGGATGAAAACACAGAGATACAAAAACAGGATTAGGTTACTGTGGAAGCACACAGAGATACGATGAAGTCTGCATATGAGGGAAATGAGCAGTCACATGTAAAACATACTGACCATGAGTATCAACATTACAGCCTGGGTTCAGTGAATATGTTACAAAGAGGCGTGGGTTAAAGGTGCAATATGTAGTTCTCAGGACAAAACTGAGTAAACAAACTGGCCTTAAAGGACAACACAATTTCATACTGTTTTACTTGGTTATATTTGACGGACCCTGCCACCTTTCTAGCTTCAAACATCAAAATTCTTGTTTAAATTTCTTCTCTAAAACTACATAGTGCCCCTTTAATGGAGAAAAATGAGAAGAGTTTCACTCTGGCAACGTGACGCACTGCTAAATGTTCTTGGCTTCACTTTTACAGACGATATTCATCCTTTAAGCATAAATAAATATCCCTAATTTAACTGTACATCAACAGCAGATGCTTGCATTTCCTATCTTTGCACTTCTTAAGCTCATTTCCATTTCATTTGTTTCATGCTGCCAGAGACAGATGAAGCTTATTCATTATAGTACCAGCTTTCACAAGGTGGCAATATGATATGTTTGCCTGTTCCTTATATTGCTGGAGGAGAATCAAAGAAACACAGCCTGCTGGTCTGTTTCATAAATGTGGGTGTATGAAAACAACAGGACTAGAATGCATTTTCAGTCGCCACAGACAGAGATGTGACATGTTTTTCTCAAGCTCAGGCTTGTTTACAGAGCACGGAGAATCAGACATAAATTGCCGCTCGAGCGACCATGGCCTCTAGAGTGCAGTTCAATTTGGATTGCACAAGAAAATCAGTAGCTTAGACCATGAACCAGTTGTGCTTAATAGCCATGTATGTGGACATTCTGTCATTTTGCTGTTTGTGGGCTACATGGCAACAAATGCAAGCAGAACAAACTGTCCGAAACATGCAGGAGGAGCACAGAAAATGAAAATACACATAAAAATGAAAATGAAAATGAAAATACACATAAATGTGATGTTGAGAACTAAATGTCACCGTGAAACCAGGGCTGCTGAAAACTAAACAGCACCATCTAGTGTTGAAGTCTCCAAAAGGTCATTTTGACCACTGAGAAAACTGTTTCCTTTTCTTGCTAACACCCTGGCATTTTTAACTTGCCTGTGTGTGTGTGTGTGTGTGTGTGTGTGTGTGTGTGTGTGTGTGTGTGTGTGTGTGTGTGTGTGTGTGTGTGTTCAGGTTTTTTCTTCAAAGTAAAATACATAAAACACGCTGTTAGGTTATAAATTATCATCTGTAGCTGCAGGACAATCCTGACCGTATCAAACAACAAAATGTCAAAAATGAATATCTGCCCTTTTAGCATGAAACTGGCATTAAAATTATCTCATCGATCTGTATAGTCAAGGGTAAAAAGCTTAACTTGTTTGCCCAGAGGACCGCAGTGTCATATAACTCTCACTCTCATATTTAAGGCTGTGATTGCATCCTTTAAAGTGAAGCACGTTGTCTGCTATCTCTGTTCCTTCACCTTGACAAAAAGGACTCATTAATGTCTGCCTTTAGGCTACAACTCATATTAAAAGTTACGGCTTTGGTACACAGTTTGCAGCAGAGCATTTTCATGCAGCAGCAGCAGCATTACTGTTGCCACCCACCCGCCCAGTGCTGTGTCTTCATATCACCAAATGATTATCTTCTCATAAGCACATGGTCTAATAGAGCCTATACCCAGGGGATTTAGATCGCACTGATTAGTATTGTGTTTGTGTGTGTGCGTGTGTGAATGTGAATGTGTGTGAAGGGCAGACAGCTCTCCTTGGTCAAATAAAAGACAATTTGAAAGCAATATGGACTGAGTTCACGCTGAGTCTATTTTCTGTCCTGTACTTGTCTTCATTTGATGGCGCTCTACTCGGAGCAGGACTGCAGGTTATATTTTGTTTTGCATATGGAGTTATTTTTACCACTTATGACCCTGAAATGTGAGCAGTATGGAAATGATTTAAGAGGTTCAATGATATGCAAGCTAAAGCAAACAAAGAACACTGGGAAAGGGGAGCACTCATCCCTATGCAAGCCCACATAATGATTCCCTTTCATCTGTGTTTGCTCAATAAAGGCCTTTTTTATTAAATCAATGTGACAGTGAATGAGACCCTTTGTATCAGTGCAGGTCAGCCCATCAGACAAGAGTGAAAAACCAATAATGTATGCTGCAGACAATAATGTTTTTTTTAGATTATGTTGCTCATCAGTATTTTATCCTGCCATAAAACCACACAAAACTCTACTGTCTTTCCTGTTTGACTCAGCGCGGTGATTGTTTCCGAGTCGTCCTAGATCTCTCTCTTGTTTTGTTTTTCAATGATGAATCTGAAGTGTAGGTTTGTCACTTTTTCTCATGTCTGTTTAGATAACTTGCCCTGGAGCCAGGGCACTGACTTTGCGCCTGACTAAGCCTGCTGAGACTTACAGCCTAAACAAACCTCGCTTCCACAGCGGAGTCAGTTAAACAAGTCAGGGCTTGTGATTTGTGCCACTGACTTTTTCATGAAAAACTATTATTAATGATTCTCACATTGCCAATGGAGATGGATTTTTATCTGAGCTATACAAGGTCAATGGAAATTACTTTATAAACACTTGGGGTTGAGCCATAAATGTCCCCAGCAGGATTATTCTGGCAAGTAACTTCAACTCTTTAATCCTCAAGGTGTGTTCTGGTTGATTTGGCAACACCTGTATTAACTGTGGTATCATTAAGAAAGACATAATACTGTAGCCTTAGAGTTCAATTCGCAATGACACATTGAGTCATCCCCAGTGCTGTGAGGAAACACAATTTAAACAGCTATTCTGTCAGAAATACAACAGAAGAAGATGAGTGTGGTCGTAGTTTCACCTGGACTGATGCAAACACAATGACCAGCTCTGGCTATTCTCCTCCAGATGTTGTCATTTCATCAGACATGTGCACGAATTACATGCAAAGTGTGCATGAACTGGGCAAATTTAGTCCAGCACAGAATTGCATCATTTCTTGTTAATCTCTTGTGCATTTCCATGCCATTTGAATCAAGTGTGGGAGTGGCAGACCCCGCCATTGCTGATGCAAACACTCTCATGGCTCTCATCATAGTAATTTCCAGCCACACAAGGCTGCTATTTTCAGCAGAAAAGCTCTAAAAAAAAATTCTTTAAAACCAAACTGCACACTATTTGTCTTCCCGGAGTGGCAGACTCTGCCGCTGACAATGCATCTTGTGGATGAATAGTATCAAAAATTGGTTTGATCTGATGAAAACTCTGAAGCATAACTTCAAGTTTACATTGCTGCATTGTTTCCTCTGTTTGTAGATATTGATTTTTCATTGACAGTCATATGTATGTGGTGACTTAGAGTTGCTTTCTTACTCACAGAGCTGGTATGGCTCAGTCCCAAGGTTTTCAATACTATCTTAAACTGTCAAATTATCTGGATTATTGGTATTAGCATTTGTATCCTATTTGATAATTAAATATCAGTTTTGGTGAAACATTTAAAGTGTACATGTACAATTAAACTGTAATTTTATTTGAAAAAATTGTGAGTGCACAGACAGCTCTTCAAGAAAAAGTCAACTCTGATGTCACGCTGCAGCCTGATCAAGTGTGGGATTGTTGATATTAAGGAAACAGATGGAGATGCTGATACCCCATTCAGACCACCATTACTGTATCCACTAGGTGTCAGGCCAACGTTATGCAAATTTCAGAGCGATGAAAAAAAAGCTGACTTTGTCCCCTGTGACTTCCAAGAAGCTATCAAGGCTAAACTCACAGCCAGCGAGTAAACACAACAGATGCATAAACTGGTGAGATGAGAATTGTTTCCCTGTAATTTCAGCTATTTTTAGGCCGGCGCAACACAATATTTTCTATAAATACAAAAATGAGGCTATTTATCCACCCAGATATCTTCAAACTGGGTTTTACTGCTGCAAACCTGCACTTTGAAATGGCCATTTACTCAGACACCGATAGCCAAAACAATTGAAAGAGACAGCGAGAATCATGTGATAACCTCTTGAGTCAAACTGCCGTGGGGTATTACTCCCAGGCGCAAAGAGATCCACGCCAGGCAACTCTGAGAGCAGTAATCTAGCTTTGATGGAGAGACGTCCATGTGTAAATCAACAAAGAGCGAGGGGGAGAGAGGGAGGTTTGAGGAGCAGCCTACAGAGACAAAGAGGGAGAAAGAGAGAGTGGGGTAGGGCGGTTTGTGGTGGGAAGGTAAGTGTTTGTGTGTGTGTGTGTGTGTGTGTGTGTGTGTGTGTGTGTGTGTTTCTGTACATACACACATGTTCACACAGGGATGAGGTCTTAAAGGGCTTACAGTTAGCTGCTTAAAATTCTTCTGATGTAACCAACACATGCAGGACATGTTATTTGGGAAGAAAGAAAGTGCTTTGTAGCAATAAAAAAAATATATGGATGCGGAGGATGAAATGCTCTGTGTTTACTCATTGTGCCCTCCCAAGGTTCCTCTCTTGTTGGTATGGCGGCCGTTCAGTCGTCGCCACTGTGCAACATGGCAGTTACAGCCTGTCTTCATGTCTGCTCTAATAGAGTCAGCAACACGGTGTGAGTTAGCAGGAGGTGTGTGGATGCAGGGAGGGTGTTTGTGGATATGCGTGTGCCTTCGTGTGTTCTATATGTTGATACATGTGTGGGAGAGAGGAGTGTGTGTGTGTGTGTGTGTGTGTGTGTGTGTGTGTGTGTGTGTGTGTGTGTGTGTGTGTGTGTGTGTGCGTGTGTGTGTGCGCGTGCAGCAGATATTGATATTCCACTAGCAGCAGAAGCTGAAGCCAATGTCTTTAAAGTGTCAGCCCTCAGCAGCCAGCCAGGTGTACCCGAGGTACAGAAGAGAGAGGACGACTGAGGAAAAGGGAGTAAAGGGAGCGAGGTAGAGATATAGAGAGAAAAGAGATAGGCCATGAAAGACAGCAAAAATACAAAGCCAGAGGAGACGAAGAGACAGACACAGAGAGGGGAATGCACTACAGAGAGGGAGAGGAAGAGAGAAAAAATGTCGAGACGGGAGGGAGAGAAAGAGCACTTTGGCAGGTTTTCTGGTGGTGAAATTACTCAGATGTCTTTGAAGGCCTCTATGAGTGTCTTCGCCCTCTGTATTCTGGGCGTCAGGCAGACAGACAGAGAAACAGATGGACAAAAGGGAAGAGGGGGATGCAGGGCCAGGCGGTGGAAATGTCAGGTTTCGAAACAGAGCAAACGAGTGGCTTTAAAGGTGCATCGGGGTCAGCGAGTCCATCATTGCACAAGAATAATTCACAAAGACTGGAAACGACATTGTGTGCCATGAAATAGACCGCAATCAAAAGTGCTATAGCTCCTACAGTGGTTTGATTGTGACTCCGCACTGATCACACCTTACTCTCTGGTATTTTTTATTTTCCTTTGGAGCAGGTAAACTTACTATTTTCAGCCAGTCTTTGTCTAGTACATTATTCTGAAAGGTAAACAAAAGATGCTTGAAGAGAAGGAGCAAATAGTGGCCATCTCCACAAAGTTTCACATGGAAAAGAAAATGTCCCTTCCTTTTCAGTGTTAGAGGTATGACCAGGACTATTTGTTAAAGCTGTCCAATGTATATTTGGACGTGTTCTCAGGATCCACTGTTTTCACGCATTCATTGTCTGTGTAGAAAGCCATGCCACCTTACGCCTCTGGAAACTCGTGAAACGTTATAATAAACAGATTCTGCAGCTGTGTGGCTTGTTTCTTGCGTAAAATGTCTTCAGAAACACATTTTGCTGAGCTGATTTTGTAATACAAGAGAAAGTTATCAAATGAGCGGCCATGTTGGTCCGGTTTCAATCGGGTGCAGCCGGTGAGTGTTTGCATGCTTGTCGGAGGGTGTAGCCTGTTTACAGTATGTCAGGCGTGTAAAGGAGGGCATGGCGTGGCCAAATGACGCCCCTGTGGACACGTACATTTAGCGAAGAACAAATACAGCTTGAATATTTGCCAATTGACCAGAGACACAAAAGTTTGGAGGTGATAATGTGTCAGTGTGTGTTTATAGCTTGCTTATGCTTCTACCAAGTAGCAAAAACATCAGTTAACCTTTATCTCTTTGAAGAAGTTTCACAGACAGAAGTGCTCTCCTTTTTTAGGAACATGTTGTTCTCACTCACAGATGAAACATTCACACCTGGAAGCTGTCCAGCACAGCCACATCTGATCTGTTGGCCACTGAGCAGTTTGGGGAGTCAGGGTCTTGCTCAATGGCCCCTCAGTGGGGGTAATGCAGCAAAGCATTACTTTCTGATGTAGAACTTTATTTTTGTTGAAAGAAAACCTCATAATGCTGAGCTCTCTCAGGCCGACCATTTCTGATCTCAATCTTATCATTCTGCACTCCTCCTCCTCCTCCTCCTCATACCACATCTTTTCCTTCAGGTTTTCAGCATGTTATCATTCTTGCCCTCATAACACCCTACATCCCCCCCATCTTTTCCTGGAAACCTGTCACGCTGCTATTCTCCTCCCTTATTCCTCTCTCACTGCCCACTCTTTCCTCTCCCTCCCTCGCATCTCTAAATACCGTCCACTTTAATGGAATGGACTTTAGTGGCGGATAATGCAGCTTGGGATGATGATTGTTCTGACCTTGTCTAAGATGACGGTGTTTTGTCAAACCAGCACCACTCAGTGTCTCTGTATGGATTCACTTAAAAGGAACATCAGAAGCTAATCTTGTGAACACTGATAAGACTATCTGGAACAAACACTCCAATGAACGAAGCACACCTCCTACTGAAGTACTGTTCAGCCCGAAATCTGTTTTGGACACATGTATCAATGGCTGCTTGGTGTTCTAGCAAACATTGGCTCATTTTCAGCTTGTCAATGCACATTCTTTACATTTGAGAACAGCAGGAACAGCATGTAGTAAAATAAAAAGCAAGAGCAAAAATAAGTGTTATCACTGGACTCACTGAAAGTCCACTGCCGCGTTCTTTTGTGTTCAGTATCAGCCTCCTTGGCCTCGGGATCTGTTGTTAAGTTTGTTTCCCTGACTGCAATCAGCTCAGTGAACCGTCAGTGGACCTACTTTTGCAATTTTGTCTCATGTACTTTCCTCCTGACCTCTAAGTGTGTATTTGAGGACTGAGAAACTGGGTTACAAAGGAAAACAGCACAGATAATTGCTATGTATCTAGCTAAATTTGATCAGAATAACTGAGTGGCATCAGTGTCTGAGCTGAAGACTCTTGCTTTAGCTCTGTTCCATCCTTATGTTGAGTTCGCTCTGACCTTGACCCGCTGTGGGAAAGAAGCCATATGTTGACAAAGATATGGTTTACGTAACTAATGTGTTTGAGTTGCTGTTCAATAAAACGGAACAAGACTACTTGATACAGAAGGAGCATTGTAAACATGTGTTCCTCAGAATCATATAGAAGTTCTTGTAAGTTGAGATTTCTAGTTCAAAATGTTGTGTAATGTCACAACTCTTTGCCTATGGATTACGCAGGACAAATACTGGAGGTGTTTTTCATCCTGTTATTATACGGAACAGCTTGCACAAGACTAAACCTCAAATATCAGCCCTGTCTCAAGAATTTGGCTGCAAATAAGCACATGTAGCAAACATATATACTGTATGATAAAAAAAATGAATATTTATCAAGCATTTTCAAAAACAGAGGTTCACAAAGTGCTTGACAAAAGGAGGAAAAACAAACGAAAGCAGTCTGAGAGAAAAATTAAAAGGCTGGGAAAAAAGGAGTAAGACAATAACTACAGGTGAGACTAAAAGGTGTAAAGTGAGTTTTTAGACCAGATTTAGACATATTAATTAACCATTCAACATGAAACAGTCTGTTCCTGGGTTTAAAGCAAACAGAACAATGACACTTAATGCTTGTTTAAAATAATGACTTGGCGGTACTCCATAGCTCACCTGGTAGAGCATGCGCACCATTTACTAAGGCCAAGTCCTTACCGCAAGTGGACCAGATGGTTCAGTTCTAGCCCAGGCTCTTTGCTGCATGTCATTCCCTCTCTCTCTGTCTCTCTCTCTCTCTCCCATTTCAATCACTGTCATTCTTTGGGCAAAAAAATAAATAAATAATAATAATTTAAAAAAATTATTTGGCAAAATATCCACAGGGCTGGAAGAGATTTTCATGTGGTTAACCATGTCAATAAGTTGAATGAGACAGGTGGACACCACTGGGGTAGGTCAGTTGTCAACAGGGGGACAGGAGGATGCAGATTTCATCTTTCCTACAAAGGATAACCAATCTTGTCACATTCCTTTGAGGAGACAGATGGAGCAGGAAACTGTATGTCACACATTTTAAAGCCAGTGATTATGAGACCTGCAGGGAGCATAACAAACAGACACTGGAGTCTTCAATCAGCAGAACTGTTGGCTAACTATTTTACCGACCATCATGAACAGTGAGATTAGGGTGGTTTCATGGCAAAAACCTCTTTCCCATCTCACCAGTCGTTGGAAGTGGTGGAATCGCCTCTGAACATTTTCTAACATAAAGCTGGGATTGGTAAATTATTCTAAAAGCATTATATCAAGGTTCACGGTTCATTTGTAGAAAATCTCTTAACATCCCAACGGCAATCAATAAATCAAATGCTCTGACAAATAAAAGAAACAAATCCAGTTTCTGGATCTCTGCGTGTTACAGGCCTCTAATAAACCCATCCGATCGATTCATTTGTCCCGTACGAAAAGACTGGACAGGCTACCTGTCTCTCTACCTACCTGCCTTCCTGCACACCCTCCGCCCATGTGCACTGCACATGACTCTTCCACAAGGCAAGGTAGATGTATTGCTAAAGCTAATAGCAAGCTAGTCCCATAAGGATGGAAGAGAAAGTGGAGCCAAACTTTCCCAAATCTAACATGCTAGCTGAACAGCAGTTAGTACTAACTATAGCCATGTGTGTTGTTTACTTTCATTATGATAACATTAGGTGTTTTCTCACATGAGAAATAAGGGAGTTGGATAAAGTTAGCGGTGACAACGATTTGCTGTGCTCACAGTACACAGCTGTTGAGCTTTTTGTTTAGCAAGTACCTGAGTAGCACAAAGCACACAGCCCCTGAGCCAAGAAACGAGCGAACCGCATCAGCAGTGACAGACTGCCATTTAGCAGCTACACCTGGTAGTACAATACACACAGCCTCTGAGCCAGAGAACAGAACTGCTGCAGCAGCAACACACTCCTTCAGCTGGTAGCGTTAGCACAAAGCCAGCCAAGCTAACCAAGTTAGCACAATACACACCTATAGCAGTAAGGAGTAACTGCTTTGCAAGGTAGACTTTCTGACTGACGTTGTGTGCTTGTGTTTATATGATTGTGATATTTTACTGTTTATTGTTTATTTTACTGAGTTGTTTATTCACTCAAGTGGAGTTTGTCACAAAGTCCTTCTGCCCAAGGCTGAAGACCAGTGCTGAGTGAAGCGTTCAGGGCCTACAGTGTTATGTGCTAAAATATTTGACATATAAGCCTACATCACATACCATATTAATGAAGGTTTGTGAGACATCTTATATGTATTAAATATAATAAAGTTTACAGTAAGCACGTGGCAGCATGCTCTGTACTTGTGGTTCTCCTGCGTGGGTGAACACAAGTTCAGGTTTTGGCAACAAATGTTCATGAAAACAAATTTTATCTATTGGAGTCAATTTGTTCAAGATTATGGGAAGATATGGATTTTGGTTGTATGTTAATACAAATCATAATATTCCATTTTAATCTCATGCTGAGTGTCACAACAAAAGAGACATTTCATACCAATGCACACAATCCTATAGATTAAATTTCATCAGCATTTCACTGCCGCGATACTTGGGCATTATCACTTAAGCAATCACTTAGGAAGAGAATAAGGAAGGCCTCCCCTTGTTGCCACAAATAATGGCCATTGTCCTTATATCAGGTTAATAGAAAAACAGAGCAACGCTGGTCCACTCACATCTCCCTGGTTAAATATGAACAAATGTGAGCACGGGGGGTGAACATTATTAAAAACGATCAGTCAGTCAGATTGCAGCTCACACTCTTACCGCACTGCTGCCAGCCTAAAGCTGTACGTGTCTCCACGGAGCCCCTGATATTGAATAAAGACATGCCACACTCACAGAAAATAGCTGCGCTTTAATATGCAGCAACAGTAGAAACTTTTCTCTCCCCTGAAGGCATTAGATTTGAGTGTGCCATATCGTGTAGTTTGATGGCCTGGTCTACATGGAAACAGAGTCAAACAGAGATGTGAGGAGACTAATTACTGAATACGTTGGAAGGTTAGGTTGAGACAGACCTGTTCATGTTTACAGTTCAGGCATGTTTGTACATCTTCTGCTTTCTTCCTACATGTGTCTTCAGTGACACCTAAACTGTGTTCTGTAAAGGTTTTAATGCAAATATTGGCACCTGTGAGCAATCTGATTTCACTATAACAGCATTTGGTGAAATAGTCACGAAATTTAATCTGTTGGATTTTTGGGACTATTTCACAAACTGATTTTTCAAATGAATATTTAACTGAAATCACAATAATTCCCAAATTTTAACCAAAGTGATTCCAATTGATTAAATCTGATTTGAGTATTTTAAGAACTGAAATTATCTTTGTTTGCCTAAACCTAACCACACACTGGATGTGAACCCCTCGAATCTGGTGTCACAGGACTGTACTTTGTACTGCGTAGGTAAGGTGCAGGTAAGACTACATAAGTGCATACTATAAGACTATTTCATAAACTGCTGTGGTATTGTGTTGTAGCAGCAAACTTATAGAACAACTAAGGAGAGTGTTGCCAGAAATAAAATAGTCCGATATGAGCCTGGAGTCAGACCAATCATCATAAAAATAGCCCAATTTTGGTTTTCATTTTGGAGAAGGGTTTTTTTTTTTTCATCCATATAATTTGATCTGGGATAGAGTCTCCCTGTTGTGTTATGTAGCTGGAAGACTGAAAATAAAGCATTGGATCCCAGGACTCAATTCCAGACTTTTGCTTAATTAGTTTAGAATCTAAACTAATTAAGTTTATATAGAGGGTAGTAAGTGATTTTGGACAGATCCTATAGGATCTGTCCAAAATCACTAACTACCCACTATATAGTGGGTAGTTAGTATTTAAAGGTTAATGATCAATTGCTGGTGAATTTATTGTCTTTCAATTCATTATTTTTAAGAATCGTTAGGTGCAGCCCTGGACTACTTTATACCCACAGACATGTCTGTGCTGGTTATACCTAACAAGGCATGAGCTTATTTGAGTTGTAATGAATTCACATGTTTTGATAACTGCCTGCTATCTGTGTGGAGTGTACCACTGAAGTACACATGAGAGACTTCACCCAGACAAGTATTATTTTTTGAAATGTTATTGGCTTTATTTATTCTGATTTTGTAATGCTTATTATTCATTCTTTCATTTGGAGCGGTGGTCACATGTCTTAATGGCCCCAGCCCGAGCTCTCTAAGAAGACGAGGAAAAACTCCCAAAGATCTCAAACAGGAAATGAAAGAAACCTCGAGAGAAGCGATTCAAACAGAGATCCCCCTCCAGGGACAGCTGGGTGTCCAACTGTCTCCACTTGACTTGACTTTATTATCAAGTGGGTTTAATTCTGCAGATTGTTATTGTTATTTTTTTCAGCTAATGAATGCTAGTGGGTGAAGCGGAGCACCTGGTAAAAACTAGCTAGCCTGCTAGCCTCTAACAGAAAGCACTTTTAAGTATTTCTCCGCTTTGTTGATTAGTTTTTACAACTGAAAGCGAAATATTGTACAAAGTAAAGGAAAAAAACAATACGCCTTTTTTTTTAAATTTAGTTAAACAGATTGTCAGTTTGATTCTCATAAATTCCCCCCGCTGCTTCCTGTTTGTTCTGAGCATAAATTCGACAGCTGAACAATTCTTTCACATTGCACCTTTAAACATAAGTCTTCACTCAAATAAACAGATGTTCACTTTTACAAGACTTGAACTGCAGAGCCTTGACGGAGTAACTTGAGTCTAGTTCTAATGAACTGAAATTACATTTGGTTTGACGGCCATCAGTTATCAGTCAAAGCATGTCGAGCTAGCCCTCTGAACTCATGGCCCTTTCACTCAATTCGTATGGATACAATATGGTGCTTCACAATAGGATGACTGGGTGAAACTGCATAAAGCTGTATATGCCCGGTAAGAAAAACATCCTCACTGACAGCCTATTTAAACCACTGTCTGGTCCACAATCTCAGCCCACAGAGCACTGATGGTTTTCTTTCCGACTGGCCAGTTAATTGCATTCACATTGTGTCACCAGTCTAAAACAGTCCTTCATTAGTCGGCCCGAATGAAAAACCAGCAGGACCAGGACAGAAGACCACCGATCCAAACACTGACTGCCTCTCCCTCTCTTCATCTCTCCCTCACTCTGCCTTCTCCCAACCTGTAATCCAGCGATCAGTTGTCCAGGCAACAGCACTGGCTACCGTTCTGCCACGTGCACACCGCTGCCGGGTCAGGATGAAAGTGCCTGGAGGGGGGCGATGCAAATCACCCACTGCACCCACTGGAGAGCCCCATTGAAATCCTGGGCATAAGCCTGCCCCAAGGTTTTTCTCCCAGCGATGGTGTAACACCTCTGTGTGTTATTAGCGCTCCGGTGTGAAAGATCTCTGTCATTCACATAAATAAATTAAAGTAATCACAGAGCCGATGTTTGTTTAACTTAAAACAGATCTTGGTGGTGTGTTTACAAGCAGAGTGTATGTGTTTCGATCTTATTTGCTGCTTTGCCAAATAAATATTTTATCAGTACAATTATTTTACTCTAAGGCTTAATCCACAAATCAAAACTTTACAAGTCACATTGTTACTGTTTTGAAGTCAACATATTCATGCTATTCAGACTTGCACGATGTTGCTGTGTATCAGCTGCTGGAATGATCACAGAATGAACAGGAGGAGGAGAACAGGAATGTGGAAAGTTGATTCAGTGGGAAACTACATAGTAAAGTTAACAGACAGAATAAATAAATGTACAAGTGCACATAATGCTGTACAATCATATGCTTCATGAACGCAAATACACACACATATCACACATCAAGAACCCTCATTGGGCTCACTGTTGTTGAGGAATTAGCTCATAACCTTGTGCACCACGGCTCCCAGGCTCCTCCATAATCTCTCCCGCAAACTTTGTGTGAACTCTGGTGCACATAATACCTTCATTCAGGAGTCAATGGCATGTGGAACAATAGCACAAAGCAGAGTTTCTGAAATGTTTTTGTGGCAGAAACTGCCAAATAAACGTTCAATATCTGAAAGATTTTCTTTCCATCTATGAATATCTAATAATGTGGCAGGGGAGTAGCCTCTCTGTGCGTGGACTATCTCAAGACAGGTGTATGAACAATGTATAAACAAACTGTAAGTGTGATAATAAAGTGTACCACTTTAACACAACTCAAAATGTCAAAGTTGTGTCTGATTTGACATTAAGATGGATGACATTACACTTGCTTTTAAACACAATTCCAGATAGGAAGAAGTTTGAACTTTAAATGTATTGTTATTCATGGAAATAGTTATGGTTGTTATAACACACAGGATTGGGAGGGTTAGGTGACTTTAAAAATGAATTCTGATACAGTTACTAACTAGACTGGCATTCAGTAGAGAGCATACCTCTGCCAGCACTCGCTTCTAATTCACTCAAGCCTAATCCAATATCAAATAAAACGTGATGAAATCGACTAGAATCAGATTGTTAATTGGGTCTGCATCAAAATGTTACCCACTCATAGATACCAGACACCTCAATATGTCTTATTTCTATCATCAGGATCCCTGTAGTATTCCCTAGGAAATTAACGAGAAAGCTGAAAAATGCCCCGCAATGTTAAAGAGAAAAGATTTCCTGAATCCGTCCCTTTGTCCAGATCTGCACCAAAAGTCAATATGGTCTGTTCTGGGCCAAGACCCATCCTCCATCTAGGCTTCATGGAAATCCATTCAGTAGATTTTGTGTAACCACCATCATTAACTACAGTCCCCAAAACTAGTGATAATAGTAGTAGTAGCACAGGTTAGCTAGGTAACGATTGTTAATTTAACCTCAGCAAATGTAATCATATAATAATTCTAATCATGAATAAATACAGCTGAATCAACATGACAGGGTCAGTTTGGTCAATGCTCTCCACTGGCGATGGCAGCAACTTTCCTACTGAGAAAGACACTCGATGGGAAACCAAAGTCTCCTTTTCTTACAGGGTCTCTACTGTGTCAGTTTCTTTCCCCAGTCATTTTTCTTCCATTCTCAGTCTGTCAGCCTCTCCCCATAGTGTCTGTCTGTGTAAAGCATACTGCTCCTCTATCAGAGTCCTGTGATCACAAGGACTGCTGCTTTTGGTTGTCAAACATAAACAGATGCATGCTGCCTGATAGAACTTACACACTATAGTCAACAAACAGCGAGTACGATCTCCACTCGGGGGTGTTTAGAGTTTATTTCATTCCAACAAAGTGGTAGAAAAAAAAAACACAAAATCTGTCAGAGGATGATGGCTGAAATTACAGTCGTGCAGTTTAATGAGAAGTGGAGACATAATTCGGCAATTTACTATTCAATGAGCTGGTTTCACAGACGAGCAACATAAGTGTTTTTATCTGCTTATGCACAGGAATACAACGTGGTGCTTGTGTATCAGCTGTACAAGAAGGTAGAGTGAGCATTTGGAGTTTAACAGGGGTGTGTGCAGCCTACAGTACACACAAATTAACTTAATACTTTAGTGACTCTACTCTAAGCTCATGTAATTCGAATAGTTTCAACATTATAGGATTGAAAACAAACTTAATGTCACTCTGAAATGAACTTTATTCCCTCAGCTCCCTCGGTGTCTCCTCCCTGGCGACGGTCTTTTCAGCAGAGTGGGATCTGACACCTGTACCAGGGTTCACACTCTCTGCAAACACTGCTCACATGGATTTGATTAGTGTCACTTTAGGAAGACTTCTCTCTCCCCACTGTTCTGTCACTGCGCACCAGACCTGTAAATGCTCATCCTGACCTCCAATGGCCCGGCAGCCGTCCGAGATAATCCCGCAGCCTCACACAAGAGCGAAGAAACTGTGTAGCGAAATCCGCTGGGAGAGAGTGACTGTTGGAAAATTCTCACTGACTTCTTCTTATTTATCTTTATGACAGTGGGTCGGGAGAAGGGGATGACAGAGAGAAAAGAGAGAGGGTGGTGTGGCGTGCTGGCCCTGCGTGTTAGGGAGAGGCTGTGATCATAACTGGCAGTGGAGAGACAGCAGTGAAGGAAAAGGACAGCGGGGCTAGAGACAAGAGTTGCGATGGTAATGCATGTCACATCGATGAGGCCACACCAAGAGAAGTTGGGAATGGGGTCAGCTCCACATCCTGCCTCCCAGTATCTCTGCTTGGGGCTCTAAGTCCAATTTTCACTGCTATCATTTGTTTGGTCTCTGTATTCTTCTTTCTTCTTCTTATAATCTGCCTCTGCTTCACTGTGACTATTCATCCCTCGACTTCTGCACTCTTTATACAATGGAACACTATTCATCTGTCACATCTGCCTGAGTCTCTATCTTCTCTCGGTCTCTCCAAACTCTTTGCAATTCACGACCACGTTCTAGACTCTAAACTTTTTCATGTAAAGGGAATGAAACCAGGATTAAACAAGGCCTCTTTAAAGCCTGTTTGTGCTGCACGTGATAGTATGGTATGGGGCTGTCACATTTTATAGAATATAAGTGAACATCTGATACATATGTTCAAATTTAGAGTGTAACAGCACTACAGCCTGTGACTTCTGGTCAGCGTCAGCTGTCCTTTAACTGCCTTACAGTGATGTTGTCAGAGCTGAGGCACCGTAAATAAACAGAACAAGAACGAGTCCTAAATCCTGGAAATAAACTGGCATGTTAGCACTTCTGGTTCCCGAGTCTCAAAGTCAATGGGTTTTTTGAATAGGTTTTCGGTTCAATTCCTTAAATAAGATTTGTGGTTTACACAAGCTAAAGCTAAAATATTTTCATGTTTTGGGTTTACAGCATAAAGAAGAATTACCACCTTGAATGGGTTTGTGCATCCGTCAAGCTGCTGTTCCTGAGCTATGACATTGAATAATGGCCAGAACATTTTTTTGATGATGATTTTTTGATTGTTGTGATGTTGACCTTTGACCTTTTGAATATAAAATAAAAAAAAAGATTTCATAATCATCATAAGAATTGTTGAGTAACGGCTGAAAATGTGTTTCATGCGGTCACAGTGACCTTGACCTCAGACCACCAGAATCTATTCAGTTCATCACAGAGTCCGAGTGGACGCTCTTGAAATATCGTGTTCACAAGAATGGGACGAACAGACGGACAACCCGCAAACATTCGGTCAGGGCTGACGCCGTCGCAGAGGCATAATTCATCAGTAAATCCATTTATTTTCAAATTGAGAATTAATAAAGCGTTAACGTGTCTTAAGAAAGGCAGTTGCTAACAAGTGGCTAAATGAGACAACAGTTGCTGACATTGAACACTGATCAGCCTCATCTACTCACTAGTGAGTCTTTAAAGGTTTATCAGCAAATTATTCTAACTCTAACTTTACAACTCATAGATTGATCAGCTTAGAGTAAAGTGTGTATAGTATAGTGTGGTAAAATGCTTAATGAAGTTGAAGTCATGCGACCGCAGTAAGGTTTGTTTTTTAGCCAAACATTAGGTTTTTTTGGGAGATTTATTTTTACCCTGTAGAAATCATAAAAGTGAGGTTCATTCATCTGTGAGGATTATCATGCTGCACGAAACATGTAGCCTCTCATCAACTTGTGTCTGCCACAGAGTTTGTTTTCCTGTAATAATCCAAAATCCAGTAGAAAATTCCCAAAGGCTTTTTGACGATGTAGTCAGTTTGAATTCATTCGAACAAATCGCGAGTTCACGTGTTTCAGCGTCACAGCTTTAGTTAGCTATACAGCAATAAAATGATCAAAAATGCAGAAAGTAACAAAGTACAATGAGTCAAACACACTGGGTATTTCCATTTTATGCTACTTTACACATTTACTCCACTACATTACATCGACAGAGAGGTAAGGGTTAGCTGCTGATTAGCTGGAATCAGGGACAAACGGCTAGACTGGCTTTCACTTGTGAATCACAAATTATCTTGTTTGTTTGACAAAAGCAGAGATGTAAAAAAACAAAAAAACTTTTGGTTTTAGATGAGTTTAAGGGAGTTATGCTGCCACTATTTCCTGGCAAACAACAGTTTAGCATTTTCCCCAGAGCCTTGTCATCACATTAAGGTTGCCAGACAACCAACATTACTAGCTGTTGCCATCTCTCCCACCTCCCAGGGTGGTATTTTCTCATCTCACTCTTGGAGAGAAAGCAAATAAGTGCATCTCCCAAAATGTTGAACTATTCATCAAATCATCTGTAAAGTACTACAACAATATGATATAACACCATTACAGGGTCAGATCTGTATGGAGAGAGCTTTGCTGCTGATGCATAATATCATTTTACAAAAAACCTTTTGCAGAATGCAGGATTTTTACTTGTAACAGAGTTTTGTCTTATGATATTTCTCCTCTAACTTAAGAATCTGAACACATCTTTCACACCACTGATGGTACTGTATAGCTGCCTTGTTTCTCTGCATGCACACTCTCATACCCACAGTGTGCCAGGCGGGTGGCATTAGTCTGGGTGGGCGACACCAAGGTGTCCAAAATCTCTCTGCAGCCCACTGCTCCATTGAGCTGCACAGAGGAGCTTAGGAGAAAGAAAACAGTGGCTAATCATTACCCACACCCTCACCCACCGCCCTTCCCTTTCCTCTTTGCTCCTTCCCACCTCCTTCCTCTCATTAAAAAAAGTCTGAGAGAGCTGGCCTGCATACTGATGCATTGTTAAGCGCTCTTAATTGAACTTGAGGATTCTTAATGTGCCATCCTTCAAATGCTTAGTCTGTGTGCTCTCGGCTGCTTAGTCCGAATTGCCCTCTGTGCTGCATTTATCTCCACCTCCTCCGCTGCACGTCCATTCAGCTTTTGGTGGAAGGGAGGAAGGGCTCTGTGGCAGATTTGTAATGTGCGGGCACGGAGGAAAAGGACATTGACTCTTTATACAACAGAGGGAACAAAAGCGTTCACTTGGTGCCAGCTGGGAGTTTCATCATGAGCCAGGAGAGAGACGGAGGGCAAAGTGAGAAAGCGAGAGAGAGAAAGGAAGCAGTGGGAACGAGCAAAAGAGTAAAAAATAAAAAAGTTATTGGACTGGATGGGGCAGGGTGACATCAATAGCATCCCAAGCAGGGCCACAAATTAGCCGGGCGAGGAGCGGCGCAGCATGGGAGCCGACAGCTGGGGCCCTGCGCGCAATGCCACCAGGGGATTAGCTGGGTTTCAGGATCTGACACAGAGGGGATGAGCGTCATGGGCAGAATAAAGAGCAACGCGGGGATTAGAGAGCTTCCCGACACTCCACCAACACTCATGAAGGGCTTAAAGGACTATAGATATCATTAATGAATGGACAGAGAGAGAGAGAGAGCAAGAGAGAAAGAGAGAGAAGGTTAAGGGGAGCTGTCTCTTTGCTTTTATTCCGCCTGACCCCCCTACATTGCCACTCAGATTTTTAATGATCATACATTCCACGTACATACATTAAAAGTCAATGAGAGGCAGGCCAAAGAGGCAAACTGCCCATGTGTTGATCATTCAACACACAGTGAGCCAGACGGAGATGGCGGCTGCTGATTGGTGTATGTTCAATTCATGCCACTCTCTGAATTTAGGCCTGAATTATTCATCTGATGGTCGTGGTGAAAATGCCAAACATACATTTGAATATTTGTACGCTTTTGTGTGAGTACACTGGAACAAGACGATAGTATTCGTTGGGGTGTGCACGTGGGTGTGCTGCTGAGACACATGTAGGTATTGAATTTGGCATTCAGATGCCGCATGGTATGGGGTGATTTGAGGGGCCACAAAGCTGTGTCTTGTTTTACAAAAAGGAAATTGCTGAATTCTCTCTTATAAACAGACCGTGCCTTCAGATAGGCACAGCCCCACCAGCCTGTCTTCACAACCTCTGCAGGGATTTGGCACCGAGATAACCTCTGCTCACGTAGCTCGCAGCTCACCAAAGACGAGACAAGCTCATGAAGCTAATATGATTTCGTAGCGTGCCGCGCTGGACTCAAAGTGTGCAGAATATCAGCACAATCTGTGAACTTAAAAAATACCTCCGTGCAGCCTTTTCCATGACATGGCCGTTGAGCCGACTGGGAGATCCTGGACAGGAAGGCACGGGGAGATAAAGTCTGCCTGTTGTTTAGGAACATGGAGTTATCATCCTCCCCCTCCTCTTCCTCCTCCTCGACAGAGCTCTGTGTGTATGTAGGCACTAATGGAGTCTTTATCGTGAAAGAGTTAACTACTTATCACTGGTTCGCTGCCACAGATCAAGAGCACAACTGGATTTGCTGAAGGGGCAGAACGCTCTTTGATGAACTTCAGTCAAAGTTTAATGAAAGCAAATCTGCGTCCAGGGTAAGGCCTCGCAGCTCGCTCCTTCAGCTGTATATCACTCTGTGGGTACAGGATAGGTGTTTGGGGATGGAGGGTTTGTCTGCTTGTGTGTGTGTGTGTGTGTGTGTGTGTGTGTGTGTGTGTGTGTGTGTGTGTGTGTGTGTGTGTGTGTGTGTGTGTGTGTGTGTGTGTGTGTGTGTGTGTGTGTGTGAATCCATCAGAAACAGATGGACAGGGTGAACAACTTTGTCACTTCTGAGCACAGAGCAGAAATATCCTGCGACCTGGAGCCTTTATGCTTTATTTTCTTCTTCTTCTTCTCCTTCAAAGCCTGGATTTCCCTTCCGTGCGCTCAGTATGCCCAGACGACTCACATCGAGGTTGTTTTGGAAATGAATCTTCTGGTGCACGACCTCCCACTGTGTGCAAACACATAAGAGGCCCGAGTCCCGCTGTGTCAGAGGAGCCACACCTTGTACAGTGTCCCACCATTGTCCTTTGTGATCCCCTGAGATCCCCAGGAAGTGTGTATGTGCATGTGTGTGTCCCTTCTCTCTCTCCCCTCTGAGTGAACAAAGAGTGTGTAACCTGCTGTAATATGCCTGAGGAACAAAGAATATAAGACTCTGTATGTGAAGTGGTATTAATTTACTGTACTTGTATCCTGATTGATGTTACACAGAAGAGCCTTGTTGCAATTATTGTGCTTCTGTGCTGTGGTTGCGGCCGCAGCGCACATCGCAGTTCTCTCAGTGACAGGTGACTCGGCGAGAACGTAATTTACAAGAAATAACTCTCATGAGTGAAACATTGCAATTCCAATGAAATCGTTTTTCTGTAATTGCAATGATGATGGCGTGGGCAGATTTTTCTGCGACGTTTTGATTCGAAGGCCACAATAAGAAGGTGAAGAAATTTGAACGCAGCTTAATTGCTTCTTTGTTGCCAACACACTTTGTTAAAAAATGAAATCAGGAGCTTTGTTGATGATAAAACTCAAACTCGGATCTTAAAGTGTAGCATTAGAATGGCTTCAGAGCAAACACTCCAGCTCGGGAAGGCAGCGGTGTAGTCATTACTGCCTCCCATTTTCAGATTGAGATTTTAATCATCGGCTACAGTATTTCTGATTGATGTGTGTGCACGAGTTGTGTGTGTGTGTGTGTGTGTGTGTGTGTGTGTGTGTGTGTGTGCGAGTTGTGTGTACACACATACAGCCCTGCACAGGGGGGGTTGTAATACATCTTCGTAATTAGTCTCATAATTATAAGGCAATAAACTGCAGCACACATGGGAGACTGATCCATCTCTGGGATACTGCAATTACCCTGCTAAGATGTGTTGCTGTGACAAATCTCCAGGAGCAAAGTGGAGCTCTGCACTGTTCTGCTCCAAACCACATGCAGAACACAGGCTTCACTCACGTTTGTGCTAACAACTGTGTGTAGGATGCATCAGTGAGTCAAAACAAAGTGTTTGAATAGTTAATTTGGTGTGGACATGCTGTTGGAACCAATAATTCCCCTGATTTGATTTTAAATTCCAGTCCTGTTGCCACCTCTTCCTCTGTGCACTTTTTTTTCCTCAGGGCTGTCTAGACTGTCCAATCCCAAATCTTCAAATGCTGATGCACAACAGCTCGTCTTCGAGTTCTCGTCAATCTGGTCGATGTGGTGATATCACACGGCCGCTGAGTGAGTCTAAATTGGCTTTGCCTCCATTAGCTCCAACAGCGCCTCATTATCAGCAGCAAACATCTAGCCTGCAGGGCCAGGCCTCTGCTACTCTGCCACCCACTAGCTCCATATCACACACGCACAGGTATGCACAACCTCACACACACACACACACATACGCTGTAATACTTCCATTTCCATATCTTTGATTAAGCCGGCAGGATGTGCAGGTTGTTACTGAGCACACCTGCTTTCAGAGGGGACACCCACAAAGGACGATGGTATGCTCATCAGCTGGAGATGGAATAGGAAATCACAGCCTTTCCCACTGGTGGGCAGCAGGGAGAGCGTGTGTGTGGTGGGGTTTTGCAACGACAACGTGACAGTGCAAATAGCAGTGATTTAATATGAATGAACGTGAGCATCACCCCCCCCCCCCCCCCCCCCCTTTTCTATTTGCACAGCGGTGAAACATAAACAAGCTAATTAAACACTCACAGTACATGTGCATGGAGCAAAGGTTAGGTTTGCTTAAATTACACACACACAACTGCACACAGGAAATGTCGCTTGGAGTGTAACCTTTTCTAAACAACGTGCAGACCTTTTTTCATTCAGCATCGGTGGTCACGGTCTGAGCGTGGACGTCATGCCTGCAAGTCACAAACCTGCCGAATAATGGATCAATGATTCATGCCTGAGTCTATTCTTTCAGCTTTCTTTGGTTCATACTTTAGAATCGATGTCAAAACTGGTCGTGTTGTAGTTCACCATCAGGCTCTTTCTTTAAATCCTATAGGCTGCCTATAAAAGACAATTTGTTTAAGTTGTTTAACACTGATGGACTGTGGATTTTTTTGAAGGACTCTCGACAGTCCAAAGGAAGTGACTTAATGCCGTTCCTGAGCGCCTCGCCTCAGTGCCTCTCTCTGCTCCACTAACAGAGAGCAACAGTAGCTAACTTTAGCTTAGAAATGGAGTCCGGCAACATAAACTAAAGACCAGCTCCTAACACAACACAGGAGTTGCACTTTTGAGAAATGATGACCATTTGCTCACTTGAGTTAGATGAATTTGAGATTTTGAGATTGATGCCACTCTCATTAGTCAATATACGACTAGAGCCAGTTGCCGGTTAGCTTAGCTTAGCATAAAGACAGAAACAGGAGGCAACTGATGGCCTGGCTCTGTCCGAACATAACAAAAACCACCCTACAAGCTTAGCTCACTACCATCGATGCAAAAACGGTTTCCACCGCTCTCAGTTTTTATGCTAAGCTAAGCTAATTGTCTGATGGCTCTAGCTTCATAATTAATGTGTGGAAGTGAGAGTGGTCTTGAACTTCTCATCGAACTCTCTGCAAGAAAACAAATAAGCATTTTTTCCAAAATATCAAACTATTACTTTAAGGCTGTTGTAAAACATGGCTGTGAGTGCAAGGACAAGTCTCGCTGTGGACTCGACACTTGATAATGATCATGACTGTAGCTGGTCGGGTGTTACACATCAGTATTTACTTCTCAGTCAGCTTCTTTTTGTGTGTGGCGTGCAGCAGGGGCAGCACTTCTCGAAACCACCTCCAGTCATCTCAAATCTGCAAGTCATAAGGAAGAATGAAAAAGCAAAAAGAACAAAAAAAAGCAGATGTGCACAAGTCTGAGTCATCGTGTGTCAGCTGAAAGTGCTCAAAATAAGAACAGCAGAAGACTAAGCAAGGAGGAACAAACAAAATTAAGTTATCAAGGAAAGAAGGAGGTGAGGATGGAAGAGAGGACAGACGAAGGGTACATTTTAAATGTGAAGGGCATTAGCTCTGTCCCTGACAATTAAACTGAATGTGCACAGGAGCAGCAACATGGAATTAAAATTAAAGAAGAGCAAGAAGGTTGATAAGCGCTCATTTGAGTCCCTGGGATCTGGAGGAAGGTTTGAAAAGACAGCCGCAAGGGTGGGCTCTATTAATTGTCAAAAAGAGGCTCTCAGGGGATTATGACTCTTGCTGCCAGGTGAAGCACACTCCACACTGACACTTTCACACAACTGTGTGGCTCTGCTGCTAGTGTTTTTATGAGTGAAATATGGTTGTATATCGTGAGGCATATGAGGGTTAAGGATTATAAAAGTCTGTCCTCAAACCTGTAGATATAAAGGTTTTTAATGTAACACACTATTTCTCTTGTACAATAGCCAAATAATAAGAGGCTGAACAGAAAAACAGAGAAGGAACAAAATTGAGAGTGGAAAATAACAATTTTTTTTTTTTTAAAAGGCCTACAAGTGTATAATTATCCTAATTGGACGAGCTGAAATGATAATTTTTTGCGATTTCTGACCTCTGGTATCCCACACAGTGCTAAATGCAGGGCAGGATTTTCAGTGATGTCTCGGGATAAGATGAATGTTGATAGCTATTGAATCAGCCTGCCATAAATAATTGAAGTGACAAACAGGTCAGAGTGCTCCAAGGCAACAATCCCCAGTCACATCTCAGTTCAAGTATGAGGCTTTAATAACCACTGTGATTTCTGTTCCCCCTCTCTCCGGTCCCAACTCTGGCCGTCTATCCCTCTCATCCCTCTCTTTCTTTTATTCATTCGCTCATCCATCACCATCACAAAGAAACAGGGTCAGTTTGTTGAAGTTTTCCTCGGGCCCTTTCCTGTTGTCTGGCTCTGCTTATGTAAACCGAACAGCCCCGGCTGACCGGACACGACTAGAATAGGGCCTGATTCCACTCTGATGAGCTCCTCATCAGTGGCTGTTGTCGAAGAATTTAAACTCTTCCTCTCGACACGACAATCAAATCAAAGATATTTTTACATCTTCTTACAAAGCTATCCTTACACGTGGTGTCTTGTCGCCTCACCCAGCCTGACTTGCAACATTGGTATTCTTGTTTCTTTGTTATTTCCTTTGAACCGTCATGATGTCTTTGAACTGATCATTTCTGAGCACAGCAATTCCCCAGTTCTGGCTTTTAAGAGCGGCTTTACCTCCACAGCCTACTGCTCAGTCCTACGAAACCACATTTGTCGGTGAAAGTGAAAGAAAGCACAAAGGAAGGAAGGAAGGGAACATTGGTTGCCTGCCTGCATGTGTGGTAGCATACAAACTAAATTGAATAGTTGTGAAAGTAGCAGGAGAAGCACAAACAGAGTGAAACTAGGCTATGGGAATGTTGCTTTGAGAAAGGAGAGCAGCCACAGAACGGGGAGGGAGTGGACTTTGCCGTTGCGCGTCTGAAAAAACAAACGGTCATCCCACGTCGGGACAAGAAAGAATCACAGAACAGCGCCAGGCTGAAGCGAACAGTAAACACAGTTTACAGTCCAACTGGTGGGAGTCCAGTATAAATTATTAACCCAATGCAAGTAGGTGATGCTCGAAGCTTCAGTGAAGTTGTGTGAGCTGCAGTACTGTGGATCGATACCTGTTAATGAATGCAGTGTAGCTAATTTTAGAGGTACATTGTGGAGCTTCATTATGCTCTCCAAACAAAAGCATAAACACGATTCAGGCGAGTGGGCAGTGAAAATGGCCTGACAAACAAACACTCGGCCCCTGCCTATAGCAGATGTTTTTGGAAGTGAGGAAACAAATTAATCTGGGTTTTTTTTTTTACAGTTTACTGTTAACATGACCTGAGAGTGGCCCGGTTCTCAAATCACATCAGTGCTGGCAAACTTTAATTTAAAACTTTTCCAAAACAAATCGAAACATTCAACATGGCACCACTAATCAAAGGCTGGTGTAATCTCAGTCATCTGCTTTCCTATCTTATCTTCCAAGCGCACTCTCTTCCCCACCAGCCATTCATAAATCCCATTCTTTACTGGTTAAAGAGAAATCCTATCTATTGGCAAAAAACTCGGCAGTTCGGAGATGTTGTCTGAGCAGCTGAAAGTAGCATAAAACTGGAATTCTAATAAAAAACCCCTGAGGTGAGATTCATGTTTTAAATAGTCAAGCACATAACCTGAAATTGTCAAACGTCCTCGAACTATCCGTCTTCAAGCTACATGGTGTTTGTCCCATATGGATAACATCTCGCGGTGGCTCGAGGCCACGTCTAAAATACACTCCCACTTCCTGCAGGCCTGTCAGATACAATCTCCTCATGAGCACGCTCATCTGAAGTTCAGACATGTTTGTGTGTGGGAGGAAGTTTTCGCAGATAATGACATTTTGTAAACACGGGGTTGGTTTGATTTGAGCTCTGGCTTGTCCCCAACTTCTGTAATGTCGCCAGTTTTGCTGGAGGGGTGTGGGCTTTCCTCCAGTCCTCCAAAGGAAACGTGACAGACTGAGTGGCCAAAAGGCTGAGATGAACGAGGCAATATGTCAAACCGAAAGCTCCCCCTGGTTTCACACATTTAGCATCTTGTTAAAAGATGGTTTTGAAACAGGTCATTCTCACTAGTCACATCTAATTGGTTATAGATCACACTGGAGGCCTTTTACTGAAGTCATTTGAGCTTCATTAGGGATTCACAATGGCTCAGCTCTCTTGTGCTATTGGACTGAATGTAAAATCGATGTATTTTCTGTGTAGAAAAGCTAAATTAAAGATACCCGGAGTGTTTTTTTCCTACCATTAGGAGCACTATATGGAACAATGTTTTTGAGTGACTCATTTGTTTACACCATGCTTGTAGCCAGTTTCACACTATTCTGCTGATTGAGAATTGATGCCGTTAATGTGCAAAGAAGCGCCGCATTGTGTCATTAAAGGCAGTGAAGAAGAAGACTATGAGCTGGCAAACATGGATATAAATAATGCAGAAATTTAAAAGGTGCAATATGTAAGAATTGGCCACCTGGTGAATTCAAACGCAAAATAAATAGGGGGCAGAGCATCACCAGAGTAGTGGAGGAGCTAGCAGTCCGGACTGGGAGCTCAGAGGACCGGGGGAGTGTTACACTGCTAGCACAGGAACTTTGGATCAGGAATGGCCAGGGCTAGCTGGTTAGCATGCTAACTTCAACAAACATCCCTGCAACGCAACACATGAATGTCCTAAGATCAAAACTGTTATTCCTTCACATTCTGTTGATAATTTTAGGCAATTTTTGAATGTTTTCAACTAAAAATCTAACATATTACACCTTGAAATAATTTCATAATCTTTAATGAGGAAGACAATACGTTCAACATGTTTGTTGGATGTATTTTGGTGAATAAATGAAAGGTAAAGACATTAAAGCTTTAAAACAACAAGCTGAATAATAAAACAATATTCAAATTCAGACTAATTCTGCTGATGGCTGTTTGTCTCCACAGTGCATGGTACACTGTATGTACACAGAGATCACAGGAGGAAACCCACACACTTGTACAGAGGAAAGCAAACTGACTGTAACATTATGATGCAAGTATAATTCTGTTTCAGCTTTGTCACACATGATGACAAATGTGAGCTAATATTCACAATTACACAACTCTACTGACAGCTACTTTAACATTGTGTGCTTCTCCCAGCTCTGAATTCTGTTGGCGCCACAAACATATGACTGATGACACACACACACACACACACACACACACACAAACACACAATTTATACTTCATCATTGTGGTAGGCCACAGAGGATTGAAGAAATGCTAATATGTCCGGCAGCTTTCCTATTTGGTGCCGGTGCTGATGATGATCCTGCTTTGGGTCCAGTGGGACCTTACCTGCAGCAAAATGACTACAGCATTATCTTCATGCAAATATTACCAGAGGAAAACAAACAGGCGAGGTAACTCATCTTCTGACTGGCTATGGGGGAGTCATCAGCTTCCTCTGAAACGCAGACGGAAAAAAAACACAAGATGTCTAGCAGTTCAAAACAACCTCAGAGTCGGTTGTAATTTCCGTTGCAGCCTCAGTATGTGAACATACTGTAAAGTGACTCACAGGCTTTTATTGTTTAGACACTGGCATTTAAAAGTGTCACAGGTTTCTCAGCATTTGGATCCATTTCCTGTTCTGATCTTATTTATAGTTGACTTTTGTGGCCTGTTTCTCCACCACAATTTCAGTCTCATCAAATCACAGACTCTAATTTTATCCCATACACATTTTTATCACGTCTCACACTGTGTCTTTATAGACCCTACATGGGAATGAGACTCAAATTGAGCCTGTTTGTGGGTGCGCACAAACAAAACGGCACCTTTGGCTAAAATTTAATGTATGTTGTAATTCCAAATGTGAGAGAAGAACATTCTTAGCCTGCGGCAAAAACTTTCAAAAGTGACTTATCTTCAGTCGGCAGAGGTGTAAACAAAGCAAAAATGTCCAGCACGGTTGGAACACCACTTAACACAGCTGATGTTTAAGTAGTTTCAGGAGAGCTGCCGCTGCTCTGAGGCGAATATTGAGATCAAAACTGGCAGCATTAGCAGCTTTAACTGTAGGGCAGCCAACACTTTTCATCAGACAACAAACAAAAAGCTGGGATCTCATAGTGGAACAGGTAGAGCCGTGGCTCCTCCGGGGTGTGAACTGGGATTGTAGCTGCTTTCAAACAGTATGTGCAGCAAAACAATGCTGCTGTGCGTGGTGTTAAGAATGCAGAGGTTTGGTTAGAATAGAGAATAACCTCTCATACTTTTCCTGAGATTTTGAAGTTATTGATTAGCATTGTACCAACACAACTATAAATCATTTAAAGGTCAGTCAAGATTCTTCACTAATAAGAAAAAAAATAACCCTTTACTGTTCAAATATATATTTATTTCCTTAATCCTTCATACAAACATCTTTTTTTTGATTTCCAAAAAAATAAACTGTTTAAACGGATGAATCAATACAAGTGCACTGCCATAGCCGTGAACAAGGTAGTCAGAGAGTGGGCAAAGCTTTGTGGTGATTGGATATAAAGCAACAGAAAGGGGGGGTCGTCAAGGTTGGCACACAATAACAGCAACAAGTTGTCTCTCTTCCACTCTGTATTGATCCCCAACACCTGAGTTGTACAAGGAGCGGGCGCTTTCAGCACTCTCGTCAGGTACAAGTACATTGGAGAGGTTTTGCTCCTCTGTGCAAAAGATTCATTGGATTAGAAAAGATAATTATGGGCAATTAAATTCTGACTTCATCCCCAAATGATTAGACTGCAGGTGCAGCTCCGATGCAAATGTATCCGTCAAAACAAGTCACTTCATCTCAGGTCGGTTGTGTGAAAACTCATTTTTCTTAGAAAGAGGGAGGAAATCATCCAGTGTGCAATTTTCACTTCATTCTGAGGCAAATCAACTTGTGGTAATTTTGTTTGAACCCTTGTGAGCTGCTTTGCTAATTCACTTGAGAGACACCAGTGTCGCCCCAGATGTCAGGGCTTTCCCTCTCATTTTGGAGGAGGAAAAAAAAGGATTTTTTAGGGTGAATTTTAACTCCCTCTTAAGATACACTTTTGTTTGCAGAGCTCACAGCTAAGCTCTTACAGGAGGGATAAACTCTGCCTCATCAACACGCATGCTTTGTTCTTCAGCAAGAAAAAGTGGCCATTTTCCATTGAACATCTCCTTTTCTGTGCCAGACGACCAGAGAATCCACAATCAGTTGACAAAATGATCCTCTTTGATTTCATGTGTTGCGTTCAGGTGGTTGGCCAGCTCTTGCATCACAGCATCTTTGCCAATCTGATCGTTCCTCCTCTTTTCCATGATCACATCCTCCAGGCTCTGAAACTCCAGGACGTGACTCTTCTTCTCTGAGAAGAGTAATTTTAACCTGTACGGCTGCTTTCCTATCCGGATCTCCCCTCCGATTTTAAACTCCCGCCTGCCAAAGCGGCACCAAGCGGCAAAACACTCCGAGTTCCTCCAGTACAGCTCTCTGTCTCTCGACCCGACATGGTCCAGGGCGTTGCGCACAATCACCTCCGGCGGGAGCGCACGGTACCTGTAGAGGCCGTTCACTATCCTGCCTTTTTTGCCCTGGCTCACGTCGGTGAGAAAGTTGTTCTTTATCTCAGCCCTGTGCAGGTGCACCACCTGGAAGTCCCCGACATACACAGCCCAGTGCGGGTACTGTCCTGTGGCCACAAACTCCAGCAGGTCTCCGGGTCGGCACTTGTTCAGGAGACTCTCCGCGGACTGAGTGGCGGCTCCGGTGCTCCTCTCGTACACGCACTCCTCTCGGTAGTGGATCGCGCACTCCAGCTCGTCCTGCGGGTCGAAGGGCTTCTCTTCATGACTCACCGGGTGGTTGACAGATGAGAAGTGGCCCAAATTCTCGTCCTGGTCGTCGTCGCCGTCGTCGTTGGAGAAAATGTAAGAGACGCCGATCCGGGGTCCGTCGTCGTCCGGGTCGAACCCATTTGGATCCGACGTTGGCACCTCTGCGTAATTTAAATGCGTTAGTTTCTCCACCTGGTTCCCCATAAAGGTGAAAGGTGGGTGGAGGATAAGGCTGAGCACACAAACAGGATCCACCTGTTCTTGGCGCACTCACTTCGCCGGGAGGAGGCGCAGGGCTGTGCGGTGTCTTAACTAAATCCAAAGCGGTGAAGACGGGCACCAATAATCCATGTCCAGCTGTATGTCCGCCAAATGAACACCACCTGCGCCGACCTGTGCGGAGATAAGCAGAGACAGCGGCTTAAACAACGAAGTCGGGATGCGATCTGCAAGTCAAACTATTACGCGTAGTTTACATTCCCAACAGGTGTGTCAGGTTGCACCTGTTGGCTCAGTTTACTCTCAATAAAACCTGCTATCTCCACTTTTTAGACCACCTCAGTCCTCTAACGTATCACCTACACATGTTCCGTCCTGTTAGTCTCACTCAGCTGTTCTCTAGAATAACCCATTTTCTCCAGGTTAATCCACAATAAAACTCTGAGGAGAGCAGACGGACTCACCTGCGGTTCAGCTCCTGACAGCAGCTCTCTCTCTCTCCCTCACACACACACACAAAAACACACACACATACATTCACACACACACTCCTGTTGTCACATCAGTAAAAACAAACAGGAGTGTTTGGCACGTTGCTGCTCCTTCCTGTAGGTGAGCTGTGTGTTGGGTTGCTCTGCTCCACAGACAGCCTGTAGTGTGAACCACAGTGGCTGTTGCAGCGAAACTCAGCCAGGATCCAGTGAGCGCGGGGAGGTGTTGTCTTTTAAAGAGACAGTGCGCCTCTTTTGTCTCCCTCACACATACTTCTCCACTTCACTTCAAATAAGTAGAAAAAAACGAACATAGGCGGGATGTTTCAGTGTGAGATTATTTTAAGGGGCTTGTTAAGGTAAAATACTGCAATTAATTAATTTTTATCAATACAGTTTAGCAGGGCCGGATTCAATGTTTTGAGAGCACTGGACAGATTGATTTTTTTGGGGGGCCCTGAACACACATTTTGATATTTGGTAAACAAATAAATGGACTCAAATGGTACATGATTATTATTATGTCCATTCATTTAGTTAGTTCTATTTTATAGCTCATATATTCATATTTTATCAATCGTATCCAACTGGTTTGTTTTGTATTTACAGTACAAGTATAGCTTACGTTGTTTATGTTTAAAAAAATGTGTAAATAAATATTGAAATACATTTTTTGATTTGAGATTTGTTTAGATTATTATATATAGAGTGGTGTAGCGATTATGTGTTTTTGTAGGCTAACCTGGAGGTTAGCATCACCCTGGTTCCCTGAACAAAAATCTTACGGGATTTTTTAATTAGATTTTGGATTATTTCAGAAAATAATCTCTGTGGCAAAGACAAGTTAATGATACTTACATGTGTTGTTCAGCAAGATAATCTTCGCAGATGAACACCACTTTTGTGATTTTCGAAGCGTGAATTAGATCGCTAGAAGTAAAAGGCTAATGTTAGGCTATGAACAGACTACATTGCAGTCCTATGACCCAAATGTCACCACCGCTAAGCGTCTTACTACGTCATTACTATACACTTTTCTGTAAACTGATCAATCTACAAGTTGTAATGTTAAAGTTCAAAGAGTTTGCAACTGAAGTCTGCCTGTAAAGACGGACTAGTGAATACATGAGTCTTCGTGTTCGTCGCGTGACAACTTCTCTCATCTCATTTAGCCACTTGTTAGCACCCGTGGTTTTTAAGACACCTTATCATTACATTGTGGGACTTTTAGTGGTGTGTAAATGTCTTAACCCTGTGGTAACCACAGACCTTATTTCAGGCATATAACTGAAAACCAATTAAAAACCTCATAGACTTTGAGACGAGGGAGCCGGATGTGTAAAAATGCTAACCAATTTCCAGGTTTTAGGACTACAAACTACACCAATCTATTTTTAAAATATTTTAAAAGGTATATTAAATATTAATGTAAGCAGTTGATGTTCTTTTCTCCTTTGTCTGCACCCCCTAGCGGTAAGGAGGCTCATGTCCTGCCCAGATGTTTAGTATACTATGGGCTTCAAAACAATAAATGATATATTGTTTTCATTGTAGCCCATAATATGGAGATGTGGAATGTATTACGGAAACATATATTTTCTTTAAAAAAAAATTAAAAAGAGTACATTTAAACATAAGGCCACAACAAACCAAGCTCTTAGTACCACACACAGACACATCGATAATGACTTTTCAAAGGGGGAGAATGATCCCAAAAGGTCAAAAACATGCAGCATAGAGCATAAAGTATATCTGTTTTATACATCCATGAACAAAAGCAGCTTCATGCAATTCTACAAAAGAGGAGTGAACCCATTAAAGTCAAAGTCAAAGAGACATTACAAAAACATCAAAACTTTCATGAACAGAGAGCAGCAGACACGTCCTGTATACAGAAAAGAAACAGGCGAGTACCTGCGGGTGAAGAGAAATACATCCCTGAACAGATATAATTAGTTTAAAATAAAAATATGTGTAGAGTCCTGACTTTGGTTTGCATTTACATTAGGGCATGTGACCATAACCAAATGTGTGTTGCTCAGTGTGCCTGTCAATTATTTCATTATTTCCATATGCTCGGAAAGTTGGGTGTCATGATGAAATGAGGTTTAAAAGTAAAATCAGCTTATTAAGTAAAATCTTACATTATCCCTGTACTGTATGTACAGGAACTCATGATGTAATCTGAGGATTAGGATCATAAAGACTTGAAAAATACGACCTTGTAAGACTAAATGCTATTTACTAGTTTTCTTCATCCTCACAAACACAAACTGCCCCACCACAATTAGTTTATTCCATTAAATCAAATGTTCTGCAAAACCGCGGGCAGTGTCCCACTGAACTGGAGGTTAAAAAACCAGACGTTACTTAATACAATCAAATCAAAGCTGACTTGAGTCAAGGAAAGTTTGGTTCTTTATGTATGTGCACTGGATTTTACCTCCAAACCTCTTGAGCTATAAAGATCTGCACAATTAATTTGCACGTCCTTTTTGTACTGTGGCATGTAAAAATATGAGTGGAAGACGCCTGTTCCATGTTACAATTTATGGCTAGGAACACAGGAATCCTAACGCAGGATGATCATGCACGTAGTAAAGTTACACCAAGTACAGCAGTGTTGAACAATTTTTTGTTCCTGCACTGCTCACTGTGCTGTTCTGGCATCACTTCCTGTCTTTAACAATGTAACAGTTGTGGAAAGTAACTAAGTACATTTACTCAAGTACTGTACTCAAGCACAATTTTGAGGTACCCTACATTTGCTTAACAACTTGAGTTAGCCTTTTAAGTTACCTCGCAGTATGTGGTACTGCTACTTTTACTTAAGTAGATGATCTGAATACGTCTTCCACCTCTGACACTACAGGAAGTAGTTTATTGAGGTCATGCGGTCAGCCTCACAGTGAATACAATCTGCTTGACAACTCTACAGAAGTGTGTCAACAGCACAAGGAACCAGAATCTTTTTTTGATGGGAGTGTCAAACTGAGTTTAGCCCACAAAAGCAGCGGGTGAGAGGCATGACACCTGGATCAATTTAGAATTGTAGAGTGCCAGTCTCATCTGTTCTCCTCCCTCTCCATCCAGCTCTGGCACCGCCTCAGCCGATCCTCCCGCGCCAGGAAGTGAGACTGTGTTCACTTTGAGCCAAAGGTAAAATCCTCCTTGCACAAGCCAGATATTGAGGCTTACGGTGTCTCAGGCAGCCATTACACCTCCTTCTTGGAGCTTTTCAACAGATGAATGTGAATTCCAGATCAAACATAACCAAAAGAAAGCGAACATATTTGGGGAATTGATTAGATTTTTTTCTCCACGATACCGTGATTGAATTTCTGAGGATGTTTACGGCTCTGCACCCATCCAAAGAAAACAGCTTAAATGCCTCTGCCTGTGATATGGTGAATGCAATGCTTGTGTGTGCACTTTCCACAAATTGAACTGTTGTTGTGAAATTACCTGTGACTTAACATGTTGTGCAGTAAACAGGATTAGATTTGCCGAATGGTTATTCAAACTGAGGCAGAGTGGAGAATGAATGAGTCAACATTGCCTAGATCATTTGTTGCCACTTAATATCTTCATAGGTGAAATGCTCTTAGTGCTGTGTGACGCACTGTTTGGAGGGAAAGAGCAATTAGAGATTTTTTAAAAATGCCTGATGCAAGGTTATTAAAAGATTAGCTTCACCTAGCTTCATCTCAATGCTGCCTTTGTTTGTTTCTCTTTGGAACAAAGACCCTTCACAGGGAGTGAGAGCAGGCAGGAAGGGAGAGATTTAATCACATAAGTGCATTCCCGCTGATGTTCATGAATGGGATGTTAATGGTTCATTGACAGTACTAAAATCTGAGAAAGTTCTTTGGCATCTCCAGTATCCTACTTCAATTATGTCTTATTTTTTAAAAAGGAGGATTATAATTCACTAAAGATTTCAACATTTCCAATATTTATTTAAGTACACATGCTCACTAACCCGTAGAAAAACTAAAATGAGCACTTCCTGTATGTATAGTTGCCAATAGTAGGCACTTTACTCTTTCAAAAATCCAACCAACAATGTATAATCCACTGATGAAAAGTTAATTTCTTCCGTTTCTGGCTTTGCAGACTATAATCCTGTGACCTCCTGCAGACACTGCTCTCTTGTGGTTCTCTCAACTTACTGCAACACTCCAAATTACAAGTCTGGTGGTAATTATTTGTGAGAAAGTATGCACATTTTATTTATATTAAACAAGACTGGAGTACATAAAAATCACTTCTTCAATTCTCATTTAACTGGAAATCAGAGTTTCCATGAGGTACAAAACTCTGGAAAAAACATTCAGAAAACAACTTGAGTACTGATAAAAACAACAGTCTCAAACAAAAATTTCTCTCTTAATATACAGATAATTACCAAGGCACAGATTCTAGTATCAACAGTTCAGTGCATAAAAGTATAAAAGTACTACGTCCGGTTGCCCTGTCTCTTTTGGCTCTGGATTTTCCTCCTCAGCACCTGGTCAAGAATCAGATCTGCCTCTTTCACATCTGTGTTTCCACAACCCACCACAGGACAGCTAGAGGAGAGAGAGAGAGAGAGAGAGAGAGAGAGAGAGAGAGAGAGAGAGAGAGAGAGAGAGAGAGAGAGAGGAAATTAACATGTTTAAAGAGCAACAAAACATACAAATATACAATAGAAATTAACACAAATGTGAGCAAGTGTGAGTTCAAAAAACACACCTAATCAGAGTGAGGAAAGCCCTCATTGAGTGTTGCTGTTATAATTGTTATGTGCAAGGTGTGCACAGCGACCACAGACAGGACTCAAGACAAAAGGCAAGGTCCTCTGACAACAACATAGACCTGTGCTGGGATTTTATCAGTGTTCCTCCAGGACCAGCCACATTTAATTTTACTCCAACATCAAAGCGGTGTAATAAAGAAAATGTGAATTAAGGCAGACTGCTGGTCCCAGGCCAGCCAGCCAACTTGTTTACCGTTGTAAAACCTGACTCGACTTTCTAACAGCCCTCTGAGGGAGAGTGTCTTACCGGCATTTCTTTTTCTGGCTGTGTTTTGTTTTGATCAGGTTCAGTATGGCTCCTTCATCATAGTTGTGGTTACACTTCTTATTCTTCACTGGGTTCACCATTGCCACCTTGAATACAGATTCACAGCAGTGTGTTACATAATGAAATACAGAGATCAAAAAGACAACATAGCTGCTGGAACATCAAATCAAAGTACTATTCTTCATTTTGCTCATATGTAATTGTCAGAAATAAAGGTCGAGACGTAATAAGATGGAAATGTTTTGAATTTAAAAAAAGCATTCAATGTGATCACATGAATTGCTGTGAAGTTAAATAAGCTGTCAGCAAGCTGGAGCAGTCTACCTGTGTGAGTGGGCAGGTGAAGTTGACTTGGCTCTGAGTAACAGCGATGTCCTCATCGAGCTCCTCCATGTTCTCCGCTGGCTCTTGGTTGGCTGAAAACACAACATACATACAGGGTGCTTTCAAATCTCCAATCACAGCAATGATGAACTGGGTCGATGACAAGATGGCAGGAGAATATAAAGCAACCAAGGACATGGACTTGGCGGAAACATGTCTCACTTAGGTGTTTATATATTCAGAGCTAATCCTGCATGTCATTAAATGCGAAAAAATAAGCCATGAAGCCACTTCACAAACTCTCACTTTAGCATAAGACACACACACACACACACACACACACACATTTAGAGTAGCACACATAGCCTCAAGAACAGATGCACAGTCAGTTACCAACATGCATACACAAAACTCTCACCCACCCACAAATAAACTGAAATCTCCCCTTTTTTAAGCCCACGTACAAAGTTTACAATATCTACCACGGATGTCCTAGCACAGCTACAATGATCAAACAGTCCAAGGCCATCTGTGCTCAGGGTATTAAAAGGCTTCATATCGCAAAATTTAAAATATAAGGTGATCTCATATAATCACTTCAATTTCACACCTTAAAATATGGTTCCCCCCATCGTGCGACTGTTTGGGACCGAGCCAGACTGTGACAATTAAATTGGTGCAGCAGCAGTTTCACTCGAAATGTCTTCAGAGAACTGAAAAATATGGCATCGTCTGTGTGCGGCCACCTTTTTAATTTAGGGGTGTAATAAGGACAACAATTAAAAAGCAGCAAATAACAGCTACAGGGTGGCCGAGAAACACAATTATCCAACAGTAAACAATGCCGACTCTGGTGCGCTTGTTTGAAATTAAGCTAATTATCTTGAATAAGGACACATCCCGAGATTACTCCCTCTCCATGGCTGAGAGGCTCCCCTGCACGCACAGCTATTATAAGTTCTGAATACATTGAACGGAGTCCAGCAGTACATCAATACAGACTGTTTTTCCTGTCTTTTCTCTGCTCGCCTTACCTTGGCTGAGAGAGTTCTTGATGCTTTCCTTGAAGGCGACGACTTTCTGGTGATTCTGAAGCTCTGCGTCAGAGAGCCGGGCTATTCTCTCTGTGAACTGCTCCTTCACTTTGGCAGACAGGCTGAACATGGCCTCCAGCTGCTGTGAATTAACCTACAGAAATTGAATGGAGGTTAGGCTTATTCCACTGCCTTTACAATTAGAGTCAATTTCAGTTGTTTCCCTGACATTTCAAACTTACACCTTAACATTAGGACTTAACACTCCAGGAAAAACTGGGTGTACACAGCAGGAGCCACCGTGAGCCCTTTTTGTACATTTAAGTCCTTACCCCAGGAATGCATCTTGAGGCTGACCTGTTTGTGTAGTATAAGGGGAAAGGGTGTCAGCACTTAATGTGATTAGATGGTGCCGGTTGCCCTCACCTCTGATGTGACTTGTTGCACCACGTCAACAAAGTAGTTAATCTCCCTGTCCAGCTTGGCACACTCCAAAATCATGGCCTCCATCTCTTTGATGCCAGGATTGATATTGTTATCTGTAACATGACAGCACACACAGTGAATTAAAAAGTATTGAGATCATTGAATTGAGTAAAAGTGGAGATACCATACTATTTACAGTGTATATGAATATATATTATATAAAATATTACATTTGAGGTAACTGTCTTGCATTACTAGCCCTAATCAAAAGTACAAGTACTCATTATGCAGATTGATCCCTGCAGGTATAATATTGACCCTTGTCATTCATTTATTAACATGTACACAGTAACAGTTGGTCAAATGCATTAATTAATGTTGTAGTTGGTCAAAGTGGAGCTTATTTCAACTACTTTTTATAATTCTGGCTGATTTAATCTATGCCAATGCATTCATTGTATACGACTGTCATGGAGTTGGTACGTTAAGACATTTTAAGTAACTAGTAGCTTCATATGTACTGAAGTAAAAAGAAGAATTATTCCCTTTCAAGTCGCATGAAATGTAATTACTCAAGTAACGTTAATGTGCTATTAACTTATGTGCCCCAGCATTGTACTGCACAAGAGTAAATATGGCTTCCTAGTTACTTCTCACCATTGGATGGATATACATGTATTAAATCATCAGCACCACCAGGAGCAGGAGTTCTGGGATCATCTCCGTTTGTTGTGGCGTTAAATTTGACCCAACAATTAAATAGTGAGTGATGCACAAAAGAGCAGCAAAGCAAATGAGCGCGACAGGCAAGTTACTGGGAGTGCTTGTTATATTTACCCTGAGCTTCCGCCAGGTCCATAGCCACATCTGTCACTATATCCATTCCCGTCCCGATGTCCACCTGACATGACTTCAGGCTCGATAGTGTCCCGTGAACCGCGCTGAGAGACATTACGATGTGTATCTTTTATCCTCCGAGACCATAAACACAACACACATCACCTAAAGTGAAGCTAACTGATGATACGTTAGCCTAGCTTGCTAACGTTACCCGCTTGTTAGCTTATCTAGCCAACTGTCGAGCTACTGTATAAATGCCAAGTAGCAGTGTTTTAATCCGTCAGTTGTTTCTAAACGCTGTGTTGATAACAGCCAAAGGTAAAACACATGAAAATAGACACAGCAGACGCAAAACACGCGCGAAAAAGTGACTACAACACCGACAGTAGCTATGGCTAAGGTCTGACTTCCGGGTTTGTTTTTTCAAAGTAAAAGCCTTGACCAAACGAGATATCAAGTGAGGTGAAACAAACAACATTGTATTAACAATCGTTTTTTATTAATGAACTTCATTTGGAAATGGCACAAAATGACAGTATACAAAGTTGGCAAGGTAAGTAATATGCAATTTAAATTTTCTATTTTTGTACAATCTATTATTAGTGCATTAAGACATTAATGGTCAATGAAATGCGTAAGTTAACAATTCAATAGGCTTTTTTCATGGAAGACATTGAAGCACTGTTTCTAATTATAAAACAAGTGGAGGCTGAACTCCAGTTAGCTGCTTCACTTTCAGAGTTCTGGTTATGTGCATCCTGGGTCACTGTCACACTGACATGGCTCACTGAGCTGCTGGGATAGAACAAAGCAATCGTTCTTGTTATCAGTTACCAACACCTGTGCCTCTCCTAATATGACAAGTCTGAAATGTCTGCAGTGAAAAAAGCCTATGCCAACAGAAGCATCGTTTTCTGATGAAATGCATCACCCAGATCTTCATAGTATTGTTCTGAACTCGTCAAAAATGAAACTCGGCACATGGGCTTCTGCCACCTTGAGAAAACGAAAAAAAAAAAAAGAGAAATACACATTACTACCCCACAGTACATAGTTAAAGTTCAAGACATAGTGCTTAAAATATTGTTAAATAAGGGACATTAACCATTTCTACACATATTACATCTTACTGCATAACAATACAGCTGCTAAACATCAGGCTCAGGCTTCTCTACCACCCCCAGCTAAAAAGTAAATGTTGTGATTTACCACATTTTTACAACTTTACCAGCAGCATGCTAAGGTCAGAGGTGTCCTACCTTGCGTGACAGTTTTGTGTACTTCACATAGTCTTCCAGGAACATCAGCGCTCCCACCACATCTGAGGGCATGTCAGGGATCTTTTGACTGTGATGGGGTCAAATGGAAACACAAACATGAGGTCACAGAACCATTACAGGATACATTTCTAGAAAGCACTCTGATTAAGCAAACTAAAAGAGAAACAATATCTTTAATTAAAAACTACACCAAATGACGTTTAAATTAATTTCAATTTGAAGTTTTCAAGTCTCTTTTGTTACCTTGTGCACTGCTCCATGATAGAGCGGATGAACTGACCAATGAGAGCCATGAACTGATGTGTGTATCTGGAGTGAAACTGCTTGAGCAGGGTGAGCAGGCCGAGGACTAGCGGAGGCCAGTCGACTGGGTCTGTGGCTTTCCTGCACGTCATTCCTGGAAACACACAATACATCATTTGCATGTGGATGGAGCCTTACATACCAGTAAGTCTGGCATATTGACGGGACAATACACCAGATAATGTATCACTATTATACGCAGAATGTAGAATTCCTGGTACAAGTAATGACTTCCTTCATTTCCCAGAATATTGCTCTATGTGTGCTAAGTATAGTATGTAGTCTACATGTACTACATGTAGTAAGACATGGAGCAGCCAATAATGGGTCTTATACCATGTGAGCGGTAGGGTTCCAGCTGAAAGTGACACCTACCCTCACATCTATAACAAACATGGACCGGAAACTGTGTAAAAAACACTTCTGATGATTTGATTGATAACAGAACTAGAAAATTAATCTTCTCTAAAACATCAGCCATCATAGCACTGTTGCACTCACAATTTTACAACTTAATTCATCAAAAACAGTATGAAAATAGCTGTACCTCAGCGAGCTGAAAAAAACTTGCCTTGGTTTTTGCTGTACTGAAGTTTAGGCAGCTGAGCGATAATAAACAGGAAGTTGATGATCGGGAAGTAAGGTAGGCGCTTTGTGGTGATGTAGATCTGTGACAAAAATAAACAAAAGAAAAATGTTCAGTCTCTAGCCGCAAAACAGAAAGTAGAAAGATTGTGTCTGAAAATCAATTATTATTAGACCTTGTTGAGTGGGTTGTGAATGCCGGCAGCCTCCAGGTGGGCAGTGATGTCATACAGGAGAGTGTTATCCTCTTTAGGGTAGGGCAGGGACGGATCCTGGTAGTGAGCTTCAATGTCTGCCAGCAGAGACCTGGCAAGGTCACAATAACAGACAACATACAGAAAATGAAGAAAGGAGCTTGAAAAAAAAATGAGTGATGTACAAGCTTTGACATTAAGTCATTTACATACTACTTGTACTTGGCAAAATAAGTTGTAATAGTAGAAAATAACAAGCATTTATATGCTTCATTAAATAGAAGTAGCATGAGTCTACATGCCATAAATATAAGCATCATTTTGGAGCAACACAGAGCACCTATTAGTATCTCATGATACTGAAACAGAGCAAGACTTTCCCCTCAACTCCAATGATAATAATTAAATTGTAACTCAATTACAGAGCTATGAGAGAAGAGGTACTGTAAGCTCTTTGACAGGACTGACTTGTTGAGGTTTTCCAGGGCAGCAGCCAGGTGTTTGGAGTCAAACTTGCAGGAGTAGTTCAGCTCATTCGCAATCTGCTGTCTCAAAATCTGCATCTGACCCACCTACAATACAACAACATTATTTTATATATCATCATGTCTTAATTGGCATTGACGGATGGCCGACAAAAAAGAGTGGCATTAACATACAGGAGAGAGGAAAGGGGGTCATTAAAGGTGACACAAACTGAATCTAACTGAATTCAACTTTAAAGAATGAGCTATGAGAATAAAATGATCAATAACCATTTTCTATTTGCAACATTAGCAAACATAATGGAGCACTACCTTCATGATGGCCTCAAGGTATGCACCCCAGATCTTCTGGGTTTTGGCCACAGCACTTGCGTACACTTTGCTGGCATTAGCTGTTACAGAAAAGAAAAAAAAAAACACAAAAATGAATAGTTTCTTCTCAGGGAATAAAAAAGATCCTGGCAGGTTGTAGGATTTCCTAAATCAGTACCTACCCACAATGCCCTGGACTGGGTTGACAGCACCCAGCATGGCTTTAAAAACATCCACCACCGCTTTGTCCCTCAGAATAGTCTTCTGCAACATTGTCAGGAAGTTCTGATGAGAGAAAACAGGTTGCTTATAATGCAAATATATCCAGGTCAGCACTGGAGAAACCATAACAGCCCTGGTAAGCCTCAAGGAGGCATTTGTCACCCCTGTTTGCTTGAATAAGAGCCTGGTTGTAGCTTTTATCACACAGCCTCAGACCTTTCTTTTTGTACACCAATTACCTGAAGCTCCTTTACTATCATGAAGCAGAGCAGGCGGTCCAATCCGTTGAGGCCAAATGTCCCCAGGGTGTTCTGGATCTCAGAGAACAGCCTGTTGTTGGTGACCTCCTGGTGGCTCTTCAGGTCATACCAGGTGTTCATCTGGTCTATGTAGCAAGTTATCCTGTAGAAATAACCAATGTTTGTCAGGGAAACTTCTGATCTACAGATATGACCAAAGCCTTTATCTCTATGTGAGAAAAAGAAACACTTCGTAGGATTTCAATAACTCCTCTTATTTAATTTCACTGTTGTATTTGAGGAGACATACTTGGGGTCAGTGATTCTGAGGATCTCTCTGCAGAGACGACCGATGAAGGTGGCAGACTCATCCACAGAGGGGAACTTGGGGATGGGGATGTGGGTGGACTGGTGTACACTCTGCCAGTCCTGGATCTGATCGGAAGCGAATAAAGAACCAATCAATCAACTCCCATCACTGACAGATAGACAAACAACCAGAGCATTGATTAGTATTGATTACATATGGATGAACTGGTGTTGGTGCACTACACAGGGATGTGATCAGAAACAGTAAAAAGCATGCCAATGAGTTGAGCCTGACCTTGGCCCTCAGGAAGCTGTTACACTCCTGTTCCACATTGTAGTTGATGATGCGGGACACTTCCTCCTGCCAGATTTTAAGGCCATAAATGCTGACGTAGTCCTGGATGTACTCAAATGACCTGTAGAACCCGTCCATGGTGGCCGCCATCTCCTTCAACTTGGGCATCAGCTCACTCGGCTAAGAGAGTGGAAGATTCTTGTTTAGATTCATCTGCTCACTGCTGTCACAGACTCTTACAGGGCAACAGGACATGTACATTACAGAGAGCCAGTAAAAAGATGTTCTAACTGTGATTGTAAATTGTTAATTGTTTTTGTTCTTAGAAAACATACAAATATTCTTATAAACATATAAATATGCAGTGATTGACAGGTAGCAGAATCGACCTTAGCCTTGGGGTTGAAGATCAATCCCTTGTGCAGAGCGTAAGCTACCCTCTTCACCAGCTCCTTCCTGATGCCATCCTCCAGAAGCTGCTTAGGATCCACCTAAAGCATCACAGTGTGTTAGCAAAGTAAAATCCACTGAAATAACTTATTCTTGAACTGCACTGTGGCTGACGTCAACACCAAATCCTTGCTTACATGTTGGGACAAAGGCAAAGATGTTTAAATGTTCTATTATCACGCTGAAAGTACAGGTAGGAAACCTTTTAACAACACTGAATAACTCTATCATGTCATCTACCTTAATGATCCCAACTAGAGTGGTCTTCATCATCAGGATCCCCTCAGTGAAAATGGAGATGTCATGTGTGAGTTTAGCCACCTGTAATCACATGAAGAAGAAGGATGTTTAGGCATAGAAACAACAGATAGAATCAAGGCAACCTCAAATTGAATCAGTCCAATGTCAAAGTGCCAGCAGATATTGTATTGAACAACATAAATACAATTTGCCAAGCTGTTTTTTTTTACTTAAAAGTAGAACTTCAAGCCGAAAGTTAAACTTTATCAAAAAAATGTCAAGTTCAGAGCATCTGACTTCATTTCAAAATATGCCATTTCAATATCAGCCTGACAAATTCTAATTAATGCAATTCAAGTAAGTCTCTGCCGGCACAATCTGTTTTCATATCGAGCCTTCTTTTCCAATTTGTATTTCACATCAAAAGCTGCGAGTGAGATTGAAGAATTTTCAGAAATGCCAGCTTGTATGATTGCTACACTCTCGCATTCGGTAGATGAGACGACACCAAAACAGAAAAACTGTCTGCTTTTGATTTCTCATAATATTTTTCTTTCATCCTGAACAACACCCCAGGAGCTACATGCACATTGTAAAGTGTTGAAAACACTACAGTTGTTTTACTTCATAGCGAGCCCCGAGCTGGGAGTAGTCCTTCAGCTTGTCCTTATCTAGCCGTGTGGGCACCTCCATGATGTCGTGGATCTGCAGCTTGATGATCTTGGCCAAAGAGGTGAACATGCTCTCTGGGATGATCTGCAGCACCTGGAAAAAAGAAGATAAAATACCCAAAACTGAGCTCCGACTTGAATCAAACGTATGTTTGAGGGTTTTTTAAGACAGAAAAGTCGAGATTAGTCTTCAGAAGCAGATGGTGCACGATGCTGAAGATGAAGAATCTTGTGCACAGCTAGGAGAACCACATCCTCTGGCATAAAGTAACACGGCATGTGGCTGATGAAACCAGAAGGTATTAGCATCTTAAGGTACACAACCAGTAAGGAGCTGTTTTGGGGTAAATTTGCCAAACAGATGGTTGTAGAAACATTAATCATGACCGCAGCTGTTGCTGAACAACAATTTACAGCATGCAGAGCTCATTTGTTAAAGTTGTGAAACCATTTGAAAAACCGTGTTCATTTATGAGTGCCAGAGGAAGTTTAATAGAGTGTATCCTCTCTGCAAAAACCCTTTAGATCACAGGTGAAAACACAACTTTAATGTAATGTACCTTTCTGACATAAGCCACCAACTCTCCAGAATAAAACTGCGAGACACTCAGCAGGTCAGCACTGTTTGCCTGGTTGATACGCAGCAATGGAAGGTCCAATGCAGATGCCAGCTGATCACAAACACACACACAAACGAATAAGTATCACAGGCAGCAATTCTCCAAATCAATTATTAATGTTTAAAAGTTATTAATCCTTCGTTGGGCACAAACAATCCTCACCTTCAGAAACGTAGCTCTCAGTTTGGTAACCATGGATGGGTTGACTCTGATGCTCTCCTGCATAATTGATGTGAAGCTGCAGAATAAAACATAAGGCGGATAAAACAGAAATGAAATGAAATCTGCTCTGCAGACAAAACCTAAAAAAAACTGAAAAGTAAAATTGAAAAGTCAAAACAACTGCAGCACTGTGGACCTCTTGATGGTTTGTATGAACATTTAAGGAGATGAATCATGACCATGACCTGGATGACTGAGAACCTTCATCAACATTTAAGGAGATGGTAACTAAGTTGGCTTCGATATTTATCAGTGAGGAAGCACCTGTCGATTATCTGCCATGCATAGGACAAGTCTCCAACTATCTGCATGGTAATGAGGACTTCCTCTTTGATATTGATGGTGCGGATCATTTGGTGCAGGAACCTCCTGGTGTCAGCCAGGAACTGACAGACCTGCAGGTTAGACTCCAACTGATGGAACTCCTGGACCTGGAGACAAAGGGAAAAATGTTTTTATAGACAAACAAACAAACAGTAGAGGAAAAAGTAAACAACACTGAAAACTAGGGTTGTTCCAATACCAGTATTGAATGAAATGAAATGCCACTGATACTTTCTTAAAATGCTGGAATCATTATCGGCGAGTACACAAGCCTATGCACTGTTCCAGAACCATATATTTCATTTATTAGAAACAGGAGCATAACAGCCATACAGGGTTTGTAGTAAAATATAAATGTATATTCTATATTATATTATAATATAGATATGATATTTTATGGCACGGTATCACAAAGTTCAGGTATCTGTAGGAAGAAATGGTATCAGACCATCTCTACTGCAAACACATATCTGTATCCAAGGACTGGAGGCACTTGCCTGGCAGTCCTATTTTCTTGTTTTAAAAAACAGTTCTCCAGTGGTACTCATTTAATTTCTGGCTCATGGGGATAATTTGGTGCTGGCACGGACGACTGTACCCATGGACTGTCTCATTGTGTAAACAGTTATCAATGTTTACATAAATAAACATAACCCAGTTTTAGTGAAAATCATATTTGTTCCATTTCTTGTTTTACAAAAGAGAAATGGAAAGCATTACAATCCACTGAGCCAACAGGACATCTCTATTGTGTATTCTGATGTTTCTCTATTGATATGAATCTCATAGCAGTTAATCTTGTCTGTTTATTTTGCTACCATTTGCATACATTGTTCTGCTGTGGCAATCTGGAAATGTAGAGTAGTATAAAAGGATTCAAATTAGGTTATCAAACTCAAATTCAAAAGGTCAAAAGACTCCAACAAAATCACATCGTCATGATCAGCACATTGAGTTTAATGTGAAATTGTAAAACCAGCATGAACTATGATTATCTTGCTCACCTCAACAAGAGCCTGTATGAGCTGAACTGTCTTCCTCCCAGCGGCGGTGGAGTCCTCATAGTTCAAAGACTCAATCTGCTTTGAGATTTCTCTGAACCAGGCCTGTAAGTTCTCTGTGAGGAGTGGATGAGGTGTTTAGTACAAGTGGAGAGAGAATGTTGTAAGAGTATTTTTCACAAGTGGTGGTTAGAAAAGAAAAACGAGTCTGTCTGCTAAAGCTCAAGTTGCAATGACAGAGTTAAGTATGATCATGTAAATTTAATGCCTCTCCCTGCATGTTTGTCCTTGATGCGTTTTTTCCAAGATGTTTCCCTGCCTCAACATTTTTGTCTGAACAGCTTCAAGCTTAAACTCAAAAGCATTTACCGCTGCATGTCTGAGGTTCCTTTTAGTCAGAGCCACTTCTTCGCTGTGCGTGTAATCCTTCACCTTATCCACCCTAACAGTGTAACTCACCATTTTTCTCCACCCTGGTAAGAGGTTTGACGCCAGAGAAGACTTCGGCCAGCTCAGTCATTCTCTCTGATCCCTCCTTCTTATAGCTCTCCCACTTGATCTGCTTCTCTGACAACATCTGCTTGAACATCTGGAAGAGGGACAGCACAGACGCTGAGTCGATGAGGAAGGATTAGCCAGATGAGATGGGTAATGAGAACATTAAATTTGTGTCCTCTCCTAGTGATAGACTGGCTCGACATATGCTGTCTCACTGTGTGCTAATAGACCACAGAGGGGACACATCTAACGAGAAACGCAGTTGGCTGGATCGCTTTGGAATCACACTGGCATTAATTTCAGTCTGTCTACAGAAGAGGGAAGCGCAGTGTGTTCCTTGTTTTACCATGTTTTCCCAGTCATCATTCACATTATCGAGTATTGAAGAGAGCGTCTCACCTCTTTGAGTGTGAACTCGAACTGGGCCGTGTCTAGCAGGATCTGGAACAGGATCTTAGGGTTGTACTTAGAATCGTTGAGCACTTGTTCTTTCATCTGACGCAGTCTCTTGTTGTTTGGGTCATAGGCTGTAAGAAATGACTAATTGAGTAAACTGTGCATTGAAAACCTTTATCACTCTCATCATATTTCCAAACTCTGGAGTGACGTACTGTGTGAACTTTTCAGCTCATGCTCATATTTTCATTATTGATTAATCTGTCAATCATTCTCCTGATAAGTCAATTAGTTGTTTGGTCCAATAAATGTCAGAAAATGGTGAAAAATGCTGATTACATTTTTCCTAAGTTATATCTTCACTTTAACAAAGATATTCATTTTACTGTCATAGATGACTATAGAAACCAGAAAATATTCACATTTGAGAAGCTGAAATCGGAATTTGAATTTTGTTTCTTAAAAGATGACTTAAGACTTACTTGATTATTGAAATAGTGTGCAATTAATGGAAGTGGTAACAACCAATAGAATAATTAACTAATCATTGCAGCTCTACTAGAAATGGACAAACATGAAATTCAGCCTCCTGAGTAGAGCTGCAACGATTAGTCGATCAAAAGAAAATTAGTTCTCAACTATTTTGTTAATTGATGAATAATTTCAATCATTTTTTAACCAAAAATGTCAAACATTTGCTGGTTCCTGCTTCTTAAATGTAAATGTCTGCTTCTTTCCTTTGTCATTAATGACAGGAAACAGGCTTTGGGTTTTGGACTGTTGGCTGGACAAAAGAAGCCATTTGAAGACGTCACTTTGGGCTCTGGGAAACTGTGAAGGGCATTTTTCACAAATGTTTAATAATGAAAATAAACACGGGTTGCAGTCCCATTCCTTAAAGCAAATAAAACATCACAAGAGCGACATTATCTGTTTTTCTCAAACCCACATTGTGGTCTAAAAAGAAAAATCTGTCCAGTATCCTCACCTGACTCTGCAGAGTGCAGCATCAGCCAGCGGATAGCTACATTGCAGTCCCTCAGACAGTTGAGTAGTTTGGGAATGTTGTCCAGGATGATCTCCTCCCTGAGGAAACCCTCCTTCAGCAGCTGCTGCACCTGAGGCCTCAGGCTTTCCATGCTAGCTGCATATCGAGTGGCCTAAACACACAGTGATGGTGTTGGTTGGGAGGAATATGGTCAAAAATATCTTTCATCTTAAATGATAAATTATTAATCAAGTCACTGCCAAATGCAGCAATTAAGAAGAATGTCTCCTCCTGCTGTGGGTGCAGAATACTTCATGACTATGACTCAGTGCATCTGTTAGAGCCCATAATTCAATTTGAGCTCATGTATATTCACCATCAAACTTTTTCAAGACAAGTTTAAAAATGTCTTTCAAAGTCACAGATTTGATTAATACCCCGAGTTTCAATTTAAATTCCACACAGTCTCATTGCATGACTTACAAATTCTGTCGACACAGTTATCACTACCTGCATACGATAGCGTGCCACATTGAAGGACTGCAAATTGACAAAGCTGAGGCGTGTGTGACATTGAAGCCAATCCAAATGTTCTTTAATACCTGCTCTTTGATGTTAGCAGAGTCTAAGGTGTAGTTGAGAGCAGTTTTGGCAGCTTTGTATGGTTCCCAGGCCTCCACCAGGTTCACTGTGATCCCCATGTAGATACTGATAACCTGCACACAGACAACACAAACACTTCAGCTTTCACAATGAAAAACTGTCACAAAGCAAGATAAAAAAAACTCTTTTATATTCATTTCTAATCTACCAACATGACACTATCGGTGCATATTATTTCTACAGGACATCCAGTGAACAATCCTATAAAACAAATGTCTTACCCAGTTGTCAGGGAAGTATTTGTCCACTATCTCCCTCATCTTTGCCTGCTGGGTGTGCAGTATGGAGGGGCTGAAGTAGAGGCACACATACAGCATGGCTGCCTGGTTAGCCAGCGCTGTGCTTCGATGCTCTGGTAGGGGGTATGCAGACACCTGATGGACAGGAGGAGAAATGTGATTTTAGGTGCATTTAACTCGTAAAATCTGTAACAAAAGAAAACTTAACATATCAGAAGTGACAACAGTTGTCATTTCAGTCTATTTAAAGTTCAGAATGATGTTCGACCACATGTTTCTCACTTGGTTGTATATGTCGTCCGAGCGCAGTCTCCCTATGACCATGCTAATAAAAGTATTACTGATGGGAACTCTGTGGAAGTAGCTCTCTGGGTAGTTGGATGGCCGTTTGGCTCCAGGCTGGCTGGAGTAGCCGGTGCTGCGCAGGAGCTTGCAGATGTCATCCAGGTTGGAATCGCCTGATGAGCGGGCAGCACTGAACAACACGTGAAACAATAAATTAATGGGACACATTTAAAATCTGAGGCAAGTGAGGACAAAAGTTGTGTGTCATGTTTATCTCTGTCACTCTGTATAATATTTTAAAAGGGCCAGTGTGTAGGTTTTAGTGGCATTCAGCAGTGTGGTAGTAGATTGCAACTAACTGAACACCCCTCATCTTACTCCCCTCTTTGATGGCCACTAAAAGCCATAAAATGTGAAATCGTGATGGGCTACTGTAGAAACATGGTGGTGCAACATGGCAGACAGAGGAAGAGGCCCTGCACCCTCAGTAGATATAAAAGGCTCATTCTAAGGTAATGAAAACACCTTAGTTTCAGATGATTATACACTAATGAAAACAAAAATATGAATATTATATTCTGTCTCCACCTAATCCTACACACTCGACCTTTATGTAAATGCATAATGAGTCAACTACAGTGACTCATGATGTATTAGCGAGCTAACAAGTGAATTGAGCACTAAGAGCGTGGGAGTCAGTGTGAGAATGTCGCATGTGAGGGTGTGTGAGTCACAAGCGCACCTGTATCTATAGTAGGAAACCAGCATCCTCTCTCTGACCTCCCCTTCAATTTTCTGGTCAATAACCAGCAACATGACTCCATAAAGGTAGAGAGCCTCACACTGGGTGGAGGAAAAACACACACAATCAACTTCTGCAGTTATAATATGAGATTTTAAGGGCTAAGCATGGAAAGCAATGGTGTTCTTGTAATGTTACAATATTAAACCTGATTTGCATTTGTGTTACTCACTAAAAGCTGTTTCCCATCCTCATTTAGAAGCACAGTCTCCAGGGTCTGCTGAATATAAACACCCTCATGTAGGTCATCCAAATATCTAAAGTAAAGAGAAAATAATACAATAACATCATGTTGTGCCTAAGAAAGAAGAATAAGATGAAGGGAGCATGAATCAAGGTCAGGGAGTGGGTTTTTATTATCCATTTCAAAAGACAGCTCAAAACATGTTTTCGTATTCTCAAGAACTATTTCTCTAAAATTGAATAAACTGAAAGTAAACAGAAGTAAACCCTCAAAGGCCCAGTCATGTCTTACCTGTTAAGGTCCACAATATATTTGTGGACGCTCTCAAAAGCCAGATAGAACCTCGACAGAATCTCAATGTTGTTCTCCCTGAACTCTTCATCCAGATCCTGAAGCTCGGGTTTTGCTTCCAGCTTCCCATCATAATACTCCGGACCCTGGTGAAGAAGCAACACCTTGAAACAAGTCCAATCAATACTCACATATGTCTACGTGAAAATAAACACAAAGCTACAAACAAATGGGACGAGGTAGAAGAGCTGTTCCAACAGGAAGGTTATTATTTTCATAAATCATACACAGTTTATTTATGTCCTCAACCTAAAGCACTGAATATTGACCACATCACAATGAGCATGCATCATGTGCTTGTTTCATAATTTACATGTAATTGGGTTAGTTGCTGTAGTGTTGATTTCTTTATGAAGGACTCGAGTTGGATTTTCCGCAACAGTCCAAAGGATGTGACTTTCTGCACGTTCTCAAGTGCCTCGTTCCCTAACCAGTAACTAAATTACTGTTGTTTGGTCCTGTAATGTTGCTTTGTGGGTAGAAGTGTGGGTCATTTCCCTTTTCACTTCCCTTGAGTGAAGGATCTGTGTAGCAGTCAGAATCATGCGGAGAATCGGCGCATGATTCCCGCAATAACATAGTCCACGACCGGCCTTCACCGCAACACAGAAGTTCTACAGAGCCCCTTTAAGGACAAATTTGAGGTACTTGTACTCATGCCACTTTATACTTCAACACCAATACAGTTCAGATGGAAATGCTATACTATTATTCAACAACAGATCTATAATGAAAATAATTAGTAGTTTTCTATAGCTCCATAGCTCCACCTCCAACTACAACAGTAAAATCCAGTATTTACATTAATGCATGAGTAATATTAATCTAATGATATGATATATGGGACATTTTTCTGCATTGAGTACTTTAAGTACATTTTCCTGATTATACTTACATACTTTTATTTAAGCAACATTTTCAATGCAGGACTTTTACTTGTCATGGCGTATTCTAACAATGTGGTATTCAAACTTTTACTGCAGCAAAGGATCTGAATACTTCCTCCACCACTGAGCCCTGATGAAATCCTCACCTTAAAGTAGCTGAAGTCACAGATGATGTCTCCGTATTTCTGCTGGTCACTCTTGTCCTTGAGCCTGAACACTGCAGGGATGAAGTCAGAGAGGCGCAGGAGCTCAGCAATGATGGCATTTCCTCTAGAGACTATCCTGAGGATGGCCTGGCCACACAGGTTGTTCTCAGCCAGGAAGTCCACCATGGCGGCTGGAGGAAGAAGAGTCGGAGGAGGATGAAAACAGCCACACCTTCACTGTGTGGTTGTGCAGCAGACTGACTGCTTGGATACTCCAGCCCTAAAAAGAAAGAAGGGTAACAGTCAGCTGAATTCAAGACTTTTTTATGCTGTGTTTTTGTCTTATTATTTTTTTTTAAGTTTAATCCATCCTGCTGAAGTGTCTCTGAGCAAGACATTGAACGCCTGCCATCACCCAGACTGCTCCAGACTTCAGACAGTGACTGTAATGATGTAATTAACCACTAATTACATTATTATTACCTTTACTTAGCAACTTTGTAATATTAAAAGAGAACTTTGCATGAGGATGGACCTGTGAGATGTACCTCAACGGAAATACAGCATGACAAGCACTTTTAATACTTAATACACAACAATTTGACCGTTAGTTAAAATATGTTAGTAACATGTTAACACCTCCAGGTTTCATGAAACAAAAACACAAGTGAAAGCACTTGTTCAGCTTTTAATAGTCTCGTTGTTTGGTTTCTGAATGTTATAATATGAGGACTGTCATTATACTGTCATGTATTAGCTAACTGTTAGCTTTTCTATTACCACCAAGCTAACGTTAGCATATAGCCTGCCAGCTACTTTTATCAGCCTTGACGCTGCAGACGACAACACATGAAAAGATGCAAACATATCGTCGTATACTAGCCTTTTCACTTCTTAATGCTTTTGTTTGAATAGCCACAGTTTTAAAGACCAGAAGAAACGCTTGCCTCTTTGGCTCCTCTCTTCCCTGTTTACTTCCTCATGACCAGCCACATGACTCTCACACGCGGTGTGTTTGATTCTGCTCATTCAGCGCGCCGGAGAGGGGCGGTAACAAGTATGTTCCCATGCTTTGCCTTACAGTACCAACATATGTCATATTTGAATTAGATATTTTTAAACGTTTACATCTTGGTAACGCTTTGAAATGTCACCCGCTATCATCAACGATATTTCCACCAGCTTGAATAAGTACCTCCATGGTGCGTTCAAGTCCTTAAAACTCAGTTAGGTGTACACGTATCTGTAGATGGCGACAGAGATCCACCACTATACCCTCAGTTTATTCTGTCTCACTGCTGCTCCACACAGTCTGTGAGTGCAGATTTCTGGCTCCAAGAGGATGCAGTGATAGAGCGGAAAAGAAAAAAAAAGCCTGAACTGAAATTAAACCAACCTTCTGTGAAAAGTCTGAGATAAATCCTGGGGGGAGAAATATAACAACCAACAGCCTTCAGGCAACAAATATCTTCCTAAAATATATTTTCCTGGAGGCCTCTGAAGGGACTCCTCTCATGCTAACAGCCAACCACTCATTAATTCTCATCTATACAATAAAAATCAAGTTGTCTGGAGAAACAATGAACCTTGCTTGAAAACATAGTGGTCCACTACACACTTAGTGTGACATGGCTGACAAATCTGCATGACCAACATGTGGTCATCATGGGTGAATAAGCAGAAGCCCTCGTGTTTCCTTCAAATACTGATTGAATTGGACTTTTATTGCCAATAATTCTGACACGCTGGCAGCCCCTTCCTTTAAAGCAGTGTGAGCCAGAGGTTAATAACAGTCATATGGAGAGAACTGTTTGTTCGACCTGTCACCTTTCTGTGTGGCAGAGCGAGGTTTCATCACAATCCTGAAACAGTTGCTGTCTCCGTCCGCATCACTCAACCTTCAAATGATGAAACTACGGTAAATCTTTTGATACAACACCGCTGCTTCACTTTAATTGCATTTTTCTTTGCTTCAGGGTATTTTTTTTTGGGGAGATTATCTTCATTTTACTTCCTTCATTAGTGCGATGGTGATTGACAGGGAATTGGGAGACAGAAGGTGTGACATATGGCAAGGTGAGCTGCGTTTTAACGTCCTGAATAACGTGCTTCTGTTCTGATCTCACCGAGCCACTGGAGCACCATTATTTTAATGCATTTTATAGTGGGGACAAGGGAGAAAGACAGACAGGTGCAATTTAGATTCATAGCTCGCCTCCTCACTGACCCGGCTGTCCACAAACTACACAACTGTGTCCCTGCGGCCACTGGATTTATTAGCCGTTTACCATCACACCAAGGTCACATTCTCAGCGGCACCTGGGTCAGCTATATGGGCTTCCTGGGAAGCATCATGAAAGGTTTTCACTAATGAGGTCTCTCACTACACATCGTCTTTATTAACCTTCTGGTGCCTCAAGGGCTTTTTCTGCTTGTTATCGTGATGGGTCTTTGTAGAATCTCACTTGAGATTTGCTTTCATTATAAAATACTAGATTGTTTGCGATAGATCAAACGTACATGCAGGTACAAGACATTATATATACACGGCAGCAGTGAAATGTTATCCCACTGAGTAGTATACTAAACACATTGAATATACATTAAGCCGTGACTGAAGAGCAACCAAATGGCCTTCACGTCTCTGCCTATTAAGATCAGTGATGGATCTTAGTTTTCGTTCCCTGAGTAGCCTGGAGGCCATTGACTCTTGGGGCAGGTAATTATCATTTGTCATTGAAACCCTTGAATTAGCTGAGAAATGATGATTGCCTCTTACTCTGTGGGCAACTCTACGCACTAACAAACTTACTATATTAAGACTTAGGATAACATTTTCAAGAGGGCGTGACTGAGATTTATAAAGTGGAGGTTATCATCAGTATTCCGTTGTCCTAAGTGGCTGGTTTTAAAGTCCTGTGTGCATGAATGCAAAATATGCAAGGGCGTCCATGTTTGTGTGTGTGCCTATAGGTGCATTAGCAAAGGCATGCATGTGTGTATGTGTCCCTGAAGGCCCCGTGTGCCCTTTATTAGCAGCAAGTTGACTCTATTCAGCTTGGCTAGTGATTAAACCTTTGCATGGCGGGAACTTTCACACTACTGCGAACTGTGTACAGTGATTAAAGGCTGCTCAATTTGTAGTCCAGTCCCACTGCTATTCTTCCTCATTGATCTTTTTCAGGCCCTTGAAGTGAGCAGCCGCACGCAGCAAGCTCCTCTCATTGGAATGAGAGGAGACGCATTCTCTGCCCTACTCCTTCTGTCTCTCCGCTCTCATGTCAACAAGAATTTCACCGACATGTATCAAATCTAATTACAGCTAAAATTAGCCGCCATGTATGGCTTGTATTTAATCATGTTTATGTTTCTTTTGATATAAAATGAATTGAATTATGCTCCTTTATGTTGGACAGAACGCTTGATTAAATATCAATCAGAATTCCAGACGCATTACATGTGCTGCAGAGTGCGGATCTTTATAATGAATTATGCATAACTCAAGAAGGTAGAGGTAAATTGGAGCCCTGTTGGACAGAGTTCATAGCATCGCCACACTGTCAGAAAAATATTATACAAAGCAGCAGACCTGTGATTGAAGTCATTTGGTCCAACTCCCAAGTAAGTCCCAACTCATTTTTCTTGGGCCAGTCAAATCAAGTCAAAGGTTGTGTCAAGTCCAGTTGCGCCCTTGTTAAAGCAAGTCAAGTCACCCCAAAATACTACAGTCTTACCTGCAGCATCCTGTCTTTATAAAGAGAAAAGACAAGGTATTAGTACCTCTATTATAATGATATTGTTAGCTAATTAATCTAGCCTGTTCAGTAAGACACTGACTGAAATTTGTATTCTTATTATTAATATCAGTGAAATGATTGCAGTCAAGCAAAAAACAAATAACTTTATAAAAGCTTATTTATTCCTTAATTCCTCCCCATTTAAAAATCCCTGCCCATCACTCTTAAACAGTGAAATAGTGACAGCCAACTTAAAAACTAAACTGAAGACATAAAATGAACACAGACAACTCTTCAACTTCTACGTTCAAGTCGAGTCTCTTGCCATTTAATTTCTGTCAAGTTAAGCTCTGAGTCATCAGAACGCTGACTTGAGTTGACTCAAGTCCAAGTCACAATTTAACAAGTCCACATCTCTGCAAAGCAGACCGATAGTGAAAGCAGGTTGAAATGATGCCAGGCTGCCAGCCCGACTTGATTGCCAGTGACACTTCAATCTATCCAATGGTTGTTGAGATATTTCAATACAGACCAAAGGGGTGGATCGGCCGAACTCAAGGACATGAATCTTTAATGCTTTGCTCTCTACTGAGGCACCTATTGCATGTCTGTCTATCTTGAAAGCGGGATTGATCCCTCCTCCGCTGCTCCTCTTGACGTTTTGCTCTTTCTTTCTGGCAAAATGTTTTTTTTTTGTAAAGGAGCTTTTCTATTTTCTAATCAAAGGTCTTGGGATGGACAATGTTGTACTGTGATTCGATTTTAACACCCTCTAAGATAGATATGTGATTTCATTACACTTGACTCCATAGAAAAATGTGTCTACTTTCAATTTCCCCCAGGAGTACACCACGAAAACACAAATACACTTTAACACACTGCAGAGAGACAAGAGGGGGCCAGGAAAAGGGTTATCACATCAGCAATGCTGGATGCCAAAACACTTCCCAAAAGGAGTTTGTAGGCTAACAAGTGGTTTCAGGACAAATAGCAATGGCTGATTGTGGCAATGCTCTAATATCAGATTTGATCAAGCAGCAGATGTTACCTTTATTGCAAGTCATTACTGCTGTCATACGTATTAGCATACAAATGGTTTCTGGGCCCATGGAGACCTAAAAGTTATTGCATGTGTAATTGAACCTGATCTCTGCTCTCTGATTGAGATGTTCCAGCATGCACACACTTGGCCGTGCACACACAGTGAGCACATTGTGCGTACGCACGAATCCACCTACACAACGCACACAAACACACACACAAGGGCTTTTTCTCTGTTCTTCTCAATCAGTCACAATCTTTTTATAATATATAAAAATAAACAGTCCCAGAGAAAGAACAGGAGGAGGAAACATAGGAAAGGGGATTTATTATTCATTATATCATTCATTTATTATGGTGATTATGATCATGTCATTGATTAAAACATTAATCTCCTGTAGATTGTTCCTCACACAGTTTGGATTATAAATAAATAACACAAGTGAAAAAAACTGCAATTTTCTCTACAGGAACATACATTATTGATTGATAGATGTCACATTCTCATTGAATTTGATGCTTAACTCCACTTTTACACATATGGTTATATAATAATATAATAATACATCAGTGAATTTTTGCACCTGATAGTGTCTCTGCATTCTTTTTATTATAATAAGGAACAGAATATTAGTCTTTTACAGGAGATGGTAATTCACTCTGAATCGTTACAGTGTCATGGGAGCTTTTTGTTGCTGCCACTCAAATTTATGTGACAGGTCCTATGAATGTAACACTTCTCATGAATTATTGCTGAGAGAACCAGAGCAGACTTTCAAAATCCAATGGAGTCAACCTTTTATTGTGGCCTCACTGGTATTTTGCAGATATGTTACTGTATAATGAGATTGAAAATAAGACAATAAGATCTTCAGAAGATCCCTGACATTTCTTTTTTTTTTTTTTTTGCCATGCTTGCAGTATGCAGTCAGTCTGTTGGTATGTCAGTTGGTTGGTCCACCACTTTGGTCAAAACCGTACAACTGTATATCTCAACAACTATTAGATTCATCTAATGGGGTAGTACAGACATGAATGGTCACCAGAGGATGAATCCTGATTTTGTTGACTCTGTTCCTGTAGCCACAACAGCAAGTCAAATGTTAACTCAAATGATTCAAATGAATCAATGACTTTCCAATCAGCCTCAGCTTTTAGTGATTTTTGCTTAATGTTAAATAACTAAGATGATGAACAAACATATCTGCTGAACTTAACCATATAGTGTTCAAAGGTTTGGGGTAACCCAAAAAATGTCATACTTTCCATTAAAACTCACTCACTCCCATTGACAAGGTTAGAAATAATGACTTTTTACTTGAAACAATAATGTTGTCCTTCAAACATTGGTCACTCCATTAAAAACAGAATACCCCCTGACTGCTTCTTCCCTAAACAGTTCTTACATAGTTTGGAGTTGTGCTGTGGGTCATTATCTTGTTGTAAGATGAAGTAAGCTGCCTTGAAGGCCAGCATCCTGGAGTTGCCTCTTCTGTGTTGATGTTGACGCTGGTGTTTTGCTGGTACCATTTAATGAAGCTGTATGTTTTCGATCCGTGAGGCATCTGTTTCTCCGACTAGAAGCTCTGATGTACTTCTTCTCTTGCTCAGCTCTGTATTGAAGCCTCCCACCTCTCTTTGTATTCTGGTTAGAGCCAGTTTACGCTGTTCTTTGAAGGGGGTAGTACACACTGTTGTATTAGATCTTTAGTTTCTTGGCAGTTTCTTGCATGAAATAGCCGTCATTTCTTAGAACAAGAATAGACGAACAAGGTCCACAAGAAAGTTATTTTTTTCTGGCCATTTTGAGACTATAATGCTGATGCTCCAGATACTCAGCTAACCAAAGGAAGGACAGTTTTTATTTCTTCTTTAATCAGCACAGCAGTTTTCAGCTGTGATGACATGATTGCACAAGGGTTTTCTAACCATCAATTAGCCTTTCAATGCTTCAAACCTGGTTTTGCTATCACAATGTGCTACTGGACCACAAAAGTGATGAAAAATGGTCCTCTGTACACGTGGATTTCCATTCAAATCAGCCATTTCCAGCTATAACAGTCATTTACCACATTAATAATGTTTAGACTTTATTTCTGACCAATTGAATTTAAGTAAATTGAAAAAAAGTGCTTTTCTTTAAAAAAAAAAACAGGAATTTCTAAGTGACCCCAACCTTCTGAGCAGTAGTGTAAGTATTGTCATTAAGAGTAAATGCAATGCTGGCATTAGCATTTAGTTCAAAGCATCACTGTGCCTAAGTACATCCTTACAGAGCCCTAACTTAGCATAAGACTTGTTTATTTTGAAGCAGCAAAGTATTATTTAAGCAGTAAGTTAGAGGTTTCAGGCCGGGCGGGAGGATCAGTTTTAATCTCAGGGAATGAGTGATAAATGAAATCTCTGAATGTGCATGCAGTGTAGCTGAATATGGAGCCATGCAGTTCTGACCTCAAAGCCTCTTCTGAATTTCTAATTCTACTAATAAAGCTTTTACACTCTGATCCATGAATAAATCCATTAATCTCAATTATAAACTGTATAAACTTCACCTTGCAACATTAAAATTCATTAATTTGAAGCCCCATGATATTGATGACCAGCAGAAATATGTACATAGTTTTTCTCTGACTCTCTTTGAAAACAGCACGAGGCATATTTTAATGAACAGTTGTTTTGGGAAATACCCTTCTGCAGAGTCAGAAGATATATTCAATACCACCCTCTTATCTGTCTATAAGGTTACAGCCAGAGGCTGGTTAGCTTAGCAGAAAAAATGGAGGGGGGGGGGGGGGGGGGCAACGAGCCTGGCTCTGTGCACAGTTGAATATTGTGTCTTCCAGCACTCTGAGGTTCTCAGGGGGGGTCATGTGCAGGACTGAGCTAATCGACTAAGATAAGCTGACCAGCTGCTGGCTGTATTCATAATGCACAAACATAAAAGCGGTATTGATCTTCTAATGTAAAGTTCAACAAGAAAGTGAATAATATCAATATTTTCTTAATAAAACTATTTTTGTGGCTTCTTGACAGACTTGAGAAAATATCCATCCACGTGACTTGTTCCTCCCAGAGGCCTTTACAGTACATCAAGTAGGCCTGCACTTAAATCGTTGAGGGTGATCCTACTGGTCCTCTCTGTATCGAGATGCTAACACTTCCATTCGTCACACGAACCCTTCATTTCACTGTTCGGCCTGTTACGCTCAGATGTGATTTGTGCATTTCTGCGTCAACACAGATGGATGAGGCTCCTCAGCAAGGCTGTCAGTCTAAGTAAGGAGGGGACATTAAATTACCGCAACCAAGGCTGTGCTCTACATGAAAGAGGCACACACTCACACACCATCAAATGACTGTATGTGTGTGTGCCTGCGTGCATACATCTGCGCTGCTCTTGTACATACCCTATATTTTTATGTGAATATGAGTGAAATTTTTAGAAACAAATCTGCATTGCATTACTGTTATTGACAAAGAGTGGATTAATGACCTCAAAATGTACTCAGAAGGAAATAATAAATCTCCATTTGGCTGTTTAGCTGCTTGGCTGGCTGACTCGCTGGCTGGCTAGGAAAACTATGCTGACCTGGGTGCATCCAAATTAGATATTGGCATGGTTGCGTGTATTACACAGTGGGAGTGCTGCTCTGGCTCAGTCACCCTGCTGCTCTAAATCTGGCCAGTGCTCAGCTCAGCAAACACAATACAACAGCGGGGAGACAGCATCTCCACATTCTCATTAAGCTGCAGATAATAGCTAGACAAAAGCAGAACCCCGCAGATGTTTTTAAATGTTTTTTTCTCTCCTGGAATCCAATTGTATATATATTTTTTGTCGATTTGTCCTGACTCTATCATCACATTGGTTTTGAAGTGAGGCACACAAATAAGCTTAACCAGAAGTGCAATTATAAATCAGACTGTTAAGTAAACGTAGTGCTATAATTCCACATGGATAGGCCACTTGAAAGAGCTTCCATTAAAATTCACTGACATATAAACAATGCACATCTGATCACTGTAGTGGCAAAAGCTCGGGCACATCCACCTATTCACATCAGTCACCGGTGGCAACCCCCTCGTAAATTAGTTAAAGGGATGAAAGAGAGAAGAGATGGAAGGAATGCCAGAGAGCAGCAGAGGGGATGATAGAGAGCAAGAGAGGGGTGGGTGAGACAGAAAGGGGAGAGACAAAGAGAGAGGGAGGAGGTAGAGAATGAGGAGGTGGCCATCATATCCCTCCCTGTCTTTGATCAGTGGTCCATGGGGAACTGAGGCAGTGCAGATAGCTGGTCCACAGCTCCTGAGGAACGCAGCTTCACATTCCTCCTTGCTCTTTCCCCGCTTCTGCAAAATCACTTCTAGTCTTTCAGACCACGGCAGCTGTGAAAACACATCATGGCTTACTACATGCCAGAAAAGACCGGGCTAATGCACTGCAGTGCCATTGTCCTGCTGTTCCTCATTCACTGGTGCAATTCCTCTCAGGGCAAACTATATTCTATTCTTAAAATGTTTTTCTGTTATATTCTATTTCTATTCAGGATGATTATTAATTTCTCTTGTTGCGTAACCCTCCGGATCAGAGGTCATGTTCGGCTACAGGGCAGCACTGGCATGACTCAGGGTTTCAGTAGTTTGCTCAAGGGCACTTCAGCAGGGCAAATGCATGCTGATGAGGAACTAAAACTGCCAAGCCGACAGCATCAAAAGGTCTTAAAATCCAACACCCTAACCTTGCAGACATCCTTCTTTTTTGATCTTCATCAGGCATAACCAACCAATCTTCTGCAAAATCACATGGACCTGAAGCCCCGAAGCCAAACTTTCTTTGATGAATGGTCTCGGTCCACCAGCCTTCTGTTTTGATAATTAGTGGTGACCGTACAGTCTAGGTTAGTGCTGCATCTTCTGGCAGTCGTCTGTCTTTGAACTCAAACAAACATTAAATAAACAAAAAACACTGGAATACACTTTAAAATGATAAGATAGTCAAAATTGTTTGTGCATCCTGCATCATCATGCACAACACATTTGTCTGCCTAACTCCAATTATTTTGGAGTGATATGGCTGTTTTGGTTCAGGTTATCGCAATAGACCCTGAATTCTTGACTATAAACACACCTTATATGGAGAAAATAGAAGAAAAAATGGGTCTTCCTGTTGTTCAAAAGCACCTCAAAAGTAACATAATCATATGCTTAGAATAGTCCAAGAAGGATTTTATTTAAAGTGGAAACATTTTGGATGTCAAATATTGTCATTTATATTAGAGTTTATTTTTGACCCTGGAAAAAACAGCTAACTGATGCAGTCAACTTTTAAACCAGCATGCATGAGAAGTCCTTATAGTGCTTCAAAGAAAGAAGGTTGGTTGTTGTGTGATTTTATCAAAAGCTCCAGAACAACCATCATTAACAAATGCAAAATGTAGAGTTATTTAAACTTTAGTTAATAGTTATGTCATCGTTAATTTATTAAGCAATGGTAAAGGTTTATAAACATCAGTTGCAACCTTATCATGGCCATCTAGATGTTTATAGATGACCTACACAGCACGCATTAACCATTTACAAAGTCTTATAAACAGCAGTTTAACAATAATCAGTGGTTTATAAAGAATTCAACTGTAGTGAAATAACTATTAACTAAAGTTTAATTAGCTTAATGTTTACCATTTATTAATGATGGTTGTCATTAAGTGACCTGCAGCAGTTAGTTCACACATTGAAAGGTTACTTCTTCTGATGGTTCCACACTTAACTATCATGGATTGCTAACAAAACTGTATTCCTCTATTCAAAAACACCTTTCTCAGATGCTCTGATATGGTTCAATAAGCAAACCACAGACACAAACTCTCATTTCTCTGTGGTAAATCACTGCAGACACTGTTCCACCTTTCCTCCCTCCTCGGTGCTCTTCTCCGTGGATGTGAATGGGTGCAACTGGAAGCCCCGCCCGCCTCGACTGTGACGCGAGCCAATGGCAGCGCACCGTGCGCCGTCGAAGGGACGTCACATCATCATCAGCGGTGGGACTGCCGTGCTGCTCTGCTTGGCTTGCAGTCTCCACGGCACCTCTTGTTTTTGAGTGTGTGAGCTACCTATTGAACACTTCACACGACTGGAGAAATTTACGAAGAAATTAGCCTGTTGGTTTCTTCGGCAGAGCGAAGGCTAAGTTGTGCGAATGAAGAGATATGTTTTATAGGGGGAGAAGAGGGACTGCCTGGCTGTCTTTACTCCCGACCAGGGTAAAAGCTACTTTGATGCAACCGCTTAGCTAACAAGCTAACTGGGAATGTTTTCAGAACTAGCCTGTATGTTAGCTAGCTAGCTTGCCACCCAAATCGGACGGAGTGATTCTCTGTATAGATTTAGCAAACAGTTATAATGTTACTTATATCTTTCGATACGTTAAGTCAAAGAACTGAGGCGACGTCTCAAACTGGGTATGTTGGATGTTTGGGGCTCCAGTGCCCGCTGGGTTGCTAATTTCCAGAAGGGACAATAGTTAACTGTCCAGGCAACAAGTCTGGTAAAAGCTGCTGCTTTAACGTTACTCAAGTTTCTGCTCATTTTGCCTGATGTTGTTATTTGTAAGCGCGTGACTGTAGTTAGCTAAACGCCAACATTTTGTGGTAAAATAAGCGTTTGGGGCAAAGTAAATGTGATGTTATACAAAGGGAAGTGGGGTGCCACTTAAACGTTAGACTCATATTTTTAAGTGGATCGGGTCGCTCTGTTTTATAGGAGAAACTACTGTCAGTTAGTCGATACAGCTATTGACGAGGAGACGAGGTGGATGAACATTATAAATCGCCCACATGCTTTGGATTAGTTCCCGGACTTGTGAAAGGCATCTGAAGCAGAAGGTGGGAGACGTGAGCGCACAACCCTTGCAGCCCGGGGGAAGATGGCGGAGCGTTCCCGCAGGAGGTGGTGAAACCAAAACTTGGGCACTTCTTGGATTTATCGCCAGAGATCTTATCTCAGATCGTAGGACACATGCAGGCCAAAAAACGGTACTTAACCCTGTTCTCCGCCGGTGCGTGTCTCATTCTGTTGTTTTGTTTTGGGGGGATACAAGTCCCGCTATCCAGACGGGGACCCAGCCGGCGTGATGACCACAGCCTCACCGGTTATCATCCCGGGGCGCGGTGGCGTCGCTTCCCGGGGTCCCTGCAGCCTTTCAGCTCCTGGGAGCACGACCAGAGCGATGATCACAATGAACACATATCTCCTAGACAGAAGAGGGACGCTAACTCAGGCGTGTACACTGGAAAACGCTGCAGAATGGATTCCTGCTTTGATTTCTCTCTGTGTGCGAGGAATGGATTTAAAGTTTATGTCTACCCCCAGCAGAAAGGGGAGAAGATGTCAGAGAGTTATCAGAACATCTTATCCTCTATCGAAGGATCCAGGTTTTACACACCTGACCCAGGACAGGCATGTCTGTTTGTCCTGAGTTTGGACACTCTAGACCGGGACCAGCTCTCACCCCAGTATGTGCACAACCTAAAAGCAAAGATCCAGAGCCTTCCTCTGTGGAATGGGGGCAAAAATCACATCATCTTCAACTTATACTCTGGCACCTGGCCAGACTACACAGAAGACCTTGGCTTTGACATCGGCCTCGCCATGTTGGCTAAGGCCAGCATCAGCACAGAGAACTTTAGGCCCAAGTTTGACGTTTCTATCCCTCTTTTCTCTAAAGACCACCCTAGGACAGGAGGGGAAAGGGGCTACCTGAAACATAACACCATTCCCCCTTTTAGGAAGTACATGCTTGTTTTTAAGGGGAAGAGGTATCTAACGGGAATAGGTTCAGACACTAGGAACGCTTTATATCATGTTCATAACTCAGATGATGTGGTCCTCCTCACCACCTGTAAGCACGGGAAGGACTGGCAGAAGCACAAGGATGCACGCTGTGACAAAGACAACACAGAGTATGACAAGTAAGTACTATCCAGATTTTCAATCGACACAAAACAGTTGTTGTTCAGGTTGCTTTGTTTGTTCTCTCCCACTCAATGTAGTGTTTCATCACGTCAGTATTTCGTCAGTATGGTGGTTTTACATAATAATAATAATTATAATTTCCCCTTTTCGGCATTAAATTTAGTTTATTTTGGACAATAAATATGCCGACACAACGATATATCTGTGATTGGCCTGTAGCGGTGTTAAGGGCCATGGACCAGTTTCCTTCTTGGATAAAACGGTAGATTTTCAAGATGGACTTTGTAACCATGAGATACTCTGGTCAATTCACCTAGTGGTATATTAGATTGACAGGGATTTGATAAGGCCCTTGTTCCTCTAACACTCATTATTACCTTGTTGAATATTTTTCTGTTTTATGATCAGTTATTGCCGCCATGCTGCTGTTTACTTTTCCTTTCCTGTTTTTGTTTCATGCCTTTTAACTTCAGACAAGAGCCTTAAGTCTGGGATGTCATGCACATAACACTTAACAATAACTGGGTAGTATGATGTGTTTCTAAATGCAACATGGTCTCAGGGCTGTCTAGATGTAACTTGTTTAATTCCCTGATTTAATTTCCTTTTCTTTTTGCACATCTGATCTACCAAACAGCAACAGATAACGGTGATTTGCTGCTTTTAAATAGCCCTCATATCATATGACTTTATTTACCACACATCATGAGGCACGGATAAGTAGATTTGCTTTAATGTCAGCAACAAGTGCCACTGTATTAATGTAATTCAATTGATATCCCCATCTGTCTATACAGCCTGCTATTCAGCAGTAGATGTATCTGCCTCTCTTGCTCTTGACATTTCCACCTTTCCGCCTGTCATTGTATTATGAGTACTGATCCTCTCTGACAGGAATTGTCTATATAATACAAGAATGCACACATTAAGCTATCAGTTCTCAGATAACACCTTTTTATGAGCAAGTAAATGGGCAAATTTGCTGCAACTCCAACTAGCTGAAAAGTTATATAATGCTCAGTAATACTGTAACAAGTCCCCATCCCTGCAGAAGGCAATATTGCACCTCAGAAAGTGGTTCTGTGATCATCACCCAGTCCTCCGGTTAAGCCATACTGTTTGCTGTGCCCAAATCTGATGAGCAAACTGGCGTCTGTCTCCCTGCTTTGGCCAGTGGGATTCATTTTGTGTCCCCCCAGACTGTGCTGTGTTGTTACTGGTGACTGTGTGGCGCTGGGTGTTTGACTGTGGCTCTTTGGAGTGGATTAGTGGGGACAAAGCGCTGGTGCCAGTAAGGGGAAGCCACTCTGGCCCCTGTTTGCTCAGTCATTTCCCAGACAAACCCAACTGCATGAGCCAGGAATGCCCTGGCCCCAACCTGTGTCCTGTGTGACCCCAACAATGTTTGGGACCTGCTGTGATTGACCCCCATGTCAACCTTTTACCTTGTTGTTATCAGTTGTTCCGCTTGGAAAGAGACAATTTAAAAATATGTTAAGTGTTCTGCCATGAAACCAGACTGCAACATGCTTTACAGTGAGAATGAGTGAGAGTTGTTTACTTTTGGTCCTCAAATCACAAGCCGGTTCTGATGTGTTTTCATATCATGATGTCTAATGTGTTTGCTTAGCACTGATCCACGGAGGATTCTCATGTTTGTGTCTGCCTCTGTAGGTATGTATCAGCTTATGAGGTTCATTCGTCGGCCCCGCGGAATAACATCCTCATATCACTCTTAAGACGTGAGCTATCTGCTCTCTCTCTGCCCCTCTCTGCCAGCTCACTGCTTTACCAGGCGCTGCCAGTGAGAGATTTCACACAGTGAGATGGGTGGCAACAGAGCCATAACCCAAAGGAAAAATTAATCCTTCTGTCATTAAGTAGCATTGGGAGAGAAACAGGCTTTGGGTATCTCTCTAGCCCTCACCAGCTTAGTTTCATTGCATGGCTACAGTATGTTCAGTGATTCTCAGTGAGTACATCCTCAGTAAGCCAAATCACTGCCATTCAACAGGCTATGGCTTGATCCCCAGTCCACTGCAGAATTCCTGTTAAATTAAATAAAATTACTTTACTGATCCTGACCCTGCCGTCTCCTTGTACTGATATAGCCCTAACAGTCTGTATGTCACTTAAATGAATAGGGGTACCAGAAGTTCTTGCTCTTAAATGGTGAGGAGCATATATTACAGTTTCAATTAGAAAACTCGACTTGCCTCTTCTTCTAAGCCCATATGTGACCTGTTTGTGTGTCTTTTATCATGCTGCAACATTTGAATGTATAGGTCTGTCTACTCCATGATGAAATCTAGCCCTACTCCTTATCACAATTTAATCAAGGGCAGTGGCAATGGCTCTTAAATGTGTGTGTTTGGACTTTCCACCACCAAATACTCACTCACTGCAAAGTCTGAAATTAGGTTCCAAAGTTTTCATAACAGACAAATTTCCCATGGTTTCTGTACTTAAGAAAGGCAAAAATGAAAAGTGCATCTCTGAACCAGTTATGCATATTTTATGAGAAGTTTGTTTGGACTGGATCTGGCAAAAAATATCTTGCAGTGTACAGTGATTTTACAGAACACAGCTTGAGGCTGTTTGGCTTCATCTATTGCAGCATCTTTTCAACCTGTGTGTACAATAATAGCCCACTTTCACATTTTACCCACCCCAGACTTTGATTTCGTACCTTTTGTGTTTCGAAGTTGTGACGTGAAAGCTGCCTGTCAAACAACAAGCACTGAGTTCAGTATTTTCATAGACTGCCTGGCATTGATGCCTATGTGCAATGTTGATGGCAGTGATGAATGAATTATTAATAGTAGTTTAACCTCTCAGATTCCTTTTTTCTATTGTTGAGGATAATGTAAGGAGACATTACTGGTTCTATTGCTGTATTGCGCTTTATTTATTCATATATTTCTTGGCTGTATTCACCAATATAGTGGACCATGATAAACCATATCACAATAATCATCACAATAAGGTTTTTATTGAGTCTGGAGTAAAGTTGGATGGGGTTTTGCCTTTTGGGGTGGAATCCAACTGTTTAACATTATGTTTGACAGGACTGATTCATCAGCCCCCCAAAAGCTGAATTATTTTCAGTCAGTAATCATGCGCAGACCTGCTCTTTATCCCCGGCCTGGCACCCAGCTGTACAGGGCTTCCCAAGGGGGTGAGACTCAGAGCGGCCAAAGATGTGGGTAGGACAGTTGCCAAGGAGATCAATATTTGTTTTTGGGTCAATTTTTAACTTTCCTAGCACAGCACACTGGGTGGAATAAGATGGTTGTAGCATGCTGAAAGTTGGGAAGCATTGAAGAAGCTGAGCTCTTAAAATATCCTTCTGGATCAAGTAGCTGTTAGCAGGCATTGGACAATTTTTAAACGTGTGAAAGATCTGATCAGCTTTAGGTGTACTACATTTTTGCTTATTCCACACAGTGTCATATCACTTACATGAAGCAGAGATAAAAAAAAAAATATACTGCTCAGATTTTCAAATGCCAGTCTGTGGATAGTACTGAGTTCTCTCTGCAGGTTGAGTGTATAAATATGGATGAGTTGCACTATCCTGTTCTACAGCCCTATGGGTCAGACAGTACAGTCTGTGGTCTAACTGGGTGGAAGTAATAGTTTCTGTGCCTGGCTGTGGCCCTTTGTGCAACAAATCCCTCTTATCCTCTCCCACTGACAACAAGGAAGTTGTGACAGACTGAATGCAGCCTCTCACCATAATTACCATGTAATGGCCATGTAATTTTTGTGTAATAGTTGAGGCTTTATTCTTCAGAAGTTGGCTTGGAGTGTACATGGGGCTTTTGATGCACTGTACTGAACATGTGAAACCTGTTTGAAGGAAGCATTCTGTTGGATTTTGGTACGGCATTGCGTGGTGCAGAGTCTGATTGTTTTGGTTGCAGAGTGAGTGTCTTTTTGTGCATGAACAATCTATTCTCCAGTCTTGAGATTTAACAGTCTCACTGCTCAGGTAACATATTAAAATGAAAGTCAGCAGTCTGCCTTTCCTTCATCTTTTGTCACTTGTGCCTGCTGTGACTCATTTTAGGCTTTCTTAGTGGTGATAAAAAAGATGCCACACTTAGACTTGTAAAAGATTATATCAGGTACAATGCATCAATATCTCTTAGCTACCTTTTTGTATTTGCATGTCCTACTTGAAATGTCCACATTAGTTATATTCCACATATTGTGTTTCGTAAGCTAACTCCACTGTGCCTCCATTTTGCCTGTTTACTTGTCACGTCCCTGCTGTTTCCAGCCAGTGGGCAGAGTCAACTTTTTGCTTCGCTCTTCACCACACTCTGTCCTTCAGACATCTGCACTCGGCCACTGTGTACAAGCCTGTAATACAGCCAAAGGAGAGAAGAAAAGATACAGCAGGAGGCAGGTCAGATGCAATTTTAACCTCAAACTGAAAGCCCCGCTCACAGCTTGTTTCCAATTAAGAGGCCCTGCCAAGCGAGAGAGTACGAGAGGGATAGAGTAAGAGATGAGTGGAGCGATGCAGAGGAGTGGGAGACAAACTGAGAGAGTGAGTTGGAGAGAAGAATGGGAACACAAAGAGAGAGCAGTGAGAGTCTGAGAAACTGAGGGAGAAAGTAAAGCAAGAGAGAGTGAGAAAAGAGGGAAAAACACATGCCAGCCATCCAGCAGCGAGAGGTGAGTGCAATAGCTGGCTGGGTGCTGACGTTGGTCTGCTAGGTGTATTTATAGACTTGCAGGGTTTTAATCCTCAGTATTGGCCAAAGCCCCTGGCAGAGGGCTGCTAGCCAACTTGATGCAGGCTTTATAGAGCCTGGGGAGAACGATAATCGTTGGGGGAGGATGGTCGATCTCTGAGTTCCTGCACATTTACTTTAAATGTGTTTTTTCACAGTCTTTTCTACTGTTTCAGGACATTGGATCGGGAGTTGGGTTTATTGTTTGAACTGGCTCATGTTAGTGCACTAGTTCAGAGATATACTGTTTTATTTAGTAGGCTGTTTTCTTCTGAATAACTGAATATTTTCCGGTTTGCCAGCTGCTAGCCAAGCACCTCTAAATGCTATGAAAGCTGCATTGCCCTATGGTGTTGAAAGGCCATATAACACACCTAACTTATACTAAAAAAAGATAGAATAAAAAGCCTATCTTATTGTCTCCACTGTTAAAAGTCTCTACCAGCATCAGAAACATGTTCACAGTAATCAGTTCGTCATCAGTTCCTGACGTGGAGGTACATTTTGGAAAAGGTAGCTGCAGATACTTTGCACATAGCCTCTGTGCTTTGCTGACCACAAACAGTCACAACTATTACTGGCAAAGGCAGATGCTTTATGTCAATTCCTGTCTTCAAACAAAAGTTGCTGGGTGAAAAAAATCTAAAATCACAATATTTTTTATCAATACTCAAAATAGATATTGCAACTATTGTAGGGATGACTGTTGGTACTTTCACAAAATAGTAACATGTTTGTACATTTTTATAATCAATTATGGGGATATAATGACATAGGTTGTTAAAGGCAAGAATTAAAACAAGTAAAAAAGTCTAGTTTAGAAAATCACACCACTTTTACATCAATGAAGCCTTTAAAGCCGGGAAGAGGCAACATTAATGCCATATCATGATATAATGATATCTAAAAATTAAAACGAGTCTCATATCCTGATAAAAACAATGATATTTTGCCCATCCCAAGGTCACATTGTTTACCATTTACCGTATTAAGTCTGCCGTCTGCTTTTCTATAATGCTATAATTAACTGAGTGACTTCAATTTATGAAAAGATCCCTTATTCTGCAAGGCTCCTCCAGTTGCCACCCTTTATAACTCAGCTCTGCCAGTAAACCATTGATGATTGGCCGTTCTGGAAACAGCCGAATGATACAGCAGGCAGTGAAGGAGGCTGGTAAACCAGAAAACCGCTCCACACAGATTATATGTTTGCTCTTCATCGACGTAGGCCTAGAAATGACACTTGACATGACCACACAATAATTTTGGAACAGCCATTGTTTTGAATGCTGTTGCTGAGTGAACTCAAGCCCCTCATGATGTTTCCCATTCCCTGAAGTTGCATTAGTGTCTCATCTGTTCTTGGTCTCTTGACTGATGCTCACTGCCGCTCAGTTCCACCAATAACCTGTTTTATGGTCTCTCCTACAGTCATGTTAACAATAAAGAAGAAGAAGCTATACATAGGGCACCCATTGTCATTGAGATGTTTCTCAAGAGTATAATGTGCCACACAAACAATACTGAAGTGGCTGTCGAGGTACATTTTGTACTATACAGTATATGCATCTCCAATATATTGTGTTGTCAGTTTAACATATGTTGCTAATTTCACACCTTATTGTTTTGTAAGTCCAACATGATCTGACATTTTTTTCCAAAGGCTGTTTTGTCCCCAGTGTCTTGTCTATAAGGCTGTAAACATCCAAAAAAAAGAGGACAATGCTGGCAAGATCAGTCACTGACAACCATAAGTTGAGATGAGCTCCTCTGAATGCTGTGATTGGGAACAAGTTGAAAATCTTTGTCTGCTGATGTTCATCTTTCCTAATAACGATAGACAATAGAACAGGAAATGTATGTCAGTGTGACTCTTTATCCACTTTTATCTTTACCTCTGCATATTTTATAGTATTCTTGGTGAGTGGCTTGTTTGTGTGTGTATTTTAAGTAGTGATATGACAGTCGGATATTTGAAAGATTGCTTGATTATGGCAAAAAAAAAGCTTTTGTAAGCTTTCTGTTTCAAAGTACACAAAACACATCATGCAGAAGATGTGCATACTGGATCTTCCTGTTGATGAATACTTTGTAAGAGGGGATTTATTAAGCCTATAGGCCTAATGGCCCTTAGCCTTGTGTTAAGGGGGTGGAGGGCCGAACTAGATGGATGAAGCACAGTTTCCTATAGAGCCTAGGGATTACAAACTGCTCATATTTAGAGAGCTCATGGTAAGTGATAGCCATGAAAAACAAATGCAGGAAAGCGGATAACCGAGCAGCCAGGTTATCAAATGGCCTGCATTGTCATTCTACAACACATAACAGCATCATGTCGTGCAAAAATGGCTAAACTGACTCTGGCTTCTAAGTGAAGACAGAGGGCACATGGGGCTGACCTATTGAGTGAAAGCTCATCCTGTTTACTCACAACATTATTGCTTCAAGTCAAATTGATGACCTGTGCAGAATGTCCTCACCTTGACCACATGTCTCTTTCTGCTGTGCTTTTGTTAAAGAAGGGATGATGTGGGTGAATGAATGTCATGTGAAGCAACTTAAAAAGATTATTTAACTGTATTTGACACCCTGGGATATACAGAATGGGCTATCAATCATTTCTTCCAAAGAATTATCACTGTCAACTTGAATATGATACTACAAATACTACAAAGATGACCAGTAATGTTATGTATTGTAATATCCAGTATTTTACCAGGAAAATCTATCGAAGTCTGACATATTAAAATTCTTTCCCTGCAAATAATGTACCTCTATGCAAAATTTAAATTGCCATAACGGCAAAAGCAACAAGTGAGAGGGATCAGACATCACCAATCGAGTAAACCTTAACAAATCTCCTCAGCAATTCATAAATGCTGGGACTGGGCAACAAAATCCAATATCACGATATTTTTGATCAAATACCTCAATATCAATGTTGAAGGGATGACTACTAGTACTTTCACAGAATATTATCACATTGGGGATTTTACATAAGTGACTTAGTATTGGAAAAAGTTGAAGCTGAAGCAGAAGTTGATTTCACGCGAGTCAGACGGAGCTAGCAACAATATTTTACTCTGGATAACCCCACCAGTAAAGTATGCAAGGCTGTAATTTTGAGGGGTGGCATGAGTGTTGCCAATTTCAACACCAGCAACCTTATAAAACATTTGTAGACGCATCACGCAAAAGAGCACAACAAAACTGCTCTCCCCAAACTTTATGAGACAGCGACGGAACACATTTCCTGTAGGCTGAAAGATGTGCAGGCAATCAGCTTTACTACTGTCATTTGCGCCTCCAATGTGTGCCCCATGTCTTTGCTGAGTCTACACTGGGTGGGCACAGTATTGCCGTCAACATTTGCCCTTCAAAGTGCAGTGCTGCAAGCAAACGAGTTCTGTGAGTTTTAAGGGAATTGTTTATTCCTAGATTAACAGTTTTTAAAGGAATTGTTATTTATTCCTAGGTGTCCTAGATTTTTTTGTTCTTTTGCGGTTATCACTAACTGTCAAAATAGATAATAAAAGAATGTTGTATGGCAATCATTCCCCACAAAGTTTTACCTGAGCCAGGCCATACAACAATGATAACAATCATATCACATCCATACAGGGTTAGTAGTATATACAGCTGTATATAAATCTCTTCTTCTTCTTCTTCTTTTTTTTTTTTTTACATGCACTGGTATGGGATCGGTACTTGGTATCAGCTGATACCCAGAGCCCAGGTATCGGAATCGATATCTGGGAGGAAAAAATGGTATCGGAACATCTGTACTTTACTGTGGTCTAGCCTTTAAAACTTTTAAACATATCATGATATATATTATCGATATATTGCCCAGCTCTAACGTGGATCAGCATTTGTGTTGGAAACTCTGGTTTCAAATGTTCATCAGTTGTAACTTTATCAAAGGAGTTGTATGAGTGTAGACATTCTGTCTATTTATTTGTATTATTATTTACAGATATCTGCCATAAGAAATGCACTTAATTGCGCCCTTTTAAGTGTGACGTGCTGTGTGTAAAGTATGCACATATGCCTGCTTCATCCCGGAAACATCCGAAAGTGAACTGTTTCCCAGAAGGCTTCAGTCTACTCACTTCTCAATTGATTGCCATCTCATTTTTCACTGCCAGGATTTATAGAGGGGGAGGTCGAGGGTGAGCAGAGGGTATTACCATCAGTATTCACTCATTAATTACTAGCAGTGCCCGTGAAGTAGCCAGCTCTACATTACCTTGACTTAAGGTCGGCGACTTGGTGTGACCTGGTACAGCCTAATTTAAAAAGAGTCAAAGTCTGACAACTTGTGCCATTTTTGGTAGTCATTTTAGGTTTGTGTACTTGAGCGTATGCTTGAGTGGTTGCAGTGGTTTCCTGTACTTTCAAACTCTCTCCCTCTTATTCAAATTCAAATATGCTTGAATGTGTTGGAGTTTTCCCCGGTGAACGAGAGGGTCGTTTCCCTGCGCCTCCGGGTCGGGGATAGGTCTCTCACTGTTGTTTCGGCCTATGGGCCAAACGGCAGTGCAGAGTACCCGGCCTTCTTGGGGTCCCTGGGAGGGGTACTGGAGAGTGCTCCAACTGGGGACTCCATCGTTCTGCTGGGGGACTTCAACGCTCACGTAGGCAGCGACAGTGTTGCCTGGAGGGGAGTGATTGGGAGGAACGGCCTCCCTGATCTGAACCCGAGTGGTGTTCTGTTGTTGGACTTCTGTGCCAGTCACAGTTTGTCCATAACGAACACCATGTTCAGGCATAAGGGTGTTCATCAGTGCACATGGCACCGGGACACCCTAGGCCGGAGGTCGATGATCGACTTTGTGGTCGTGTCATCTGACCTCCGGCCGTATGTCTTGGACACTCGGGTGAAGAGAGGGGCTGAGCTGTCAACTGATCACCACCTGGTGGTGAGTTGGTTTCGCTGGCAGGGGAGGAAGCTGGACAGACTTGGCAGACCCAAACGTACTGTGAGGGTCTGCTGGGAACGTCTGGTGGAACCCTCTGTCGGGGAGGTCTACAACTCCCACCTCCGGGAGAGCTTTGACCAGATCCCGAGGGAGGCTGGGGACATTGAGTCCGAATGGGCCTTGTTCTCCGCCTCCATTGTTGACGCGGCTGTTCGGAGCTGTGGCCGTAAGGTCTCCGGTGCCTGTCGTGGCGGCAATCCCCGAACTCGGTGGTGGACACCGACAGTAAGGGATGCTGTCAAGCTGAAGAAGGAGTCCTATCGAGCCTGGCTGGCTCGGGGGACTCCTGAGGCAGCTGACGGGTACCGGCAGGCCAAGCGTGCTGCAGCACGGGCGGTCGCGGAAGCAAAGACTCGGGCCTGGGAAAAGTTCGGGGAGGCCATGGAGAAGGACTACCGGTCGGCCTCGAGGAAATTCTGGCAAACCATCCGGCGCCTTAGGAAGGGGAAGCAGCACCCCGCCAACACTGTTTACGGTGGAGGCGGGGAGCTGTTGACCTCGACTGGGGATATCGTCGGGCGGTGGAAGGAGTACTTCGAGGATCTCCTCAATCCCAATGACACGTCTTCCATAGAGGAAGCAGAGGCTGGGGACTCGGAGGTTGATCCATTCATCACCCAAGCCGAAGTCACCGAGGTAGTCCGGAAGCTGCCCGGTGGCAAAGCACCGGGGGTGGATGAGATCCGCCCCGAGTACCTCAAGTCTTTGGATGTTGTGGGGCTGTCTTGGCTGACACGTCTCTGCAACATCGCGTGGCAGTCGGGGACAGTGCCTCTGGACTGGCAGACCGGGGTGGTGGTCCCTCTATTCAAAAAGGGGGACCGGAGGGTGTGTTCCAACTACCGGGGGATCACACTTCTCAGCCTCCCTGGTAAAGTCTATTCCAGGGTACTGGAGAGGAGAATTCGGCCGATAGTCGAACCTCGGATTCAGGAGGAACAATGCGGTTTTCGTCCTGGCCGTGGAACACTGGACCAGCTCTATACCCTCAGCAGGGTGCTGGAGGGTTCATGGGAGTTTGCCCAACCAGTCCACATGTGTTTTGTGGACTTGGAGAAGGCATTCGACCGTGTCCCTCGTGGCATTCTGTGGGGGGTGCTTCGGGAGTACGGGGTCGAGGGCCCTCTACTAAGGGCTGTACGATCCCTGTACGACCGGAGCAGGAGCTTGGTTCGCATTGCCGGCAGTAAGTCAGACCTGTTTCCAGTGCATGTTGGACTCCGGCAGGGCTGCCCTTTGTCACCGGTTCTGTTCATTATTTTTATGGACAGAATTTCTAGGCGCAGTCATGGGCCGGAGGGGATCTGGTTCGGGAGCCACCGGATTTCATCCCTGCTTTTCGCAGATGATGTTGTCTTGTTGGCTCCTTCGGGCCAGGACCTCCAGCATGTTCTGGGGCGGTTTGCAGCCGAGTGTGAAGCAGTTGGGATGAGAATCAGCACCTCCAAGTCTGAGGCCATGGTTCTCGACCGGAAAAAGGTGGCTTGTTCCCTCCAGGTTGGGGGAGAGTTCCTGCCTCAAGTGGAGGAGTTTAAGTATCTCGGGGTCTTGTTCACGAGTGAGGGAAGGATGGAGCGTGAGATTGACAGGCGGATCGGTGCGGCGGCCGCAGTAATGCGGTCGTTGTATCGGTCTGTCGTGGTGAAGAGAGAGCTGAGCCGAAAGGCGAAGCTCTCGATTTACCGGTCAGTCTACGTTCCTACCCTCACCTATGGTCATGAACTTTGGGTCATGACCGAAAGAATAAGATCCCGGATACAAGCGGCCGAAATGAGTTTCCTCCGCAGGGTGGCAGGGCGCTCCCTTAGAGATAGGGTGAGGAGCTCTGTCACGCGGGAGGAGCTCGGAGTAGAACCGCTGCTCCTCCACATCGAGAGGAGTCAGCTGAGGTGGCTTGGGCATCTGTATCGGATGCCCCCTGGACGCCTCCCTCGGGAGGTGTTCCAGGCATGCCCCACCGGGAGGAAGAGACCCCGAGGAAGACCCAGGACACGCTGGAGTGACTATGTCACCCGGCTGACCTGGGAACGCCTTGGGATCCTCCCGGAGGAGCTGGAGGAAGTGTCCGGGGAGAGGGAAGTCTGGGTATCCCTGCTCAGGCAGCTGCCCCCGCGACCCGGCCCCGGATAAGCGGTAGACAATGGATGGATGGATGGATGGGTTTTAGTCGCACTCTCACTCTCTTTAGAGGATAGTTGTTCAGGACAGGGGGCAATGCCATTTGTTTTCCCATGCTCCTTCTCTCTCTCCTGTCTTGACAGGATGATGTATGTCTTGTCCTTGGCAGCCATGTGCAGGTGATGTATTCCTCTTGGAATGCTTGGAGAGTGGAATAAGGAAAGGGATGTCGATGTGCCAGGCCCAGAGTGTGGTCCATTCCAGGAAGAGCTTTTCTGTCATCATGTGGAGGCACACATCATTTCCTTGCTCCTTGACAGATGTGATTAAGTTTGGCTGGGTAAAACAGTAAGGCAGAAAGTAGGGGGTGCCGCCAACAAACTTGGAAAAAATGTGGAAAAAGTGGAGTGTAAATGGTGATGGAACACAAGCAGCGCTGTATGGTGATGGAGGAGATGACCTCCATGAAGGGCAGAAGGCCCAACAGAGAATTTATCTAAAATCCATTTTTATGGTCTTTTGACACTTGGCCTGATTGGAGAGGGTTTTCAGGACCTCAGGCTGCCTTTATTTATTTATTTTTGGTATTGCTAAATTGTTAAGGCTGCTATTCGAGGAGGGGTGAGGAGAGCTATCTGCTCCAATCTCAAGCCTTTGGTCTGTCATCTGAAGATATGAATAATGTGATTGGTTGATTGTGTATGAAGAAAGTTGGAGCAAATCGGACCATGACTTTCGTGACTTTGGATGTGATTTAAAAAAAAAAGCTAAGAAATAACTAATTTGATTTAATATTTGATAGGTTTCCTCTAAAGTGCCACTGGCAGAGCATCTAGGGACAAAGATGTAACTTTATGGAACTGACGCATCATTCAGCAAGCCACTGTTTGCGTGACCCATGAGGCACATTTCACTCAGATAACTTGCTTGCTTGGCATGACGGACGCTTTCTCAATTATCCCTCATGTACAATGAAATATGTTGTGAGTGCTACATGCAGAATTAAGCGGCACTCTAAAACCAAGGCCAGCCAAATCCTACAGGCTTTTAATCCTTCAGTCAGTGTGGAGAGTAGACCTGCCAAGCCCACGGACACGGTCTCTAAATCTCTGACGCAGTGCCACAAAATATTTATATATATTTTTAATATTTCATTTATTATTGTGTGAATCTAGGATGGGGGATTACAGTAAAGTAGTAAATAGCCTTAATATTTCTATTTTGGAGATTTGGAGAGAGGAACTGACTGACTTATCCTGAGGAGTTGGGCCACAAGAGTGTGACTGTCCTTGTATCCTCTCAAAAGTGCTTGGGCAATATAACTTCATCATCACCGACTGGGACTGTGTAGTGCTGTGGTAATGTGACCACATCTGGCAGCATTTGAAAATCAAGAGCCACCATGTTGCGGGGCTTGGCTAGGTAGTGACTTGGATCATCTGATAAACCTGACACACAAAAACACACTTACACACACACACAGATATGCTATCTCTCGCTGTCCTCTTTGGACTCCACTTTGTCTGATAAGGGCTTCAGCTGGCACTGTGAGAGGAAGGGAAGCTCAGCAGACATGACGATAACCCTGGGTGTGTATGTGATAGTCTCAACTCTTCCATGAAATGGTGGCCTTATTCAACCTGTGCTTTGTCACAATCCTTAACAGATTAAGTGGCTATTTGGACTCGAAAGAGTGTTAAATGCACCAAATTATGCCAAGAAGCAACAAAACAACAGAAAAGTCGAATGAGGAAAAATGTAGAACTGGTTTCAAACAAGTCAATATTGACAGAGACTCTCAGTGACAGTTTGGGTTGTGAACCACCTTGTGTTTAATCAAAAGTTTAAGTTGCTGTGATTCAAAATGCCTGTTGGCTAAGCTTCATCCAGTTTCTTTGCTTCTCTCACCCAGTGAAATGTGTGACTTCCGCATGTGGGGTCACAACCAGAGGGCAAGACAGAAAGTGTTGTTTTTGATCTTTCCCGCTGTTCAGACTAATTACCTGCCCGCAGCAGCAAGCACTGCTGGCCGCAGAATTCATTAACAGATGGTAAACCTTTGTTCTGGGACAGTGTGTCTGCGAGGATATGGAGGAATTCAGCTGCCTCAGAGGCTACTGTTGTGTGCAGTGTAATTCCTCACTGAGATCAGGTTAACTTGTCCTTGAGTGTAACATTGAGAAGCCAGTGACGACGTGTGAACCAGCGTTTTCCCAACCATTTGGTGGACTTGATTGGATCTGGATGAGGTCTTTGCCTGATTATCAAAAAACTTCTCCAGATGCTTTTGGCAGCTTGGTAAAAATTCCCCAAAGGAATAGGTTGCAGTATGTAGATGGAGGGAAATAAATTATTAAAATAGTTGACCATGGCAGATGTTTACAGGCTTTCAACAGTTGAAACATGACTATACAAAAGCAGTTGGAGATCAGTATTGTTTGCATAGTACTAATATCTTAGACGCGGTGTGCATGTCCTGCTGAATAGAATGTGATGATAGTCACAGTCTATGACAGTGCTCTAAGTGACAATACAGTAATTGCAACTGTTGTCAACCCATCCTCCCTCTGCCCTCACTTTGACCTAAAATATTTGTCTGACGGTGTAACCCATTTTAAAAAAAAATAAAATAATGTTTTTAAGGTCTAACTTGACCATGCCGTGATGTAAAGGCATTTTAATAGTTTATAAGAGCGCTCTCCCAAACCTTGGAGTCTTTCTTTTGACTTTTACATAATTGGAATTATGTTCATGTCTGTGCAAACAAGGGTTAAAAATCAGATTTTTAGATCTTTTTTTATTTTATTTAGCTTTGATACTTATTTTATTCTTATTCTTTTATTCTTCTTGTTATATTTTATCGAATAATCAAAAGAGATTTTATTGTTTTAAACTCATACCAAGAAAGTTTCGGAAGATCGATGATTTTGACAACTTTAGTCAGTAGGGTCTCATTCATTGTCAGTGAGATGTGTTGGTGTCCACGTCATGGTGGATTAGGTCACCCTCCCCTGTGACAAACAAGTCAAAAGTGTTTGTATTTAGGCAGTTATATTGGTTACTGTGTTTGTTGTACTGTCAACTATTCAATAATTTGACAGGCCTGGTCGTTTTTCCTGCCAGAAAAAATTGGACACATGAATATAGAACTGAAATGTGCAACATCGTGCTGTTTTACTGAAATAGAAACGTGTTGAATGCCTCTCTGGATGTTGATGTGTCAATACTTTGAGAAAAACAGATTGTTTAACTCGGCAACAGACATTCAATAAATAAGGCATTCCCTCTTCATCTTTCATTTTGAAGAGCATTGCCAATGCGTTAGCCAAGTACCACAAATTTCTGCTAGTTGCTGCAATTTTGTGTATCCTCTGGGATAAACTGCAGTATTTTTCCCTTTTCCCCATCATCATCATTAGTAGTGCCACCACCCTGTAATCTCTCTTTCTGTCACCGAGGCAATGGGGCTTCTCTCTCCTCTGTGGTCTCGTAATTGTGAGGTAATCATCTTTTCCCTCTTGAGAGCTAAAAGACTGTGTTTACACTTCGTTTTTTGGCGGCTTGACTTGGCGAGACACTAATTTACTCTCAGCAGCAGAATGAAGCAGCTCCTGTCATTACTTCACACTGGTTTTGCACTTACATTCATTGTTTTCGCAGTGCATTTGAGGTTGGATGACTTAAGTATGTTGGATGAAATCCATTTTCTCTCTTTTTCATGTGGTGTTCTTAAAAGGTTGCTTCACCCCAGTTACAAAAGAACGTGTGTTCTCAATTGTCTTGAGTGGTATCTATCCATCCATTTTCATTTTAGTTGTTTAAGTTTTAAGATATCTGTTACTCAAAAGGCAAATTAAATTCTGTTTCTGTGAATAAGATATATTTAAAATACTTGGTGGAGAGATCTTCTTTCCAGAAACGATGTCTCTGCTGCTTTTGATAATCTCCAGAACACCACTAAATTTAACAGCTTTTACTTTCTGTAGTACCTGTGAAAACTTTAGACGGTGTGCTCTGTGGATTATCCACATTAAAAGGGCCAGTGTCTCTGAAAAGAGATGTTGCTGTTGATTTTGTTTTTAAGATTATAAGCACCTCAAATGAAACTACATTTACCTCCATTAGATTGAGATAGAGACAGAACCCTTAGAGAAAGATATTTCTTTAAGGGTTCTTGAGATAAAATAAAATCTACTACAGAAAAGTGAGAGTCATATCTTTTAGTAATGTGGGACTTACCTGAACTGATCCCCACTTTAAAATGGTTTTACTTGAACTTACTGCTCAAAAATTCCATCTTGACTTGATTCGCAGGGTTGTGTGACATTTGGTGCGACAGTAATCCAAGCTGGCTTGGTAGGGCTGTCACCTCCACAGACTTAGCCGACCATATTGGATATTCGGCTTTTGCATTATCCCTCACGGTGTCCTAGGTCATAACTGTTTAATGGGCACAGTAATGTTTGCGCTCACACTTATAGTTCAGAAGTGCAAAGACCCACTGAGGTGTAAACAGCCTGAAAATGTAAACGACATAAACTCTCTTTTTTCCTTCCCCCCACCCCTCACTCTCTGCCCTTCTCTCTCCCAGGAAACACTTACATAAGGCCATCCCTTGGTATGTCCTAAAAAAATCCTCATGCCTGTTCACATTTACATACTCATGATGCTGCAGTTCAACTGACACATTTCCTCTCCAATATTGTCCCATATCACACCTACACACAAACACAAAATGCTTCAAAACGGACTTGTCAGTCAAGGCAGATCCTAGCCTCAGCAGTCAGGCTTTATCTAAATCCCTCTCCCGCCATGATGGATTGGATCAGATCAGACACAGCCCACAAGTCCATTTGATGGTGCACTGATAGCAAATTCAGTTGATAACATCCCATATTCTGAACTAAGAGAGAGACATTACAAAGCCTCCTTCCCACTGTCATGGCTATTGTCACGGTTGGTTTTCCATTAAAGGAGGCTGTCTGAGAGCTGACAGGGTTTTTCACTCTGGTAAAAAAGCAAAAAAAAACAAGGCAGTGTTTGGAAAAGCTATCCACATGCTGATACATTCACACAGGTATGCAGATGCTTGTAAGGATGCACGTGACAAGTCATTCATTTCATCCAATTTTGGTTCCTTTATTGTGCTGATTACATTGCCATCTGTATTCTTTTCCATCTTCTTTCTCATTATGTTATTCTCCTGTTTCCCTACATCCTACCCTCCCTTCCCCTTCGCCCTACTCAACTTCCATTCATTCATCAGCCTTCTCACATCCTTCTATCTTGTCCTCCATCCGTCCCTGCTTGGCCCAGGAACAGACACATTCCTGAACTGGACTTATCTCTTGCGCAGAACAGTCACAGCAACGGTAGCAGCAGCTCGGCTTGATCTCCAACAGAAGTCAGTGATTGGCTGTCTGACAGCATTCCTTCAGGCTCAGGGAATGTTGAAATTAATCTGCTCAATTTCCACCTTTGTTCTGACTGAGACACACTTAAAGACCATCCCAAGACTTGTGTATGGTGTATATTTATTCATGCATTCATTCATTCAGCAAGTCATTTATCAGAGCCATGTTATCGGTTGTCCAGAGATTTGGAAGTTTGCCAGCATAGGACCCAAAAACATTGGTTAATCACCTCATTGGACTCAGAATGATAAAGAAATACAAGTTGTAACATCAGCACTTCACATCTGGTCCCCCAAAGCTTCTCATCTGGCCCATAAGCATTAATGAATTCAGAAATGGGCGCATTTAAGGTTAATTTTTACCAGTGGAAGAGGCCCAGTCCATCCTGAGAGTAATCAACAATTAGCATGTATCTATAGTTCACCCGCTCTACAGAATCTGATTATTCCCCAACTCCATCCTCTAAACTACGTGGACCCTCCATCAAACTGCCCAGACCGGCCATTCCCTTGAGCCGACAGCAGCACACTGGCCGCACTACAGGAGGTAACTCCGTAGTTGTCAGAGAAGTACTAAGCTTGTCTGTTAGCAGCAAGTGGTGTCACTTGGGTGCATTTTCGTTGGCCTGTTCTTGTACTGAGTCTCAAACAGAGTATTTGTTTGGTTCCTGGGATCTGAAGAGATCAAGAGACAAGAGTTGTTTGTTGAGATAAGGACTTAATCATTGGTGGTCATACTGTCGGTTTTGAAATGAGCACTGACTGCCCCACTATAATGCATTAAGGACTACACCATATTACTAATGTCGTGTTTGGAAATACAGGAAACATATTTTAAGTATTTTTTTCCCCCCTCACAATCATTCAGCTACTGCCAAAAGAGGGCATGTCTCTCCCAGGTCATTTCAATCAAATAATTTGACCCCACATGTCTGATCTCACATCTTTATGTTGCGTGACTTTACAAGTCAGCCCTGACATTCCAGCACTAACGGCTTTTCCATTAACAACAGTCATTTCATTATCTCCAAGACTCCCCTGTTCTGTTTTTTGGTGTCCGGAGAGCACTTCAAAGCAACCTTCTCATCGACCTCATCAAGCTGATGAATAGCTGATTAGAGATATGGGCAAAGCTTCCTCTGAACTCCTAGAGGATTCAGTGAAATCCAGCAGCTCTTTCCCCAACATATTTTATTTGGGTGGATGGTGATAAATCTGTGTGCTTTGGTCAGTTCATGTTGAGCTTACTGGAACTAACTCGAGGGCGTGTAGTACTCCATTTTTAAGGATGGATATTTGTAAAGATGAAAGGTTTTTGCTCTCGGTTCTCCTGGTGAGCGAGGGCAAAAGATGGATGGAGACCAAGAGGGAAGAAAAAGAACATGAAAAAGAGGAGTGATAGAAGATTCAAAGCTTTGTAATTAGGTGAATTAACCTGGGGTCATGTAGAAGTTCAGTAGAGCTTGTGACCCCTCCTCTTTGTGTCTGTAAATGTTTTATGAAGCTGTCTTTGAACTTACTAACCAGAGGAAGATGAGTGAGCCCAAGGTGCCTTGAGGAAATGAGTAAACACATTGTTTTTCAAAAAGCCATATGTATTGACATCATGTGTACTCCATTCACTCAGATAGTGCTCCTTAAACCCCATTAAGCAGCAATGTTGCTTCTTACACCATTGGAAAAGTGTCCTCTTTTCTTGTAAGGTATAACAACCATTAACTTTTATCTGTTCAGTATGTGTACTGAAAACAAACAAATGCAGTGATTCCAGTGCAAATTGCCCACTTATTGTCACAAATATGGCTCTGCAAAATTAAGCAGTTATCCCTGTGTTCAACTGCCTCTGATTTTTCTTTTGTCTTGCACTTATTCAATCAATTTCTCATTAGACATGAACTATCAGTAACCATGACGCAGTCTGATGGGGTTTAAGCATCACTATGAAATGAGGAAATATCTTACTAGAATGTGATATGTTGTTGTTATGTTATACTATCTTTGGCCTTTTATTTCAGATAAACTAAGAAATAAATACTGTCTAATTGGTACTGCATATTCCACCCCAGAAGACCTAGTATGGCAAAGTCCATTTACACTTGGGAAAACTAGATAAAGTTAAAGAATGAGTGATTATGCACATTCATCCGTCAGGTGTAATTTACACAGCCAAACTTTTGTAACAATGTATAGTTTTTTTCATTTAATTTCTTATTTTCCCTCAAGCTCTGCTGCCATGTAATTTTTTTTGTCCCACCATTATATCCTCATTCCTGCTCGAGGCAACGTTAGCCAGCTCCATTACTTAAAAAAAAAAAAGCTTCTCATCTGTCATGACTGCAGGTAAAACAGTCAAGATTAACTATGCTATTAAGTACAAGATAGTGCAGTGAATCTCATTCATAATAGTGTTGGCCATCAATCTCTAATGCACCTATCCTGAGGCCACTGGAGTATTTTAAGCTCTGTAACTTAAGGCAAGTTGGTGTCACGCTCCTTAGTTATTCTGACCGCTAGATTGTGTGTCTTCATCTCTTAAAGTTCTTATGAAATGACTGCATCGCATTGTTGGAACAAAAATATCACAATGTAATTTGAACACACATGCACACAGAAATCAAACATCCTGTGGGGGGAATCTCACATTGGATTGATGTACCAGATCCCTACAAGTGCAGTGAAACCACTGGTAACATCTAAGGTTTCCACATTCCTCAGGGATCACTTTCTACAGAGGTTTAATACACTCTTTCTATACCAGAGGCCAGTCTGCTTTCTAGTATTTATCTTGATGACTAATTAACCCTGTGTAACATAAGTATGAGAGGTGCTCATTAACTCCACATTAAAAGCAGCCGTTTGATCGCCTTGTGGAGATCAAAACAGTCATGTAATGATTTCTCTCATTCCTGAAAACATACAGTGCAAGTCCACCAGGAAGAGAATGTAAGTCCTCCAGAAAGAAAGCATATTTGTTTTTATTTGAAGTGAGTGTTTTTGTGTGCGCGCAAGTAAAGCTCATCATAATTTCCCCTCCGCCCCACAATGTCTGTTGTTCATGTCTACCTCTTGGTGTGCAGTCTTGTCAGAGGAAACAAAGCAGCTGGCTCTACAAGGGTCTGGCAGTGTCTTGAAATATTGCTGTCGCTCTGGTGTGTGTTGAGATCAAAATGAGACTTTGTGCATGTTGTGTGTGTGACATTCTTACCATGGGTGGCTCTGGCTGTGTGGGGCTTGGATACGACATGCGGTTGTCAACTGCTGTCTTTTTTTCCCCCGTCTTTCCCTTTCTCATTCGATGAAACTCACTTTCACTCGGTGCCTTTCAGGCTGAAATTCCTCTGGCTTCAACGCATAGTCCTCGCAACAGCCAACTGCCCATCAACTTGGCTCAACTGTGACAGAGAAGAGGAAGCAGAAAATGAGATATGAAGTCAGTATGGGATAGGAGAGGGGGGAGAGAGCGGGATTGTACTAGCGCTGCCTTTATTCCCCTCTGAAGTTCGACTTAGGGAATTCTTGGTTGTTGAGGATTCTCCCTGTGACCACAATGAGTGATAATTACACAATTAAATAAATGCTATATATTTTTAAGAATCCAGGCTACACATTTAGTCTTTTGCTTATCCAGGTGGCCATTTAAAACCACTCTGTTTACCTCACATAAACTACTTAGGCCCCTCTGTGGACTTTATAGTACAGATGAAAGCACATGCAATAAATTAGGCCACAGCTGAGCTGGTCCAGCTTTGATGATGACTGACAGCATGGGGTCCATTTACTTGCTCTCTTTCCATTAATTAGTTCAGCTTACTTTATGAATTACAATAACTATCAACATTATATTGCGAAAAAAAAATCAAAAAAAAATCCTGTATTTATTTATTTTTACTTCTTTGAGTGTTTTGAGACATTTTTAATATATAATTGTTATTCATTTATTTGGCATGTCAAGGGACAGGACACATTGTGACTTTTTTAAAAATGATGCCAAGAAGGAAATGAAAGGATGACGTTTGCAAAATCGCACACACTGGAACAATGTCCTTTGGCATAAATACCCCCATTTTTTTATTCCGTAGCACCTAACTGGAGATGCACTATATCCTCAAGATTCATAAAAATCAGTTTCTCTGCTATGGTGTTTAGTTGGTTAACAGATAATTGGATGAATTAAAGATGATGGATCCATCTATCCCACCACAGAAGACAGTTTGGGGGAACCCACATGTCATGAGCAGTCTGACTTGTCATAGAGCAGCTGAAGCAAAGCCTCCTTTGATTGCGGTCCTTTCTATGAGCTATGTCGTAAATGTGTGTGGTCTCTTGCTCAGATTATGGGAGACAAACACTTTGGCTCTTCTTTTGAGTCTCCTCGGGCCTTTTTTTTTACACCATCCATTCTTGTTGCTAGGAGACTGGTTGATCTTTTTTCTTGACCCAGCTCACTTCCTGTTATTCTTTTCTGTGAATCACACTGTCCTACTTTCCTACAAAAATAATGAAATACATTTAATTATATCCATGAATGAATGGGTTCATATAAAGATGGCAGCAAACGGTAGAAAATGAAAGGTGATGATTTACCATTTTACTGTAGGGGCCTTTCTCTTTTCCACAATGAGAGAACTGGGAAATTGAGACATGTGTCAAGAATAGACTGCTTCATTTTTTATTTGAGTTGTGGTGTTGAAGTGATGATGCTGTGTTAGTATGCTTCAGATATTATTCCCTCACCTCTCCTCCATAAATAGAAGGAAATGTTCCTATCTAGATCGGAATCCGGTAACCATGTACTTTCCCTATGTCATTTGACCTAAAAATGGACATTACTTGGATGTAAGTAACTCCAGTTCTATGAGTAAGTGCTTAGCCATCTAATGGACTTCACTAATAGACTTCAAATATTCAATATTTGTCTCCTTGTTTGATATATGTTCCAACTGGAAGTGCTCTACTCTACTTTAGTCCATTGAAAGGGTGCATGGAAAGAGATTATAGTCAAAGTTGCTCTTGCTTGGTGTAGGGATATTTAGTGAGTCTGTAAGCACTAACAATAGATTATGTAATCTTGAGAAAACAGAGTGACCTGTGGTGGGGAGCAGTATGCTTTTATTTAAGTCATTAATTTTTTTGACCCACAATTCGGTTTTCACAACAGTAGGTGAGCCGTGTGTATTTGTTAATGATGGACCCTATCAAAACAATCGAAACCAACATGGTGCTGAATGACGTCACACCAACCAAATGCACTTTTTTACGAATTTACAAAACGACAGCATAAGTAGGCCTACATTAAAAAAGAGAGGTTGCATCACAGTCGGTGCATTAATGCATTTACAGGAGGGATGTAATACCAGAGAATGTCTTTCTCTCTCTCTGCGTGTTTCTTTGCAAAGCTTGTGCAATTGTCAGGTAGACTGGAGGGGTAGATCAAGGGTAGATTGTCCCCTTGTTAATGCCCTCTCGAATAGATGAAAAGATAAAAATAAAAAATGCTAAACTTGGTCACCAGATATATGTTAATATACCTGAGCGGCCCTCCCAAGTAAAGTGAATGTGTGCCCAAGCCATTACCCCTCTAAAACTCACACAAGACTTGAAAGTTATTTTTTACTTTCTCTCTCTATTTCTCCTTTACTCACAACTTTACTCACACACAAAGTGGTCATATAAAAGAACTTTTATATCTATCTGAAAGAACATTTCTGAAAGATGGTAGTTTCTAACCAAAGCAGAACTGGATGGTCAGGGAATGTCAACAGTGTGGTTTGCTCTGATTGAACAGTTGGTTGAGGTTAAATCCTCAGTGAATGTGTCTGTGTCCACCACATGCCTTCTCTCAGGCTGAAGCTTTATGCAGTAGGATACATTGAATTGCAGTTTGGTTTGAAGGTTTACATGATCTCAGTTATTTTTTTTTGATTATGCTTGAGGAATTATTTTGCAATGTCAAATAGGTGTCTTTCAAAAAATGTTCAACATGTGCTTAAAATACTCTGAAGTGGAATGATGATGCTACAGTATATCGTGATGGTGCTGCACCATTTTAAAGCCTCTTGTTTGAGAATAGTTTATGTTTGTATAATTAAGTGTCATTTATTCTTTATTTGGATCCCCATTAGCTTCCAAAAAGTCGTTGCTAGTCTTCCTTGGATTCTAACCAAAGCAATTATAGAACAAATAAACAAGAATTTAAAATCACATAGTAGCAGTAAAACAAAAAAAGCAAAACAAGCCAAAGTGAATATCAGAAAATAAGTGAAATGACTCTACATATGAGACAATACCCACAAATGGAAACAAAAACAAAATTGTCACAAATATAAGGCAACAAAATGAAAATAAAAACAATCGAAACAGTTCCAAAACAACATAATAACCACAATAACATCTAAGCGAGATTCATCAGTTTGTGTTTTTTATTGCTCTTTTGGTTTTGATAGACCCTTAATAGTAATTTAGTAGTAATAAGCTTTATAACAGCAGTTATTCTAGTATATTTCGTGATATAACAATTGGGAGGCGGCAAAAAAGACAAACTCAAGCTCATTTCTTTAACGGTGTGATCATTCAGTGATGAGCAGTCTGCTTCTGTGAGACTGCTCTGCTCACCAGCAGCCATCTGCATGTTAGAGACCTGAAAATATGGGCAGAGGCAGGACTGAGCTCATATCATGTAGAGTTAATTACTGATATTGCCGTGAGATGCAACGTGTGACAAACTCCTCAATGACATCTATCCTATTTCAATGAGACAAATCTGCTGAACACCTGTATGCATGTACACTTTGAAAATGTGTTGAAAATAAAATCAGAAAGTGCACACGAAGACAGGAGTTGGTTTATGAAGAGGATATTTTTAACACCAGTCCTTAACGTCTCCTCTGACATGCGGTAGCATACTGTGAGACTGCTCCTCCCCACAGGCAGCCATCTGGAAGAGTAGAGAAGAATGGAGGTATGCAGAGAGAGGAACATCTGGTCTTTTCTGAGTTTGCACTGACAGGAAACGTGATGGATGGGAGATTTACACCCAGCAAGGCCCAGAAATGGACCTATACTTTTGTTTTTATAGACCTGCAAAACGGGTCAGTTATTACACGCCTCTGGCTGGATTAGTTGTTTGTCATGCCTAATGATACCCTATCATATCTGTGATGGAGTCAGACTGATAAACAAGTCGCTGTTTCGTAATGGATGCACAGATCAGAGCAACATCTGTGATGCTACCTAGCCTGTGGTATTATTATTATTACGATAGCCTAATACTATATGAGCTGCGTTGATAATGGATTTCTGTGTACATTATAGTCTACTACTATAGATGACATCAAGCTTAACTGTAGCTTTATTGCTTTTTGTGGCTGTTAATCTTCCCTCACTCACTGCATTGGTTGTTAATTGTAAATGGTATGCATGTGAAGTGGGATCCAGGCAGATATTACATAATCACCAAAGTTGATTCAACATTGCACTTTATATTTCAAGTGTTTGGTTCATATGTAACGGTTATTTCAATAGATGGTTCCTAACAGAAATCCATCATGTGCTCTTGAACCCATCAGAGAATGAGAGAAGAAAATTGGTGGTGTGTATTTGTACACCAGGAAGAACTTCGGATGTCATATAACCATGACCTACACCAGATTTGGTTTGTCAGGCCTATCAGGGTTCAGCCAAACACTTTTTCTTTGAAATCCAAATATCAAAAATCCATAGAGCTTAAAACCTGGCCAATCTGCAAACTGAGCAGCAGCGAGCAGTCGTTTAAATGTCAAAACTAGATCCATCTACTTACAAAGACATTTGATTATACTCACATCGCTTACCCCTTCTAACCCAACAAAATGCCAGTGAGCTTTGCCAAACCTCGAGTAAAGCGAGATTGGTCAGTTTTTGCATTAAATATTGACCTGGTTAATCTCAGCACTTTGCCACCACAACACTTCCATGTTAACACGTTGTGTTTTAAAGTGTTATTTCACTCAGTACAATCATGCACTGATCATCATTTAAAAGAAAATGAGCACTTGATTTCCAGCTGGCTTGGCCTCCCGTGGTCTTTGCCGAATGAAAGGAGTAATATATGGAACCACTTGTTAGCAGATGAATTCAAAAATCCCTTGCTTGACATTTGGCAAGCACTCATTATCAACAATCAAAGCCAGCAGATTTCAGTATGGAACATGCAGACATCTGTAGTTTATGCTTTTGAGCAATGGCTGAATGGACTGTTATTTTTAAGATAGCCCAGAATGCTGGGAATCAGCTGTGCCTTTATGTTTATTCCTCTATAGCAGTACTGTGTGTCTGCAGTGATGGTTTCAGGAATTAACACAAGTATAGTATATACCGGTCTCGCACCTTTGTGAAATGCATTTTACTTGGCTTGGAATGTGTTTCAGATTGATGTCCGTGAGGCATAGTGGGGAAAAAAGTGTTACACTTAACATCACTTAACATCATGATGTACGAAGAGGGAACTGCATCTGTATTGATGTTCTCTGCCGTTACCTTGTGTGCGTGACATAAAGCTGACATGTGTCTTGGCTGTGCTGTGACTGTACCGTTAAAGTGGATCAGTTGAGGCATCAGGTCTGCAGTGGGAGAGGAATTTACCTCAACACTGACACTCAGCAGTACACTTCACTTAGCAATACACTTGGAGAAAAATCACTCAGCAGTACACTTAGAGAGAGACACAGGAGATAATAAAGACAAGGTATAATAAATCTATATGCACATGTTTACAAGAAAGGAGACGGAAGAATAGGAGTACACAAATTATCGCTCACTTCTACATCCGTGTTTGCATTCTTATGCAAATGTGGTCATAAATTGTTTTAAATACAAGCACAAATTTGCATGAATGCTTTTATACAGTATCTCATCGAGAAATAAAATGTGCACACTTTTGAGTTTTATCTAATAACACCCAGTCCAATATATGGCAAAAAGGCAGCACACAAATGCACACTCTTTTCGTGCACTCTCACAGGCACACATATAATATTGACACTGAAGGAATTCCAAGCAGCTCCTTAATCCAAGCAAGTGCTGACTGAGGCTTAGATTGGATGGAGGGAGTGAAGACGAGAGGAGAGATTTTGAGATGTGCAGGTGAGAGGGCAGGGGGTTTACAGATGGCTGGGGAGAAGGGAAGAGAGAGGAGTGGAGATCAAAGAATGGGATTTTCCCTGAAAGTACTTGTGCTTTCCAGGTATTCCATTGTTCACAAGAGGTTATTTTTCCGTTCTGTTGTCTGTGCTGCAAAGACACTGTTTCAGGAAACCATGGCCTGGTATTTGCTGTCTTGAAGTCCTTTTTTAAGAAAAAGGATATCATTGTAATAGTAGGTTTTGCAAGGTAAACTGTATAAACTAACAATCTCTGTGATATTCAATCAGTCAATCTTTTCCCTGTACATATGAGTGCAAAATTGTGTTGTTAAACATGTTAAATTGATCAGCTCCTGATGTATTTTCCCCTTTGCTATCATCCTACAGGTATGACTACAGAGAGATGCTGTACAACTCCACGTTCTGTCTGGTGCCTCGAGGACGCCGACTGGGATCCTTTCGTTTCTTAGAGGCTTTGCAGGTCAGTGACACATGTGCATAGGGCTGGGTTTTAAATACGGATTTTCCGATTCAAACTGATCTTCATTTGAATGATCTGATATTGATTCATTTAATCATGAGACCAATCTTTGCATAAAGGATCTGAAATTAACATCCGCCAAGCACCAAATGTAGGTAGATTTTCCATCCGGCAAGCACATTTCTGAAGGCTATCCACCAGATTTGCTGGTAAATGTTTAAACTAAAACAGTCATACTGTGAGTCTATACCATTTTTTGGTGTCATTTACGGACACGTTTCTGTCCTGTGCTGTGGTCTTTGTCAGTGTTTCACACATAACATAGGGACTAGGACTACATGGTGCATTCAAATGAAAGTTCTCTTTTTTCTTCTTCTTTCTTTCTTTTTCTTTGTTGCTATACGTGGGCCTACATCTGTCATTACTGTCTTGTTTTTAATTTACCGGCAAATGGAACCTTGTGAATTGCATATGAATCAGTTTGGGAAATCAGTGGCAGTACCCAGCTCTACATGTACAGATGTTGCTCATTTTTGCTAGGCGTAGCTGTTAGTGAAGCGGAATAAGTTACTGTAGGTGCATTATGGAAACTCAGAAGTTCGATTAGGCTCTGCTACATCTGAAATCTCCATCTCCAGGGTTTTTGGAATTATAGTAGGTAGAACAGCACACATACAACAAGATCTGGTCCTGATTAACTCCAATCCCACAAATTCTTGTGCGATTGGGTTCATTTTGGCAGTGGAATGTAATGACTAAATACAAGTTGAACTGATTCAAGAAGTCTTGTAATGCATCAGCACTGAAGCTATAGCGACCAAACAATAAAGCCATTAATCAGTGGTTTAGAATGGAAAAAGTGATGTAGAGTTACTCCCAGTAGCTCTCTCACCCGCTGCCAATCATTGTTATTGTGCAGACAGTGCTGATGCAGCTGTTTCTGACTCAGTGTATTCAATGCCTTCTTTTCTGGCTTGTTTTTTTGTCTTTGCAGTTTTTTTTTTGGTTTTATGATCATGTCTGCTGCCAACATGTCGGGCTGATCTGAACTGCTAGTATTTGCAGATATTGAAAATTGAAAAAAAATTTCATTACATCTGAAATATATACTTTATAAAGCTCTGTTTGTTTAATCAATGCAAAGTTATACAGGTAAAAACTTTGTGACAAGAACTGGTTGGAATAATTTGAATTCCTTCCATTTCGAAAAGCCTTGTAAATGGTACCAGTATGACATTATGTTCACATGTAAAGTATTCTTCTATTGTAGTTAATATGTATGGTAAAGTAATCATTCATTTGGCTGTTTTTCTCCACCACTAACTTATTTATTGTAAAATGAGTGCAACAGTGGCAAAAAGTCATTATTGGTGTATTGGTGTAAGGAAACTTATACCATGACTTGATTTTTTTCATGTGTGTGTTACGTCAAGTACTAAAGTCCTGGGGAACACGGCAGAGGAATAGTCAGGGAAGACAATGATTTTTGATAAAGCAGAATAAGAATGATGACATCTCAGTTTACAGTGAGTCTTTACTGAATGGAATGGGAAGATAATCGCACCACAGGGGAGTCCAGAGTGAGGCGAGGTGAGACAGTGGACTGACGGCCAGGTTAAGAAAGAGAGCTGCTGCAGTTGAGGTAGCGTGCAAAGGTTGGCTGGAGTGCAGGGCTCGACCACAGCCTGGAGGTATTAGTGCGAATTTCCATTCACAGCCTTATGCAGGAGCACAGAAGTTGAGGAGGGCAGGTGGACACTGGAGAATTTGGGGAAGTTGAAGGCAAAGCATGAAGCAGTGAATTAGTCGATAATGGAGATGTTGTTGTTGTTGGTGGAGGAGGGTTTGACTGATTTGGCAGGTGATGTAGAGTGCAAACCTGTGGGATCAGGTTGTCCAATGCAGGTGCCGTGACGAGCAGCAGGCTGGAGTCATATTGAGGTTATCTCTTACACACGTGTTTGCAGAATGTAGGGAGTTCATGGCAGTGAGTCTTATTAATGAATGTTTGTTCTACATGTGTGTGCAATGTGAGGAGATGGGAGAGGATTGAGCTTCAGTGATTGTTGTGTGAGAGCAGATAGGTAGGGAAAGCATGGGAGCATTTCAGCAGATTGCTGCCTTTGCTAATGACACCGAAGAGATTAGACGAGCACTGCAGCACTCTGATGTGGAAGTGTTTGTGCCTGCCCATGCATGTGTGGTGTCCGAGGCCAATCAGTGAATGGGATTCCTCTTAACAGATTATAGGGACGGTCACTGATGGCAGGACACTGCATGTTTGCAAACACACAAAGAGGTGAATGGATTCACAAGGGCATACACGCAAACATACATACACTTCAGTACCATTCATTGATCTCTCAGACACAGGGGTTAATGTTAATGAGTGTTTTGAAGTGCATCCTTTCAACTCAACATATAACGCTCATTTTATGAAGCCACACTGCCTAGTCACTTTGAGAGTTAGTCATCAGGGAACTGCAGTAGTTCTGTAGTTATGGAAATGTGCTGGAAGATGAGTCGCCCCCATTGGTTAAATTGCCTGATATGATTGCTTGGGAAATGGACCTTGTACAGTAATGGCATTGGTTCGCAGAGCATAAGCCATTTAGTTATATGTTTCAGTTTTCTCTTCTTTTCCAGTCTGTTTTATTGCCTGTAGATAAAGATACACACATGTAACACATTCATCTCATTAACCAACATTGTATTTTGTGTGTGTGTGTGTGTGTGTGTGTGTGTGTGTGTGTGTGTGTGTGTGTGTGTGTGTGTGTGTGTGTGTGTGTGTGTGTGTGTGTGTGTGTGTGTGTGTGTGTGTGTGTGTGTGTGTGTGTGTGTGTGTGTGTGTTACTCTTGCAGGCCGCCTGTGTGCCAGTGATGCTAAGTAATGGCTGGGAGCTTCCCTTCTCAGAGATCATCGACTGGAATACAGCAGCTGTGATCGGGGACGAAAGGCTGCTGTTACAGGTAGAAACTTCCTTACTCAAAAGTTCGGTCAACACTTTGATAGAAAAAAGAAAAAAGTCAACTAGTTATGTCCTGATTCTTGAATTTGAACCAGTGTCTTCTAAAGCTACTTTAAGCCACTTTTGCACTGATTTGGCTAATTTAAGTATTTGTTAACATGTGCTTTCTGCGGTCTCAGATCCCTTCAACAGTGCGCTCCATCCACCAGGATCAGATTCTGTCCCTGAGACAGCAGACCCAGTTCCTATGGGAGGCTTACTTCAACTCTGTGGAGAAGATCGTACTGACCACACTGGAGGTACAGACCTTCATGTTCATACATAAACTACAGTACACACTATATACAAGTATAGACATACACATGCATATAAGGGCTGTGTAATATTTAATTATATGTAACATGTCTTGTCCCAGTATATTATAAACTGTTGAACTGTTTTCATTCAAAAGCCAATGTTCAGGATTTGCTCGTTTGTGTCAGTATTTCTACACTTCATAACAGTACCACCTGATCATCTATTAATACATCTTCTTGTGTAACTCAAAATGTAACTACTCCAGTTTTCCACTCGTCTAAAAACAACAGTAGATGCTTGCATACAAATGCACACAAGCGTAAAAATACAAATAGAGCGTAAATCCATCCATTCATTATTTTTTTCATATTATTTTTGAAGCACATAATTCTGTCCATCTCACTTATTGACTCTGTACCGACAAGCTTACAAGTGCAGGCTCCAGTTGGAGACATAATGCCCACGATAAAGCTGCTCCAGACTAGATTGAAAACTGAGAGGGATGATGTATATTGTTAAATGCTGCTGTCATGTTTTTGAGGCTGTTTCTTGCCGTGGCTTGGCAATCAATCATGTCAGTAGTTTGTTCCTGTCAGAGTCCATTTATCTGTATTCTTTCTGGTGAGTAGCAGGCTACCATACTGCTCTGGGGCTAGAATTACAAACAAGCAAAGATGAGAGCAGGGAGGAATGAAAAAGGATAAGGGAGCAAGACAACAGGCAGGACGTGTGAGGCTGGCTGTGAGTAAGGCAGGAGTTTTCACTGCACCTCAGAGTCATGCGTGTGTGCATCCCCAAATTCACCATCAACTATCAACACTACCTGCAGTGGACCTCTAAATTATGGCTAGTAATGGCAGGCAAAGAGGATAAATATATCAGGATGTTTATTTTGTTTGATGGATGTCTGAATCTTCATTTTTCAGTTTAAAGCACGTATTACATACCTAGACATACTGCAGATTGTCAGTTGTGCCACATGTAAGCTTTACTGCTGACTGCAGTTTACACTATTGGTTGCTGTCCTTAGATAGTGTTACAGACGCCTGGTCCCAAGAGGTAGGAAGTGAGGGAGGCAGAGCTGGGATTTCTCTGTCAGCAGGGTAAAGTTACAGCCCCAGGAAGCTGATCTTCGATTTGTTTACACTCTCAGTATCTTAACCCTGTTCCAACACATACCATAGTACAAGAATGGTAAGGGGTCAGTGTTTGGGCTTAAGATTGAATCTATTAGTGAGCTACTGTTAACATGAGATTGAAGATATTTTGCTGTAAACAAGGTGCACCTCAAGAATGTGTTTATAACCACAGTATCCTACAGAGGTAAACAGGGTTTTCTTTGCTCTGTAGCTATCCCATAGCTCCAGAGAATGCTCAATATTTTATTAAGGTATCATCTCACTGTATCAGAGTCTTCTTGGAGTGGGGGAGGAGTGGGAAGCAGATGATGCTGTCGGTCTGTAAAGCCCACTCACACACTGTATGTGATATTGGGCTGCACAAACAAATGAACTTGTAAATTTGTGTTTGGGGTATGGAACAGCTGGTGACAGCCCACTTTATTTAAAAAAAACAGAAGTGATGGTACCGTTTAAATTTTATTCTCACTCAAATGAAACAGCATAACTTAAATGATAAACATTTTGATTACCCATGATAGAAAATGAAATGCTAATGAGTATAATGGCTTATGAAATTAAGAAAAATATAAGCAGAAAGAAACTCCTTGATAGCTGCTTGTGTTTTATGAGAATTTCCCCCAATTCTCAGATTTTAAGTCAAGCCAGAGTAATTGAATTTAAGTCATAATTGTCAATTTCAATTGATTTATGTTTGGTTTTTCTCAGAAAAGAAAGCAGCTGTTTATTGCCTCATTTTGTATGCAGATTAGCCTTGCTTGATGAGATTCAGGGACTTGAAAAGAACAAGCATTGTTCCTTGAAAATGAATGTTTCCTTATTTATTTCATTTCAGTAATGTCATGCTTTACTTAAAAAATGTCAGTTTCTACATAATGTTTTTTTTTACTTTGTTACTGTTAGTAGTATTTCAAATTCATTCAAATTGTCAGTGATAGCTGTAGTTCAGCTAATACAAATCCAAAGTTCTGTAATATGTATTTTATCATTGAGATGATGTGGATCAATCTAAACAGAGTGGCAAATGTACAAAATATATACATCACAACCCAAAATAAGCTGCCCAAAAGAAAACAGTGCAAGGAGAATTAAATAATAGGCCATTAATATGTTGTTCATGAGAAGACATGAACAACATAATGAGAAAAGACTCATTTGTAGGGCAGATTGGAACTCATTGTCTCAGTTGTTACTTTGGGAAATGCCAGAGAATCTGTCTGCAATCAGTTTCCAAGCAGCATGTAAGACTGGAATAATTATTGCTTAATTTGAAGTGAATGGACATGGCCCATCTTAGCTGAAGCTAATTTCCTGCTTATGTCTTAGAGATAATTCACTTGTAGTTGTACAAGAACTGTAATTTTGTCACACAGGAACAAGGAGTATCATGGGCATTTGATTGATATTAACCTAATGCAATCAACAGACCGCTTCACAGAAAATCCATTCTTCTCCCCTATCTATGCAGATCATCCAGGACCGGGTACTGCAGCACACCTCGAGGAGCAACCTCATGTGGAACAGTCTGCCCGGAGGCCTTTTCACCCTGCCACAGTACTCAACATACCTGGGAGAATTCCCCTTCTACTACGCTAAGCTGGGTCAGTTAATTATTCATGCACATGCTGCTATATGCTAAGAAGCGCATTAATGTCACACCCTAAGGTTTAATAGACACAACACGAAAACATGAAACATGAAAACAGCTGGTGCGTGGCAGCTGCTGAAACCTTCATAAACTAACGTGAATCTGTGACATTGCCACAAGTTATGCAGAGTGTCTTTATTTATTCATGATTTGTCACAGAGAAGCTCACCAATTAGACCTGCCATGTTGTATTCGTGCTTGGTTAATTGGCCAGATATGCAGCTTGTTGCTGACATTGGGATTTGGTTAGCTGGCACCTTTTCCTCCCAAAGCCTAATTAGACCTTTTCAGTCACACGGGACGCCAAGTAAACACAGCCTGAAGTAAACAAGCACAAATTAAGAGAGACTCAAAGCTGTCAAAGAGGTATTACTTGCAGATGAGATTCTACATATAGAATATGCTGTATATCTGCAGGCTTAGTGTAGTTCCATGTTTAAGTGATTGCACTGGGTGACAGACGGTGATTCAGAAGATCATTGTCATGCTTGAAATCTTACCTGACAGATTTGACTTGCTTCTTTTCTTACATTTGATGTGTCTCGCTGTTTTCAGGTATTAAACCCTACCCTAAGTTTACAGCGATCATTCACGTGGTGACACCACTGGTCTCCCAGTCCCAGCCAGTCATGAAGCTGCTCGTGGCAGTGGCCAAATCCCAACACTGTGCTCAGGTAACTCAAAACTTAAGATACTACATTACATTACATGCTTTACATCAGGTAGACCAGTTATGCAGTGACTAGTACTTAATGCTGACGTTATGTGAGAAGACGTTTCATGGAGTTATGATATTATGGAGCTCATTTATCTGATTAGGAAATGAGTTTCGTACATAGTGTTTTAAGACTTAAACAAAAAGCAAAGTGGGCAAAGGTCTGTTTCTCTCTGTCATCTCTCAGGTTTATCACATTACTAAAGTGTTGACTTTAAACTGCTTTTGAATGACAGTATTTTATTCATGCTGGAGATAAAGGGAGGTTGTCTAAATAATTTCCAACCTTTACTGCCATAACAGATCCACCCTGATACTCCTCTCTGCAGAGGCTATTTCAAAACTAATGCACACTGTAGTTACGTGTCCTTCATCCATGGATATTACTGAACATTATTCTGGCATTTTGTAAATATCACCAAAAATGTGAATTTAGTTCCTGGATTTGAAAACGGTATGGCTACCATGTAGGTGTCGGCACACTTTGTTTTAAAATATTAAAGTGATACAGTGTGATCGTCATATAATGCAGGTGGTGTGACAGCTCTGAAAATAGACCAGCAGTAGCATGAGAAAGTTGTTATTGTGTCTTTCACATAATTGCAAAGTGAATAAAAATAGGGTGTTATTATTGTGTGAATTGAAATGGGCCTTATTGTGGGTTTTTTTGATGTCTACATATATTGTCTGACAAGGATTGTCAAACATTAATAGAACTATTTTAACACATTTCTCGTTAGCTGCACATACATAGCTTTGTGCATGAGGATGAGCATCTTGTGTTTAGAATAATGACTATGCTTTACCTGTTTTCCCTTTGTGCAGGTGATAGTTTTGTGGAACTGTGACAAGCCCCTTCCTGCCAAGCACCGCTGGCCTCCCACCTCAGTCCCTGTGATTGTTATAGAAGGCGAAAGCAAGGTAAAAAAAAACACAGAACCTTATACTACTTTTCTCATTAGGCAGTGTTACTGCAGCCATTTCAAATGTCGGAAGCCTTCAGTTGAATCCAATTTAAGATGTGAAATGTAAAACTGCAGGCACCCCAAAGTTTCTCACAAAGTGCTTAAAGCGTTCAAAGTCCATGATGTTTCCAGTCCACTTCTAGGTGGCTTTAAAAACCAGCACTTTCCTTTTCGTTTCTCTTCCAATTGGCAATAACAGATATTGAGTTTGTACTTTTCTTTACTGAAAAATATTTTTTAGCTTAGATTGGGAAATAGTTGATGTGATAGAAACCTTGGACTGTTTCTTCATTTAAACCCATAATCATCCTGCCTTAATATGGATAACTCAGTGTAATAATGGCTATACATTGTCATGAACATTGTCCAAAATGTGCCCATCAGCTTAAAAATACCGTACATTTACTGACTATTAAGCATAATAAAGAAGTATTTGCCCCTGGGGTCTCAAACATATTAAGTGTAGAGGACTAACATTGAAGTGTCATTGTGTTCAAGTGTTTGTTTCTTGCCACAGCCCTGTAGGTTGAATGTAGATGTGGCGTACAAGGTTGTTGTTGTCAGGGATACAAAACTTTACACAATATTTCCCCAAATTACTGGCATTTAGATCAGTGTGCACATACTTCTAAAATTGGAACCCACTTTATAAGCACTTGTAATACAGTAATTTGCATAGATACATGCCAAAAAGCCGAGGCAGCAGGGCTCATCAGGGAGGGAAATGCACTCCAGTGCTTGTAGATTTATATCTGTGCTTTTAGCTCATCAGTGAAATGCTATATTTCTGCTGTCACTGGTGTTATGTCAGCTTGTATATTTGGCTGACTCTGCTGTTAGTGCTGCAAGATGAAACAACTCTGTGGCACAGACAGACATGAAGAAACTGGTAGTGCTGCTTATCAGACAGATGTACCTCGCTTGTGCACATACAGGCCTTGTTTATACACTGGTGGTTGCTGTTGAGCTCCATTGTAAAACTACTACTGCTCTCTTTTAGCAAGCAATCTCATTTTACATGTGTTTATGTTTTGCATGTCATACCAGGTGATAAGCAGTCGTTTTCTGCCCTATGACACCATCCCCACTGATGCTGTACTCAGTCTGGATGAGGACACCGTGCTCTCCACCACAGAGGTCAGTGTACCAGAAACTACAGCAAACATTTAAAGAATTTTTTAATCAAGAGTACACGCTTCAGATGTTTTTGTTAATAATTGTATAATGGCTTTTATTTATCTATAAATCTCTTAAATACGGTTTCCTGGAATTCTCTGCTCCTGGTTTCATGACCTCATCTCTCCCCTCTCTCTCTTTATTTCTCTCTGATCTCCAGGTGGACTTTGCTTTCACAGTGTGGCAGAGTTTCCCAGACCGCATTGTTGGTTACCCAGCCCGCAGCCACTTCTGGGATAGCAACAAGGAGCGGTGGGGCTACACTTCCAAATGGACCAACGACTACTCCATGGTGCTGACCGGGGCCGCCATCTATCACAAGTACTGACACATGACTGATTTTACTCCTGTCTGCTTCTCTATTGTACTACAGTCCTTTCCAATTCTGTTTTCAATTAGTTCATTACTGACACAATTCACTCTCGCTCATGTCCTCCTGTAGATACTACCACTACTTGTACACCACCTACCTTCCAGCCAGTCTGAAGACCATGGTTGACCAGATGTCAAACTGCGAGGACATTCTGATGAATTTTTTGGTGTCCTCCGTATCTAAACTACCACCTATCAAGGTCACCCAGAAGAAACAATATAAGGAGACCATGATGGGACAGGTGAGGCAGAATATTTATCCTGTTGAACTAGTTCATTTAATTTTACGCCTGAAGGTAGAACAGGCACTGTGTTGGGGATTTTAGTTGACTTGTACAGTGTTTTATCATTGAGGGACCACTGGTGACCCTATTCTGAAAAGAAGCAATACATTGAATGATGGCATAATCAGGATAGTAAAAAGGTCATGATAAGTAAAAGTTGTCTTCCCCATGAATAATACAAAGTAGTGGGTCTGTCTCTACTTGAAGAAGGTACATTTTGGTTGTTCTTTCATTAATGGTTTGAAAATGAATGCAAGTGCACTGAATAGATGTGTGGAGGTAAATGGCAAATTTCAATGGCAAATTAACACATAAGCCCCTATTACACATTCAGTCTATTTATTTTATATATAACATTTCCTGCAATAACTAGACTCACATTGTGTATGTGTGAGGAAGCTATTAAAACTTTCTCTTTAGGAGAACACACTCCTTACACCAGCAATATCCAGCAAAGTGATTTTGCTCTTCTCACAAATTCTGCTTGCTCCTATTTTAAACCTGTCAACACTTGCTATTGAACTGTAAAAAAGCACATTTTTATTAATTTTTCACAATGATACTTAGTGTTGAACAGTCAGCGACCCATGTTTTTCCTGATTATTGAAGAGCCTGGTGGCCTTTAGACACATTGTGCCACTTAAACCCTAATAGTGTTAGCTGTTAAACTGACCATTAGTCTTTTGTAAATTTGAATTGAAATGAGTTTTCCTGCAATATGGCCTTCAATAAATAAAAAACTCATGAATAATTACAATAGGCTGTGAAAGGTCAGAGTAATTTATGATGCATTATTCATTTTGTCGGTCTCTCTCTTCCATTCACTCCCCCCTTCTCTCCCTGTTCTCTCACCACCTCTCATCCCCAGAGCTCCCGGGCATCTCGCTGGGCCGACCCGGACCATTTTGCCCAGCGTCAGACCTGCATGAACAAGTTTGCCAGCTGGTTTGGCACCATGCCCCTGGTCCACTCTCAGATGAGGCTGGACCCGGTCCTGTTCAAAGACCAGGTGTCCATACTGCGGAAGAAGTACAGGGATATTGAGAGGCTATAACCCTCCAGAGCCCCCCCGCTCCCTGGACACAACAAAGGCAGAGCGAGGGGGCGTACATGTAGAGAAACTCGGAGCCTTTCCGTGATCGCATGGATGGATCAGTGGAGGAGCACATGAGATTGGGTACAGGAGGAAAAGAAACTAGAACAGATGTGGAGGACACCACATTCATTGGTCTCCATCATTTCTCCTCTCCACCCTTTCTCTGGTGTATATTGGGGGATAGTTGAACACACACTTCCCACTACATACACTGACAACCACCATCTGAAGGACACCTGAGGGCTTAAAGACTGCTCCACTTTGAACAGAAGTGGACAAAGTCATGGAGTTGGAAATCATAGCTTGCTGCTTCAGTGTCCCAACAGTGGCAAATCACTCCTGACTCTAACCCACTCTGTACACTCTGCACAGGTTCCTGAAAGTTTTTGCTGACAGAATATTATTGAAAATTATGTCTATGAAGAGGATAACACTATTTTGGATTGTGTTTAGCTATTTTTTTTATACCATGAATGAATGGCCAGCACTACTCTCTCTGTATTGTCTTAATTCAAACCAATGGCAGGGCGGGTAAAAAGAGGAACGACAGCCCCTCGACCACAGACAAGTTCTGATCGTTGACATTCACAGTGCCTCAAGTTATCTAATGGCGTTGGGATCTGGGTGTCTGGGAAAAAGACATTGATGTTGCTGCTTTCTGTGTTTTTTGTTTTATTTTAAAATTTGCGATTTACTCTAAAATTGATTGATAATGGATCTTGTAGTAAATCCTTCAGGTCAGCATTCACATTACTCGCTGAAAGTTTATTTATAGTTAAGTGACAAACACAATTGTCATTATGTGCCATTCTGAACATTTTGTCCTTGTAAAACCATAACAATCTGACACAACTAGCAAGATTTCACCAAATTTGTTATGTGGGAATGGATATCCACAGGAACTGAACAAAATTCAATGGAATTTGCCATTTTAAGTCTTCTTCATGTCTCTTTTTTCATTCTATGAACTTATACAACTAGCTAGAATTGGTACTTGAATGTGTGCTGGCCTGAAGAACGGTGGCGGATCTTAAGAATTGCCTCTGTTAATGGAGGCTGAGCTTGCCAGTTGAGCCAACCAGTGGTCTTTTTGAAACACAAACCACTGTGTAAACCAGGAAATGGATCTTTGTCGGCTTCGTTAGCAGGAGATATTTATGTATGGTTATTGTCTCTATGCCAGAGACCCAATTTCATTTTGTCCAGTGACAAGTTTGGCAGTAGGAGAGGCTGACAAGTACTTAACATGGGCTAACGGTGCTTTAATCTAACCACATCAAACAGTGCTTGATGCCATCACAGTTGGCATCATACTAAATGAACTTCTGTATTTCTTCCAGATTGTTATGGACAAATATGACCAGATTGAAAAGTTGTTGAAAAGCAAAGGGAAGAAATTGGCAACTTTGGGGAGATATGCTCTATTATGTAATTATCCTCATTTGCGGTATTTTTCCAACATAAATGCATGTAATTAGAAGCCTTTCACTCTCCAGTATATTTGCAGAATGCCAATTTGTATCTCTGATAATCACAGATAATCACTTTCATCTCTGAGAGTTTCAAATTGGCAATGAGCTGTTGTGCTTGGGCCTCTTTCAAGACACAACTGTAAAACCCGGATGTCCAAGTATGTTCCGCAATTCTGTGTCTCATGAATGACATCGTGATCTGTGTCTATATGTTATTCTTCTCAATCCAGACACCCATCTTATTCACTGCACATCTGTTATGAATGCCAAGTGTCAGTGGAACATGGAATTGGGTTCTTGCAGATGGAACAGTAGGATAATTAACTGTTTGGTTCCTGTAACAATCACGCTTCATGTTAGTTTTGCATTAATATCTCATATCAGCTCATCTGAAAACATAATGTGATGAATCTAGAATGTGCACCTGTGTTTTTAAATCACTGTGCATCATCAACACAAAGTTTATCTGTCCGTGTAGTATCCCTGTGAAGCCAGCAGCATTTCTATAGGAACCTAACCACACCTGCCCCGACGCCTCCTTTGGTAGCTTCACCTTCATTTTTGTGGAAGATAAATCGTTATTTTGGTAAGCTTCACCGTTCTGTACTCTCCACGCCCAATATGTGCCAATAGATCATATATGATTTTGTTTTTATATTTTTTAATTTGATATGAGGAATGCCATGCATTTCCATATTATTTGGTTCATTAAAAGTATATCTTGTCTGTATAAGAAAGATGTGTGTGAGAGAGAGAGGGAGGGGGAAAGGAAGGAAAGAGGGTGTGTATGTGTGAGAGACTCAGCAGAGAAGGGTGCTGCATGGTATTTTACACTTCTGAGAATGTGCTATCAGCTTGACGGCAAATAAACAATCCTAGTATTACTAAACACAGCGCTATCAAGACAACTGAATATGGTCGTAAACATAAATCACATTTCAGAAATGAACTTGGTGCAATATTTAAGATGACATTTTCTCTATCTTTTTCTTTTCTCCTTCTGTATGTTGTTTCAGAGGGCAGGGGGTTATATATTGATGTGCCTTCAGAAGAAATACACTTAAGGTTTTTTCCCCATCTGCCTGAAAGCAGGTTTTCATTTCATTGTCGGTTATTTTTTGCTTTCTTTATCAATATCCAGTAACGGCTCCCTAAATAACATTGTTTAACACTGGAATGCTACTAAGATTTATCACCGCACATTTGATACTGAAATTCCTGCCTTTTTGTTGTAGGAACTTTTTTTCTCACGTACTGCCCTGTATTACCATACTTGTGAGGACCCAATAGAGGGCCCCTCTTCCAGGTTGTCACAAGTATAGTAATACATGTAACACACTCATAATTCTCCCATACACAGTATTTATCAGACAGGATTGTGTCTCGACTGAATCTCTGCGTGGTTCCTTCACTTTCTTCCGTAACTGCAGACCTAATTTTATAGAGATTAAAATGGAAAGATAGAGGAAAATACACAATTTTGTAAAAGAATTTTATAAAAATAAAACAAAAAAAAATCAGGAAATAAAATGTTTGATATAAAATGACTTGTCTCTGTGTTTTATATTTCTGTCATCATTTCAAATTGTTTTGACGGTGTCTTGCATGTCTTCAAGTAGATACGTAAAATCTATAGTATGCTGCAAAGACATACTCCTCTGGATAAACATGAAGTAAAGTTCCTTTTTTCCCTGTTTCACCTGGTCATCCCTCTTCCTCTCTGACCTGCAGGCAACCCATTTTCAGGCTTCCCAAACACATTTTGCGTGTTCGGTTTATGCGCTGCATCCACTGAGGGAGAGCCAAACTAAATAATACCTTTAGCTTTCTCCTTGTGTGTGTGTGTGCGAACCTCAATCCTTTGCCAAGAAACTGCTGTGTTTACATAAATCTGTGTCAGGATGATTGGTTTAGACACGCTGCATAAATAACACCATCTATCCAGGATGATCCCATGGTGCATGAGAGCTGCCAACTCAGCTGGAGCAACAGCTACAGGAGAGATTTCAACCCCCAAAACGCACTCCAACACCAAACTGGGCTAAACTCTTAAAGCAAAAAGATATGCAGTGTGTTAAAGCTGGACGAGTGCCTGCACGGGATGAATTATCTAGTGACAGACCAAAGGGAAAACCATTTGGAGAGTTACGCTTAAACCACATCCACTCTGAATGCTCGAGGACCAAAACAGGAAAAAAGGAGATCCAGATGTGTAGTTTATTGCATCGAGTCAGTGGAAAAAAGTGTTTTTTGAGAACCCTGCGCTGCTGGGCCCATCCAATGCCAAAGGTCTGCTTGTATGATTTAATGGTATGCAAATCAGTTAGTCTCTTAATCCTACTGATGAGATGTGTATCTGTAGTAGAGATGGAACACAGCATGCATGCAGTCGGGGCTCTTCCCTACTGATGGATTAAATACTGTGACTCGAGGCCAAGTTTGACAAATATCCTCCCCTTGCTGTCAGTGGTATAAAACTCTCTTAAAGATTAGATTTGTAGTCTTGCTGCCGTGGTATCTGAAGAATTATGTCATTATGGTGGCTCCTGTCTCTTTCTTACATTGCAACTAAAAACACCATTCGATAGATGATTTTCTGACCACGAGTTCCTTCATTGTATGCTGGAATGGAGTTTTGAGCATCACTGCATACACTGAAGTATATTTAGGAAGAAAACTCGTATTCATGTAACATAAGGATCATGGGGCTAAAAAAAGATGATGATAAATAAAAAGAAATCCACCACTAATTAATAACTAATTACACTTTTAATGAGAATGAAGCATAAAAGGTGAAAATAACTTTAACAGAATTTGAAGACATTTGCAGCAATTTCCAAACACCGCCTCAAAGAGAAGCAGTTTCATTACAGAAGTGGAGAAGGGGCTCCCTGTGGCGACATAATTGAATACATTAAGATTAGGCATATTATGGCACTATTAGCCAGAAACAATTCATTTCACAGGATTAAAGGAATCTAATTCCTCCATCAGATAAAAACCTTTCACTACTTTTAGCCCACATATCTTCTGAGTGTGTTTGAGTGTGCATGCAAGAATGCTTCAATAAAAAATGTCATACAGCTGTGCAGATAATAATATACCTCTGTTTTTGGTATGTTGAGATAAACAGGTGTTCAGACTAGTGACTCACACCTTGTACATCAACAAAGTAGCTCAACTTAAAGCATGAAAGCATCAGTATAGAAGTGGCTGCTTTCTCTGAGGCTGTTTAGATGAATCTGTCACATGATAGCAGCAGAAAGCAATCGCCTATCTGGAAAAAAATTATCTTAACAGATGGCAGTCTAAAACTGTGTCACCATCCAGACATGGCTGTGCAGTGTTAAAATGAGTCATATGTCCATTTCTGTGTATGCTGCACAGGACTTATATAAAGTAGATTGATTTAATGTGATCATATGTAAATCGGTGATGCACACTTAAAATCTCCTCCAATTTAAAATTGAACACCGTTTAAAATTCATTATTGTCTCATTTACATCTGTTAGCTTTCAATAGAGGAATCGTGTTTAGTAATTTGGCCTACAGCAATCATTCATTAATCTCACAAAGAGCCTGTTTGTGCATAAGAACGTTCATCTGATTGATTTTGGAGCATATTTACACACATTTAATACATTTAATGAATTATTTCTTTACTTACTGCCAGTGTTATTATCATGTTATTATGATGCATGATCACGCAGCTCAAGTGCCCTGTGACTTCACCTTGTTTTCCATCTACATTGTCACTGCAGATATCCAGCTATGCTTCTATTGATTGATTTGATAAATCCATCCTCAAATGCGACTGATTGTAAGAACTAAATTTCATTTTACTCTGCTGTGGGAGCCTCGGTTATCTACCAGCCTTCCTGCTACAGTGACATGGAGCCCTGCTGCTAGTAAATCAAAAACATGCTCAACTGGCAGCAGTTCTACTGCAACAGATGCTGTAGCCTATGAGACAAATCGGCTTTACTGCATACCAATTTCGCAATTTGATTGTAGATGAGTTAGTATCTCTGTCAGGCATGTTTCTCTCCATCTCTGTATCTCATATACTGTAGGGAGATTGTTGTTCGCCGTCTGCATTGATCCAGTTCCCTGTTATGTATTCTGTTCAAAGAACTGAATTTCTTAAACTGGTCATTTCAGAGCTTTCTCCTCATGTTGATACTGTGAATCCTATTCAATTTGTCTCTTTACATTTTGCTTTAACCCAGTAAGGCACGTCAGTTAGACAGCTTTCACAATAGCAATGCCCTGTACCTGAGACCATAAATGAAACTTGTGTTATTAATTACACCTGTGTTTCCCTGCTATGACACGGCAAAACGTGGGAAGCCATAGTTTGTTTAAGCCACTCCGTTGATGAACTGATGTGAGTCACAGTAGGCCAATGTCGTAACCAGTGTTACAACATGGGATCTGTTTTTGAAAGATTAGGGTCCAGATGGGACATTTTGGGAAAGCAGCAGAGCCGGCAGACAATCATATTCTCAAAAATGCAATACCATGAGTGCACACAGTTACCTCAGGAGGAGGTGAACCTCCAATAAAACTAAAAGGAATATTATATAACAATATAATATTGATAATAAAAATAAATGTATTGGATTCATCATCCCTTGCATGCGTACTCTGTAAAACACAACACTGTATTTTCATAATATTCATTGATTAATCAGTCAGTACTGTCTCTGATGAACACTGTGCCACAGCGCCCTCTATCTCCGCTTGGTGCTCACGGCGGGCTGTCTGTCAGTGCTGGCCTCCTCAGCAGACTCCTCCTCCGCCATTTTTGACTGTAAACATCCTGCCGATTTTAAAAGGACAGCGGTGAGCGGGAGGAAGGCGACTGGCGCCATCTTGGCTGTTTTAATGAGTACAACAGGGGAGAATTCGCTGGGAGAAATAACATAATTATTGGACTTTCACTGTAGACGGGGTACTGTCGGTAAGTGCGTTTGCAGAGAGAATATTTGCGCGTTGTTTTGTGTGTTTTAAGAGGCGAAATCAGCATGCACGTTTGTGTTCATTTGACGCGGCCTTCATTGTAGAAGGAGCCGTTAGCCACCAGCTAACGATACAGTTGTGCTGGTAGAGGGAAAAAAGTATGAGTATGAGATGGGCGCCTCGTTACCGTGTGCTTTACTTTCTTTTCATTGGCGAGTCGTTTTTTTTGTCCGCCGTTGAGAGAAGCTATAATTCTACTTCAATGAAGTTACAACGATGTAAACATGTTCAAAATACACGCACAGCGTACGATCTCATTGCCCCTTTTGTAGTTAGCTGGCGGCTAATTTAGTTCGTCCCACTTGATGGCGCCGACTATTTACTGGCGTTGACCACCCCCTTGGCGCTTTTAGCGTATTACGCTATATTAAGTCAATATATAAGTTTAACTAAAAGCTTACTCATGTAACTGCAATTTAAGAAGGAATGATTGAATTAAGTAGAGTAGGGGAAGAGCAGACATGTGGATTTCCAATGTTTGCCTCCCTGACTGGGAAATAGGCGGAACTTGAGTGAAGTCAGCGCTTGTTTTGATAAAATCACATTTTCTGATTTTCATGCCTTGCGTTGGTATTTTACAATGAAAAACATCAACGATCGAAGGAAATTAAGCAAAGGAAGAGGGGAAAGTGCTTCAAATGAGCTTAGTCGTTTATAGGGACGACGTTAGAAGTAAGCTAATAAGCCTCCATCGTAAGATTAAGCTAGCTAACGTTAGCGTAAGTTAACTGTTCAAAGTTTCTTTGAGAGACAACAGACCCTCATCCTGTCCAGTGATTCTCAGGCTCATAGTTGCTGAAAACCAAAGTTATCCAAATACAGCTTTAAACGATTCCGCATTCATCTTGGTAGGGTTATTACCAAACATATGGAAAAGGGGGATAATAGCTGCATTGTTACAGATCAGTCATAAGTTTGAATGCCTGGCTATTCTGATCAGCGTTGCATCAGCAGGATTTACCACAATGTTGCTAATAAGTGACCCCTGGCAATTTGGATCATGATATACAGTAAAACTATTATTGTCAAAATATCCAAGTGTAATTTAAAAATAGAGCCCGGCCAATACTTCTGGGCATTACGCTGATACTGGGGAGTAAAGCAAAATTAAGATATCGATCAATCAGTATTTTTTGTATTGTTCCCTGAAATGTAGTAATCAAACACCTGTGACAAATGGAAGGAGGATAGTTTACAATTTAACATGAATCTTCATTGTCTGAAATTGCATCAGTGCACAGAAACGGTTATCTTCACTGGGAGTTGGAGCATTTTTTTCTGCATTATAATCACAGAAAGAAAATAAATGAATAATATCGGAGCATATTGGACAACATAAATAACGATACAGATATACCTGTGACAGGCCAATATTGTTCAACCTATAAATCAGCGGGGCTCTAATTCAAAAGCATTGATTCTATGTAACAGTCTTGCTACATCAGCTTTGATAACGAATTGGCCCCATATCATGAATCGTCAGGGATGAAACACTTTAATTGGATGATGCTTTGCTTCTAGTTTAGTCATCCATTTTGGTACTTCGTGTCCTCACCTTTTTAGAGTGGCTTCTTCTTATACTTAAACTAATATCTTATGTGTTCCAGGTAAACCATACCACAGTGTGAGTGTGTGAGCCAGGGGAACCAGGGCAATGTTCTACGCCCACTTTGTCCTCAGCAAACGTGGGCCGCTGGCCAAGATCTGGCTAGCGGCCCATTGGGACAAGAAGCTGACCAAGGCCCATGTGTTTGAATGCAACTTGGAGAGCAGTGTGGAAAGCATCATTTCACCCAAGGTAAGAATACAAAAGTGTAGTCTCTGCTTTCTGGTGGTCCTGCAGCAGGTCGTGTTCTCACTGTGCAGGCTTGAGTCTTGCTCAGATCCCCAGTTGTTACATTGATTAGTCCTGCCTTCATTCTTTTCTCCCAATAATTAAAAGCAGTAATGTATACTTTTTTTTATCATCAAATTAGGCAATAATAAATGGTTACACATTAGAGCAGAATTCATTGTCTGCTTTCTTTTTAAAGGACGCATTGTAATGTCTTCATTAAAAGGTTTTTTCACTGTCTCTTTGCCCTAACTGTAAACAACTTTAATGCAGTACAATGTCTGTTTGCAATGATGATGCAGTTCGTTCTTATTTTCAGGAAAGAAGAAAATACATTTTCCCTGTAAACAAGACTTTGACACTTCTGATATCTGTTCCTTTTTCTCTGACCTCTTTTCTCCTAGGTGAAGATGGCTTTGCGTACATCAGGCCACTTGCTCCTTGGGGTGGTGAGAATCTACCACAGGAAGGCCAAGTACCTGCTTGCTGACTGTAATGAAGCCTTCATCAAGATCAAAATGGCTTTTAGGCCAGGTAAGGAGAAATGACGAGCCAAATTAGTACTGGAGCAAAGTACTCTGTGTAATTTTCCTTCTCATTAAAGGAGTTTGTGCAGTTTTCTTCACTGAAATGGTCACTAGGCTGAGAGCAAAACTAAAGAGCTACAAGAGTGAAGGCTCCAGTTTTTTTCCATAGATAACCAGCAGGGTTGTATGACATTGTAAGATGTACCACTCAAACATTTTTTCCTTAAACTGTTGCAGTGGTGATCTTGGTATGGTTGTTCTATGTGAGGCATAGAGCCATGTAGTATAACTGTGTTATAACAACATTACTACTTGTTTTATTCAGGTGTGGTGGATCTACCCGAGGAGAACAGAGAGGCCGCCTACAATGCTATCACCTTACCCGAGGAGTTCCATGACTTCGACCAGCCACTTCCTGATCTGGAGTAAGTTCACTAAATGTACTACTTTTATGTTATCCCTTCATTTTTTAAAACATTTTTTAACACTTTCATAAGTTGAAAAATTGATTGGTCTGTATGGTGAGACCCTTAATATTGTCCCTAGTATTGTTGTGGATCAGTTTGTGTCAGTCAAACACCAGCTGTTGTACCCATACCTGATGTCATTTTCTGTATTTAACTCAAACAGTGACATAGATGTGGCCCAGCAGTTCACTCTGAACCAGAGCAGAGTAGAAGAGATCACAATGAGGGAAGATGTTGGCAACCTCAGCCTCCTGCAGGACAATGACTTTGGTAGGACACTATACATACTGATGTACACTTATACCACCTAATACATATGTATGAGTAGATTAAAAAAAATTCTAATGTCATTGTGAATCTCATTGTGAACATATACTGAAAGAATTATTTCAGATGGTTTAGGTTTTACATATAACATAATAATAATAGAGTTGTTATGTTAAACAAGACTTTTCCTAAATATATGTCATAATAACAAGTTGCTTTGCTCTTCAGCTGACTTTGGTATGGATGACCGAGAGATGATGCGTGATGCCAGCACATTTGAGGAAGATATCATGCACGGTGCCACGGCCTCTAACCTTTTGCTCGAGGCTGAGCCTGGTCCAGCTAATCTCCCTGACAAGTCCAACCACATGGAGTATGATGACTTTGGGGATGGCTCCATGGGCAACACTGATGGGGGGATGCTGGGTGAGCACTTTGAATTATTTTTTTGTCTCAGCATATACTATAACTGACTACCGTTGCAATTATTCTGTGCAATATTTTTGATAAAGTAAGGAATAGTGATTGTCATGTTAACCCTGTATTTTATTTTCCAGTTGATAAGCTACTGAGCTCTGAAGACGGAGGTGGTATTTTTGATGACCCTCCAGCCATCACAGAAAGTGTCATGATGCCCCCAGATCACGGAGATGATGAGGACGACTTTGACAACCTACAGTCACGTAAGTAAAGCAAAGTTCTTTTGTGTTTTTGCAAAGTATATGAAACAGAAAATTTAGATTTTTACCTATCCATTTATTGTTAATGGAGTTACCCTATTTGTATTAAATACATTTACATGTGGAGAATGATCTTGAGTGCTTGTGAGTGTGTATTGTGTCACTATTTGCCTGTTTAAGGGGAAATCATTTTCTTTTTGTGAGTGTAGCTGGTCCAGACAGCCCTGACTCCGGCCCAGCAGAGCCACTGCCAGCAATGGCTGACCAGACTGAACAGACTACTCTGGTTCACAATGAGGAGGAGGCCTTTGCCTTGGAGCCTATTGACATCACTGGTGAGCCCTTCCCTCACTTTTTTGTCATAGAACACAAGTCTTTTCAAAGTAACTGTTACCTAAATGCTTCACCATTTGCTACTTTAAATTTTATGAAAGAGTAAAGGCACAAAATCATAGCAGATGGTGCCTACACACATTTCACTGTGCACATTGAATGCTTAAGCCTAGGAATGGTCAATATGACTATAATTATTCTGTACACTGTGAGATAATAGTTTGGTCTGCCAGTAGAGACTTTGCTATTCATTTTCTACAAAGGTAACGATACCATGAATATCTCTGGTTTTATTAAATGAGCAGCTCTGGGAAAAAAACCTATTATCAATGCCCGTAGACTTGACATCATTGGACAACCATGGCATACATGTGAAAACGTTACCCTCTTATTGATTGAGACATAACAAAGCTTTTTTTCTTTATGTGTCCAGTGAAAGAGACCAAGGCAAAGCGTAAGAGGAAACTGATTGTGGACAGCGTGAAGGAGCTGGACAGTAAGACCATCAGGGCCCAGCTGTCTGACTACTCGGACATTGTCACCACCCTGGACCTCGCTCCTCCCACTAAGAAGCTCATGATGTGGAAGGAGACTGGAGGAGTGGAGAAGCTTTTCTCTCTGCCTGCTCAGCCTCTGTGGAATGCCAGGCTGCTCAAGGTAACAAATGCCATAAATATGCACACATGTTCACTTATAACTATTTGACAACATACTGAAACTGTCAGCTGTCTGTCTGAAGTCACTTAGAAGCAATATATATACTTGGGGAACGGTAATGAGCAAGCCACACCGGAGGTCTGATTCTCCAAGTAGGTCAGACACTGTTTAATGGAAGAGGAGAGGGTAGATTCTTAATATTGAATCTGTCATTGACATTCAGTTCAGGTAGTGGGATTTTAAAATGAGATGAATGAAGGAACAGGAGGTGGAGGAAGTGATTGGTATTGTCTGTCGCTTTTCCCTATCCGTTCACACCCAAACCTTACCCCTCCAGAATACCGATTGGAAAACGTGTTAATGCATAATTTATTAGACTTCCTTTCTTTTTGTCTTGCCTCTGTCCTCCTTATCAGTCCCTACATTTTTATTGCAACTCTGACTTAGCATAAAGTTTGGACTTTTTAAAAATAAAACTTCCCTCTAAGTTTAACTGTTACGTCTCTTATGTCAGATGTTCACACGCTGCCTGACGCCTCTGGTGCCAGACGAGCTGAGGAAAAGGAGAAAGGGAGGTGAAGCAGACAGTCTGGATGAGTTCCTCAAAGAGCTCGAGAACCCCGAGGTGCCTCGCGAGGAGGTCTTGGGTCAGCACAGAGATGTTATTGGTAAGTCTTGCTGGAAGCGAAGAAAAAACGTCATATCCCATTGTAGAAGACTGAAAGAGTTTGATGGCATAAAACTTAACTGATACAACATTGGTTAAGGAATAAAGCTGTGTTCACCATCACATTTCTTTTAAATTATGTTAACAACATCAATCTCTCTTATGTGACCCACAGACCAGACTATCATGGAGGAGCCCAGTATGCTCGCAGCCTCTGCAATGGAGGGCAGCAGGACAACCCTGGATGAGACAGTCATGCCTCCTCCATCCACCCCACGTGGTGTCAAACGCAAGACCCTCGACAAAGAGGGCACTCTTCCTGTGAGTACTTGTCAACTACATTTAATCTTTCTTTGGCAAAACACTGGAAATCAGGTCACTTTGGTCTAATCTTTTATCTAATGGAAATATTGGATGTTGGTATTAAGAATTTACTGAATCGGTAAACTTGAAGATGCATTCAGTAATCAAACAGGAAACATGATTGAATTGACTACTCTGTGTCGCATCTTGGCCCTGACAGTTAAATCCTGCTTTCCCTCTTTCAGATGGCTTCCTTGGAGCAGCAGCAGCAGCAACAGGTGGCTGACCGCTCTGTCGTGTCCCAGAGGTTAGACATGCCTCAGGTGGATCTGCCCCCAGAGGAGACCAGCCTCAGCCTCACCCAGCTCGTCCCTGAGCTGGACCTGCTTGGGGAGAAAAGCAAAGACAAGAAGGATGATAGTGATGAAGAGGAGGTATGGGGGAAAATGGCTTTCTCTGGTACACTAGAAAATTTGTAGTTGGTAGTAGTCATTAGTGAGTCATTTTGTCTTTGGATTGTATGCATGTGCAGTTTGTGTCTGTGCCAATTGATGCTGATGACTTTGTGTCTGTGGTGCTCAGGAAGAGGAAGGTCAAGCTGGAGACCAGGATCAGGAGGAGAAGAGATGGAACAAGAGAACCCAGCAGATGCTGCACGGTCTCCAGGTATAACCAAAGCTATTACTGTGCTCAGTCACTATTTTGAAACAAGATTTTAAGTGAGCTGAAAAAGTTATCACAGAATAGTTTTTTATTGTTTTATAATAATGTGTGCAGCTTTATTTTGGTTTAGAAGATTTAAACAAAACATTACCTCCATCTGCCATATATGAAATAGTTTTTATAATTTTAAATCAGAAAAGCAGTGTCTTTTGTTTATTTTCCTCTTTTGATAAAAGTAGGGGAAAGAAGACGCTTTATTTAAATGTTATATTATCGATCATTGTGGATAAAAAGAGAAAACTTGACTGACACTTCATGCCTCTGTCCCCATAGCGCGTCATGGCTAAGACTGGTGCAGACTCCATCAGCCTGCTGGAATTGTGCCGGAACAACAACAAGAAGCAGGCAGCCGCCAAGTTTTACAGTTTCCTGGTCCTCAAGAAGCAGCAAGCCATCGAGGTCACCCAGACTGAGCCCTACAGCGACATCATCGCCACCGCTGGACCAAGATTCCACCTTATTTAGACGTTGGAAGAACAGACAAACACTCTGCTTGCAACAGACATACTTTTTTAATTACTCAACTTTTCTGCCTTTTTATTTTGTTTTCCTGTCAGCCCTTTTTTTGTTTTTTTCTTGGGAGGGGAAGGGAATAGTGGGGAAAGGGTTGGAAACTTTTTAAAAAAGGGTTTTACTGTACTACATGCAGTATTCATTTGGTTCAAACGGAGTGAGGAAGAATGTTTAACAATTATATTTATAAAGCAACCTTTTTCAGTCACCAATTTGTAAGCTTTGCTTCATTTTGTTTTGTAAGTTCCCATTGTCTGCTCATTCCTTATGTTTTGTACCATTTCCCCTCACATCTGAAATACTGCAGATTTTAGATAAAGAGCCCCATATTTTCACTTGGAATCCTGTATTGACTCTGTACATGTTATGGAAAAGGTACTGTTATTGCTCAGAAGTGTAACCTCTCCCACCTTGTCCTTGTTGCACTTGTTCTTTCATAAACAAAAATTAATCTGTCAAAAAAAATTGGTAAATCTTACCTGGCATTAAATATCATGTTTCAGATGTATAATTCAGGCAGTTTATCAATTAAGTTTTATGTAATATTTTTTGTACCTTTTTACGTTTATGCTTATTCACCTTTTTGCATCATGTAACTAGGTAATGTACTTGTTACAGTTAAATTCAGTATCCCACCTTTTTAGTCTTCGGGTAACTTCTAGTTGTGATACATCTGTAAAGATTTGAAATAAAGTGTTTTAAGTACTTGGTAACAGGGAATTATTTATTCTGCAGTTATTGATAAGGGTTGGGCTGCATATGAAGATGATATTAAATTAAAGGAAACGGAGGAACTTTTAACCTGGTTCTATTTGACAACATGACTGATGACCTGTAATGTAAACCACCTTTTGACCGCAGGTTTTATCTACAGAGGCAAATGGTGGTCCAGTTGCACAGTACTGCAGAAAGGGGCCTCCATTCTTTAGGTGTACAAAAGAATTGCCAGTAATCTTAGGAAATAATTGAAGTATTGGTGGTTGTTGTAGGTAGAAGTGCAGGTTCACAGTTCATTCAGTAGAAGTGCAGTGAGGGAGTGGGTGAGTGATTTGATTACAGCCATTGGCGCATTTCTAGAATACAAAATAATAAAAGACGTGATATTTAGTACGAAAATAACATGGGGAACTAGATACTTCACTTGTTTCTATACGAACAGGAAAACAGACGCTTCTTTACCGGAAACGTCCGTCACTGAAAACTTTCCTCCCTTTTCCGCGTGTATCGGCTACTATATGGCTTCTCGCAAAGAGTCCGGTTCAGCACCTACCACTGTAATGGCTTCTACAGGCGGTACTTTGGACTCTCCTGTCAAACAGATCCAGATTGAAGGGCTGGTAAGTGTAACTGCGGTTCTGTGTAGCTGTCTATTGAATTTCGGCGGCGGACGACAGAGAATCCGTTAACAGATGTGGATGCTAGCTAACGTGTGAGCATCATCATGGCGGACAGATAATGCTAAGCGGTGTCTTGTAACGTTATTGTTAAATACCCTAGTGCCTTTGGTGTATTTTGTATCATTCTATCTAATACGGCATTAAAAATGGAGCTAATATTCGCTGTTTACAACTTCCCAAATGGCTAACAGGCTAATAATAGGCTACGAGCGGTTTCCAGTTTTTAGCTTTCTCGAAGCTACAGAGGCGTTTAATTTTAAGCCCAGGACATCCCCGGTTGTCTGTGTAGACCAAGGACGTTACGGTGGCGAGGCAACACAAGAGGATGATGATGAAGAAGATGATGATGCTTCTTGCTTCCCTCTCACACAAGTGTTGCTATTTACCACAAAAGTATATAGGAGGCATTTCTTTAACCGTTCTCGTAATCCGAAGTAAAGTTTCTATACTGTAGGCAGGCTACAGTCTCTTCAGTAGCAGTTACCTGGACTATGATATTTATTCAATCTACAGTCCAAGTTTTGAGTTTGGCCTTTCTACTAATCCTCGATTTAAAATAACGATAGGCTTTACTTTATTTGGTCCCTCTATTGTACAGTACTTTAAGCTGATGTGCGTGTACCCCACTCCATTTTGTCGTGATGGCACAAAGTAGCTCATTTATCATTGTTCTGTGGTCAGTTTTGTTTAGAAGACATCCATCCAGTCAGATTTTTCATTTGGAAAAAGGCTGCTGGTCAGGGGGTTGGTCATTCATCTGCCAGTTATAAAAAAATAAAGAAAATCTCATTTTAACCCGATTGCTGATCAATGCTGATTATTTTTTATGCATCCTAACTCCAGACAGTTTGAGGAATATGGACAGTAGAGTTAAGGAACATTTCGGGATTTGGTGGCAGTATTGCAAGGGGGTTTATCTTAAAGCCTGTTTTTGGCAGTTATGAACAAACAATTGTGCAATGCATTTGTTAACGGCTTTAGGGTTAAAGCAACATTATGTAGAAATTGGCATTCTGTGTGATTTGGCGCCCCTACAGTTTGAGTGCAACACCACTGTTATAAATACAAATCCCAGGTCTGTAACAATTTGTCAAGCATAATGTAGGTGCTAACTACAAACAAAACTAATCACATCACATCATAACAATGTTATGTGATAAAAACATGTATTATGAAGTAAACATGTATGTAACTCTGTGATCCTACCCTCTCACTGAAGTTACATAGTGCAGAAACAAGTGATGGGGGGGTGGAGTGGCTGAGACAGAGACACCACTCATCCTATTACAAGACACTGTACCATCAAAATGATTTTGAAGCTGTTATTTTAAGGTAAAAAAGTTACATAATGTTGCTTTAATGGATGCATATGTTTAAAAGATTGGTTGCTTTTTTGTTTAACAGGTCTTGTGTTTTACCTTTGAATTGAATATTGCTTCTCTGTATTACACTTCTCTGATCAGTGATCTTTAACAAGTAAATCGTGACACATGAATTTTACCTTCACACAACCCGTAACGTTGTGGCATTTTCCTTCTGTAGTACCTCTGAATAAACAGCAGAGGACAAACTTGCTTCACTGCCATCCACTGACATTCTCCCTCCTCCTGCCCTAAGCTGCACTGGACACAAAGCAGCTCATTTGCCTGGTGTGCCCAAACACAGTAGCAGGACTTTAACTTGCCAGCTGCTGCCTTCCTTTTATCTTGCTCATTAAAGCTGCCCTATAGTCTGGGGCCCTAATTTCAAATCTAAATATTTCACCTCAATGTGTATTATTTAGACCTCTAATGAGATTTTCTTAACTCATTTCACAGCCTTATCAACCAAACATTTTAATCGTGGCAGTTAAATTAAAAACAGTGCGAGAGCCGTTTAGTGTGTGACCTCATTTGGATTCAGCCTGAAAGGTGAAAGGTGTCTATTTCAGGTAGAGTTATGAAACACATTTCACCTGAATGCATTGATATGCAGCAGTTGCTGCTGTGTTGCGTCATGACCCGTCTGTCAGAGGTTTAGCTGCAGGGTTGCCCACAGACAGCTTCACCACAGCTCTGTAATAGAATCGGATTGTTTCCTTGCTTTTGAAGGGGTTTCAGTGGTTGATGTTGCCACAGGAGTGGAGTGTTGCACAGCGATGGGTTCCATTAAACACCTACTGAGATCACACAACTGCCTGCGTCTTTGATAAAGGCTTTATTCATTTATTCTGACACATGACGCACGTCAGACACGGGTCTTATTCACGTACCAAGAATTAAGGAACAGTTGGAGCACATTTTACAGAACATGACATTGCGATTGAAAGCTCTGGGGGATGGAAAGGGCAGGGAATATGTCAGATTTAGTTTAATTTTCACATTTCTTTAAGAAGTGGCAGACATTTTCTTTGTTTTTTCTTTTCTTCAGTGAATATATGAATGATTAATAAATGTGCCTGAACAGTCCCTTTTCTCCCTGAGGCTTTTTCTCTAGCCTCAGGTCCTTAAGCCTGGGCTTGCCAGGAGGGGGGTCCTCACTGCTTAATATGACACAGATCAGCCGTAACAGACAGGTCGAACACGAGATAACTTACTACTCAGTGGACAGGCATATGTTACCACTGTCTTTGTCCTGTCACTTCTTCATAATTCAGATCATACAGTTTATGTAGGCATTTCAAAGTTGTAAACTCTGTGAGAGTGGGTTACTGTGGTCCTCATCCATGGCTTAACCTAACAGATGACTCATACCATACAAAAGTGTTTTCTCCGTCAAGCATATTACAGCTAGTGTTGAGTTCGTCTGCACATCAGTGGCGCAAAAAGAAAACTCATTACGGGATCGTCTCTCTCTCTTGCTGTACTTTCTCATAACTTGAGCCCCGTTGTGGCGGGAATATGAGCCCTTTTGTGTGAGTGAGAGAAGATTTATGATAAGAATTAAAGGCAGCCAACGGGGGATTTGGACTGCAATTGATTTTGCACAATTCAATTTTAAGCTTGTTGATTTATAATATGCTGTCCACATATCAATCTTGGGCCTCTCCACATGAGGTGAGCTCAGTGGGCTAGCTGCTTGTGAGCTTGATCAATAAAATTGTATGTGTGTGTGTTTGTGTGTGTATGAGAGAGAGAGAGTGAGAGAGTAGCTGGAAAAGACAGTACAAATGTGGAGCTTTCCAGGCTTTGCTTACAATACCTGTGGCATTTGCTTAGCATCAGGAAGCCAGTGCAACAAATCCACTGATACCTCCATCCTTCCTTCCTTCACTTTCTTTTAGCGCAGATGCCTCCTCAGTCCGTCTCTTTGAAGTATTTCTGTAGATTCAGGAGTTTTCCTAAAGCCCCGCTTGAATTCAGCTGTATTTATTTGACCTTTCTTCAGAGTTGTTTTTGGCCAATTGTCCATCTCTCACCTCCTGCTTTTCCAGACGGACGCTATTTAAGTGCGTGATGAACAGATTGCCAAGAGTTAGATAGCTGGAAGCATTGTGTATCTGCGCTATCTGCTCTCACTGATGGAAGGAGACGAAGAAAGCTATTTGCTGGCAGAAAAAGGAGCCAAAGCTCAAAGGGGCGGGGGGACGGCTGGCTTTGTAAAGCGACCAGCATTGCCAATTGGGAGGAATTCCACTGTAGCCCTCTTCTCCCCCGCCTATCACCTGTCTGCTCTCCTCACGCTCACCTGGCCCCCTTTTCTTGCCATCATTTTCTTCATGCTTCTGGTTCCTCTCCCTCCACCATTGCATGTCCTCCTTTCCTCTCTCCTTTTGCCCTCCTCCACCACTTCCCCCCCTACATCTTTTCCCTCTTTCTCCCTTTCTGCCCACCTGCGACCTATTCTTCAGTCCTTCCTCCCCTCTCAGTCAGAGGAGCCAAGGCAGGCAGGCAGGGAATGAGATTTGTTTTTCTCCGCACTCCACCCCATATCGTCTCTCTTCTCCTGCCCCTGGCTCTTTTACTTGTTGCGTGACAGGTCCGGCACTCTATTGAAATAAATCATCTCCCAGGACAGATGCACATGTGTGTGCGTGAGCTAGTGAGACGAGTCAGGGCTTCCTCATGGTGCTGATGGGCGTTTTGTCGTGAGCATGGCCCCCGGACTACCACCCTGCTCTTGAGTATATGTGTGTATGTGTGTATTATTAATGCCTCCGGCTGTGACCTGCCCACACTGTTATCAGCATGATTTATGCTCTCCCCCTCCACACTGTGCTTTTCAGCTTCTTGTCCTCTTCGTGTTCATTTAGACGTTTTGCCTTATTCTCTACTCTTTCCCTCTGCTGTTTTCTGTTTTTGATGGTCAGTGTGTCTCGTGATGGGTAGGTGTACTGAAGGTGTATGTATTGTGTATGGGTGTGTGTAAAGGTAAGCTAGGATAGGATAAGCTAGCTAAGATAACCCTCCCCTCTGTCCTTGGTGTCAGTAAAGCAGTGTTAGAGCTTAAACCAGCTCCTCAGTCATGCAAGGGCTTGTCCTATTGGCCCATTTTTATCTGGCATTAAAAATTAAAAGCATACGATGATGCATGGACACCCTGTCCAGATGAGGCACGACGATGTGGGATATCAGACCACATGTCCAAATATACCCTCCCACTGAACAAGGATAGCATTTTTCTTAAAATTTCATTAGATCCAGGTTTTTATTCTTTATGTGCACCGCCTCCTCTCTCTCCAGTGTAAATTGCTAAGCTGTGCTGAATACTAACTGGCTTTTTGTACTCGCTCAAGATCAGTGATGCACCACTGTTGAAGCCTGCAGGTGGTGCTTACCACTCAACGTACCACTCAACCACAGCCCATGATTGCCTGAGTAACTTGTTCCAGAATTCCCTCTTAACAAGGGCATTTTTTATGTAAGAGTTCAGTGGTTGATGAAGAGTGCAGAATTGTTGCTGGGGATTTATTATGAAAATTAGCATTGATGGGTTTTTTTGGTGACGTGATACAATTTTTGGACTAACAAGCTGTGTTCTCACAGTTGGACTGACATTTGAATTCTCATTTTTTGTGTAAGGACGTGGATCATGATTATGCTTCAGCTATTGTGCCCAATTAAATTTTTTTCAGAAGAAGATAAACCCATTTTTGACATTTGTTGAAACCGTGTCTGAGCTTCAGGCCTGGCGTTAACAGTTGACTGACATTTGAGGGTCAGAGTTTCGAGGATGCTGCCCCTATTCCACCAAATTAGCTCTGGTTCTTGAGCCGGTTCTGTTCAAGATCTTAGAATAGTGGTGCTATCTAGCAAAACAACCCATGTTTCCACCAGTTTTGAGTGGAACCATTGTTATCAAGGAATTGCCATCAACAGGGCATTGCACAATGTCTAACGTACTGTGGAACATGCTGTGCCCACTTCTATTTACACTTCAGGTCATAGACTACATGCTGTTAGTTGATTCCTGCTGGGTACTGAACCAATTTAGTTTTTGAGGAAATGCCCTGAAAAGTTAAAAAGTGCGCTAACTGGAAAGGAACTACACCAGGATATTGGCCAAGTCAACTTATTGGCTGATGCTAGCTTTTTGCAGATGTTATGTACTGTCTGTGTAAATGTGGCCAATGAGTGGCAAGAAATTGCATTACAGAAATGCCAAACTAGTTTTGAAGAAACATTGTCATGTTAAATATTTTTTGTCCATTACAGGGCACTGACGAGTTGATTTTGCAACTGTAAAATGTCTTGCTTAGTCAAAACTAAAAAAACAATACATCAGAATTGTTCTTCATTTAATGCGTTTGTAAAAAAAAATATCTACTATCACTTGATTTATGTTTTTTCTCCTCAATATCTGTATCAAAAAGCTAGTGTGTGTTGGGCCATAGCGGCCTTGGAAAATGGAAGCTGCTTAGCTGATTCCCAGTAGATGTTTGAAAAGAAATAAAACCTAGATTTCTTACTGTACAATTTGACAAGGCAGGACAAATATAAGATATATTTACTGATTTACAAAAAATCAACTCTAACAGCTACAGTGCTATTTGACACTAGACGGGAAAAGTCTTACAAAGCTGTGACTGAAGCAATGCATTTTTTTTTACTCTGCTTTATATCAAAAGATGGAGTAGGAGTTACTTTATAATAGGGTTCCAGAGTGGAGGTGTTGAACCAGCTAAGGGTGAGCTGAACCATGCAAGCATTAGCACCAAAAAGGCTGCACACACAGGCAAAAGAAAGGCACTCATTTCTAGGAAGAATCTAATTGATTCCAGTGCAGTGCAGCGGTATTTATGTTACCCCAGCAAATACAGTTCATTTTTAAAATCCATCACAACAAAGGAAATTCACTACATCACTAAACTGAGCTAAATTTTTGCACGGTATAATGAACACTTGAAGACACATTATTTTGTCTACAATTTTCCCATTGGTATCAGTTAAATAGTTTAATGTATTTGTACTATGATAAAACATTTTGTGTAAAAGAGCAAAAAAAGGAAAAGCTCAGATCTGCAGTGGGATTGAATGAAAAAGCCCAAGGTGCTTGTAAAACAAAACAAAACATCTAAACCAAACTAACCCCAAGACAGACTAATGAGAACAAATCAACTTGACGAGCAGAGACGCAATTGAATTGGATAACATAAATCAAAGGATGATAAAATACAATAACAAGACGTGCTTTAACAGCCACAGAATGCACGAACAACAGGCAGGATAAATAAATTAGCCCCGGTTCAGAAAATGAAATCATTCTTCAGAACAAGTTATTGAAAGGATGGTAAAGCCTCCTTTCCTCCTCCTCTGCCTCCATTCTGTCGCAGTGCTTTGATACTTCAGCGATACTGCTCTTTCTGTTGTCACAGGTGGTGCTGAAGATTATCAAGCACTACCAGGAAGAGGGCCAGGGCAGCGAGGTGGTTCAGGGTGTCCTGCTGGGCCTGGTTGTCGACGACCGGCTGGAGATCACCAACTGCTTCCCCTTCCCCCAACACACCGAGGATGATGCAGACTTTGACGAAGGTAACTGAGTGCTGTGTTTTCTTTCTGTTTATTCTATCGATCCTCTGCTGCAGCTGGAAAAATGTACACACACACACGCCCAAACATAATAACATCACAACAGAGTCATGCCACTGACATGTGTCTCTAGTGTTGATGGCTGGAAAATTTAAGAGATGATAATATTTGAATGCTTCAGTAACATGGAGGCTTTGATCTTTGCTTGTCCTCAGATTCTGAAACTCCACTAAAGATTGTTTTTTTGTAATTATAATTCCACTGAATGCCACAATGAATTGCAAATTTGGACAAGTTTTTGATTAGTAGTGAGTACTTGAGTCAACTCGCCAAGTGCCACTGAAAATAGTTGGAACATTTTTGGGATAATTGTGAAATGTTGGTTGGGGAAACTTTGTACTTTGTTGATATTATTTCATGTCCTTGACATGTAAGCTGAAAAGACAATTTCAGAAATTAAACTGATTCATAAAAAACAGTAATTAAAGTACTAACAGAAGCGACTGGTCCTTGGATCCTCCTGAACCCGAGTTTGAAACACAGCAATCCTGTGGCTCAGAACAAAGAATACCTTGTACCCCCAACTTAAAGGTTTGACAGGAAGCAACATAATGCTAACGTGTGTGTGTTACTTCAGGGAGTGTGTTTTCAAGAGATAGGAAGGGGATCGACCATTCTTGGCACACAAAAGTGCCGTAAGCCTTAAAGAAATAACAGACTGTCGAGGCTAGAAGCCAATGTACAGTCATATCAACAACTCACTGAATGTCAGTGTGTGTTTTCTTGGAGGTGAGTGTTTAAGATGCTCCCAGGCACAGTGTTAAGGACACTACTGACTTTTAACTTGGCTAACTAGGCTTTGTGTCCTACGCTGTCAGTGCCAGGGTTGATGTGTGTTTAGGTTACAGGTGGTTGGTATAAACGTGCATGGGATTTAATTTAGTCTTTATCTGCATACATATGCTTTTTTCTCTCCCCACCCGCCTGCCGCCAGCTTTCATATCAAAAAGGAATACCACATCCTCTGACCCAAGCCCTTCCCCCATCAAGCCTTGTCGTTACCTGCTCCTTGTTAGCACCATGAAATCCTGGCACAAGTCAAGACTGAGGGATGGGAAGTTGAGCAGATGCGGGAAATGGAGGAGAAGGAGAAAATCCTGCTCTAACAGGCCTCCACAGCTAACAAGCAACTGTCAGAAATTCTGTGAGATAGAGAAGCGCCACTGGTGGCTAAAGGTCGTTAGTGTCAGGAACGGCTCACTCTGTGAGTGCCATGGCTTGTTGTGTTGTTGACTTTTGATGCGCTGGATTTTCTGTCACTCCCTTTAAATTAACAAGGTCTTCAGTGAGTAGCGCCTTGCCATGACTTTTAGGAACAGAATTCCTCTAAACGAGGCTTTTGATTCAGCTGAAAAATGTGACAGTCTTCAGGTTATCTGTCGCTACAGAACCAAATTCAAAATGGAAATGTGTTGGGAGTCGTTCATGTGGTGTGTGCTGCATTCACTTTGTAAGTGATTTCAAGTTGAGAATAAGGTTACAGCGATATCTTGGTTTAAAGGTATACCATGGTTCGAAAATCATTATAGAGTACAGATATATATGTATATCAAAGTTAATATCAAGTTTCGTGTCTGTATGGACATTATATTTTGTGAAATTAAAATTAAGTGTGTATAAACAAAAAAAAAACAAAGGGAAAGGAGGGAGGAATTAGTTTTGTAACTAATAATAATTAAAATACATCATGCTGTTAAATTCTGATACTGTTGCAACCCTAGTCGAGAACAGTTCAACATAAAGTAGATGACTCTGTAGAAACTCTCATCTATGCCTGCTGAGTGTGTTTGCAACAAGGATTTTCTGCTAAACTCAAGATTTTATTTACTGTGGGAAGAGAATTACATGGAGATGTACAATTATCACACATAAACATGAACATTGAGTTTATGACTGTACATTTGGTGATTTAGTCCTCGTACTTCAGCCTGAATTGTCCACCCACGCACACAGCTGACCAGCCAGACCACTTTCTCCCCCCACTCCCTCTCTCACTCTGTCTTTCTCTCTCTCTCTCTTCCCCTCGTCTACCCTTTGTAACTAACCGTTAGTGTTTCATCTGTGCTGATGTCAGGGCAGAAGACACAACAACCGGGTTTTGTTGAAGTGTAAATTGGACTTCAAAACAATCATGTCTCAATGGAGCATCTGTGAACTCACTCTTAGAGCAACAAGATCCAGCTGAACTTTGACATAAATGACATGATGCTATGAGTATGTAACTGTTCTGTGCTCAGAAGATGGATATGCATATTTAGATAAATGGGTGGCTGGTTTGAAACTTTTATTGGCTAAAAACCACATGCCTCCAAAATAACGTTTATTGCCACATCAGTATAACAAACAGTGGGTCCTGCATACTGGCAGTGCTAGGGTCACTGTTATCTGCCTAACACCAGAATTGCTAGAGGGGTGTATGTTCTTGCAAGTTAAATAGCTTTCAATTATCGCCTTAGGAGGAGTTACAGTTATGCCAGTATTCTTGACGTTTTTGTTATAAGTGCTGTTACTTACTTCTGGAAGTAATGTTTCAATCAGCACTTCATTATCACAACCATGCTTCCTTTTATTCTGGAAGTGGATGGCCTGAAGTGGGTATATGATTGGGAAACTTGGCAGGAGGGTCATAGTTCCTACGCACACACACATGCACAGATACACACATACACCCACTGTTACACCACACACTCATGTTCACTCTAAAGGCACATGAGGATATTTAATCATACATTTTTGATGATTTTCTTACTGAATTTGGTTGGATCAGTGTTTTTGTATCAATGTGTAGCCCTATCTCTGACTATTGTATTGACTTTCTGATATACATCAGTTAATCGTTACACTGCGAGATAAAGCCTGAGATTTAGGTCTAGAAAGACTCAGCAGAGCAGCACGCACTCTCTTCAATCAGACACCCAAGACACGTTTAGCTTCCAAGGTCTGTGTGTGTGGAAACGCGTATTTCTCTGTGCTGTGTGTTATTGTGTTCGCCTGAACTAGTGTGGATATTGTGTGTGTGCGCGCTTGTATACCTGTATCATCTTACACTGACTCATTGCCTGCTAGAGGCCCCTCAGATCAGAAATACTTTTCCAATCTATCTCTAAAGGAGAGATGGACAGGATTGGCAGCAGCGTGAGTGTTGGTGTGGGTTTTTGTGTGTGTATGTGTGTTTTAGCAGTGTGTCTGCTATGCTGCTTTTCCATCAACAGGTGCCAGTGTGGAGCTGCACTTGCAGGACAGTCCGTGGCAGCGATTGTGACCAATATGAGTGAGAAAAAGATAGAGAAAGAGTAATTGAGCGCACGCAGCAGAATCAGCCTCAGATAAAACCTTGGCTGAACCCCAGCCCTGCTATTTCCTATGTCCTTGCATACTACGTCCTTGTATCACTGACAAAATGTATAGAGAGAGGTGTGCAGGAGGCACCCAAGTAGCATGTTAATAATGTGCTTTTGTTGGGACATAAGTGATAATACGAAGACGAGGCATCCCGGTACAGAGAGATTATTAGAGAAAACTGAATATAAGAAATTTTCATCCGACCTTGCAAGGTAGTAAATGTGACCGTCCCCTGACACACACAAACAAAAATCACACCCACAACTTCTAACGATTCAGGAGAGGTTTTGTGTTATCACGTGAAAAGTAGTTATATAATAAATGATATTTTAGCAACATTGCAACTTGTTTTATGATGCCTAAAGCTACATTAAGCAAACTTTTTATATTAACATTGAGTTGGGCGTTGCTAGTACTGCCGATCCCATTGAGAATCAACACCTAACTCAGCAGCTTTCAGCTCATGGTTTAATGTGCCAGCCCCTATTGTTGACTCCCTTTGGCTCTGACCGACCTCTGAAGCCCTGTCAACTCATAGTGAACGTATATTGAAAATGTCACTGCACTTTTTCTTTTGAAAGTATGTGGGTGTTTCTTTTTCTGTTTTCATCCGTGCATGTTCTGCCTTGCACCTGTCTATTCTTATACAGGTTTACAAAGATTTGTTCTCAATTTTTTAAACCCTCACCAACCTGCTATCACAAAAAACAAAACCTTTGAGCAGCTGCTCCCATCTCATGCAAACTGATTGCACACCGCACAAAATTCACTGCCTGGTTAGAAATGACTTCAGTGAAGTAAGCTGCTGGATGAGAAGATTTTTTTAATGGCAGTGGACTAAGACTAAAATATGTAAGGAAAATGGTACAAGTCAAAAGGTAAATTATGACAACCAAAATATAAATGATGACACCAGATTAGCTGTTTAAACTACTTACTCTCTCGAGGTATAGCTGTTATATCAGATTATTTTGGTTAGAGTTGACTATAAACAGGTGAACACTAAATAAAACTCAGCAAATTGTTAAAGTCAGTTGGTTAAACAACTGATGAGGTGTGGCTCAGTACAATTCACAGCCTTATAAAGCAGGATTGGGTTGCCTGTTTGCCTCGTAAGGAGGGATTATATCAAACTAACCGTTGCCACTATTGGTAAGTGTGTTTGATATTCAGCCCATGTCACTGGTATCCAGCAGCAAGAGGAGATATCCTGAAGGTAGAACAAAATTAGCCTGCTCTTTCTCTCCCTTCACCCTCCACCACTTCCCTACCTTCCTCCTTTCCCTCTTTTTCCCCCTCTATTTTTCCTCCAACTCACTGCAGGTAAGAGAGCTGCCCCCGCCCTTCTCATTGACCAGTTCCCTTCTTCCTTCACTTTAAGTACTGAAATGTCCGACACGTAGCACTGGACCCAGCACACAGGTGAGGTTGGGAAATCCTGATAAATATCAAAATGAGAGGTCGTTTTGTGTTTTTTTAAGCACCCCATGCATTCCTGCAACCACAAAACAGCACGACCTTTATTCAAATTAACAGCATTATCTGTGTTTTTCACGCAGTACATAGGCTAAAGCGGGATTTATGGTTCTGCTACTACCTACTACTACGTTGCTAACGTTAGCCCAGCATCAGCATCAAATCTAGCTTTGACAATTCACCACCTAAAAGATGTCAGAAACATTGTATGTTGTAACAAAACGACTTCTCATTTTGATATTTATCACGATTTCCCAACCTTACTTTTCTCACCTGTGTGCTGGGTCCAGCAGGTGAGCCAGCAGAACCAGACGCCATTGCCAGCGGACACTACGAGGCATTCACAGTGCTATGTGGAAATCGGATATTTCAGTACTTAAAGTGTGGGTGTCTGTGCACAATCTGGCGTGATTTTGTCGTTCCTGTACTACAATTGGTCCTCAGTACTGTCTAAAACAGCTTCCACATCTCACATCTAAACAGCCTTGGAAATTAAAACAGTTTTAGCCGTGCAGGATATTCGTGCATGGTGTGCAAATGGAAGTTTGTCACTGACAGCAGTTTTTTCACTGCCAATCATGTGGCGTAGCCGAATCGTTTTAGATCCTACATTCTCTGAAGGCAACATGATAGGGGAAGGTCTGTAGCCTTTTGGTTAAGCTGTCTGTCATGATTCCACACCCCTCTCAGTTGATGCCACGCCCCCCACGCTAGATCAGGGTCAAAAGTCTGAAACTGAAAAAGCAAGATCTGAAACTGAAAAAGCAAGATCTGAAACTGAAAAAAAAGATTTGAAACTGAAAAAAAGATTTGAAACTGTAAAAAAACTAAGATCTGAATCTGAAAAGATAAAACATGCAATTGAAAGAAATAGGATCCCAAATATCAAAACATATGAAAGTGAAAAATGAAAATAAATGATTTATTCAAAAGAATTACCAGAGTTGATCATAATTATTTTTAACCTGAAAAAACTTTTTGTACATTTATTTTTATTTTGAATACGTTGATGTATTTTTCAAAATTCAAGATCAAAACTTGAAATTTCAGTTTCAAATTTTACTTTTTCAAGTACAAAACATTTGACCCCGATTTAGCTCCATACAGGGCCCCCGTCTGGACTCGCATCATGCTCCACATTGGCCCAGAACATGGGAGCAGTTGTCACACTGGTGAAACAAACAAGTTTTAAGGGTGCTTGTTTTGTATGTGTCTTCTTTTCAGCAATTAGATTTTTTGCGGGCAGGCAACCTCGACAGCACATGGTCTTTTCTTGGCCAAGGAGCGTTTCATTTGGATGTTTGACATGACAACATATAACAAGGTTGTAGCTATTCCAGGGCTAACAAGACACTTAATTAAAGGGAACATGGAAATTTACTCTTGATGTATAAACAACCTGTAGTCATTAACAAGGTTGACTTTACTGATTGGCACCTTCTCTTCAGTTTGTTGTTTGTTGTTTATGTCACTCCTGCTGCCACTTTTTGGATAACTCAGCAAGCCAATTAGCCGCTCAACTTCAGATTGAAGTGAATATGATTGGGCGGCGAGATAGAGAAAATGCCTCCATGCAAAGTAAATTTTTAATGCTGAGACTAGAAGACTACAGAAATCCTTCCAGAATTCCTAGAAGCTCTTTTTTTCCATGGACATTCTTAAAAAGGATAGGCATACACAATATAATAATATGATATGAATCATTTTAAAGGCAGATATAATTACAATTAATCACCCGATATCATCCCCCTTTCAAAACAAATTGGATGCTGTCAGAAATGAACAGTCTTTGACTTTATTAAAAACTGTTTAATTGTTGATCTGAACATCTAAGGCAAAGTGATAAATACCTAAATAAATATTTAAATCTGGAACTTCAAACTAACTCTAAAAATCTTGGTGAAAGAGGTTTTTTTTTACTCTTTGAGCTACTATGAAGTCAGTAAGTCAAGTTGAAAAGCTTGTCGTGTAGGGAACCTAAAGGCAAAACACTTGGTGGAGGCTGTGCAACCATCAGCTACTATCAGAGCCAATCCTCTAATTACCATTTAATCAATTAAACGGCAAAACCAATAATTCAGTCTACCACTACTTTAGGATCCTGGTTTTGTTGCAACAACCGACTCTGTTTCAGCCTCTGTCACGTTGCCATTGGCTTCTAGGATTTGTTGGTCCTTTTTAAATATTGGAGTCTCTCTCAGAACAATTGACCTTTCTCAAAGCCGACATTCTGACTTGTCAGACACAGGTGTAACTAATAACATTAATCATGGCTGCATTTCATTTATAGGTGTTTCGGGTCCAAGACCCCTCAAGTGTGAGTACTGGCTCACTGGTATGGTGAACTGGAACCCCAAATGGAACACAGCGATCGTTAATGTTATTAGTTACACCTGTGCTTTTCATGCTGTGACAAGTCAAAATGTGCTGTGTGAGAATGGTCTGTACCTTATATGCCTCTGGCTGCAACATAACTCCACAGCATAATAAATCCACTGCAGTGTTTAGTGGTTTGTAAGGGTTTTTTTTCACCACCAAATAGCTTTTCACCACCAAATAGCTTCTCTCTTTTGCCAGCCTTACATTTTGTGTTTGTAGCCAGGGTTCAATTTTTGTTTCATCAGTCTACAGCACTTCGCTCCAAAAGCCTCTGCTTGATCCAAGTATTGTGTGGCATACTGAAGGTAAGGGTGCTACAATCTAGGTCATGTAAGTGCAAGCAACATTATTTGTTCATTGTTTAAATGTACATATCATGCAATAACAATATTTATCACAAGATTTAATTTCTTTTATAATTTAAATTGTTATATGCTATGCCAGTTTTTAAATGCTCTCTTTTTTTCCATTATGAGTAAGACTGAATGCCGGCAAAATACGTCTCTTTCTGAGTACTCTTCTGGAAGTAATATTTCTGATCGTGTCAGATGCCACTATGAATGTAGTACAGAGGCTCAAGCCAATTACACACAGGTTCAGATGTATCGAGCTGAAATGTGTGACAGAAGTAGGTGTTAGGGAGGAGATGCAGCCCCCACGATTGCCAGATAAAATAACACCTCTAGTGAGTACCCATTCCTAATTTTGATTCTCACACTAGTATATGTTTTGGCTGAACTTTTCAATAGTACTTGGTATAAGCTGCATGAAATAATTTAATTATATGTTCAGCCACCAAGTGCAATAAAAAGAGACATCTGAATTACTTACTACTACTTACTGAATTGCTAATATTTCCCCTCATCATCCTCGTCTACTCTTCAAAACAATAATAGCCCCGACCTTTTATGTGAGGAAACACTAATGCAATTTTCTGGGTAGAAAGGTCTCTTAATAACTGTACAACAAATACAAAAGTAACATATTTTATTTCAATCTTTTCTAAGACACAAGTTTGTGATGGAGCATTTAGCTGACACAGGCTATTGCCTTAGCTAACATTTACTAACAAAGCTACATTACTGATATCTGGTTTACTATCAATGTCCTACTCTTCTCTGAGCCTTCCTGTTTTCTAAACGTTTTAAAATAGCACTGCAGAATTTTGTCCTCGTGAGAAATATTAAACTATGATTACATAGCCAGCATAGAAATAGACCATTATAACATTCATTTTAGGTGGCTAACCTAAATAGCTGGCTTTGTTCGAGAAGGCAGATTCTTTAAATTAATTACTTGGTGGAGGGAACTGATACTTAGCATTGTGAATATCTGTGGCTGGCAGGACAGCTATAGTAGCTGCTCTTTTCCATCCATCATTGTCCATCCAATGGTCCTTGACACCCCAACTGAATATTCTCTTCCTCTTGAGATTTTAGATGATTGCAGTCTCCTTGCCTTCCCTTTAACCTCCCTACTCTTCATTTTCTAATGGCCCCTTTGGTCTGCAGCAGGTGTCTTCATTATTTATAGGCCATGCTTCTTACCTTGATACCAGGCTGAACTGTACTTGGCCAATAGTTAACTTGTTCCAGCAGAGTTTTGCAGCATGGATTATTAAAAGGTGCTCATCAATATATGTTAAGAACCAAAATATTCAGCTTGCTTTGAATAATTTGCTGTTTATGATTAAAATATGTATTTCTTTAATTAGTTTCTCTTAAGTAATGCACCATCATAAGGCTTGATGAATGCACACCTGGAGATGGAAGATTGTTTTTGTTTATGAACCCCTAAATGTCTTCCTTGAGAAATGTAGTGATCATAAAAAAACTAAGTAAGCTGCCACATGCTACAGATTTTTAGACCCCTAAATTGCACAGAAACGTGCAGGTTGAGCATTTAAATTTCTTGCATTTGGCTTTTTCTTTACCAAGTAGTTTGCAAGAATCTTTTGCTAAAAGATGATTATGAAAGTTGTTGGCCGGTGTCCACTGGAGGGGATGTTTGTAAAAACAAATAAAAATTCTTAATCCTCTTAAACCAAAGAAACGCATTGGATATAAAAACACAAACATAACTAATTAAGACCATTTACATCAGCTTTTTCCTGCAGTAGGGTCTGCAAGGTTAGTCCTTAGTTTTTGGAACTTTAATTGTCGTCTGTGGCAGACATTTTCACGCTGGGTTAATTGAAGTCAGGGGGATTAAAAATGCCTCTGCCATGATCTCTCCATTCTTAGCTGTAAATACTCTCGTGTGTGTGTGTGTGTGTGTGTGTGTGTGTGTGTGTGTGTGTGTGTGTGTGTGTGTGTGTGTGTGTGTGTGTGTGTGTGTGTGTGTGTGTGTGTGTGTGTGTGTGTGTGTGTGTGTGTGTGTGTGTGTTAAAAAGTTAGCCCTCTCCTATTCTGATAAGGTCTTCCTTGGGGTTAGCCCTTCAATAGATCACTCTACCTGCCCCAAATGGGAAATTGATTTCCTCCGTTTTTCCTTGCTCTCCCTCAGTGAGGCTAATTAGAAATCACTTGGCAGCCCACCTTTAACGGAAATATATATACACCAAAGATATCACGTACACGGTTATGTATTAGGATTTAGGGGGGCACCTCTTGCCTTTTCCCAAGCTCTAGAAAGTTCCCACTGATTGTTTCTTGTCCCCTGTCCACAGTCTCCCACCTTTCCTCTCTTCCCATCTCTCTCTCTCGCTCTCGCTCTCTCGCTCTCTCTCTCTCATTGTAGTGTAGATCTGAGACTGGCTGTTAGCAGCGAGCCGGGGCTGTATCTGCTTTTGAATGCTCACCCAGCGTTATAAATCAAGAGTGTGGGTCCCCCGGGTGCCGTCACCATCGCCATCAGTTCCACTGTTTTATTCATCCGCTCCTTTGTCTCATCACGATTCTGCCCCACATTAAATTTTGTGCGTGTCTGTGTGTTGAGAGAAGGGGGGAGGGGGTCAGAATGCATTACCGCAGACTGCTGCTAATCCAGGTGGGCTGTAGGGAGTAGGGGGAGGGTGAAAGGTAAGAAGGGGAGAAGAGAAGGATGTGACGAGGATGAGAGAAATGAAGAAAATGGCTGAGGATGGCAAGGGGGAGAGAGGGAAGGAGGTTTGAGATATGGGAATGGGGAGATAGAAAGGAGAGCTACAGCTTAAAAAACTAGAGTAACAAAAGTAAAGATGGGCAGCAAAGTAAACAGCTATGAGAGAGATGCATAGAAATAGTGGGCAAAAGATGGTGAAGAAGAGTAAAAATGGCAACGATGACGTAATGGGAGAGAGCAAGATAAAGAAATGACCAGTACAGTAGGGGCTTAATTTTTCCTTTAACCTCTATGGAGGAAACAGATTGTGTGTCCTTTTCAACTTTTTTTTTTTCAAGAACCAGATATTTCCTAACCCAGTTGCTAGGAATGCACCAATATGAAAATTTTGGCCAATACTTGTGTTTAAAATAGCAACTTGGTTGATAACCTTTATTGTTAGCAATATCTTTAAATTTTAGTTTTTTTGTTTTTTTTGGTTTTTTCACCCTTTTGTGTATTATTTGAAACCATTCAGTCCTTTATTAGACTATCTGTGAATGAGTTCAAAGTTATCATACACATTTATAAAATTACTTTTAATATAACCTTCTTTACAATACAAAAATAACCCCTTCAAAAGCCTTTTTATCCTGCTATATAGTTCAATGAGGAGAGTTTTTTAATTACTTAGCCCAACAAAAACATTCTCTTTGTGTAACATAACAAATTAACAAATTCGGCCTTTTTCCTCAGAATCCCCTCAAACATGAATGCAGAGTGGACTCGGCCCTGTCCCTTCGTGCCCTCTTGCCCATGGGTAATCCTCTCTCTCTATTTCGCTCATCTCCATTTCGTCTTCAACTCTGGCAGGCAGCAGGCCTCATCCACATCTGAGCGTTCCATATATCTTGGATACAGTGAGGTTGTGATACAGAAAATGGGCTCTGACTCCATTAGAGCAAAGCGTTTGTTTAAAACCTCTAACAACGCAGTCTTTGTTGTTTCAACACTACGGTCTGTGTCGGTCTCAGCTTAAAAGACATCTTGGGGCTCTTACCACGAAGATCACGTCAGGTCGCTGGAATATCTTGCAAACCGCAGTCGCTGATCTTTCACTGGGACAGTCACCTATAATACTCCCAAACAGCTGACATGTTTACTTTTTGCGCATGTACCCAGTACTAAATAAGTTCAACGCAGCAGATTAACATCAGCCCCTGGCATCAGTGAATGCCGAGTTGCTGATAAGCCAGTGTCAGTCAACCACCCCCATATCGGCCAGTAAATTAGTGCATCCCTACCAGTTGCTCTTCTAATGATTTAACCATTTCTGAACCGTTCTGAAACTGCTCATACTGACTGTCAGCTAAGACTTTTCAAAAAATATGAACAGGACTTTAACTTCTGGAAGCCTGAATGCCTGAAATATCTCCTCCCACTGCTCTATTGGGCTTTGTTAATCAGGGGTATTTTACACAGGTGAGGCCCCATGGGATATGGATGAGACGATCGATGCGGTTGGCGCCACAATGAATTGCCACTGTATAGATACCGAGACCTGTATAAGACAGGCTAAGGGATCTATACCTGGCAAAAATTATATATAATGCCAATTCCAAAAACACAAAAAGGACAAGCAGGAGTAACAATTTTGCAAACACAATTAAAAATCATTAAAATTAAACAGAATCAAGATAAAAACAGAATTAAAAAAGCAACCCCAACACAAAAGAGGCTGACATAATGTTTTTGAGTTGTGGTTAAAATATCTTCTGCAGTCTTTCATGCATGTCCCATGTGCACCAATTTCTATTCTGAATTGTAATGTTTGTATATGTGTGTGTGTACATTTTTTTTTTGTCTTGCCAGGGCCTTTTATATGATCACACAGTTTAAAGGGAAGTATGATACACTTCCTACTATATCTGCACCCTCTGTACCTCCTACCTCTTGCTATCATTTTTCTGCTCTTAAACGAACATTGACGAGGAGATCAAATGGAACTCTTTCCCTTTCCTCCCGTTCATAAGGATGAACCAGGATATGTGCACATGTGAGCAAACAAACGGGCACACACCATTTCCCCTTCCACATCATCTCCCCATCCCCACTACAAAAACAAAGCCCTGTGACAAGCGGTGCTGTCAAATGTGCATATGGTGAACTCGTCAGTGTGTTATGCACACAAAGCAGCTGCCTCACTGTGCTCTTACTCTCTCCTGTGCATCGCTGGGAGTGTTTGTGTGCCTGTTTGTGGCCTAGTGTGTCTGTTTGTGTGTCTGTGTGCGTGCACGTGTCAGGTAGGCATACTCTCCGCAGGGCTTGCTTAACTAAGATTAATTGCACCTAATCCACTGTGCCAGGTGGAACATGGACCTAGGTGGGCGCGCTCACACAAACACACAGACAAACTCACAAATAGGCACACACATCCCATTATAGCGGTGCTGCTGAAAATTAGCCTCGTAGCTCTCCTGACACCCTGGACCAGACCACAACTCGATACCACCATTTACTTCCCGACAACTCGCACATTCATCACTGTTCCCCTCCTTCCGACAGATGAACACGTGGACGGACAAAGTGCCACGACAAAGGGACAAGCTATCTGCTCTCTCACATCAGCACCAGCTGACCTTGACAATATATAGAAAGTGTTTGTCCTCCTTTCTCTTAAGATAAGTAGATGGAAAGAAAACATAACACATACAAGAACATTAAAACAGCATAAGTGCAGACAGAAGCACGTGGACACAGGACATCAGTAAAGACAAAGACATAATCACATTGCATAATCACAAAATGCAGTATGTCTGCACAGACACAACCACTGAGGTACAGTCGAGTTTTACTAAATAGTAAATAACATTTCTGACGATATGAAAGGCACTTTAATTATGCTCAAACAACAAGCACTGTTGACTAAGTAGTTTTTGTATTTGACTATGTGTACATTTTGAAAAGCACTGTTTGTCTGCATCTGCCAGTGGACCATAATGATGAGTAGGCATAATAATATATGTATTCGACGACAGGAGAGACTTGCTGTTCTCTGCAGGTGGGAAAGAGTACGAGCAAATATCAGTATCAGCAACTGGCCAAAATCAGTTGGGAAATATTGGCATATCAAATATCGGCAAAAGTCCAATATCGTGCCTCCCTAATTTGTTCATTTTCAGGTACCTACAATATAGGCAAGGCCATGATTCTTCATTTTCTCCTCATCACATGTTGAACCTCAGAGATCAATAGTCATGTCATAGGTAAGCTTTCCCTCATGTCATCTCTGTCTCACACACACAAACTCACTGCTCCACTTAGTGTGCTCACTTAGGAAATTGCATTCACAGATGAAAGACCAGGCGGTCGCCTTCCTCTCCTTCAACCTATTACACCCTCTCGTTTCTTCTTCTGCAACGGCCCCCTTCACTTCTCCTCTCTCCACCTGTCTTTTTCTGTCTCTCATGTATGTCATTATGAGGTAGTCCTCATTAATCTTGCTGTGCTGTCATGCAGATACTGTATCTACACCACCACTTCACAGCTTTTTTTTTCTTCTGTACATACTCAGTGCTGTCAGTACCATCTCTCTGAGTGGCAGAAGTTGGATGTTCCAGCCATTTACCATTACCTTTAGCGATTCTAACCATTCATGCATTACTTTCGGCTCACAATTTCTACAGTCTTTTTCCATTTCTTTTTGCTATTTTAACCATTTGCCCAGTGCTTTTGGCCAACTCGTTCAGTTGTTTATCTATTCAATGCAGTTATCCACTCTCTGCTATCTAATTAAGCTTTCAAGCTGTCCATTTTGAAAAGCTTATTGAAATGCTCATATTTTTTGGTTCGCTGTTTCAAGCTTCCTTTACCTTCTTTACACTCAACATAACTCATACTGTTAAAATATTGCGGCTGAATTACAGGTTTGGACTTAAATGGATACATTTTTGAATTGTCTGTTGTTGATTTTATTTTCTTACTTTTTTAGGGCAAGGGGGGTTAGTATGAGAGTTTGTGTGCATGGTTATTTTTCATCTTGGCTTCTCTCTTTTTTTTAATCAGCTGCATGGATTGGTGCCTGGAAGGCACAATTTTTGCTCTTAACCAGCTTAAGGACAGCTCCTACATCAGCCCTTACAACCACTTGCATGTGTATGTGTTCATGCATTCATCTGTGGGTTTATATTGGGTTGGGTAACCATGCTGTGCTGATTTGCATTTCCATTACTAGTCTAACTGCGCCAGGAAAACCCAAGCCGTACCTGGGGCCAAAAAATCATTGAATTGTGAAGAATTCATAGCAAATGAAAGGTGTTGATCACCAGTGAGTCTTCGATAGTACTGTTTAACTATAATTTACAACCCACCCTTTAACCACTATGCAAGACAAGTGTGTCATTAGTTAAAGACACACCCTCAAGTGGGTACCCCTGCTGTAACACAAATGCATATCCCTGCTCGGCTGACCTGCCGAGTCAAGCAGGGCCAGTATGGAAAAGCCCCATATGGCTGTCTAGAAGTAAGTGTTTTTTTTAAAATTAAGAGATAGAGACAGTGAAAGAGAGATTGCGGACAAATAAAGTAAATCAATAAGAGGTTTATACGGGTGGCACTTCAAGGGCAATGGATGTTAGCTTAAGGCCTAATTGGCATATTATATTGTTCCAGTGGGACAAAAGTCGCATGGCCTAACGAATGAGACTTAAATGCTTGGCAACTTGTTGAAGGTTTTGTCTTAAGTGGCTGGTAATGGAGAAAACACGGTTTTCAGACTATTTTGTCAGTGCCTTTATCATGTTAAATCTGTTCCACAGGGGACAGAGGGGCGGTGTGGGGTGGGGTGGGAATGGATATGGGCAATATTATGCATTTTAAGAATGTCAAATTCTGTCTGAGCTGTAGACTTTTTTTCAACATCTCACCTCAAGGGTGCAGGGTACAGACATTGCTGTGCATTTGTGGATGTCAGATCTAATGTGTCCTTGAGAATAACTTAACTAAGCGTCCTTTTTTCAAATCATTGTGGATTTTTTTTCACTTTCTAGCTTGATTATATTTCAGTCCACAAGGACAGTGTTTCCCCCCCAAAATAAATTATATTTCCCCTTAAAAATGAATTATACTGACCCAAAAATGCACAGAGCATTGAATGAAACACTGGTTTTTCAGGAGTAGCGGACTCAACAGTTCACCATTGATTTGTAATGTGATGAACGGACACAGAAGAGGAGAAAAGTGCATTAATATCATCAGGTATTCACTGCCCCTGGGAACTCAGAGGAGTATGAAGGTTAAAGGAGGATGGGTAAACAGGAAAGCAGGAGTGGAACAACAGTCGACTCAGCAGCTAGTCTCAAGGCCTTCAGATATCGAGTTTCACTTTGTTCTCTAGCAGATGTAGTGCTTTTTTTTGTTGTTGTTGTATATGGGGTAAAGTCAAGTCAAGCCAGGTGTATTTATAGAATGCTTAAAAGGATTGTGACAGAGGTTTTTAAAGAACACTGAGAATACAAAATAAAAGTGTAAACACAGACATGGTAAGAACCAATCTGTTTTTACTTTACAAAACAGCTTGGAGTAAATTAGGTAAATGAATGTGAGAAGAGAGTGCAGAATGGGTTTTCAGCTGTGTTGAACGAGTGGGTCAAGAGTGTGGACTAAATTAGGGTTGGTGTGTTGACTCCTGAGGGTAAGATAAAAAAAAAAAACCGAGGAGAACCTGTGAAACTGCACCCTACTCCGATCAGCAAGACGCTGATATGATACAACACAGACAAACACAGATGTTTACCATAGCTGTTTGTCCTTTTTTGGAATTGTCTTGAGAGGTTTGTCAGATTTGACGTGTTCAACCTGTGTTTTTCCATGTTTGATGAAGTTTTGTCAGTTTGCCAATTTTACAGAGACAATTCACCAGACAGTACGCAGTGCATCCATAGCAATGTCCTTAAATTGTAATGCGCCTAAACATTTGTTTTGTTTTTGTCTTGGCTCTGAAATATTTATAAAATGCCAAGATGAGCAGGCTTGGCTGTCACCACTGAGCACCACTGTAAAAATGTGAGGAATTAGTCATTTAGAGCAGGCAGCAAGACATGCAGTATCATCAATCACCCAAAATGGCTGTTTTTGTTTTTCAATGTCAACTTTGAAAGGATATTGATGGGTCAACACAAAAAAAGTGCTTTATATGTAAAAGGTAAGAAAGTCCATCCTTCTAAGTTTACGCCACTGCTACTCTTTAGAGTGCCGTTCAATCACAGCCACGCATTTTTGTGTTGAAACCAAGCTTTGAGAGCCCTTTCTCACCATTTATCTTTAAGTCCTTGATCAATGGCCTATCTAAAGCTCATCATTCTCTGTCTATTGCGACTAAGAGAGGCACATTTTTTGACAAAATGTAATCAGGTTATTTCAATAAAGGTCTGATTGAGCCATTTAAACTGATTTTTAACCATTCACATTTTCGGTTGACCAAACTGAGAGAGTAGGGGAGGGAAATGGAGGGTAAAGGAAATATAGCACGTGTGTGTGTGTGTGTGTGTGTGTGTGTGTGTGTGTGTGTGTGTGTGTGTGTGTGTGTGTGTGTGTGTGTGTGTGTGTGTGTGTGTGTGTGTGTGTGTGTGTGTGTGTGTGTGTGTGTGTGTGTGTGTGTGTGTGTGTGTGTGTGTGTGTGTGTGTGTGTGTGTGTGTGTGTGTGTGTGTGTGTGTGTGTGTGCGTGCGCGCGCGCGCGCGCGCGCGCAAAACTGCAGCAGACTTCCCAGGCAAGGCCCCGTCAGCCTGTCAAGGTAGTGATTAGAATGTGTTGTGACACACATCCTCACATTCAAACACACATACACACTCAGCCACATCTTGCTGCCGGAGCTGAGATGTTGTGGCCTGCAGCAGCATGCAAGGTCTGATGCAGTTCACCTCTTGTGTCATTGAGTGTTAGAGTATGGACTATCTGTCTGGTTCATTGCAGAGACATACACACGTGCACATATGCACACACACACACAGACACTGCTAGTGCCTTGCGGATTTTGACTCTTTACCATTACTGCCCAAGGTGAGGTGTTTAGCTCCAAGCTGATAATACCCCTACTCCACGTATGGTGGTACACACACACACTCACACACACACTCATTTCAGATGTACAGCATGCAGTACATGGCTTCCTTAGGCTTTACACATCTAACACTTTGTCTTTCTCTTCTGTTTCCACACATTTAAACACACACCTGCTCTGAAACACATTCCTGCTCTCCTATTTTGCACTTTCTTTCAGAATCACTCAGTCCTGTTTCCTTCTCCCTTTTCTCTACCCCACACTGATCTCATGCTTTCACACATACTCTTTTAAATACACATTCATTTTGCCTCCGTCTTACACACGCACACCACCCCCTTTCCTCTCTCTGTCACACACACACAATCAAGCAGCGCTAAGGGAATGGGCAGACTCATTCCCTGTCTGGCCCCGGGACCCAGATTGATTGATAGGAGAGGCGGCAGGGCAGCAGCAATGGGTGAGGAATAGCAAACAGTGGCGGATGCTCCCACCTCCGCACCTTGATGATATTGTTAAATTAGTTATTTTTTGGCTAATGCTGCCGGTAATGTGCAAGAGGTACTGTTTTTTTCATTCCGTTTTATTTTTTGCTATATTTTATTTTTATTATCAGATTTATCTTGTACAATTTCACAGAACACAAAGCACCAAAGAAACACTTACCTTTTATAAACCCAGTTTGAAAAAAGAAAAGTCAATGCATGAAGTGAAACACTAACACAGTATTTTATCAGGAATAGCCTGAAATTATCACATCCCTCACTAATATACCCATATGCTCGATATAAAGCTGCCAAATTTTCAGCTTATTGCATCCTTTTCTAAGAATATATTTCTCGAAGAAATACAACTTTTCATTTCTAAAGACCATCTATCAGTGAAGAGGCAATCAGATTTCCATGTCAATGCTATACATTTTAACTTAGGAATTAGTTGAAGATCTGCTCACAGATGAAAAAATTACCCAATAACCAAGGCTCTCAGTCTTTGGAAATTAACTTCTAAGATCTTGGTCATGGTGTCACAGAAGTTGTACCACAATGGCCTTACCTTTGTGCAAAGCCAGGTAGAGCACAGGAAGGAGCCAACCTCTATACCACATCTGAAGAACATTTATAACCATTCAGGTTTGGATTAATGTAATTTCTTTGGGGGTGAGGTACAGTTGATGGAGGACATTATAGTGAACCAGCCTTTGCCGGACATTATCACTAGCTGAGAGAGAATCTTGACATCAATCTGACCAGATCTGTTCATCAATTATGTTCAGATCTGATTCTCATCTCGATTTCTTTGGGCCCTCACTCAGCCATAGGTTGTACATTTTTGAAATACGTTTGTATTTCCCTCATGAAGCAGTTTGAAGATATCAGTAAACCCAGGTAAAGTCATTTCTGAGCTCAGGTTTTATTTAGGAAAATATCTTAAGTAATGATAGCAGAAGGTCTTGCTTGCTTGGCCTTTTACTTAACGATCTTCTAAATGCTGGATCCCTCCATGATGCCAAGTCTCCAGAATGTTTTTATTAAAAGGGGCACAATTTAATTTTTTTCCATTTTCCGTCCAAGACTTCTCTGCATCTTAAACCATATATTAGTCAAAAGCTTTAAAATAGGATGCTCTGTCCTGTTGGATATAGTCCTGGAGTTCCATTTATAAATCAAATCAATGAGTACCTTTTCTTTTAGGGAATGCAGTCCAATTTGTATCTAGAAGGGGACACTGTCAGCCGCAAAAAGAGATTAAATAAATAGCATTTGAGCTGCTTGGGTAGTGGAAGGTCCCTAATCTATGATTCCATGGTATTTTTTTCCATAGATACCCTTAAGTCCATATCAGTTTCTAAACATGCTTGCTTAGGGTTTTAAAAAAAGGTTGAGATAGTGGAATAGTTAAGGACCGAAAAAATACTAGAACCTCTGTGGTATTCATTTTCACTCATTCTGGCAGTTGGAGTATTGGGCAAACTCCACCTACGTGGATCTTATTCATTTCTGCTGAGAAATCCAAAGTAATTAAGTCTATACAAATGTTAAGGGTCATCTACAGTTATTCTAAGATATTTTATACCATTTGGAAGCTGCTTGAATGAGCTATCTCAGTGTAATTAAATCTTATTTGTGGAATCATTTCACTTTTTTTGAAAATAACACTAAGGGTTTTGTAGAATCTGTCATTTGATGTGGGAGTTAAATTGCTCTATTAAGTACTAAATTATATCATCTAACAGGTTATTAATTTTGTGATTTGTCTGATCTACTTTGAAGCCCTTTCCTATTAGGATCCTGTCCAATTGCTCTGGCTAGGGGCTCAATAGTCAAGACAAAGAGTCCTGGAGACAAAGAACAACTCTGTCAAACTACTCAAGGGAAATGCAGTTTAGAATTTGGCCCGGGGTTCATGATAAAGGTTTTCACTCAATTAATAAATGACTGGCCAAACCCATACTTGCCCAAGACTTTAGATAAATACTGCCGCAACAGCCTGTCAAAGACCTTTTCAGCATTTAGAACTGAATTGACGTAGAATTGTCATACGATTCAAAAAAAAAGCCACTGTGGTCCAGATTTATTCATCTCGGCAAACATTTGCTAGACTGATAACCCAGGCCTTAGAGGTCCATTTTATAGTCTGAATTTAATAATCAAATTGGCCAAAACGTGAATCACAGTGATTATGGAAGTAGAGAATTAAATGGGGGATAGTTTGATAGTTAGTTTCAATGCTAAATTAATTATATCTGTGATGAGGGGGGTTGGGTAAACCCTTAAATTCTCTGTAAAATTCAGGGGGCATCATCCTCCCCAGGTGATTTATTAGACTGTAATGAGCCTCGGGCCTTTTCAATTTCTTTGTGAGTGAAGGGAAGATAAAGATTCTTTTGGCCTTCTTGGCCAGGTTTGGGCAATTCAGTAGTGGACAGAAATTCATCAATCTTAGTCAGATCTTCAGGGGATTCCATTGTGTTTAATTTGTTTAAATGTGTCATTCATTTTTGTTTACCGGTGATTGGTATAATTATTTAAATTCAGACACTTCTGGGTCTGCCATTTCTAATACCTTTTTGTAAGAGATTATTTGTCCTGTTGGTTGAGCTTTTAGCCTGTCCCATAATATAAACTATTGGGTGAGGAGGCACAGTTTGGCTCACAGAATAGCTATAGCTGGTAAAAACTTGCCATCTGAAAATCTCCAAATGCCATCTGTATGAATAGGTTTTGTTTTTTTTCTGGCTCAAGATAGACAGGGTCAAAGGTGAATGATCTTACAGAGTTAGAGATAAGTATTCAGATTATTATGTTCTATGAATTGGCTATGTTAACAAGAGAAAAAGGTAGATCCTAAGAATTATGGGGGCAAGAAGAGAAAGAGTAGCCTCTGGATTGAGGATGCATTTGTCTCCACACATCTGTCAAGATTAGATCTTTCATAAAAGCCAAGGTAGTTTTGGCTGCTTTTGTCTTGGATACTGTCGTGGGTGACTTATACAGACTAGTGTCCAAACACAAATAATGTTGTCCCGTTGATACCTGGAGAAAGATATCATGAATAAAGGATTCCTCACCCAAGTTGGGTGTGTTTAAGTTTAATAGTGTCCATGGTTCTGAGTAAGTCTGACAAATACATATCAGCCTGATGGATCAATACTAGTTTGTCCAATTGTCACCTGAGGGTTATTATTTATCAAAATAGTACAGCTGCAACGATTAGTTAAGTCATCGAGTAGTTTATTGAAAGAAAATAAATTAGTATTTTGATTAACCTTTTCAGAACAAAGATTTCAAACATTTTCTGGTTTCAGCCAGAAATGTGTCTTCAAACTCAAATGTGTCTTTTCTTTGTCATTTATGACAAAGTGAGTCTTTTGGACTGTTGGTTGGACAAAAGAAGGGGTTTGACAACATCACTTTTGGCTTCTCTAAATTCTAATGAGATTTTTTCACGATTTTGGGCGTTTCATTAATGTATTCGATTAATCGTGATAATAATTTACAAATTAATCGATAACAATAATAATCTTCAGTTGCAGCCCAGATGGGCACGCTATTCTTAGCCTCTTTTCCGGCTCAGTGATATCACAACTACTATAGTTAAAGGCGTCGGCGGGAAAATACTTTTCCATCAGTCTGCTCAAACATCGTGTAGTTGGCATTGAGAGAGTGAAGTAAAATATATAAAAAAGTAACCACCGTCACACCGTCCTACATGCTGCTTTCAACTGTTCCCTGATCTCCAGTGTGTGGGTGTTCTCCAATATGACACACCAGAAACAGAAAAAAAACAAAGATGTAAGAGGCTTTACCACTTCACCATATAGTGGAGAATATATACATACACAATCACCTACTGTATGACAGATGGTCACACAGATTGTTTTGCTATTTCTCTTTGTGTTTGTTGTACTTGGTTTATGAACAAACAAGGCAGTGATCCTATGGCATTAGCAATAGTCTAAGCTCTCTGTTAGATCTGTGGTGGATGAGCTGGATGGCCTTTTCCTGGCCTGTTGTCTCACTCAGCCGTCTGAATCTCAGTTTATCTATCAGGCTGCGTGTCGGTTGGTTGTCTGCTTGTGTCCTCTATCCGTTTCTTTCTGACCTGTGTATAGCGTGTAGTAGTTTGTTTGTAAGTCAGCCTGTCTGCTTGAGTCTCCAGTGGAAACTGGGTGTCATTCAGACGGCATACAAGTAAAGATGTAGAATAAAAGTCAGTCTCCTTATTGCCTTTAGAAAACATTCAGTCCCCTTCTGTTAGTTTTAAAAATGTTGTGTTGTTGTAGACTTGAATGCCAGTTGGTTAAAGAACTGTACAATGTTTTTACTTGTTAGGGGCAATTAGAGCATAAATCTCCCCCAAAATCAAATTTGGAAATACTTTTACCTAAATACAGTTTACCCAATAGTACACTACAACAGTACACTGATTTGAGATTCAGAGGAAACTTGAGCATTAGCCTAACCAAATGCTGTGTGAAGACGGACATGTTGCCATCCCTGCAAAAATTATCTCTCATTTCTGCCAAGAACCTCTATCTCTGTCCGTGTACTCCGTGGGCTCTTGGTCACTGGTAGTTTAAGATGCTCATTTGACTTATCGGCTCAGGGAAAACACTGTGTGGTCACATCTTCTTTGAATTTTTTTTAACCTGCCCTGCGCTTTATGAAATTCTCATTACTTCAGAAGTAGTTTCATAACCCTTCCCAGAGCCATGCCTTTTGAATTCAGTCTTCAGAAATTTTACACAGCCAGTCGGATTGAGCCTAGCTGTAAAGAGCACAAGGACACAGAGAAGAATTTGGACACACAAATCTAAACTTTGACATCAGATGAAGAAAAAGAACATCTCTATCATCTTTTATCTTTCTAAAAGCAAGGATACTGTGCACATATTGTCACCTAATATCAAGACATGATGGTAAAGAGGTGGGTTAGTTGGCAAGGGATACTGTCATTTGTTTAATGGTTGATTTAATCGCATTCAGCCAAGGTACCAAGGTAAATATATTTTTTTAAGTCTGTAATCTTGAATCCTTGATAAACAATGACCAAAAATCCTATTCACATTTGATTAGCAAATATTGAAATAAACGCAGAGTAAGCAGTATTGACAAAAAGTCAGTGTACCTTGTTTCTATGCAGGAAAAAAACAAACACAGATCGAATCTTTCTTGCCAGTTATAGGTGATTTGTCTAAAACTTAAGTAATCATTTTATAAAAACAAACAGATTGGGCCCTACACATAAAGATATTGATATATTGATAAGGTCATACAGAACTGTGAAGGTAGTTGGCAATTAGATAAGACACGTGAAGCAGCTGATTGGTTTCCCTGCTTCTATAGTCAATCCTCCAGTCTTCAGCTTTCACTTCAGAGACAGATCACTATGTGCACAATTTCCCTGCTAATGAAGGGGTGTTGGGGCACGTATACGCATCAGCGGCACTTGAGAGGTAAGCACACATACTGATTGCCATAGAAGTGCAAAGACAGATACAGTAGTTAGGTTGCAGGCTGCCTTTCCCTCTCCATTGAGCTCTGTGTGACTCTGGGTCTGCTGCTAGCCTGCCCCTAGGCAGAGTCACTCTCCAAGACACTGAGTCTGTCACAGAAACCCTTTTCACACAGAGACTCTGCATTATCGCAGTGATTTTTCCACTACAAGTTGCCAGAGACAGTAACTACAACGACACAATAGTGGAAAGCGACAGAGACATGGTGAGTTAAAGTTTTTTGCTTTAAATCACGTCACATAATCACCGCCATTCAACTGCGGTGCACAGACAGTAGGACAGACTCGCAACTTTTTATGAGGAAAAAAATATAAAAAATAGTCATCAGACCGACACACCCCTGTTCCGTACTGCCGGCTTTTCCATTCACGCAGACGCCGTCTTGCCTCTGCTGCGGCTCTGATACTACTTCCAGAGGCAGATCAGAGCCGCAGCGAAACTGTCCCCCCTCTCCACATCTGAAACTTTCACACAGACGGCAAGGCAGAGTATCGGCGCATGATTCCCGCATTGAAAGGGCAGTTTGGATGGGGCTAAACGCTCTCCCATCCTTAAGCTCTCTCTTTTGCTACCCCCATTCCTTGTCTCACCCACTCCATGTTTTAATTCTCACCTACTTCTCATTCGTCACCGTAGACTGAGAATGAAGAAGCAGACACTTGAATCTTCACCCACCTGCTACCCCTGCCAGCTAATTTTTCTTTATGAAATATACTATACACATATATCTGCAGTGGGTTTTCTTCTACGCTAAGGAATCACATCACACACACACACACACACACACACACACACACACACACACACACACACAGTGCCAGACGCCCCCAACACCTTGTCCTCCGTCTGCAGTTTGTCACAGAATTGCTACAACGCTCTTAAAACCCCCTTTCCCCCCCCCACAGACCTTATCTTTCTCTATTCCTCTCCCATCCCATCTCTTCTCCCCAGTATTCTCCCGTCCGTCTACTGTGCTTGCTTTTTGTCTCACTGACCATGTCAATCACTAAACAAAAAGGCCAGATTAAAAGGCTAGATTGGTACATCCTGTCCATCCCTGCAGAGCGGGCCGTGAATAGGGCCTCTCTGCCTGTCTGTCCCCCATCCAGTGCTCCAATCCAGGTGTTGTCAAAATTCTGCAAGACCTCATTGTCAGGAGAAAGAGGCACCCCAGCGCTGCCCTTCTCCTCATGCCGCACTCTGCAGGGTTTGAATGTGTAATTGTGGGCTCAGGAGTGTCATTTGTTTTCTGTGTGGAGTACAGCAGAGGCAGCAGAGCAAATGACTGTGAGTGAGAAGTGTGTGTTTGTGGGAGGTTGGTTAAAGACTGGATAACTTAATGGAAATAAACCAGAAAGTATAATTGTTTGTATAATCGCAGATTCCTGAAATGCAGTTTTGAGCCTCTTTGTGAGCGCGACATTTGTGAGCGTCCATGAGGTTAAATGCCAAGTGAATAACTGACATGGAAATATATTTTGACTGAGCTCGCCCCTTGCCTTACATAACATCACCACCAGTGGCTGAGTTCAAGCCAATAGAAAGAAGCCATAAGAGAAATGTCCCCTTGCTCATAACATGACATCACATTTTTACTCAATTCAATTCAAAGGGGGCTTTGCCAAAGCATCTGTCCAAACACTCGGACAGAACACAACAAATAATAACACAAAACACAACACCAAGATTGATTTACATTAATTATATATACAGTACATAAAGTGTGTGTGTGCGTGTGTGTGTGTGTGTCGGTCACTCACTGTCCCTCAGGTTGTGGCATGTTGACACATATTGGGCAAGGTATGCCCTGTCTCCTTCTCCCAGGAGTATTTTTAATTTTGATATGTCGTTAAGCTCTTTGAACTCTGAGATTACCGAATTGAACTTATTAAAATAAATGTTCCTGGTTTCGTTGAATGTTTTACATTGTAGGAGAAAGTGCATCTCTGTCTCAACCTCACCTGTCGAGCAGTGACCACATGTTCTGTTTTCTTTTGGTTTCCATGATTTTTTGTGTCTTCCTGTTTCGATTGTCAGTTTGTGATCACTGAGCCTGTACTTGGTTAGGATCTGTCTCTGCTTTCTATCTCTGACAGTAGAGAGATATTCTGCTAATTCATAATCTCTTTTAGGGCTAAATAACATTCTAATCTACTTTGGCTTTTAGTTTCTTCTTTCCAATGTTCCAGGTAGTTTTCTTTACATTGTGTTATAATTTGCTTTACTCCGATTGGTGTTTGGAGAGCAGTGTTGTTGTGAGGCTGGTCAGACTGTGTCTGAGAGGGGTTAGTTAGCCTCAGTACCAACTGACATAGGGGACTCTTTTCTGGGCTCAGCTCTTGAGTTTGGAGGGCTTTGGAGTGGAGGGTGTCTCGGGGGCTGGATTTCAGGTGGTTAAAAACGTTGAGCGTTCTCTTTTGAATGTTAATTATCAGTGGGTATCTGCCTAATTCTGCTCTACATACATTTGTTGGTGTGTTTCTGTGTACGTGTAAAATGTGTCTGCAGAATTCTGCATGTAAAGATTCTGTTGGATGTTTGTCCCAGCGGGTATAGCTCTGATGACTGAGTGGACCCCATACTTCACTACCGTACAGCGCAATGGGCTGGATGACACTATCAAATATTTTAAGCCAGATTTTGACTGGAATTTGGAAATTATGAAATTTTCTCTTAATTGCATGTAGGGCTCTTCGAGCTTTTTCTTTTAGTGCATTCACTGCCATGTTGAAACTCCCTGATGCTGTAATGTATGTAATTAATTGTTTATTATTAAATGATTTATAATAATTATTTATTATTATTAAGGTAACTCACTGGCTCTTTTCTTTCTGTTTCTGTTCTCCTCTTCTTCCTCTTTTCCTCCTCTGTTCCCCCTTATTCCTTTTTGCCCTACCCCTCTTTAACACCCCCTTTTCCTCTTTCCACCGTCCTCCATATTTCCTCCATATCTTTTTTGCTCTTTTTCCGTTCGTCTGCTTTTCTGCTTTCTCCTTTTTTCTACCTCTCCAGTTTGTTCTCGTTAACAGCCCCAACAGGAGAAGGATGTGCTCTACAGACTGGGGTCTACGGGGCCACAGCTGCCCAATAACACCCTGATTTATCAACCTCCTCGAGCCAGCCTGCATGGAGATGCTGCTTTTGCTCTCTTGAGTCGGTTGTTACTTACAGCCGGCAAGGCAGGCTGTTTGTATTTCTGGCTGTGCGTCCATAGGATGTGTCTTGTGTAATGAAATGGCTCTCCTTGTAATGTATCTAGCTTTCTCCCCAGTAGCTGAGGCCTGTTTTTGTATCTATCTCACCTTTTTTCTCTCTACCAGGATATATTTACTGGCATGAGGAATGAAAGGGTGACTGGCGAACCCTGTTGATGTTTGTTTTATAAATCTCCGCCACTGCCACTTGATAACAGAAGACAAAGACCTTTTTTTCTCTGTTTCAGTGCATCTCTCCTTCACATGCGTGTTGATCTTTTTTTTCACTGTATTTATCATGTTTCTCACATCTTCTCTGTCCCTTCTTCTGTTCGTACACCATGTCCAGTTCCAGATGGAGACTAGATATTCATAGATCCAAAACAAAAAATTCCCAAGCTGATTTCAAATCATCTTGAATTTAAATGTTTCTCTCTCTCTCTCCCCTCCTCTGTCCCATTCCTCTGACTTTCCCTCTCTCTCCTTCCCTACCTCTCTCTCTGCTTCTAGTCCAATACCAGATGGAGATGATGCGTTCTCTGCGTCACGTCAACATTGACCATCTGCATGTGGGCTGGTACCAGTCCACCTACTATGGCTCCTTTGTCAGCCGAGCGCTGCTCGACTCTCAGTTCAGCTACCAGCACGCCATCGAAGAGTCAGTTGTACTCATCTATGGTAAGTAGTACCACACATTTATCATTCATACCATTATCAACAGTATGATACCCACATCCATTAAAAACTGCGTATTCCGTCAGGGGGGACAAAGGGCAGCTACTCTAACATGTCCGTAGGTGGGGTCTGTCATATCAGGTTACAGAAAATATGGCACTTGTTCTATCTAGCAGCATTAGGTTGAAAATATAATCTGTTATGAACTAGGTTTTTCTATATCAAAGCATTAAAACATAGAACTTGGTTGAAGTCACGATCAAAAAGAATTTTGTTTGTGTTACGCCCAGCCACCCTACTTGGTTCAACAAAGTAACCCCATGTTTATATTCTTAAATTGTCGAAGTAGTTCTGGAGGTTTTAAAGGGGCTCTCTGTAATGATTTGTAGCTATTCACATGTATTAATCACTTTTTTTATTGGCCATATATGAGTGGATTTATTGTGAAATGATAAATGAGACCTTCCCCGTCTCTCTCTGTTGCCTATACAAGCCTGTATACGATGATTTGTTTGCTGCTGGACTGGATTTCTTTGTGAAATGACTCTGATTGGATTGTCCACGACAGTCCAAAGGATGTGACTTACGCACGTTTATCGATTGCCTCGTCTCAAAGAGTACTAATGTTAGCTTAGAAATGGAGTCCACTAACAAACTAACGACTGGCTTTTAGCACAACACAGGATTTCAACAGAGCCTTTAATGGGTAAAATGTTTTTTTTACCCTCACCTTTGTGTTAGTTGTCACCTTAATTTCAAACCAGTGCTCATTCAGTGTGTTTGAATAGCCATGATGAGTTCAACCATAGGGCAGCATAGGTACTGATCAGGCAGGCTATTCTAATTTTTATCCAGTCTATGGCCTTCAAGCCAAAATACTGTTTTACTGATTAAGTTTTAAAAGAACAAGAACGCAGAGAGCAGATCTACTGCTACATTGTTCACCTGTCACACAACCATTCAGCCATTCCCAGGCGACCACTAACGACAGGTTCATGCTGGTGGAAAAGTGGTTCCAGGAGAGGAGGCCTGGACCAGTTATGTTCTACACAATAGCTCCACAAAATGAGGCTGAATTTACATGAAACAATAGAAAAAAACCTATTACAAAAGCACAAATGCTTGCTCGGGTTCAATACACCAGGTCAAAATTAGTTTTACTTCTGAAAAAATGGCACTGTTACCAGGGAGTTGATTATAATCATTTATGGTTCTTATTCTTTAAAGTTTGAGCCATGATTACACAAACATAAGTCAAATTTAGTCTCCTAAATCAATACGTATCTAAGAATAGTACTGCCACTAAGACTTCTTCTGATGTTCTTGTTGTTGACATTCAGAAAGTCTCAGCAGTAAATCAGTGTGACAGACGTAGGAAAAGAGTAGTTGAGGTTAGCAGCACAAAGGTTTAAAAAAAAAAAACAATAGATACGTCTCAAGATAAATCTTGCAAGTGTCTACATTGACATCAAGTACATTTTAAAATAGACCTGAAAGAATATTGCAGAAGATCTGTAATAAGCAAAGTCATCTTAAGATGACATTAATGTAAGTTTATACGACGCAAACTGCCATCAAACAACAAGGTAGTAGGGTGCATTGGTGGTCCAAGTTCCCGTCTAACACTGCAAAAAACAGGGGTTATGCCCTCCCAGAAGACCATCAATGGCTGGTGAAAAGTTGTGACACTACATCTCACATGTCACAAGAATTCTTACAAGCAGCCCCTGAAAGGCCGTCGGAGGAGCGGAGGAGGCAGCCGCGAGCAGAGAACTGGGAAAATATGACAGGATTAACAAGGTAGCTGGTAGCCACTAACATGACACTCAGGGACTTCATGTGCTTGCACCTGCTTCACAGAAAAGAGCTTTAAGAGCTGCTCATAATTGCTGTACCACAAATGCCACTCCAGATGGTGAAGGCCTTCTTTCAAATAACAGCAAATTAAAACCTGTCACTACAAAACCGTGTGCATTTAACTCTTCAGTGTCTAAATAAATGCAAATTCATTGCTACATAACCACTCCAAGTGGTCACTGAGGTCATAGGCAGTATACTAGTAGAGGCAGTATATTAGTAAGTTGTATGGAGCTGTATATAGCTGCACATTTAAGTAAATGGAAAAAGTACTAAGTGGTTTCTGTGATAGTACAACTGTTTTTATATGTATACGCATAGTGCAGAAATGTGGCTCACATCACAGACTTTTACAAGCTCAGAACATATAATCAAATATAGATGTTGTCAAAATGCCAGAAAGCATCAAGATGGTATTTTTCTAGCCCACATTGCATGCTTCATAATGTGCTGAGTGTTCCTCCTTCAGGTTTATGAACCGAAAAATAAGTGTGTAATAAGTACAGCTAGTGTGTCACAAGAACTCTTACAAGCTTCACTGACCTGAAATCACAATCTTTGATTAAAACAGCTCTGTGTTTATCCACTCACCTCAAGTCAAGAGGCAGTAACCAGAATTGTCATTCTAAAAAATTATGAAAACAGCTTTGAATTTCATCAGCGTTTCACTGCTGCTGAGTGTGAAGGACTCCTCCTGGCACTGTTCTTTCTCTTCAGAATCACTTCCAAGGTTGTCATGTTCTTAGATCGAACAAATCTATGATAAGCAAAGATTAATTTTAACCAGCTGACTTATGAACCTATGTGATCTAGTCCTGCTGGCCACTCAGGCAGGCAGTCAGCCCCTTCTCATTCTAAACGAGGGCTCCTGTTAATGTCAGTCAATAATGCAGAGCTTAATGGATCAAAGCACCTCAAAGGAATTGACATTATCTCTGTTTAAAGTCAAAAGGAAAGAAAATTGATTCCTTTTTTGTTCTCTTCGCCATTAGCACAGCGGTCGATTTATGCCGATGGATGAATCAATCAGTTGGCCAACTGGCGAGTTAATAGCTTCCGTCAAATGACAGCTTGAAATTAGAGTGGATTGTTACACCAATTGGTTAAATATGCTCGCCATGGAAACAGTTTTCTAACATTAGATGACCAGTTGAAGAGGTTAAGATGTACAGGCATAGAGCTAACCACTTTGCAGGTCCAGAGATAAGTGTTATTATACCATAAGATTTAAAGGGACACTCCACCTAATTTACACATGACATTTAGTTTATTTGTCACGAGGAGTGCTATCATTTGTAGCCGTGAGAGGCCTCTCCTGCTTCGAATGCTATCATTTTTTGTTGTTGTCTTTCATGAGTCCACAGAAATTTGTGGAACTGTAACACGCAAGTTCTTTATAGTTTCGTTTTTACAACCTTGGTGTTGTAAAATGACACGTAAAGGAACCCTTAAGCTTTTATCACTGAAGTATATCCCTTTTATATTACATGGGTTATAGTCGATATTTTCACACAGACTTTTTTGACTGGGCTGTCCTTTCCTGGAGAACATCAAGTTTCTTCAATTAAACCTTAAAAAAACAGTCCACAATAGGTCCTTGCTATTTTAAGCACTCTTTATCAACTCATGTCTTTCGGCCAGAAGTTCACTTTGTGCAGTTTTGTCACTTACTTGATTTCCTGGGTTTGGTGCTTGCTTTGCAGACTGAAGACAAAAAGGAAACAGAACCCTCTTTGTACTCTTGAATATATATAAATATAATGTGTGCAACAAAAAACATTTGGGGTCATAATGATCTAAAGCTAGATCATGCAGGATTTTATTTTAGTTATGAAGCTTTCTGTGGATAAGTCATAGCTGTCTTGATCAAATGTGGCTGTCACCAACCAGTCTCAGTGGAGATTGGCCAGCATGAATTTAGATTGGCTGTGTCTTGTTTTTTGGATCGGCTGTGCTGAAGGCAAATGACTTGTCACAGTTGGCTGCTGGGATGGAAATAAGTCACACTAAGATTCTTGGTAGACTATAGTTTGGTGGCTGTCAGCCTGTCCAGTCTGTGCCAATATTCTCTCTCTCTGTCTATGTCTCTGTCTGTCTGTCTCTCTCTCTCTCTCTCCCTTTCTCTCTCTCTCTCTGTCTCTGTCTCTCTCTCTCTCTCTCTCTCTGTCTGTCTCTCTCTCTCTCTCTTTGTCTCTTTGTCTTTCCGTCATCTCTCTGTCTGTCACTCTCTCTCTCTCTGTCCCTCTCTCTGTCTCTTTCTCTATTAGTAGCATAAATAGTAAGGGAAATAGATTTTGACTGAGCCATTGCTCAGAGTTGGTCTAGATACGTTTGCATTGTCTGTCTTTTTTCATGTTACTTTAACTTAATTCCTCAGTTTGCTGAATTGATTTTGCTGCTGTGTAAATGTCATTTTGCAATGGACAGACCAGTAGCCCCTCCAGTCTCTTTATTACTTGTTTGTAATACCTGAAATGGATAGAATAGGATTCGGATTAAGTGACAAAATCGATCATGTAAGTGATTTGATGGGAGGTGCTGTACAAACATGAATCCCAAAAAGTTTGGAACACAATTATACAGGAATCTGATAATTTGCTAACCCTTTTTGATATATACTGAATTGAAAACAATGGGAAGACAATATATATATATATATATATATATATATATACATTCAGTGCTAAAATGTATCTATGGTAAAACACATAAGTTCACTTTACTCTGTTACTAAATACACCATTTTACTCTGGTCAAATCATTGTCAAAGAATATATTTAGAGAATGTAGAATGTAAAGAATGACCTTTGACAATTTTTGGGATTTTCTCGTCACATACACTCTGTGTTACTTTGGGAGCTCGTCAGTAAGTTAACATACATGAATCATTGGGCTTGAAAAAGTCAGTCGGAACAGTTGCCCACAGGATAGAAATGGATACTTGCAGTGAGAACCTTGTTGACTGGGAAACTGTGGGAGGCAGAACCTGAACGAAGACTTTTTGCAACTCATACAGTTATCCTCAAGGCTCCTTTGAGCAAGGAAGTTAACCCCTGACCTCTTCAGATGATGCTCAAGAGGCCAGCAGTAGTTCACCACAGTCCAATTTGTGATTGTACATTACTGGAACAACTCTCACTTACAACTTTCAGATACTATGTTACAGACTGCATTAGATCAATCAGACAAAACCCATGAAGCCACTGGAGTCTTATCTTTTTTAGAAAGTTTAAACCAATGAAGAAATCTGATTTTGAATTTTATAACATTTCTGAAGTGGATAACAAAGTGTATGCCAGGATTGTTGTTTGCTGTTTTCTGGGAGTATGATTTAAAGGCATTTTACTTTTTATTCTACTCCCATCTCTCTCTTTTCATTTCAGACCCTATAAAGACGGCCCAAGGCTCCCTGTCTCTCAAGGCCTACAGGCTTACCCCAAAACTCATGGAGATCTGCAAAGAGAAAGATTTCACACCTGAGGGGTGAGTAGCTCACTGCAGAGTCACTTTATGGATAGATGTTGATCGGATGCACACAGGTGTAGACGTTCACAAAGAGATATTGCATTTTTATTTAAACATGAGGTGACAGTGCTTATGGGAATATATAATTAAAATGTTCACATTTTCTCTCTTTTGATTCTGCTTATTCAGTGGATGCAAATATAGACTCATGCATCCACAGGGGAGGCATTTAGTAGCAGTTGGAGATTGATGCTGATGATTTATCAGTTCGCCCTTGCCCGTCAAACAAATGTACCATGTTTATGCTTTTTCTGACCCCAAGGCTTATCGTAATTGCCTTTAAATTGCAGCTAAAAATGAATGTAATGAGTAGACCATTTTCCAGGCAGTTCAGGGTATTTCAAGTGCAGAAACTCACACATGCATAAACACACACATGCACTGACAAATCCAGACAAATTAAGGAGTCCCAGAGGTATCAAATTGCTGTCCATTCAGAACCTTTTCAGATATACATTTTTAAATCTGCTAAATTTGAGTTTATTTGTAGGGAGAAAGAACAATTAAACTGCATCGTTTCAGTTTTCTTTCCCCATTTCCTCTGTCTCTTTTGCCCGCCACTCTGTTATTGACCCAGTGTGTTTGGCCCAGAGTCAGGATCCTTCTCATTTCTGCAGCTTTTCATTAGTTCCTGTGATTTATTACAGCTCCAATCTGTAGCTATCAGTGTTCCCAATAAAGCACATGATTGAAGGAGGGCAGTCCTGGGCAGGAAAGGACAATATCGCCACATAACAACAATCTTCTCGCGATCCTATTATTTTCAGAATAGACCAGAAATCTGAATATCAATGTTTCTTTTTTTTTACATGGATGCAGAACTTCAAAAGCGATTCACCCCCTCCCACTACAATGTTCAGAAAAAGCAGCATCTTTCATGTTGTTATATTTGATGTTACATAAGCTTGAATATATTGTGCACCATTTTGAAATGAAAGGCAGGGATAGATGAGTGCTGAATAGAACCATCCCTTTGAACTGCCCTCCAAGTCCGCTCGGCTATGAAGGCAGTGGTCAATAGCCTCCACTTCAGCACACAATATGAAGCATCAAATTAGTCGCACTGTGGAGTCAACCTTTGGCTTTGTCTAGCAGGGCCCAACTTGGAAAGAGCATGACATTAAGTGTGCCAAAGTCCAGTAGGGTTGAACAATTTGTTCTGCCTAGAATGTGGTGTCCTATTTCCTTACAGACACCTTTTTATATCACGCTGCAGGTGTTTGAAAAGGTCATAAAATGCAGGAAATACTTTAATGTACAGCAGATGGATAATTGTGCCAATATCTATAACAAACAGTATTTATATCATTATACACTGCTGTGATCCATAATGTCCACTTCTGCTGCCACAAAGTCTCCTCTTAAAGTTTGCCTGAGATGATGCTACTTGTAACACAGAACAACATTTTTTTAAAATAACCTTATCAAAATGATATGATGCACCATACCCCAATTTATCACACAGACAATCATTATATAAACATCTCTGTTTCTGGTCTAGTGCACATGGTGGATTAATGTAGCAAGGGTATTGATCCCATAACAAGCAAGACGCGTCTAACAAGCCAACATTAGACGTATACAGACATTAGTTTGTAGCTCATGCACTGTGCACAAGTGACAGGCAGAACCAAGGGAGTCAGTCAATGCTATTGGATTTATGTGAGACATTAGGCAAAGTTTGAAGTTCCATTTTGTGTTAACAGGCCCATGTCAGAGAAGGCGAGAGAGAGAGCCGCAGCTTTTAGCTCCAGAGAAGCCAAGAAGCGGCGGTTAAAAATCGGTCGACGCTTTGCACACTTATCAGCAGAGCCCATAAAAAAGGCATTTAGGCTACGGAGTGTAACGATGCTCGAGGTGGGCAATATGGACACATTGTATCACACCGTTTTGAGATATCAAAAGGCAACATGCATAACATTATTATTAATTTTGCTTTTATTCGGCTGAGGTGCAATTTACAGTCAAGTACAATCCAAGCGGTAACAGTATGATGCTCCATTTGCAGCTTTTCTTGTGAGAATATGCGAACAACAAATAAAATGGGGGATTATGTCAAAAGTAGACCTCAGGGTATCTTTGCCCCTCAACGAAGCAGATGTTAAATGCACAGAGTTGCATTAGAGTTAGTGGTAGAACAACTGTAAACTGCATCCACTCTCGTTTCACTTAAACTTTGTTCAAAGTGGCTGTGGATCAGCTCAGACATGGACACGAGTTTTGTTTGTTACAATCAATCACACTCATTTTTATGTGCTGTGTCATGCATGCAGTTTTTGTGCATAAAAACAAGCAAGCAGTCCCCTTAAAATCACTGGCTGTCTCAGTTATACACTGATAAAAGATAATGTTCCCTCTGGTTTTAGTTTAAATATATGGCTATGTGTCAGGACAGTGAAAAGAAAAGTAAAGTAACAAAGGGCTGGGCAGTAGAGATGTTCCCATATAATTTTTTTTCCCTTCCTGATACCGATTGTGATACCTGCACCTGACAGTATGTATTGTCCAAAACTGAGTGCCGATCTGATACCAGTGCGTCGCTTGCTGTGAATGGATATTGGCTACTTGTGCTGTAAAAAACATCTTTTGAGGTACACACCAGTGTGATGGATGCTGCTATAAAGCAGTAGGGTCTAGTTTCTAATAAATTATGTAGTATCTGATGGGTGCATGTACTCAGTAATACTGCATTTTGCATCAGTGTTGGAGGCTTTTCCAATACTGGTATTTGTATCAGAACAAACCTACTGGGCAGTATGGTTGATGTCCATATTGGGATATTAATGACATTTTACAAAATCGGTATAGAGGAAATACACAGCAACACTAATTTATTAATACTAACCAATGGCACAGAATACACATAAAAGAAATCCCTGACTTTTTCACCCCATAAGGTCTGTTGAGTGTTGAATTAACTGTATGTAGTCTAAAAAAGCTGGTAAAAGCATTACCTTTAATAGTTATTGACGACAAATCTTGTGACTGTGAAGACAAATTGTAACTTAATCTCTTCTCCTGCCTCTGTCCCTCCCTCTCCAGCTTGAAAAAGGCAAGCATTGGCTTCGAGAATATGTTCGAGGAGGTCCCCATCATCATCAAAAACTCCCATCTCATCAACGCACTGATGTGGGAGCTGGAGGACAAGTCCACCGTCGCCGACAAGCACGAACTGCTCAACCTCTCAAGCAGGTCAGACGTTAGCTCATGCAGCACATGTGCCAAGAAGGCCCGAGGCCAGACACCCTGGTTGTAAGAAATGTTAAGAGTGAATGCAGGTACATCTGCATTCCGGATCACCTATTTTTCAACAGGTTTTTTCTCCGGGGACCAATATTTACATGATGTTTCTGCATGGTATTGTGGGGAATTGTGAGCGATTATCAACTTCTATCTTCTATAAAAAACAAACCTTGACCTTCAGTCCTGCTATAAATTTTCTGATCTCACACTGACACTGGGAGGAAGATGAAGGTGATCTACTAGATTTAACTGTTGTAGGTAGATTCTCTCTCAATTCTGTGTGTGGACACAGTGTTATAGTCCCAAATTCAACTCTTTTTGACAGAACCTTAACACTAATCATCTTGAACTTCCATAGACCTGTGTAGGATCGTAATGGTAGAAATTCCAATGTTTCCTGCTATCTAATTACATTACAGCATCTTGTCTCTTTGGGATTACTGCCTACATCATGGTGTTTTGTAAGCATATGAGCAAGCTCCAACATGAATAAATGCAGCTATAATAAGGTTTATTAACACACCTCAACATCAGCCTCTGTGTAAAATCGCACTATAATCAAATCAAGGAAAACTAAGGTTATTGATTGAAATTGTATCACCCCAAACCATCCAACACTAAGCAAAGTGTCACCTTAATTTGATTCATTTGCACACAGTTACCATAGTTACATGCTAAGTAAAACTGTCTACTTAAAAAGTGTCTTACAAGCTTTAAAACCATGTCATGGTCTCTCTTTAAACCTGCAGGCTGCTTTCACAGACATGAGTTAAAGCTCCTGCTAAATTAAAATTGATTTGACATTAGGGAACTCCTCTGCATTAATCTGTGTCTTCCACACTGTGCTAAGGTGTATCAAATCGGTGTAAAAAAATAAGAGGTCTATTGATGTACTTTGACTTGCACTCACCCATCCTACATGATTTTATTTCTGATTTTAAACACTTTTTAGGAAGACAGGTTTGATTTGATGTATTTATTATTCTCACAAAAATCCAATGAAAATACCAAATCTAACAATAAATTCATCTTAATAACAAGAAGAGGGGGACATATTGGTTTATGTCAATAAACAGCCAGTGTAGCTTTTGCTGAAACAACAGCATACACTATTAACATCAACTGCATTTTAGATCTCTCTAAAGTAAATGCTCGCAGTTTCTGTTCCGTGTTTACCCTGCTTTACTATTTATCATTAGCAGCAGAAATTATCATTAGAAATGTACAGTACACAATGTGAGTCTGGGTCGGGCTCTGATCATTTTTACAAGGTTCAATGTGCTGCTGACGGCACTAATGAAGAAAGGGTCAGATTCGGTGGACCTGCAATGACGTATAAGCTGGTATACAACAAATACAACAATGAGCTGAATAGCTCCACCTAATGTTTGTTATAATGAAGGAACATGCCACCCAGTGCAACACTAAGGCTCTTTTGTTTGGGTTTTATCTGGTTTTAAAGGATAATGGGCTTCCGTTGCACATAGGCATGAGCTATATGAGGCTGTGGCTCCACAGATGATATTTGTTAGTAGGATCAATTCATTGTTGGTCTTGGTCCTCTCAAGGAATTTGTTGATAGTAATGAAAAGATTAATAATAATACCAGCCTAATCCTCTTAAAACTTTAACCTGCCAGATGGGTGAGGGATACAGTATCGGGAGATCTTAAAATGTGTAGCTGTACCAGTCATGAAATGTATTCCTGTGACAGACAAAACATTTAGTTTGTATAAAAGGCATTTATTGTTTGGATCAGATGTGTAACTTACACCGGAATTGCAGTCCACTTACATATTCTGCTTCCTCTAGACATCGTTTGACCACTTACCTGATTTTAGGAAATTGTCGGTGCACCTTTGGGTTAGTATCGGATGCTTGATTGCAGTATCAAGTCCAAAACAGTAAATATCACATTAAAATGTCAAAACAAACTTATTCGGAAATGTCTCCAAGTCTTCCATCACTAATGAGCACAATGTGAACAAATATCACCCCACCATATCAACTCACAGCCTGGCTCCGTTAAGTCTCGCATTCAGATCTCAGAGGCTCTCAGCATCAGTCTCGGGAGAATTTATCAGCAATCATTTATGGAGATAAACCACTGCAAGTAGAGCAACAGCTGTGAAGCTTCCCTTGGGCAGGTGTGACAAATTAGCACAATAACGACTCAAAGTGCAGTTTTACACACTGTGCTGACTTACACACTGGAGTGTAGCACATCAAGAGTTGTTGTGATTCGTCTCATTTGTGTCCTGCGTCTCAAGTAAGTCACGAGTTTAATGAAGGCTTGTGTATACAGCGCTGAATGGCATGTTCCTGGGCAGCAAGCTTGGCACCAGCACAGTCATTTGCTAGAAAACTGTCAAATAGACTGAAGGATACTGCACTTTTCTTGCATATTGTTCCATTTTCCAAATGATTACTCTGAAGTTGAGAGATAGCTTTCAGTATGACCCAAAATGGGGGTAAAAGTAGCCCAGGCCCTCCCCATAGGTTTCCCGGCATGACTGCCGATGGGATGTCTGGCAAGATGAAATTGTTTCCTGAAGTTGTCAGATTGCTGCAGCGCTGTCCTTGTATTGGAATGTAGCGTCCGTCTCTCTACATCTTCGACTGACAGCCCCACCCTTTTTCTCCTCATTTCCACCCCTTCAAAAAAAGATAATGATAATGGGTTTTATTTAATGTTTTTCCTTTTGTCTCATTTTCCAATCTGCAGCCCCATTTGTCAATGTCATCTACGTCTAAGGCTGAGTAAATGCAGTTTCACCCCAGCAAACAGGGTTGTTCTTACCACAGATGATGATGTTGATCGTGGTGATGGATTGTGTGAATGTAAATTCATTTATGGAGCTCCTGTTTCCAAAACAGCCTTGAAATGCCACAGTGCAATGCAATGTTGCAAAGCAGCCAGTATTTATATCAGGCCACAAAGCCCTTTGTGTGTGGGCCATCTTATACAGTCTTCACTTGTTTTAATATATGCCCACAGTGGAGTGGCTTACATAGTTCATTATAAATCCTCCTTACCTTATATTTACTTTTTGTTCTGTGTGATTGAGCAACTCGTCGGTCCATTACCTACACTCTGATTAACGTAATTGCCTTTTGGCATAGAAATGCTGGACAAAGGAAGGATATGGAAACATAGCTTTCAGCTCTACATGAATACCCTGATGATATATATTCAATAAGGGGATTGAGTGCAGAGAGAACAGATGAGGCTTCACGAGAGCTGCAGCTGTAGGAGCAGTAAGGAATGTGAAGAGACCTAACTGGAAACAAAGGAGGTGGTGACTGAAATGAAATGACCCTTGACAGACTAACTTCATCCAATGAGATTGACTTTGAGAGGAGATACTTTTGATCTATAGGCAATTAAAGTTTTTTGAGATCTTGAACCTCAGATTTAAGCACAAATTTAATGAAATAGAGTTTTCTGGCACATAAGAACTAGGCCTGTGCATCAAACCCTTCATAACGCCTCCTGAAAATATTAATTTCATGCACACTTTTTTTTTATATTCTCATCAGGATAATACTACAAACTTTTGTTGGCACAATGTTAGATCTAGGCTATTTCCTGTCCTCTTGAAAACATATTGTTCTGCTGCAGAAGCAAGCCAGGGATCCATATTACGCCCCAGTCCATCAGTTAAAAAGGCTCCATCAGAGTAAAACACTCATTACAAGAATTCCAGTCATATCCTTGGCAGCTTTGTAACAGCTCTCCTCCGAACTTTCAATTTACTGATTGTCAGCCCATTTTTGCTCGCACATCAATACAGTTTTAGAGTTTGTCCTCTATTGTCCTGTGCAGGTATGAACACACAGGCCTGAGCACACATATGCATACATAGTGTATGGGCTGCCATTGAACCTGACCTTAAAAGAGAATCGGTGATGAGAGGAAATCCCTCGGTTGACTTTGATTTCTAATTCAGGATTGATCGAAAGCCTGGCTGACCCGTCTGAATAACTGACTAGATGCTGTGTACCAGGTTGCATGCAATCTTTGGAAATGGTACCATGGCACATTGTGCGCAAAATTATAATAGTGTAGTAATAGAGTAATAGTGTGTTTTCCTTGCATATTAATTTTTTAATCAAAAAACATTAACAAACACACTAGAAATCATGCAAACTCAATGCAGTTGAGCGTTCAGGTAAAATACGTTATTGTCAGTAACTTCATTATACTTTAGAGATGTATGATATTTTTATTTAACCCTTAGTAGGCATGTGTCAAAGACTTAAAATGCACAAGTACTCAAAAATGCAACAAATTTACAATCAACTACAACAGTAATAATGAAATGCAAACAAATAACCAAATAAGACAAAATTCTATTTTCACTTGACACATACATAAACAACAGATGTTTTCAGGATCTCGCTCTGACTAAATGATTTCCATTGCATATATTATGAATGCACACCACAGAAATTAGCTACCATATTGCTTGATGAAATGGTTTTAAATGGGCTTTCGTCAGCGAGAATCAATTTTGACGCAGTCGGGGGGGACACAGTGGGGAAGTGTTATAGCGAGATTTGGTCCTGGGCCATCAGTTTTCATGTTCACAGCTCTGACACCACAGTGGAGGGTTGACATACTGATCACACAACAGTCCTCACAGGCAAACATGATGGGGGTGGAAATGGCTCAGCAGTCAAAACTGTGGGAAAGAAAAGCTACTGAAAAGCATACACAATCCACCTATGTTTTTATTTCGAAAAGTGAAATGAACAGTAAAATCTGACCCAATTGCAGTATCCGTCCGCAATGCTTGTGTGATCAAGTTCTGCGACACAAGGGCGTCAGAAAGTCATTTAAGGCTGATTCTTCCATCACTTACATAAACACACACACACTGGCCTTTATTACACACACACCTCATGCAGTTGCCGTGCCGTAATATGGATGATGCGTTCCAGATAGTCAAGCATGTGAGAAGAGCACTATAAATCATCATCAGCATTGTTCATACAATTATCAGCATGCATGTGGTTACATTAATTTTTCTCTCACTGTGCAAGCATGCTTCAGAGACTTCAACCTCACATGTGTTTGCATGTAAATGTAATTAGTTGCCTTTTGTGAATTATGTAATTCCATAACAATTCCCTTTTTAATATCGTTTCTAATCAACTTCCCAGCACCAAAATACAAAATGTATTAAATTACGGAAGCACTCAGGCCATTGTAAACTGTACACACATTGTTTCGAGCTACATTCTGCTGAATTCTCCTTGTAGCTGAAGCCTGTAGCAGTATCGTGACAAAGCTTTCAAACATTTCCTGTGCTTTTGATGTCAACACATGTTTCACTATACCTCACTCAAACAGCAGGAGACTAGAGTTTTAAATACTAAACAAATTGGAATATTGTCAAGGCGAATGTGTTTGCCCTGTCAATCCTGGTTACATTGGCGCTCGTTTCTCAGAGCTACCGAATCTTAGTTCTCCTCCACATCAACATAGGACAGGTATTCTTAATCAATAGTTGCTAGAGAACGAGGTAGCAGCTGTGGAGATGGTTAGTGGCATTTTAAAAAAAAAAAAACAACACTTTGTAGAGTCTCGGAAATTGAGGGTGGATAAATTATTTCTTGACAAGATGATTTCTTAGCAGGCAACAGAAGACAGAGAGTGTGAGGAGCCAGGAGAAAGAAGCGAATATTGATTTATAAAATGGCTAATTGAAAAATCTCACAGCAGAGAGGAAAGTAACTACAATCACCCAAAACACTCTTCCTCCACATATTCACATGAACAATGAAACACACACAAAATAGTTACATCAGCGCAAGTGCACACACAGCCAAAACATACACGGAGCTGGCAGTCCTTGCGGGTACAATTGTCATTTAAATAAACAGTCAGAATCTGTTTTCCCACAGTACGTGCTGCATTATGTAGCACCCAAACATTCATAAATGAAACAATATAATTCCAGAGAGGAAAGCACAAGAGGGAGCAGACTTGAAGTGGAACACTGCAGCCTTGTCAAGGTTGAACTTAAGGCAGTAGTGAGACATCCTGTTAAAAATGGGGCTCATGGGAGGAGAGAGAAGAGGAATACAAGTAGAGTTGTGTGTCGAGTGTTGTCAGCATGGCAGTGTTGGGGGAAAGATGAGGGATGTGATACCAGAGGAGAGGGATGTAGCACAGGGACAAGAGGGAAGGGTCCTGAGGTCTGAGCACTGTCAAACCCCTGGAGAGAGTTGCCATGTCAGATCTCTTTCAGGATACACAAGAGCAATATATCTGGTAGGATGTGAACTGAACTTAAGATTAGGTCAGAATGGATGACAAACATAGACTGTTGAAAAATGTGGATATAGCATTTTTTGAGTGCAATCACAGGTCTCTGAAGGGACACGCTAAAGGATGGAATTGTGCCTTCGTAATGATCGCTACTGGATGAGAAGAAGCATTTTTTAACATTATCTGGTTTCAGAGTGGGTTTTCCTCAGAAGGGATATCGGATTATTGCAGAATCAGTAGAACGGGACAAGATTTTGGTATCAGAAGGTTTTTGTCTGTCTATAGTCCCAGGAGTATTGGATTTTGCTTGTGATAAAAAGAAGAGGTGAAACACTTCCATTTGTTTGGAGATCCAGCTATACAGATTTCATTTACACCCGGTGAAGATACTTATCACAGTCCACTTCCATCTGATGGATCTTGATATTATCATTGCTAAGAATTCTGCCTGCATTTATGCTTTGCAGTAATATACATTTTAATCCCAGGCGCAAACTTTTTTGGCGTGTCACTTTAAAAAGGTTGAAAAGTTGAGGGAAACATTAGTTAATTCATGTAGCCCACAACCATTATTGTGTACATACTCACACAGGTGACGCTCTCATCGAGTTGCTCTAATTGCATGATGGCTCGCTGCAATTTGTGTGTATGTGTGTTTGCAAGGGTGAATGAGAAGCAAAAATTGCATAGCCCTTTGGATTAAAGTGCTGTAAAAAAATAGTACATTGTGTGTCCAAAATTATAATTGTAAAATTACATTAGAGTGAAGGGAACATTAGTGTAAGCTGTTAAGTTGGGGGTGAATGGAAAAAAATGTACATAGCTGCTTCTGCTGCAGTGCTAAAGGCACTTCAAAAACTGTGTGAATGACATGCTGACATTTTTCTTCCAGCAACCACTTGGAGAAGAGCCTTCAGCTTCTGATGGACAGAGTGGATGACATGTGCCAAGACATTGTCAAATATAACACCTACAGCCGCAACCTGAGTAAGCAACAGCAGCAGAAGCACCAGGTAATACTCACACACAGTCACATACACAATAGCTCTCACGAACTGAAGTGCACACACCACCTACAGACAGGATGAGCAAGCAGTAGAAACACCAGCTTACCAGCATGCATATAAGGGAAAGAAGCACACACACACGGGCACTCGCACACAGATGCACCTACAGCCACAAACTCAGCAGGAAAAGAGCAGGTATATTTCTCTGAGCCATGGACACAACCAATTGTAGCTATAATCACAGCAGGCAAGCAGCAGATGCACCAGGTAGCACAAACTCAGAAACACTCGCACAAATACACAGAGAAATATGGTACTTGTGGCTCACACATTTAAGTACATGCACCCACTGAGGACCACCAGTAAACTACAGTAAACGGCAAAGGTTAAAAACATATAAACATTTACTAACCTCTGTATCTGTAGCATATATATCTATACCAACTATACTCACATTGATGCACATGGATATACCGTAGCTGTACTACTCAGTGCTGTAATGCTGCGTTCACACATGCAAAGAAGTCATCAAATCTCTGGCCTCTCGTGAATCTGAAGCACCGTGGGTATGTTTCGTCAAATGTAATGTACGTACTATACTCTGCCACGTAGCATTGTTCATTCCCTGTTACATGGTTTGTTTCCCCGAGTACAAATTAGCCTTGTTTGATCTCACCTGGTTGTCATCCGCATTGTTTTGGCAGATATTTGCCAAACTTTTAGCTTTTCGCAACATTCCTGTGTAGTGACGCAGAGTAACTTTTTTACATTTTACGAGTTCCATTCACTATGAATAGCAGAGATTGCTGCTTCTCAATCCTCGTCTCAATCCTTATTTGAATGAGTTCACTTGGTTGTCACTGTGGTGGTGCCAACACTCAAGGCTTCGGGAGAAAAAAAGTGCAGGGCCATCTGGCAGAAAAAGTTGAACCTCGCTCAGCTTATGTCTGAGCCAATCCGTTGGTGAATCAGAAATATGCATGGACACATTCCTGGAAGACTTCTTTGTAACTTGTATTTCTAGTGTTTGCCTCGAAATTTTCACAAAAGATAATTGAGTGCCGACATGATCACTTTCCAGAGTTTTTAAATCCTGTGCAGTGTTTTTTTTGTTTTGCTTTTTGTTTTTCTACTCTCAGATCTGTTACTCAAACTGGACTTCCTAGATCAAATTTAAACTCAAGCTATACTCCCCCATTAACTGAAGCCTTTTCGTGTTAACCATTTCATATGAACTGTAGAGGGCAGGGGCGAAAGTCCTGTATTGCTACTCGTTTATCCATTTCAGGCTCAAGTAGGATTTACAGGTCTGTTTCAGTTCTTTAAAACTTTTAGTTGGTCATTTTCATCACTGCCTCTTTGATAAAGCCATTACTTTATCCTTATGTGAAGAATAAGCATTGACACCCAGGGAGAACTAATGTATGTGGACTCAAAGCTAGTTTAAATAAATTAAGTCTTTCTTAATTTTAATGACCAAGTGGAAATCCTCTGTGTTCATTCTTTTTCCGTACCAGTGAAACACATCACAAACACAAACTTAATCTAAAAGCAGCAGCAGTCGCGGGCACACAGTCACACACATCCTTTGTGTGCACAGACTTAAGACACACACACACCCCTCCTACAAGCACACACTCAGCCAGAAGCCCCAAAAAGACCAGAACAAAACACACACAGGTGAAGAGTCAACCACGAACCATCTGCAACTCCAGCCTCGGCCAGATCCATCACAAACATCCAGCAACAAATGCAAACACAATGGGTCACGCACTCGTGCACGCACGCATTACTCACGAAAATGGAAATGTAGAGGCCAGGATGACTCACTGATGTGCAGCGAGTGCATGTGTAAAACTCACACCCACATTCACACCACTGCATCATTTTGTCATTATTCTGTGCGAGTGCAAACGAGGAAATGTCTGAAGTATTAATGTTAATCCAGGCTGAGTCACCATCTTCCTGGGCCGACAGCAGCCATGTTCACACACACATTAGGCAGACTTTCAACAAAAATGCATCTGTGACCACAGGTAGTTCGCTGTATGCGCTACAAGGCTTTCACAACCTGGGCCGTGAAGAAACACACACCTACGTAGCCACACACCTCCGGGCCAGTCACCCACACTGCAGCCATTACGATCCATCATCCTCCCCAACTGACCTTCTCATCATCACAGCCCCCAAGCCCACCCACACACACACACACCCCCTCACACACACACACACACACACACTCATTTCATACACAATATCACACAGACCATCCCTTTAATAGTGTCGACTTCTTTCATGTCCCACACAATTCTCCACAATGAACTAACGGCGCACGCAGAGACAAAGAAAGCGAGTCTCTATTACACCTTTCAGACATCTACAGTCCTTGCTCCATGTAATCTTGTGCTATTGACTCTGCTGCTTCCCGGACAAATGGAACCTTATTAATCATCATAGAAAGTTGCAAAAAGGCGCCTTACTGAGAGGGCTCCATTTTTCATTTAGAGCTCTCTGAATTTGGTAAATAGCAGGTTCCCAGGCACAATCTGTGGCCAAGTTAGTCTTTGTACCAGGAAATGTATGTCTCACTCCACCTGATTTATTCAATTCAATTCCTTTTCTTCTCTTTTCCCATCCACCGCAGCAGGCAACTCTTTGTAGAAGATTAGATATGGAGCAACGTGTTAATCTTGTGAACCAAGGACTTGTGATTTATACTTAATGATACAATTTGGCTTCCATTAGATCATTCAGCAATATTTTCCAAGTCATTACTTCTGTGCCACATCATTATTAAAAACACATAAAAGGCAAGCCAAATCATGGCTGTAAGGGCATTTTTGTAGTGTTAGATGCTGAATAGATACAGAGCGATCATGAATCCTATGGCAACTTAGAAAAAGTTAATCAGTTCCAGCTTTATTGTTTTTGAAAAACTAATATCTCACTGTAAGAAGGTTCAAAGGTTCAAAGCCCATCTGTGGGAAACCTGCTCAAACCCTACATGCATGAATTCATTATTATTCTTTTTTTTAAAAGAGAGACATGATCCAAAGGGAACCCGATGGAGAATTGGACCAGCTCAGTCGACCCAAACAGACCCTGATAGAGGGAGAGAGAATACCAGCACACTCCATGTGACGCTATCTCAGTTTGGTTGAACGAGCAGCAATATCCAAAAAATAAAATAATAATACAAATTTGTGAATCAAAATCCCAAAAGTCAATCATTTAATGGATTTTTTTTTTTTGCATAGGGTAATGACCTCCTAAAATATTCTGTCTCCCTCTGGTCCCACCTCTTGTCTTGATTAAGGCGTCAACTAACAATTATTTTGTTGATTGATTACTGCTCAGTCTATAAAATGTCAGAGAAGGGTGAGAAATACTCATCACAATTTCCAAGACTCCGAAGCGACGTCTTCAAATTGCTTCTTTTCACCAACCAAACTGTCCTAAACCCAAAGACTCTTCATTTACTATCATAAATAAAGAAAAGTAGCAAATCCTCACATTGATGAAGCTGGAACTGGCAAATGTTTGACACTTTTGCTTGAAAAATGAATGGCACCATTAGTCAATTATCTAAATAGTTGCCGATTAATTTTAACTTGTTCAGCTAATCAAGAAATCGCCTAATCGTTGTAGCTCGAGTCTTAATACAGTAAGTTAAGACCTTTTGGTCCAGATACCAGAATTGGAATTTTTAACCATCACACTAAAGCCAAACACAGCATGATGTCAAAAACACACTATCCCCAGCATGAAGCAGGGTTGTTCCAGCAGCATGCTGCGGGGGTGCTTCTCTGCAGCAGCCCCTGGCAGGCTCGTGAAGGTAGAGGGTAAAATAAATTGAGCGAAAATACATAGAAATCCTGCTGCAGTCTGTAAAAGAACTGCAACATGGGACAGGATTATTTTCCACCAAGACGACGACCCCGTACATAAAGCCAAAGCGCCACAGGAGTCCGGACCTCAATCCATTTCAGACTTTGTGGTAGGAGTTGAAAACTGCTGTTCCCTTGCCGTCTCCATGCAACTTGACAGAGCCTGAGCAGTTTGTAGAGAAGAAATTGGGAAAAACGGCATTGAAAAAGTGCCTCGACTAAATTCTTAAAGGAGGTTGTACTTAATTTAGATCAGTTTGATTTCTTTTTTACTCTATTTACTTCCAATGAGAGATGGTAAATACTTTTTAGGCGTTGTGTTTGTATATATGGAAGTTGGAGCACAAGTGCAAAACTGTTTTTGTTAGCTTGTTTCTACAATTTGCATACATTAGCATTTTGATTATGCACAGTCGTGCTGTGACACATTGGCAGGGAAAAATAAACTGGAGGAGTATCGACTCATTTGAACAAATAGTTTTATTTTTATTGTTTATCTTAGCAGTTTTTGTCAGCTTCAGCCACCCGTACAGGTGCGCTGTGGGATGTTTGGTTGAAAGCTCGAGTTGTTCCTTTTTCCTCCCTTTCTGCCGCAACCTCCGATTCCAGCGGTCTGTGTCAGTCTCTCCTCCATCTTTCCAAATTAACAAGGCTTTTAGATTCTCCAGAGACCAGGCACCTCGCTGATATACTGACTGTCAGCCCTCCACAAATCACTCCATCCCTGTCAACACTTATAACTCTTCTCTCTCCATCTGTCTCCCCCATCTCTTCTTTCATCACCACGTTCTTTTACATCTCACTTCATTCCCGTTGCTCTTTCCATTGCCTTATCTTTCTTCTTCCTTGTCCTTTTTTCCTCTTACTATCCACTCCCATTGTGTGCTCTCTGCATCTCTCTTACTATATTTATCTCTTACTCTGCCTTTTCCTGTTCCTGACTTTCTGACTTCACACCTTTTTTATTCTCACTTTTCTTTACTCCCACTCTTTACTGTACCTCCTGTGTCTCTCACCTTCATCCCCCCATGCCTCCCCTCTTTCTTCATGTCCATTTTCTCTTTAACCATTTATTCCCTTCCCACATTGTTCTCTATCAATTCTTTTTGCTTTTCTGTCCACTCTCCCCTCACCTGTTCTTCTCTCTCCCCTTCCAGTACCTCCAGAGGCGGACGCAGGAGAACACCCAGCGGCAGAGCAGAGGAGAGCCCCCGCTGCCTGAGGAGGACATCACCAAAATGTTCAAGCCCCCTCAGCCTCCACCACGCATGGACACTCTGCTTATTGCAGGTACGCACACAACCTCCACACATGCACCACAGAGACCCCCCTCGCTCCAAACTCCATCAGCCGCCTCTGCTCCCCTCACTGGAGCTCAGGTTCTGTTTTGTAATTATCTCTGCCATTATCTTGAAATTACATTAATTTAAAGTTTATTGACTCAATCTCCAGCTCGCACCGCCCTTTTCCCTGCCGTTTCACGCTGTTCAGCTCTCCCCCGCCTCCTGACAACATTCTGATCCTTCCGTTTACTCTGTTCCTCACTAATTTGATATTTGCTGTGCTGCTGTTTCCCCTCCCCCTCTCTCTCTCCCGCCTACGCCTGTTTGTGTGCATGTCTGTGTACAAATGTACGTATGTATGTATGTTTGTGTGGGTGCGTGTTTATGTTTCTGCGTGGGGGCTCGTGGATGCATGTGGCTACCCTCCAATAGGGCAAGTAAACAACTACTGCCAGAACGTGAAGGAATTCACCTCTCAGAACCTCGGGAAGCTGTTCATGGCGGAGGCTCTCCAAGGCCACAACTAGAGGAGAGAAGCGGGGAAGAGTGCACACAGGGAGGAAAAATTAAAGGTGACAGAGATGCAGAACCATCTTGGCTTCGACTGGAGAAAAAGTGCACCCTTTTTTGTTTTCTAAGAATTTATTCATTGTTTTTATGCCTAGCCCTATCTTGGATACAAATTATCTTTGAAGATCACTTGATTTTGATCTAAATAAAAGTCTTGCATCTCCACATCTTCTCTGACTCTGTGTATGTTTTGTCAGTTGAACTGTATTCTGCTTTTGATGGTAATTGCAGCACATTTTCCTGTTTTTTTTTTTTTTGGTCCACAAAAGTTTGGCTCAATATTAATATGCTAAAATTGAGGTTGAGAACAATACAAAATAATTATACAGTATAATGGTATTTAAACCTTATTTTTATCGCTACATGCCTTTCGTCTTACATATCAATCATGAAACAGGTGTAACCATTATTAGTGGATTTGTTAAAGTGTTGGTTTGAGTGGTGAGAAGAGTTATATGAGCGCTAAGTAAAATGACAGTTACATGAGTCGGCCCCCACTGTCTCACCGCACTAAATAGACTTTTGATTGTCTTTTTTTCTCTCCCTGAAGTGAAATTACTCGACACACCAGAATCTGCCTTTCCTACACGCAGCTAGCAATTAGCACCTGTTTATTTTTAGGAAGCGAAAAAACAAAGTCCCAATGGGGAAATTTGGCTTTAAAGCAAAGATTTATTTTTGTTGTCGAGTTTTCAAGACATTTTGAAGGGGGAACTGCAGGTGCGCCAAGTGACAGACTCTGAGGAACTGTCATCTCCATTTGGTGGCATTCCTTATTTAGTGCTGTTGTGTCTTTAATTGCCTAAAACTCATAAATTATTGGTAACACAATTTTCGAGAAATGAACAACACGGGAATCAAAGTGTTTTTGGAGTCGTGTTCCTGCTGATGATGAATGTGAGCTATAGTTAAAGACAAACAGATTAGAGAGAATTATACAAAGATGAGGGTAGGCATTGTCAGCCATATGTGGGTTTATTGTTTGACAGTCAGTTGAAGTGGAACGCACAATTAGAGATGATTGTCATCCGTTTACCTTTTTCAAAAACAGATATTCTTGTGTCGATCAGACTTTTGATAAACACAGTGTTTTGACCTGTTCATTGTAATTGCTGGAATTGCTATCAGAAAAGTAAAGAAACGGTCTAAGCAGTATTGTTGAATTCTATTCAGTAATTATTGAAATTATTTGTCAAATGGAGATATTTGAGTTCTGTTTGTTCCTGGCAAACAGTAAGATCAGTCAGCATATTGACACCTTCCTGGCGTAGGAATCAGAATCGTCTTTGCTGCCTTCAGGATGTTTCTTTGCCCTACCTGCCTGTAAAAGAAATCATAATTCTTAATCCCATCTGCTATCCCACTAATCAAGCCTTCACACTCTAGTTCATTTTTATTTATGGCTTCATCACTTTCATTCAATTGAATTTTACATTTATCTTCAGCATAATCCACTCAGTATCAGTACTGCTTTCTAGGGACTCCAGAGAACAAGCAGTACATCAGCACGACTTCAAGCTACAACTAGGATCTCTGTGAGGCGGCACTGACCTTAATGTTAACATCAGCATGCTAACGTACTCACAGTGACAAATGACAATGCTAACATGTTTAGCAGGTATATTGTTGATCATTTTAACTTGAGTGTTGGTGTGCTAACATTTACTAACCAACACCAAACACACCTGAGGCTCATGGACATGTCAGAAGATTAAGTAATTGATCATAAACGTACTGGATAAATGAAAATGTTGAGCTGAGGAACAGGAATGTCTCTACAAAAGTTCATGGCTATCCATCTTGAGATTTTAAATCTGGACCACAGTGGTGGATCAGCTGCATGACAAAGGGCCTGAATCGGATTGGTTGATGGGATATTCTCTGGAGAACACAGGCAAAACTCAGAATATGCATGAGAAATGCTTTATGTGCAATATCAGGTCAAATATGGACTAAATATACTTCATGGGAACATATGGTATACTAAGACACCAGACACATCTTATTTCTGTCATGCATACGGGCCAAACATGACCTCATTTCTACCGTATCTGGGATGACATGAACTCAAGATTCTAGCGATATAAAAGTCCCATATTGGGAGTTGGATATACTCCAAACATAACATCTCTGACTCTTTGGGTAACACTTTCAATAACATATTAATATCATATCTTGGATTATTCAGGCGAGGGGCCAGTGATGACAGCCCCCCTAAACCCTTCTGAAAAGTATAGAGTATAAATTCTGTCCACTCTACTGTCAACACCTGCCAACACTTTACATTGTGTATTTATTACTAGAACTCAAATAGTTTTAAGCTCTTAGTATTTGATCACTTCAGCTTTATGATTAAGCATATTTGTTGACATGGGAGGTTGTTTGCCCAGTGTTAAATAAAGTTGGACTGTAGCCCACAACAATGCTTCCACAGCGATGCCCCTTTTCACATTTCATGATACAACAACATATTAAGCCCAGAGGGGAAATGCTGGTAGTCCTGTCCCCTTCAGACATGAAGAAAGTGTCATCTTAAAACAAACTTAAGCTGACAACCAAGACATAACTTGCAGTGTGATGCCACATCTGTCAGTAACCTCTAAATCCTTCTGCATGAGGGCATCAGCTAAATAGCTCGCATGTGACTGTAAGCTGTTGTGGTGATCCTCCGCAGAGTATCACACGTCTCAGGATTCCTCCTCAAGTCGTAAAAACACAGCTCATTTAAGGAGCTTGTCATCAGCGTCCACTCCACCCAACAGCAGCAAGCTGAATGATGGCTCTTCCTGCTCCGTTTAATAAAGAAGCTGCCAGTGTGCGGTTCATTGTACAATAATTATGCTGCAGCTCCATCTCGTCGTGTGCTCCGTTGTTTTTCCCTCGACCTGTGGTTAAACAGCATCATCTAATTCAGCGGATGATGTTATTTAACTTGTCATCAGCATCGCCTAGTCGAGTAATAACTTGTAATGCCTCTGCTTGTCATCAGCCCAATGTCATTAACAATAATTACAAGTCAACCAACATGATGAACGCTTATTGAAACAGAGACACTCGAGCCGGAAATGATTTCTTCCCCCAAATCATAACATGTTTCCCTGACAGGCGGCAGGATGGGAAATATTAATTCACCACAGAGGGCTCAGTTGATCTTTATTAATTACGGTATCTGCTTCTTTGATAGGTACACCTGTGCCTGTGATTGATGTGTTGTATGATGAGAGACAGTGATCGGTGGCTTCTGCTTCAGCTGAATGTGTGTTGTTTGTAATTCTGAAGCAGCACTGTGGGGTGACATTGCCCTTGAGGCCTGGCTGGGCCACAGCCTCTCCTGTCCCTAATCCCGGGATGTGTGAGGAATTACAAAACTTAAAGTGGCCTCAACAGAACCACAAGCGTTGTGCGGAGCCGCCGAGGCACAGCCCGCCGCTGCAGAGTGCAAACACGGTGACAGAGGCTCGGATGGTATTTAAGGTGACAGTGTTTTTGTTTGGAGTGGAGAGCAGTTTGGACTGAATCATGTAGTCAGAGCAGGGCTCAAGGGCAATAGAGTGGAGGTGCATGGGAGTCAAGCTGGTGTTTTGCTTCCACGTTACCCCACAGTCATATAAATCATGACATTAAGTACTGGCTGTCATGTTCAGGAGACATAAAGATGATAAATTATTTACCTTCAGTGATTCTAACAAGGAAATCACATAAGGGGAGCCACATTATTTGGATTCTGGAACTACATTTCATTTTTCATTTTCGTGGTTAACTTAAAGCTCCTATTTGTAACATAAGTTGATTTTTGAGTCTCATTCCAAACTCGCAAATACTGATACTTTGGGATTGTAGGTCGGGTTATTGAATTAGTCCTTTTTAATACAATATCAGACACATGAACAATACAGTGAGTTGTAAACCATCAACAGTTTCAACACATGCAAATCATTCAGAGGAAAGTTCAAAATACTTCAGATTACATCTATTTTTTCAACCACTAGAAACAAACTCCACAAACCATGGATATGCAAATGGTCTTTGTTTCGAGTTTGACAGCTGGAAACAACATGTCTCTTCTTTCACTGAAGTTCTTTGTGTACGTGTGCTGAATGTTTAAGTTGCACCATCATACTTGTGGTAAATTACGTATTGAACCACGATTGGTCTCCAAACTTGTAATGTTACAAAATCCTGCTAATACGTACACATGTTGAACACATCTTGTGACAATGCTGTGCTTAAAGGTGTGTTCACGCAGAACATGAATTTTCCCCTTGCAGTACTCACAAAAGTTTGATCACGGGATCATTTGTGTTTATCTGCAATACCCTGCCAAGTGTTTATACATTGAGGGTGTATGTATCTGTGCATTTAAATTCAGCTGAGCCTTTCAATGAACTCAGTACTCACTAGAGACTGGTACGGTGATAAAATGAAGTACATTTCCCCTCCAGCTCCAGTCAGCAGTCAACATTAAAGTACATAAGCGCCCGACAATGGAGGTCACCTCCGTGGCTCGCTGCTGCAGTCAAGTTGATAAATGGGAGTGAAGAACAATCCACTGTTTTAATCCTGAACATTTAAATCTCTGAGCTCTCCTCCTCCCATTTACCATAATCATGATCAGAAATTGTCCCACGACTCATTAAAAATTTCAGATTTTCGTCTGCAAATTGTCCAGATGCCTCGTCAAAAATATCCAGTTTTGTTGCCACAAACACAGCTAAAAAAAAAGGTCCTGTTGTGTCGTTATAATAATAACCAGTAATTGTGCACTTCCAAATGTTGAAGTTTCATATGAAGTTTTTTCATTGAAGTTTTATATAATGTTCCAAGCTGTCTTGCCTAGCCGTCGCACCACCACCATCGCCCCATCCTCCTCACATGAAAGTCAGCTCATATACATGTAATCTGAACGTTTCATCATTCTGCTCCGTGAAGCTCAAACATTTATGTGAAATCACAGTCAGCAAAACACATTTTGAGTGGAAATAGCACCATGTTTGCTTTCAACCACACTGTAGTGAGTTATACATTCAATACATTATATTATATTCATTAGGTTATATTCTGCTTGAATGCTAAATAGCTAAAGTGTTTCCTACTCATTCAGCAAGTAATTATTACTTAAGTTAGTACTTATGTTCATCATATTGAGTGCTCTCTGTGTCAATGCAACAGAAAGATTCTGCTGAAACGCAGCACTTGTCCCTCCATATGTCCAGACACTTCACCTTTTGTACCCACTCGAGGCGCTGATGTGGATTTTAGAAGTGCAGTGTCTTTGCTTCATTGTCCTACTCGTTTTGAAATGTTAAACTGTTCGGAAGAAAAGAAAAACACGGCAGCAGCTGCATTTGCAATTGTCTCTCCCACACAATCCTGCTCAATTGACCGTGAGACTGCTGTGAGTCGGCGAAAATGAGAATGACATCCTCAAATATTAGACAAAATGTTTTCACCCGTGAACAGATGCTGAGCCTGTGGCCTGCTGTCACAATACTTATGATTAAACTTTCCACCTCCTCTCCCAAAGTGATTTCATTTGCCATCCCAATTATTTTTCTATCACTTTCTGTGATGTCACTTTTCTCTTCAGCATTTGCAAAGATTGCCCTAAACTAGCCCGTGTGTTTGAACCGAGCCTGGGAACCGAATGAGGGCTTTAGCTGTGTAAACAGCCGGCCGTTTTGTACGCTGCAATAGGAGGAAATACTTAATTAGGATTATGGGATTTGTCTCTGCACCTTCAGATTCCTGAGAAGCAGGCTGGTAGATGTCAGAGGGATATAAGTTTGGTCTCATTTAATCAGGGAGTGCGGCCTGCACAGCCCTGACCCCAGCAGTAATTTATTACCGCTCAAACACAAACACAAGCTCTTTCAGCGGGCCTGCCGTCGCCCTGTCATTGGTGATAGAGAGAATCAGCTGGCTGAATATAATGAAACCAGTTATTTCCCTGTCAGCTCTGAATACTTTTCCTTTTTTTTTTTTGCTCCCTCTCTCCCTCTCTCTCTCGCTCTCTTGCTTTCTTTTTTTTCTGCCACAGATATTGCCATGGCAACTGTAGATCCTGTACGGAGTAGCTGTTGAGGATGTAAAGTAGTTCCCGTGGAAAAATAATCTTGCAAATCCCCAAAACAAGAGCAGCAAGGAAGGCAGATGCAGTTGTAGGAAGCGGTGTGGGTATGGTTAGGGAATTAAGCATTTATGGGATTATTCACACGAGTCTGATGCTGCTGACGTCAGAACACGTTTCTTCATATAACAACGCTGCACCTGTCATTGTCGCAGCTCTGTATTTGCTTTATCTCTGGCCGATAGATCTGCACTGTGATTGGCAACTGTATAGATCGAGCGCTGTGTTCTAGTTGCAATTCGTCTCTGACTGCCACCCAATTCGATGGCTGTCACCCGGCAGTGGCACAAATCCCACAGGCCATTATGAGGCTGGTTTAATCCCCACAACAGCAGCAACAGAAGCCTTTCAAGGAGGGTTTCAGAGCATGATACCCTGTCTGTCACATGCTTCCGTGGGCTTCAGGCACGGCTACAGTGCATTGTTGTCGTCCCACTTCATCACTTTTGTCTTGTCTTATCCCCGAGCCACTAAGACAAATGTACTGGATGTCCTCCTGCTGAAGATCAATCACATGTTGCGTGTAATCTTCTGCTGGGCTTAGTCTTTCTGCCACTGATACTCAGATGTGGCCCTGGCTGTTAGACATAATACATTATGCTTTTATTAATGTTTTAATTTTGGAGGTGGACTTTTAAACTAACTATAATAAATTTACCTACAGCATTAGTTTGAGAACCTGATCTTTTCATACATATTATTTGCTTCTTGTAAACTCTCCGTAACCTTTGCCCAAGTTATCATGTGGGTTTTAAGTGTGTGGATGTACAGCCAGGAGTCAACTGGCTCAGATATGCATACAGACCAGAGGCAGGTGGTATAAGCCATCCCTGCTCTCCTCAAAGTAAAAAAAAAATGTAATCTTCCAGCACTTCAAGAACTCACTACCACGTTTTATTAAAGTTGTTCAATCCAACAATGTCATGATGAAAAGAATTCAGGAAGTCACTGCATCTGGCCACTGGTGCCCAGTTCCAGCTTTTGTTCATTAATTAAATCAACAAGATATATGAGGTATTGGTTGACATTAGAGATGAAGAGTCTTCATGCAAGGCTAAACTAATTGACAACACGGTCGAGATTTTCCCCTGACATCTTGCTCAGGGTGGGCTCAAATGTCATACAACCGTATTCCAGGTTGCAAGTCGTATAAATGTAGGGAGACTGACAAGTTTTTATCATTTCCCTGCTTCCTGATTGATTAGCAACTGAAAATATAATGGATAGTGATAGTGGAAAATGGCCACCGTGTGAACATGCTCTATTGCAGTTGAAAATCTATGTGGTGTGACTCTGGCAGAGAATCCACATTATCGCCGCATCGAAGGTTCGCCTTTACGCCACCTTTGTTTGTTCACACTGAACCAAGCAGCACCAGCGCAAAGCTACTCCAGTGTGTCATGACGGTACACATCATGACATCGACGTCTGTGTGTTTTTTGTCAACGTGTTTTCCCCGGTGTCCACCTGTTAATCTAAACATGTATCAGCCGATTGTTTATAATCATATGGATGCTGTTATAATGTGTTGTGATTGAGATCCTGACCTGCATCTGTAAGTGACAAAGTTATGTTTCTAGCTCTAAATTACATAATTACATAATCACCATCAGTAAACAGCGGACTCTGTCTGGCTCTCTCTCGGTCGGGAGGGCTGACCGTTGCAGTGATTTTTTTCAATACAAGTTTATAGAGACAGTAAGTACAACAACACAATAGTGGAAGGAGACAAAGACATGGTGAGTTAAAGGTTTTTGCTCTAAATCACGTCACATAATCACTGCCATTCAACTGCGGGACACGCCTGGCTCTGCTGCCGGGAACAGATGCTGTTTTTGGGCAGAAATGTGATGAAGTGTCGGTAGGACAGACAGGATGACAGAGGCTTTTCCACATATGGATGCGATATTTTTTTCCTAATATAAGTAGCCAAAGACACTACAGTTACCACATTACTGTTGTTTGGTCCTGTGACGTTGCTTTGTGGGTAGAAGTGTGGGTCATTTCTCTTTTATTTGATGAGTGAAGGATCTGTTTAGCTGTCAGACTGTGAACACCATCAGACCGACAAACCCCTCTTCCGCGCTGCTGGCTTTTCCATTCACACAGACACCATCTTGCCTCTGCTGCGGCTCTGATACTACCTCCGGAGGCAGATCAGAGCCGCAGCAAAACTGTCCCCCCTCCCCGCATCTGAAACTTTCACACAGACAATGAGGCGGAGTATCGGCCCATGATTCCTGCATTGAAAGGGCAGTGTGAATGGGGTTACAGTTAGAAGCATTCAAGATAATGTACGTACAAATATATTACCAAGGTCTAATGCAAAAAAGTCTATCTTTAAAGCAGCTTTTATTAATGTTTGCATGATGTCTCAAACGACTAATTGTAATGTAAAAGGAGTCACTGATGAATACACAGAAACCATTCATCCAAATCTGCAGTTCTCAAAGCAGCAATTAACCATTTTTAGCTCATTGTTTTGCTTTTCTGGCCTGTAACTTTACTGTTCTGGTTCACTCTCAGCAGTGTTGTTTCCACTCACAGCAGGAAGCTGTTTATAGCAAAAAGAAATGTCTAAAGACTCAATGTAAGCTGTCTGCTCAGCATCAAATGGCAGACAGAGAAAGTTAGCGACTAGCTGGTGAACACGGTGGAGCATTTAGCAGATAGGGATTTCCCTCAGGAGTTGGTGGAGACAAAAACAGATCTAAAAGGAGAGTGAATATTGGACTGTGGCCAGAAACAGGACACAGAATGAAAGCTAATGATGCTCAGTATCAGCAGGAGGTGTAAATAGGGAGGTATTTGCTAATGAGTTATCCATATTAACTTCAAAGGTGTTAATATGTTGATGACGTGTCTGTGGCTTGTTTCTGCTGCCCCCAAGGGGATTGAGGGAATCAGTTATTTATAAGAGCAGGCAGAACCCCATATATGAAATATTTCAACCATTTTCAATCCAAATATTGGCTCTGACACATATCAGCGTTATAGTCTTGAATCTCATCTCATCTCATATAGGTTCTGTACCCCAGGGTTTGAAGGAGTCTACAGTGTTGACCTATGAGGAGCAAACTGAACCCTTTAGTTGTACTTCAGACACCAGCTGTGCATCAGTAAAACTTGGGACAAATATACTGGCCATCTTCTTGTTAAAGACAACACTTGTAGTTTGTGTTCTGGAGCACACTTACAGTTTGTGACCTCCAGTTTCCCCTAATGCTGTTTTTATGGGCCTGTTACTTTTTATTTATTATCCATCATCCTGGTTGAAACCTTGAATTTTAAATGCTGCCCTTTTTGCCTTTTCTTGCTGGCTTATCATATTTTCCCCCTAATGAAGAAAATGAGAAAATGCCAAGCGGAGTAATTTATTATAATTCATGATGAGCTTCTGTCTCTTCCTTAAAGTCTGGAGATGCCAGGTTGCACCGGGTACAGTGATTGATGGGATGCTTGTGACCTACAATAGACAGAGCCACAATTAAAGCACACCTTATCTCCCAGCTGTGACTCTCAAAGATAAATGCTGATAGCGCCCTCCCCCTTGATGTTCAATCATGCTCTCCACGCCTCGGCCTCAGCAAGTGTCCTTAGAATGACTGATGTGCATTTGAATATTTCTGTCTCGCAGGTAAACATTAACATTCAGTTCACTTATTCTGTCACTCCTCCTGTTTTACACAGACATTCTCAGGGAAAACCAGAATCTAATTTAAGTGTGTTTATTTTCATGCTGTGTGCCAGTAGGCTTAATGCACCGAACATCCTTTTAGTTTGGAATTATTCATCGCATGATACGGGAAATGGACAATGTTTTCTTTTTTCCTTTCTCTGCTCTTCCTTTGTTTTGTTTAAATTCTTCCTTGTTTTAAACTTCTGTCCCAAATGTCATATTTTGTACAATAAAAAAGCCCTCATAGTTACAATCACTCCTCTCCTACCTCACCTCTGCCCACATTGACTCAATATGTTTCATGCTACACCAGAGCCAATAAAATACTGGATTTATTTCATGCCAACACCAAGGAGGCACATAACTCATGACCTCCCTCCCTCCCCTGGAAATATCAGATCACAACCTGGTGCACTTCACGCCTGTGTACAAACCTCTCGTTCACAGCCAGCTGTCTCTCTCACCTGCACGGTCAAAAGATGGTCCATTGAGGCTGATGAGGCTTTGAAGGACTGTTTTGATACAAAAGTGCTTCGTGGTGCTCACGGGGAGAACATTGAGTCTACGGAACACCCCCCCCACGACCCTGCACCCCCCGTCCTATAGTGACATCCCATATAAACACATTAAAACATACTAAACACAGTGACCAACAATAAGTGAAAACAGCTGTGGACGCCGTCTTGGATGCAACAAGCAATAATAAACTTCAGAAATGAAACAGAGGAATAAACCATCAAAAAAGCATATAAACGCCACAGAGGCTGCAGCCACAAACACACACTCAAGCTCAGAGAGATGTTCATTTCTTACACAAAGCACACACTCAATGCTATGTTGCTAGGCAACGCAGTGGTTGTTGACGTGTTGATGCTCCCTCCTGTAATTGTTGTACTCACCTGTTTGAACGTCATTCTGTGAGCACTGTGCACCGATTACCCTCCACAATCTGAACTCGATTCAACCAGTCCTCTCAGCCCGTCTGTCCCACTATAACCAGTCCTCCCAGTCTGTCTGTCCCACTTTAACCATTCCTCTCAGCCCATCTGTCCCACTATAACCAGTCCTCTCAGCCCATCTGTCCCACTATAACCAGTCCTCTCAGCCCGTCTGTCCCACTATAACCAGTCCTCTCAGCCCATCTGTCCCACTCTAACCATTCCTCTCAGCACTTCTGTCCCACTATAACCAGTCCTCTCAGCACGTCTGTCCCACTATAACCAGTCCTCCCAGTCTGTCTGTCCCACTATAACCAGTCCTCTCAGCCCGTCTGTCCCACTATAACCAGTCCTCTCAGCATGTCTGTCCCACTATAACCAGTCCTCCCAGTCTGTCTGTCCCACTTTAACCATTCCTCTCAGCCCATCTGTCCCACTATAACCAGTCCTCTCAGCCCATCTGTCCCACTATAACCAGTCCTCTCAGCACGTCTGTCCCACTATAACCAGTCCTCTCAGTCTGTCTGTCCCACTATAACCAGTTCTCTCAGCCTGTCTGTCCCACTATAACCAGTCCTCTCAGCCCATCTGTCCCACTAGAACCAGTCCTTTCAGCCCGTCTGTCCCACTATAACCAGTCCTCTCAGCCCATCTGTCCCACTATAACCAGTTCTCTCAGCCTGTCTGTCCCACTATAACCAGTCCTCTCAGTCTGTCTGTCCCACTATAACCAGTTCTCTCAGCCTGTCTGTCCCACTATAACCAGTCCTCTCAGCCCATCTGTCCCACTAGAACCAGTCCTTTCAGCCCGTCTGTCCCACTATAACCAGTCCTCTCAGCCCATCTGTCCCACTATAACCAGTCCTCTCAGCACGTCTGTCCCACTATAACCAGTCCTCTCAGTCTGTCTGTCCCACTATAACCAGTTGTCTCAGCCTGTCTGTCCCACTATAACCAGTCCTCTCAGCCCATCTGTCCCACTATAACCAGTCCTTTCAGCCCGTCTGTCCCACTATAACCAGTCCTCTCAGTCTGTCTGTCCCACTATAACCAGTCCATTCACCCTCAAAGTTTTCAGACATTGTGAGCTAAAAGAAGTTTGTCAGAAACACAACACTAACGGTAAAAGTTTAGCAAAGGTCTAAATCGACGCTGGAGGAGCTATTTAGCATTTTGCCAAACCCCGCATGCACCTGTTGGTCCCAAAACATATTGGGCGTGTTTGATTTTGGTCACTAAGCATGCTCGCCAGGTGGTACATTAAATCAGTGAATGATTAAAATAGATGCAACCTTTTTTAAACTATGCTGAGGTAAAAACCTCAAAATCAAACCTCAACTATTTTGTGAAAGTTTTGTCACAAATGTATACAGTTACATGTCCATGTATATTTTAAGCTGGGTGTACAGACATCCTTGGGCTTTCTTGTGGGTATACTATACTATATCTACTACAGATGTATATCATCTTCTGTGTGGAGGACATAAAGAGCTGAAGAATGTGTAGAGGGAGCTGAGGAGGACGATCATGCAGGTAAAAACTGCTACAGGTGAACGATGGAGGATCAGTTGCAGCAGAACAGTCTAGTGGGGCCTCAAAACCATCTCTGGTTACCAGCAAACTTACTCACAGCCTGTGGGCACCCAAAAGAGTGTGAATGATCTATACCTTTTCTTCAGTGGACTCCACATCCACAATCATACGCCTCAGCACATATGGGGACAATGGTGAACACAGAGAGCTGACCCAGGGCTTTGTGGATTTGTGCAAGTGGAGCAGATCAATGCTCTCTCCTCCTGTAACAGGTACAATCATGAAGTACTGGCTGTTTACCTGAATAACCAGGACTGGACTGACAATACAAATGCACTATATAAAAAAAGGCCTGGGCAGACTCTACCTGCTGAGGAGACTCAGGTCTTACAGAGTGCAGAGGGCATGCCTGAGGACCTTTTTTTGACTCCGTTGTGACATAGAACATCTTCTATGGACGGGTGTGATGTGGCAGCAGCATCTCCACTGCTGACAGGAAGAGACTTGACAGACTGGTTAAGGAGGCCACCTATGTCCTGGGATGCCCGCTCACACCAGTGGCGGTGCTGGGAGAAAAGAGAATGATGGCTAGCTATAGTGTTGTCAAAAATATCAGTTTTTCAATACATATTGATTCTGAATGTTTGTACTAGTTTCATTACTCATTTTCTGCAGTGTCAACACACAGGGACCAGCTGTGCTTTTTCACTCTGTCACATAAGGGTTATAAATCATTAGTACACTGCGAGACTTACAGCCCACCGGGCCTTAGCATTGAGGAGAAAGTTGTTTGGGGTTTTTTTTAAAGATGTTTTTTAAACTAAAATGTGTTCTACAAGTAGCAAACTGCTTTCAGGAATAACTCCAAAGGTTGTGTGTTATATTAGTGAGTGTGTGGTTGGAGAGAGAGAGAGAGAGAGAGAGAGAGAGAGAGAGAGAGAGAGAGAGAGAGAGAGAGAGAGGTTGAGGTTGAGACAGAGATGCACTTTCTCCTACAATGTAAAACATTCAACGAAACGAGGAACATTTATTTTAATAAGTTTCATTCGGTAATGTCAGGCTTCAAAGAGCTAAACGACATATCAAAATTAAAAATACTCCTGGGAGAAGGAGACAGGGCATATCTTGCTGCCCAATATGTGTCAACATGCCACAACCTGAGGGACAGTGAATGTCTCTCTCTACACATGATCAAAAGGGCAATTAAGTTCCAGGTTCACTTAGCACAAGCTGATCCTGATTCCTATCACCACAGAGCCTTTCTCAGTAACAGCCTCTGTCCAGAGACAGACCCTCTGAGAAACACCAGAGAAACCTGCCACCTCAAAATCCAAGACCTCCAAACTCTCTCCAAAACTCACCTGCTATCTATAGACAAAGAGAATAAAAAGACTTACATTGACATTTGGAAGAATGAAATCAAATCCATCAATAAATTGGAATGCTATCGCTCACTGGATAGAGAGTATTCTCCAGCACAATATCTGGTCAGCGTACATAACCCCAAACAAAAACGAACACTAACAATGTACAGACTCACCGACCATCAACTACAGGTTGAAAAAGGTCGGCATAAGAAAGAATGGAAGAGAATTGAGAGTCTGTAAACACTGTTCTTCAGGAGAAATAGAAAGTGAGGCCCATTTTCTCCTCTCCTGCCCCCTGTACCAAACTGAGAGAGAGGTTTTCCTACAGCAGATCACTGCAGCAGATCCATCGTATCAGGGAAAAACATGTGATGAACTGTTAAAAGTCTGTCTGGGAGAAGATCCACAATTTGTAAAGTTAGCTGCACAATATGTAACACTCTGCCATGAGACTAGAGAAACACACAAACGCACACACACATAGGGTATACAATACAAATGTATATATACTTTTTTTTTTTAAATAATTTTATTTGTATATATTTGATTCTGTGAGTTGTATTTGTTTTGTTCATTGATTCTTGATGCTTTGGCAACATAGTTCTTGTAACATTCATGCCAATAAAGCGAATTTGAATTTGAATTTGAATGACCGACACACACACACGCACACACACATAAACACACACGCAGGCACACACACACACTGTATATACTGTATATATAATTAATGTAAATCAATCTTGGTGTTGTGTTTGTGTTGTTATTTGTTATGTTCTGACCGAATGTTTGGACAAGTTGTGTTTTGATGCTTTGGCAACATTGTTGTAAAACTTTCATGCCAATAAAGCCCCTTTGACTTGGATTGAGAGAAAAGAGCATGTGTGACGCAGACTATGATGGTTATAGAAACGTTACAGAAGTGAACATAGCAGTGCAGTGTGTGTACAGTTTAGGCTGTTTTTCGGTGAGTAAATGCTACAACTAGACCCAAGTTGTGTTTTGCATCTGACCTGCTGATTAAAGTGATTTGAGTTAGCTCATGGATTTGCAAAAGGAAAATCTGGATACAGTGTCAGAATGGAAGCCCTGTTCATTCCTGTGAAAGCTGTTCAGTTGAGCCTCTAACTTTTAGTTTAGTCATCTGCTAACTTGAATAGGAACAAAACAATTTAATGGTACAGCTCTTCTAGACTTTTCAGATGTTAACAGAGTGTATGGCTCAAATTCTGATAGTGAAAGACGTCATTTTGCAGGTGGTGTGTGGCTCAAAAAAAATATTCCAGTATTTTGACAATCTAAGTTTACGAGAAAAAGTCTTTTTAGGCTGGTGTGCATCACATGATGTTGTAATTATATTGTTTGGCCTCTCTGTCAAACTGGCTTCAGAGTCCAGCACTGTCCCTGGGGCCTTGGGTTCGCCGTGGAGTGACAAATTCGACCGCTATTCTCATTTGAGTAACAGGCCACTTCTTTGACCAACACTGACCCCCAATGTTGATGTTATAGCCTTAAATCTAAAATGTTATGCCCTCAATATTGTGTCAGTTTTCCCCCGTAGTGTTGAATATCAATATTTTCTGGGTGTTGCATAAAAGTTAGAAAGTCTAGTATTGTGACAACACTACTGAGATATCGTCCCTGAGGGAGACCATGTCCCCCTCTGAAACAGGACACACCACTGCTTCACCCGTGGTGTGTGAGGAAGAGATACTGCAAGTCCTTGTTTCCTTAAATCGTTAATCTGTTTACTTATTTATACATTTTGCATTTTTACTGAAGCTTCTTGCTGTTGTGCTGCCCCCCTTGTTGCTGTAACACTGCAAATTTCCCCATGCTGGGATTAATAAAGGATTATCATATTTTATCTGTTATTTTAGCATATTTATTTTTCTTCTCCTTGGGGACTTTAACCATTGTCTGCCTTTAATTCTGGTCTTGGTCTCATCCTCCAAATCCTTCCGATCTTTATCACTAAATGTAACAGGAGCATACATGTGTTGATGCTTCTATGTCTGTCTGATGACATAATTCAGACATGCCTTTGGATTGGTTATTTGGAGTTTGAAGGAGAAAACGCAGCCCTGCAGTGTGTCTGATTCCACTGGAAACCACTCAAAGAGGAAACTGTCAATGACGATAACCTATTCACAGTGTAGATAATACTGCTGTGTCTATCAGTGGGGGGTGCCATACGATCCTAAGATCATATGAAAAGCTTTCATCCGTTTCATGCCGAGCACTGTTCAATTATGCACATACTGTAAAAATTTGATCAACACCCCCCCCCCCTTTTATTCCCCATTCCTTTTTGTTTCTCCTTCAGCTTATTATCTATTTTTGACTGTCATCACACTAAGTAAGATGTTTCTTTATGTGCAGCAACGTGTACATTCACTCAGTGGATGTCATTCTGATCTTTCCTCTGAAGCAAAACTAAACACACACCTGGCTATTAACATTTCGAGTGCACTGATGTTGAGGAAATGAAATTTTGACTGTTTCTAAATTTGTATTTTAACACTGTTAATAAAGGTGCTGTCAGCGAGGCACACAGAGCAGCTGTCACTGACCTTTCAGCAGTACAAACTACCACATTATCTTCCAGCTGAGAAGATGGATTACAACAAATGGAAACAATGAATAGAAGCTCATTTTTAAAAGATTTATTGCAGTTTTCACCTTCAGCTTTGTTTTTCCTTTCCATGCACGTTTTGATTATAACAAATGTGGATGCCTGGGCCCTGAACCTTGTCATTTGGCGTCCATTTATTTCCTTTGAGGGAAGCAGCAAGCCCACTGACATTCAATCACATTATTTTGGCACAGTGATTCTCTGCTTCCACCTGTGACCTGAACCACACATAACACAGTGCATGACGAGTGCTGTGTAAATCAAACAACCAGGACACATATACACCGATTCCTAACTGAATCTCATGGTGAGACCCTGACCAGCAACGGAGACGATCTCATGCACAAACAAAGCAGGCAGCAGACCATCCAGGGCTACTCTTTTACCCCCTTTCACATTTTTTTTAATTCACTTCCTCCCAAGCCACCTGCAAGGTGATGCGACACCACTTGGATGCAGCTGCTGACCTGTTATTGCGGGAGTGTGATAGAGAGCAAGCTTAGAGCAGCCGTAACAGGCCTATGTAATGGCATGATGGCCTGCAGGTAAGTGATTTAGAGAAAATCAGGTTGATGCTCTCCAAACCCTCTGCCGGAGATGCACGGGCCAAGGCCAAGAAGTTGTAAATTTTCTCAAAGTGTCAGCTTTTTCCACATCGCTTACCTTAAGCCCGGCTGGAATTAAATTCTCACACATTTTTTAGAGCTGAAATTGGTCGTTCCCTGTGCATCTTTTCCCTCAAGGACCTCTAAAAAAATTGTCTGAGGATGCCGTTTGGAGGTTTGTCCCACTGTATTTGCCATGGCACCTGAGCCATAGACTCAGTAAAGAGAAATTTCTGAATCCTTCACCCAATTTAGAAGGAATTGGCTATGCTGCACAGGGCTGATTTGACATGGTCTGTGCACAAAGAGGGAGCATATCTGATGCGTTCAGGCTCACTGCAACTGGACACCTAGCCTAGGTATATAAACAGGTACCACTGCACACTCTGCTGACTCCCAGGTCAGTGGAAATTCCTCACGTGCTGTCTACATCCCGTACAATCTTTTAGCCAATTTGCCTTGTACCATTATTCAGATCCCATTTAACATTGTGTAGTGTGGGAACATTTAAACGTCAGACAATGACCTTGTAGAAACTCACACAAAGATAATTGGAACAGTGACTGATGAAGACTGTTTGTTCAAAGCTTGTAGTTATTATATCTAACATGAACTGTCAAAGAAACTCCTGGAAGTAAAAGGGAAGATACAGGTGTAGGGAAATGGACACTTCATTAATATGAGTGTAATACTGTAGGCCTCTCATTGAAAAGGATGTCCTTGTACTGTATACGTGACAGAATTTCAAGCTAAATCGAATTATGCAAGACACACTGTATGAGGTAGGCACTGAATTACAATGAAGAAGTTCAAAAGCTTAAGAAAAATTAAAGGACAATAGGAAAAAAAGCCTCAATTGCACCATTTTCTGTGCATGGCTCCCCTGTCTCCCATTATTTCAGATTTGAAAAGAGAAAATAGGCATGTTTTCTTACTGAAAGAGACCATACAGAGAGTGAGGGTTAAGAGTGGAGCTGAGATTTAGCTGCTCTGTGGGTTGTCAGTGCTCATCATATTTTGACGTGTGCCCTTCAAGCGTTAGATCTGCGCCAACAGTGGCCCTGACATGAAGGCCCATGATCTCAGACTCTATATCCTGTTAACACAAATCGGACGGGAACAGATGACATCTTGGTCATAATATTGACTGAAGAAGATTGACAGTCTGGGTAGTCTGTGGTGTCATACATGATCAGAATATCCAAAGGAACCACACAACTTGTTGTGCATGTTTAAACCCACTTTCTACAATTTATAAGACTGCCAATCACTTATTAGACTTAGCCATTCAATATTAATTGACTGCCCAAATACATTATACCCACTGAGTTAATCAGGGGGTCATGTGAAAGTGTGTAAAAGTCTACGCACATGGAAGTAAAAATACTTGAAATGAAGGAGCTATAAGTCATAATGCTCGAGCAACAGCTGGACTTTGACACTTCATAAAATGAACTTATTTTCCTCCAAACATTTTTGTGCAAACGTGATGGAATCGATTTATAAGCACCTTTTTAAACAAATGTGTTTACACTTTCACCACTGTCGTGCACTGTCATGTTAATTTCTTGTGACCAGTGGACTGAACACATGAGAGAGAAGTCTTTCTTTATTCAAACACTTGCAAGTGGACGCTTCAACCATCAACAGGAAATGTTCTGGCTGAAGGCCTTCCTGTGGGTTTTCTTATGTATAGCACACAATCTAAACTTATACCCACACCTGTAGTTCATACATCACTGCTGTTGACAGATTTTACCTTTTGTGGCTCCAAGCCAAGTGTGGAAACATAAGAAAACACAAAAACAACTTTGTTCAGGAATAACTCCTTACCCCTGTCCATATTGAAACCAAGGTTATGTGTCCCAAATAGCGTTAAATTCCTGACAGTTGACGTAAAGAATGTAAGTCACTTAAATAACGTCACATGTGCAGTATTTTCCCACTAAAACCACTTTGATTAAGCAAAAAACCGTCTGTCTGGGCTGTTTCCTCCAGTTTTTTTTACAGAGCTAAGCTAACAGGTTTCTCATAGTGATGAACCTCACTCTCATTGCTCTGATGGAAGTATTTTCCAACACATCCTCATACAGAAAAGTGAGTTGATTTTCGGCGGCTACTGAAACTGTCGCAGTGTACCTGCAACATGTGTACTGGACCTTCATCATACGCTTGTAGTTTAGTTATGTTTTAGGCAACAAAAATACTTAGTTAGGTTTAGGAAAACATTGTGGTTTGAGTAAGAATAATTATATTACCTCTGTAACATCAGTTACAAATGTACCTTCATTACGTAAATAGCTTCTGTTTTGTATGTGACGTAACTTAACTACGTTAGTAAGTTAAAAGAACTCACCGTTGACTTCTCGTTACGTCGGCTGTCTCCTGGTAGCCTGCTGTCTGCCTTGCAGCAGCTCTTGCTCTCTCCTCTGTGATGATTGTCTGCAGGTGTGGCAGAGTCAGGGAGGAGTCACCAGCTGCACCTCATCTTCATAATCAAGACTTCTTCAAATACTCAGCTCAACCCTCTCCACCCTGCCAGTCTGTCGCTGCTACTTCAGTCAATGCAGTCACGTTCAAGCCATTGTATTATTCAGTGTCTTCTTTTTCCTGGTGTTTTTGCCTTCAAGTAACCTTGTTTGTCCATCCCTGCATTAATCCCTTTCTGATTAGGATGGGCTGTTATTTTCGGCCACAGAATGGTGCTGTTTTCAGTGAAAAAGCTTTAAAAACCCTCTGTGCTCTTCCTGCTTAGAACTAACCAGCAAACAGGCACAATAAAGACTAGCTGGTGAACATAATGGAGCATTTAGCAGCTAAAGGGACAGATATTTCTGTCAAGAGTTGGTAGAAACCAAACACAGAGTTAAGAATGAATAATTATTTTGCTTTGGAACTAGAGCTTCTGCTGTCCTCACATGGCCAAAAATAGACACAATTATATGTGACGAAGTTAAATAACCTTTTTGTGCTGTAAGAAGAACTTGCACCTCTTGTTAATGTTACTTGTGTAGCCAGCAGGAAGAGACACCTAAACTTCTTGGTTGTGCATTTAATTGCTGCACTAGCTTCTTTAAAAGAGCTGATAATGGTCATTTCTCATGTAAAGGTTATGCAGTTTGTTGTTAATGGGCTATAAGATTAAACAAATGTGGTGGTCAATCTTTGCCAGTGCCACTTTCTAAGAAGGTAAAGTAGTATTTTACTTTGAAATTCGAATCATTGCTTACACTAATAAGTATGTAAATATCTGCTTTAACAACGTCTTTTTTTTGTCTTTATGTCTGATCTAAGTTCAGAGACCTGCTGTGGTCAGTATAGTTTCGTCTGGTTAACAGACATAGTTTGGTTATTTTGAAAGATTCTCACAAACCTTTTAGTTTTCTGGCTTGTTTGCCGGTTTCTGCTGCTCTGACTGTATCATGGAATCTGACACCTGGCTGAGAGATTCAACTTCAGCTGTCAATTGGCACCATGGTAGGTTATGATTTGTTTTCCCTTAGGTTAGCTGCTTGCCAACAGTCAACAAAACAAACAAAAAAAACCATCTTGAGCCAAGCAGCTTAAAAGTCCCTTTATTGTGCAGTGGGAAATTTGACGGCGTAGGTGCAGGTGAGAACCCACAGTGTTTATCGACTGATATGAGTGATACTGATCTGAAAGTAGTTATTTCCTCTCCACTAGGCTGTCATTTGGCTGGCTGAGCGAATCCAGCCTGAGCTTCAGCCTATTCTTCCAGTGCCAGGCGGCTGGGTGATTAGTGCTGTGGCAGTCTGCGGTCGGCAGCTCAGTGCTGTTGCCTGATAAAGGGGTCAGGCTCAGCCACACACCCAACGCCAACCTACCCTGCCACTTAGCGTCTGTTTCCTGTCGGGCTGCTCGCAGTGAACAACACCAGGTCACTGTCCCATCTTCCTTCCTCCATAGCCAGACTCTCCATTAAGCAGATCCCCTTTTGCCACTGTTTTTTGCTGCAATGCATATCTGCACTGGTGTAAGAACATCCGCTGATTAATCTAAGTCAAAATCACAGCCGGACAGCCAACAATGCAGTCCGCCTGTAGCCAGACTCTCTTCATTGACTGCAGAGGGATAGCAGACTGCACAGAGGAGGGCAAGAGTTAGTTAATTGGATATTATATCGAACAGAAGTAGTTTAGAGCTGAGGGAGAAAATAACTTTTGTCGGTAACTGTGCAATTGCAGCACATGGGGAGATAAAATGGATGTGATTCTCCCATCAAAGAGCAGGTTTATTGTGTTGAGAACGGCCTTCTACAAAGGATTGAGATTGGAAAAAGAGATGGGGTTTTCATCTTTTTACAAGATGATGTACTGCACTGATATCCTTTCTAATCAGATCCAGTGGTGTTTTAGAAGCTTTTTAACACCAAATCTCAAAATGAAATCCGCCTTAAAGAGAAATTCACAGGCAGATGTTGCCATAAGTCCCAACGTTAACGGTTGCCACGATGAGTCACTGTTGCTAGATACCGGTAAGATTTTTTTGTGTGGAAAACGCTGCAGCGCAAATGTAAGATCAGGGGTATCATTTTTTATGATAAAAAATTCTACTTCTGTGCATTAATATGATTTCAGTTTAAGAAACAGAAAGGGCAAATGTGAAGCACAGATAAAAACACAGAAAGGTCATGACTTATTGATAAAGTTGCTTTTAAAAATGATTCCTTTTGTGTGAGTTTCATAACACAAAGGGCCGCCAAACAGTGCACTTTGAAGCTCAGAATTCTTTAACCATCCTAAAGAAAACGTCTTCAGTCTGAGCAAACTCGTTATAACATGCAGGGGAAGTTCAGCACAGCGTAGCAACATTTAGAAAATTAGCAATTATGGCATCCACAGAGAATGTGCAACAAAGTCATTGCAGCTAACCTTGAAGGCTCCTGGAGGGTCAGCAGTAGGAAGCTTTTAATCTGTTAGTCCTCACATCTTCCGCGCCACAACCTTGCAGACACGCCATGAATTTCATTACGTGCTTCTTACCTTTGACACAACAATGACAGTCGTTGTTAGTTCCCTCAGGAAGTTTTCTTTAGGCATCACTCAAAGCCGGCAGATCCATCAAGTTACGAAAGAAAAATATTATTTTCTTCTCTCTGGTGAGATTCAACGTTCAGTCAGACGAATCTCTCTTCAGAATTCATCTCATTGTTTCATTTTCAATCACACACACACAAACACACACGCAAGCTCTGTTCCATTAGTTTGGCTGACTTTTCAGATTGCATTGCTAAGCATTATCTGAGGCTGCCTCGTGGTTGTTGCTAATTGATGCTGCAGTCAGTTCATTATTTTAGTCCCCCATGGCTGCTCAGATATCTGATTCATACAAACACCCCGCATTTAATCAGTGCGATCACACAGCCATGGAAGCAAACATAAGAGGCTTTGACGAGGGTCTATCGCCATCATATCATGCATGTATAGGCTCTTAATACTGTGTTAGGTGTACAAATGGCTACAAATGCTAAGTTATTATTGTGTCTCAAATAAAACAGAATTCCATAGATTTTGTTTCCTGATTTGCTATTTACCAATTAAAATGCAGTAGTTCATGAATAATGTTGACTCATGCATGAAATATCCAATTTAAGACTCAAAGATGCACTGAAATCTGCAGGTCACGTTTCAAATTATGATTAGAGTCATCAAATGTGCATGTTTTGTATAAAAGTATGATGTGTGAATAGTTAATAGTTTGCACACAGGGGTAAATTTACAGCTGGGCCTCAGTTACTAATGCTCATTTTGCTGCTGTGAGAGGATTCAAAGAATCAGATAGTCAGAGTGTCCTGACTTTTCCTCAATAGCCTGATAGATCAAGGACGGTTTATTGTTGGATATCATTGCTACTGTTCACACATGGTTTGAAGTGCTTGATCATATGCCGACAGTCCTGCACCCACCCTCCTCAATAACCAGATATTATCCTATTTGAGCTTTTACTAGCCAACATAAAGTGGAGTACCGAGGTGATTATTCAGAATTATGATGGTGGTGATAAATATTGGCCTTGCCCACTAAAGAGGAGCAGCAGACGCCAGAAACAGCAGCTATTATAGAGCTATAAATGAGGGAAATCCCTCAGCTAGGAGGGATGACACCAAAGAATATCCAAAGCAACCATCATTTAGGCTTTGTGTTGTTACTCAGAATATCTGTCAGCTATCTAAGGGACATCAAGGATTACTTTCAGTGGCAGACGGGCTACAATTACCTCATTCGAACACATTATTCTGTGCATAACTCCCACAAATGATGCATTTAAATGTCATGATCAACACGTAATAGACCTTATGCCACTGGCAAAAATTCTCTCAAGCAACAGAGACTGTATGCCTACTGATAAAAAGCAGACAAAAAGAAAGACAATTAGGACGTGGAAAAGAAATTACCAACCTCATTGATGGGCCTGAATAGAGTCCCAGAGGAGGAAGAGGTAAAATGTAACGCTTCGACAAAAGGACATTAACACAGATCCCTTCATTACTTTGGGTATAATGACCTGCCCCTCCCCCACCCACACTCCATTCATGCAACCCAGCAAGAAAAATAATTTTCGTTCACTGGTTTAGTGGCAAAGTATATTCTTCAAATACATCACTGCTATATTCAGACATCGTCAGAAGAAAAGCAGTAAGCTCAGATGTCGTTGTTGTTAATTAATCCTTTGACATTATAAGAACCCTTTCAGATCACTTCCCCGGCCATATTGTGTATTTCACATATATGCAAAAAATCTATTTCTTTGTATTGTTATATCGAAATTGAATCATGTTTTCTCACTATAAAACAAAATATAAAGTGTGCTTGCAAAAGCTTGAACCAACAAATTTTGATAATATCACGTCATCCACCCACCATTATCAGTCTTTAATTTTTAGTGCCACAGAGCTACAGTTCATTTGTTTACTAGCTTGAAACAGTATGGCAGGCTGTGTGAGTGTTTCTTTTGTGTTCGCGACCTTAAACCTTGCTCCATTTCTGACTCTCTGTCTCTGATGGATACTTCCAGCAAGGTCACTTATGTCCTGCCTGCCTATATCCAGTTTCACTCACAAATAGAGAACTGAAGCAAGACGCTCTCAAAGCGCTGTTTCATCTGGACTTCCAACACCTGGAGCTGTTCACTTTTCATAAATCCAAATTAGGCTTCGTTATAAAAGTGTTTAGTGAGTGCAGATGTATGTGTCACAAAATTAAGATTGGTTGCAGCACACAAACAGTATGATGTTTGGTAATGATGTAAGATTTTAAAATGAATTTCCCAATACAGCAAAATAAATTGTCAAATTTAAAAATTATGCCAATACCACCAGACTAAATTACAACATATCATATGGCAATTACGTCACAGCTCACAGTGCCTTTGTTTGCCATAGTATATTTTTTAGTATAGTTTTTAAATACAGACTTGTATTACTTTTGACTGTGTAGCGCTCCAGTACATATGTTTCCTAATTTGAATTATACATTACAATGTATTGTAGCTTAAGTAGCTTAGACCTGGTTTGAAATTAGCTCGTAGCTACTACACTTAGAGTAGTAATGGGTTTACAAAAAGCTGTTGCAGGCTTTCCTGGACTCCAATCAGCTTTATCCCAAAGGTAAAGATTGAATTTCAATAAGCACCTAAAAATGACTCTAAAAGTTTTTCTTTTTCATTTCAGTAAAGCGCTTGAATCCAAGTTCAAGTCCATAATTGGCTTTTGGCTGCCTTTGCCCTTCAGTATTAAAACAACGCAAAGTTTACTTTTTGCAAACCCACCAAGTACCATATTGATCACCTTGAAGGCAAATATTAGGGAGACATGAAGCGAAGTTTCTCATTACAGCGCTCACTTCATCGGATGTGATTACCACGGACACTTGAAAAGTTGTGCAGCAAATTAAGCCAAGTCACATAATATGAGCTCTATTATCACACAGCATGGAGAGGTATCCATGTAGAGATACAATGGAAACGATTACACTGCTGTGTCTTTTCTTAACATTGGCAACGTTCAGATCGAGCCGTGCCGGTGAGTAATTGACGAATGAGTAAGCTTAATGAGCAGAGGTGAGCACTTCAAATGTGAATCATGTCTTCACATGCTAATGATGTGGGAGTTCATTTCAATGATAAAGAGATGTATGTTCTTGAATCATGCTCTAGTTACGGAGGAGGAGATTTAAAATTTGAATAGAAAGCTATGGCAGGATGGTGTTCAAGCCAATCCAATATTTGAACTAGTTGTATGAATATTTGATCTGAAGAGAGTAGAAGTGACTGCTGTGTAGGCGGAAAGGCTGGCAAGATTATTGTTTCATTTCTTTTAACAGTTTATTCGCTGTCACTGGAATCAAACTACAAAGATGACACAAAGTCATTGATTTCATGATAAAGATGCCTTCTTATTCAGCTAACAGGGAAATAAAACAAGTAGCTATATTTCTGAGAATATCCTGCCTTTAACAAGTTTAGTATTCCGACTCATCTGAGTTTACCTGAAGATACTTTCAAAGCTAGGTCCTTTCTTCTTTTTTTCTTTTGTGATAAGCCAGCTAACATTTCAGGCTGCAGTGTTGTGTCATAATCTTCTCGTACTAACCTTTTTCTCTCTTGCCAAGTCAGCCGAAGCTCAAAATCTCCAATGATAACCTGTCATAGCCTCGACCAAAGTGCTGGGAAGCTGGATGGGTTTGTGCACAATGGCTTGCTGGTAATGCTTTGAAATTGTAGTGACAGCCACAAAAGGGATTTTTGAGTCCTCGAGGGCATTGTTGTTGTCAATAACTGTTTCTCCGTAGGAGTCATATCACATGAACAACGTCATGCGAAAACACGAGGATACCATAAAAAGAGTTGGATTTCAACATTTGCATTTGTTCAAAAACTTCCCTAATTGACAACTCAGAGACTGGGCTCATGTTTATTTTAGGCTCAACTCTAATGATAGAGGGAGGATGTAGAGATAGAGAGAGCAAGGTAGAGGACTGGAGTGCCCCCATGGTCCCAGACACAGATGGACAAGATGAGAGGGGAACACAAGCACAGCTGAGGCCTTGCAGCGTGGAGTTTTATAAGTCCTGGAATCAACGATCCTGGCTCTGCTCTGATGACACTGGCTTTACCGCCACTCAGTCATTCACCGCTCTCACCAGGAACCCTGGGGACACGACTCGCCGAGCTCAGTTGCATCAAGATTAAAGCCACTTTTCCCCTCTAAGATCAAAAGTTTTCCTGGGCTATGCCAAACGTGTCTCCAGTGGAGTGACGATGGTACAATTTCATAAGTACACAAATGACCAAAGCCATTAGAAAACGGGGAAATGAAAGTCAACTCAAAGCACATCAAAATGATGTGCGTGTACTGTTTAAGCTGAGTTTATTCAGTATGCCCTCCATCTGTTTGGGCATAAATCTTTTGGCTGCACTGAACCAAAGTTTGAATGATCACCTTTGACGTTTAACTGCTCCAAATTACCTTAATCATTGGAAGCCTAACATCAGAGCCTTTCATAAAGAGTGTAGTTTGTGGCAGATGGATTGGTTTGACCTATTATGATTGCCATCCTTTATGGAATGCCTCAAGCCTCATGCATAAAAATCATGTTTGTCAGGACCTTAGACAGGGACAATGAATTTAATCCTTTAATGGGAAAAGGAAGAATAAATGTATCCATTCAGGCATGAACTCTTGTTTGTCCGGCTTAAACTCTGCGTGTTATATGCTGTGTTGGATGAGTGTATCCACTGAATGTCTTGAATGGAAAATGTATAAATTGTCAAAAGTTATCTCTCTGGCTTTCACACTTCCTGTGAGATGAAGCACAAAGCATACTTTACCTGAACTCTGTGGTGCACAGAGAGACCAGTAATCTTCCACCGGGGCTTCAGCAGCGAGGAAGAGAAAGCACACAATAGCATCATCCACTTCTGATCCATTTTGTGAAGGGAGAAGAATGAGAAAAGAAAATGAACACATTGCCTCAACCTTTGCCTCAACAATTGCTGAGAATGGAAAAAGAAGAAACAACCAAACAACAGTGGAAGTCCACTGCTTTGGGTTTATGTGAGCTTTGTGCATGTAGTATTAATGCAAGTTGAACTGGGAAGTAGACTGTCGACTAATCCACATGTGAGAAAAAATCAATCACATGCGAAAGTACTATGTGATAAATGGATATGTGTTAGGTAGAAACGAAAAAAAAGGAAAAAAAATCCCTTGTGAAAATGTCCTGTTATCATGTGACATGTTCACAAGTTACATTTTTTTGTGAAAAAAAGGGGAATTCATATGTGAAGAAGAAAATTTCACGTGATCCACATGAAAAAATCACATGTGAAAAAAAACCCCCAAACAATTAGTTATGAATGTATGTAATCCACATGTGAAAATGTAAATAGCCAATCACATAAACAATATTCAATTCATATGTGACATTTTCATAAGGGGCAAAACACAAATTTATGTGACGATTATTATGATGCCAGAATTATTCGACATTATTGGAACATGTAGGCATTTAGACCCAGGACAGTCCAGCAAATGAAGAGAATAATCAGGACCGAAAGGGCTGCATAGAGTATTTCACAACACTAATCCTCTCAGCCTTCACCTCACCCTCTTCCTCTCCTGTCATATTGGGAACTTTCAGGTAGGCAACACAGAACAAAGTAACTCCACAGGCCAGAGCTGGTTTCCAAGGTAACAGCGAATGGGCCCCCTTTGGATCGAATGCCTAATTTCCACACCTGTACCCTTACCATGACTGCTGAAGCTACAGAATGTATACTTGAACGTACTTTAGGACTGCTTGTCCAAAGTGATCGCCAGTGGCAGAGGTGGCCACAACGTGGAGGCTGAAATACCAGAACAACAGAGCGACACCTCATTAGTAGTATCACGCTGATACGGATGCTGAGTTTCTCTCTCTTTGCCATGGTCATCACTGCTGTCTCGCTGTGTGTTATGTCACCCTGTTCTTGTTCTTCTCTCTTTCTCACCACAGTCCTCAGTGTGGTTGTTTTGTTTTTTTGTGTCCGTCACCTCTTCCCTTTGTCTCTTTCTCCCCATATCACATTGTGATCTCTGATGCAAACTGTCCTCAGCTGGCTCTTTTCGTCCCTGTCAGACTGTCAGTTTATGAAGCCCTCACAATCCCTGTGTATATAATTAGCCCACTCTCCTGGAGAAAGATGAGTTATCTCACACCAGCTGTTTTCACTTTCAGAGTTTGTCAAACTTAAGGTAGAGATCTGATCGATTCAATTGGCCTCTTGAACTTATTTATTCCAGATAATTTGAGTTCTCCTATTTCTTAAAGCCCCTGCAAACTTTAAGCAGCACGATTTCCGGAGAATTATATTTGGTTGTTGATGTTGTTGTTGGTTGTGTTAGGTATTTTTTTTATAGTCTTAAAGGAGGCATATTATCATCATTTTTAGGTTCATAATTTCGTTCTGGGTTAGTACTAGAGGAGGTTTACATGCTTTAATGCTTAGAAAAACAACTTCTCATAGTGTCCAGTGCTGCTGCACTGTATTCCCCCTCTGTCTGAGACGCTCTGTTTTTGCTCCTGTCTCTTTAGCCCGTCCTACAACTTAACATTAGGTGATTAATACTAGTTGAAGGCCAGAAAATTAATTGGCAACTGCTTTATTGATTTTATTAATATTTTAGTATCCGAAAATATACCTTTTTCATCCAAAAATGCAAAACCTTTGGTTCCAGCCTCTCAAATGTGATGATTGCCAATGTTTACTTGAAATTTTAAAAATAATTTTATTGAAGTAGTGTGAATTTGAATTCAATAAAAATAGCTCCATCTCAACCAACTACAACTGTGAAATGCTCCTTAAACATTAATGTATGAGTAATAATAATCTGATGATATAATACATTATAGTATAAGAGTCAAATGGGCCGTTTTCCACATCGTTTACTTTTATTTTCCCAGAATTTTACCTAAGGGTATTTTTACATTTTCAGTGCAGGACCTTTACTTGCAATAGTATTTTTACTGTGTGGTATAAGTACTCTCTCTCTTCCTCACTGAAAACTAGAAGTGGGTTGAAAAAATACATTTTCACAGAGTTTTCATTTTTCAGCCAAACCTTCTGGCATTTCAGGACATTTTAATTTGAACTCTGTGGAGCGTCATTGTTTAACTCAGGTTGAATCACTGTCCTCCCGTGGTCAGTCGACAAATAGTCTAATGGCATCGCAGACGTTGTAATTTGTGTGCATCGTAATGACTGTTGCCCCAGGCTATTTGCACAGTTTCCCAGGAAGCCCCGTGAAGGTCAGCGTGGCATCAAAGCAGACGTTAAAGACAAACTTAATTGCTCGGACAATTGACAGTTGACACACACATGCTTGCACGCTTGCACACCTAAAGCTAATATAAGAAAGCTGCACACTTGCTCACATGAATTTTCAGGCATTTAGGACATGGGATGTCTGACATGATAATTGTATCTACCGTACATTGCTCCCCTTTCATCACACTGACAAGGAGCACATCAGTGAGTTGTTTTTATTTTTTTTGTCAGGCAAATGAAAGGTTTTCCTCCCTCATAGTGTATTAAAAAAGTAATTTTCATTTCTCTGACATGTTGGTAACAAGCTTTTAACAGTGTGAAGCATATTTGTTGTCTTGTTGGCTGTTAGCAGCATTGCTGAGATGCTGTAAATGGTCTTTTATCTGAATATGAGTCAGTCAAAGTGATGTTACAGTCTGATAGATCACTCTACCCTACATCTTTCTGTTTAAACAGATACATCTGAGGTTGTTGAAAATGTACGAGTGCGCTGAATGTGCTCTTCAGAACAAGGCCGCTACAACTCTGTAATGCTCCTTAATCTTAGTGTACTTTGTTGTTTAGAAGGCACTTCCTGACATCTTCCTGACATTTCTCTGTCATGATCGACACCACAAACAACCAGGCTACAGGACCCTTAATGAAGAAGTACGTCTTTGACTTTGAAATGGAGGAGCTCAGCTCAAAACTATTCTCATATGGTATTTTTTATAAATAGTCAAGCAGACTAATTTAGCTTAAGAACATAAAGATGAAATTAAGAACACAGAGGGCAGAGTCACACATGGAAAATTAGCACAGACATAATGATGAACCTTTTCTGGTTTAATTAACTGTGATCTAATCTTCATATTCTGCATGCACTCCATGTCCTCTGGATAAGAAACAACGCACCCTTGCCTTGGTTTTCATTCAATTTAAACCCCCAAATCATCATCTCATCAATGCCAATGCTGAAATATTGTATTTATCTTTCTCCACATTCCAGAATTTGTTCACTATAAAGCAAACACATATACCAATATCATGTTATTTGAATAACCTAAACCGGGAGCACATTTTCCAGCAGGAGATAGCACGTTAATTGCCAAAAAAAAGGCAACACTGCCATTACATCTGTGGTCTAACTTTCTAATTCAGTTAGGTCTAACTAGTTTCTAGTTTACACATCACAGCTGAAGTTAATTTAAGGCAACATTATAACTCTTTTTTACATTAAAATAACAGCTTTAAAATCATGTTGATGGTACAGTGTCTTGTAATAGGGTGAATGGTGTCTCTGTCTCAGCCACTCCACCCCCCCATCACTTGTCACTTGTTTACTTCAGGGTACAAGTGTTAAACACATAACATTGTTATGACTTGTAATGAGTTTTGTTTGTAGTTAGCACCTATAATTACATCTGACAAATTGTTACAGACCTGGGATTTGTATTTATGACAGTGTTGTATTCAGAAACTGTGGGGGGACCCAAATCACACAAAAAAAGCCAATTTCTGCATAATGTTGCTTTAAAAGATAACGGTAAAGGTTTATTTATTTGTCATAAATAAACCGTAAAAACGTAAAAACTACATAACAGGTTAAAAGAAAAATAAACTATTTTATACAATGGAGTGTGGAGGTATGTGGGGCATGACGTACCACTTTTGTAAAATGATTCATGATGGAATGACTCACTCTGACTCTTAAATGAATCTCAACTGCCACAAAAACAAACTTTGAAAAAAGATGCATAAATAGTGTGACACACAAAAACTGGGGGTGTGATGCAACACAAGACGGATCAGTTCAGGTCCATCCTGTTACTCATTGCAGGCCGCTTCCCGTAGTCTTACACGTTCTGTGGGGAGGTTTTGCTCGGCCTGTAGACGCAAACAGCGGCTTGCTGTTAATGGTCTTGATGAATCCCACAATCATCTGGCTTTCATGTTAAACACCGTTTCAAGCACTGTGAGATCATAATTTTTCTCAGCTCCCCTCAATTATTCATTGAATCTGGTTGGACTTGAAAGTCATTGAGTGTGACAAACGGACTGTTTTGAACACTTTGTGAGATTTATCATACTTGTTAAAATATTCTTACCTATTTTTTTTCCATTGAAAGAGTCTTTTAAGCTTAATTGTCTCACATTTAATGACTGCAATGCAATTCATCACCAACACTGAACACTGTTTTACAGAAATAGAACTTAAGAGCACATCCTGAGGCTCAGGCATGCATCTAGACTTTCTTACACCGAATAGTTCCAAGAATAAAAGAAGCACACTATGTACCACATGTGCAACAGTAGAAGTCAGAAGAATGCACAAGATCTTCACTGCAGACGTGTACAAACGGCTCTGTGATTTTCTAACTGTAGCTCTGAGTCAACGCATGAATTATATATATATATATATATATATTTATTTTTTCTCAGCAAGTCTCTTCCAACAGTGCTTTTCATGAAATTTTGAAAGGAAATAATGAAGTCAGAATTGGCTCAGCCTTCACTTCTTTCAAAGTCTCCCCGAGGAATTAAACACTATAGGCAGTTAAGACTCATAATCAATGAGTTTCACAAAACAAATGGAAAACTTTAGTTATGGCCTTTTACAAACTTTTCAAACTGTTAGCATGCAATGAGATTTTTTTTTTCAAAATACAGAAACATTGTCACTCAGTGCAACAAAATGCACTGGTGAAGCAAACATGCATGACATCAGGTGACCCTCGCTTGCATTGTAGTTCACAATGAATCATCTGCCTGGAATGGTTTCAAAGGAAAGCACAGCACAGCATTGTAAAGACTGTGAAATGTGAATGTAACACTCAGGCACTTAAATAATGACCAGAAACCCAGAATGGCTTGCTTTCTTCTAATGTGCACTCTTCTTTCACTTGAGATTCAATAACCAATGGAAGGTAATGGCTGTTTTTACATTTAAAAAGCAGTGTTTGTTTGGTTGTCTAACCATGTAGAATAAAACATTCACGAAGGTGTGTATATAATACAGGGTGCTGATCAGACATGGCTGAGTACCAGGTGCTTTTACTTATGCAGGGATTGTAATTACGATGGGTGGTGGAGACAGGGTAGAGAATACGGCAATCTAAGCAGGTGAATTGGCAGCTTTGCCATGGCTGTGCTGAGCAGACTGCTAAATAAGGTTTTTCTGTTGTCCAGAAAAAAGCCGTGACCATGGCAAAGGAAGAGAGAGAGAGGGAGAGAGAGACAGGACAAGGGATACCGAGGAGGAGTAAAAGCAACAGAGAGAATGAGGGAGAAAGATCGAGAGACAGGGTACGGAGGGAGAGAGACCGAGGGAAGATAGACAGCAAGCACGGCAGAGTGAGGACAATGGAGGGTAAGGAGGGAGAGACTGTGAGATGAGCACCTTAGAAAATCAAGCAGCCAGTCTATTCCCAGGAGAGGCAGCAAGGCTGGCTGAGGCTGACTGATCCAGTGCTGTGCTGCACTGTGTGAATGGGGCCAATAACAGGCTGAGTAATGGGATTGTGCCACTGCAGATTGTGTGTGAACAGGTTGGGTCCTTGGGTGTTCCCACACGTCAGGTTAGCACTGGCCTGAATAAGACTGGACTGAACAAGAGCCAAGCCTGCCTGTTGTGCTCAACATCTAAAGGTTCACCATTTTAGTTTTAAAGAATAAGGCTGGGGGATATTCTATTTTTTTTGACAAATCCCATAAAAAGACTAAAGCCAACAATGAACAGATCCTACTATCAAGTATCACCTGCAAAGCCAAAGCCTGATATAGCTTATTGCTCGGTGTCATAGAGCTCCAGTCTTGCCAAAAAACAAAAAAGCACATAGTTGCACTGGGTGACATGTTACTTTAATGTGATGAACATGGGCAATGCAACTTGTTTCAAGTAAATTACGCATAAACCATTCTGGGGTGTAAGTAATCACATAAAGTGAAGGGTGTTTTATCTGAAGTGTGTGGTGGTGTCTGTATCTGCAGAAACTCTGCCCTCCGCCTGTCTTTTCTTTTTTTCTCAGTATTTTGCTTTGTTCAGGACGTTTCTGGCTGCCAACTTTTGGGCAGTGGCGTGCAGTCCCAAGCTAATAACAATGCCCAGGATGTAAGGAGGGGACTCTATAAAAACAAATCAACTCAGTTACATCGCCATTTCCATCTTTCTCTGCTGCAGTTCTGTGTGACTGTTTAACTAGGGGTGGGGCTGAGCTACAGACACACATACAGGCAGGTCAGAGAGGCAATGAGCAGAGATGATGAAGCGTACACTTTGGATGAATTCACACAAAATCTGACAGGTTGTGTGGATGTGCTTATTCATCTGTTACTGCCTTGAAATAATTAGAAAATAATGTGTAATGACAACCACTGCCAAGTATATGCGCTTGTATGTTCTTACCTTTAGCACTTAAATCATAGCACTTATGCACTTAAGGTATCCTTGATAAATACCAGCTATGAGCCATGCTCAGACGAGGGCTTGAAACGTGTTTCTATTTTTTCATTCTTACTTTATCGACGGTGATAAGTTGTGGTTTCTTTTTGGGGACAAATGTACTTATTGTAAGTTGCTTTGGACAAAAGCGTCTGCTAAATGCCCTAAATGTAAATGCAACACCAACCAACAAATCCTGCATGTTATGCCTCTGACAGCCTTTTTTTTCACCTTTTCAGCCCTACCTACTCCACGATTTTCATACTGTATTTTGTATGAATCCAAAATGCTTAATGAGGTAGTGATTTCACTCACTTGCCATTATCACAGTTTATTTCATGTATCATTAGTCACAGTTATATATTTTACTAATTTTACTAATGTAATAATTCTCCACTGTGACTCATCTGTCCGCTCTGTCCTGTCCTTATATTAGACTGCTCTGTAATATGGTCCATTAATACTTCAATACGTTTATTTTGCATGGTAAAAATGTGTTGTGTGTGTGTCATATGATAAAATTGTCTTATAATCACCACAGCAAATTCTATCTGTGACCATGTTGTGACTATATGGGTCTGTTGTAGAGTATTTTCATGAGCACACCAGTGACTTTGCTTGCATAATTTTTGTCATAAATTTGCTTCACAACAAATCAGCTTAGTGTAACCAGCAGTTATTTCACCTATTTTCTATTTTGTGTTTGTGTATTTGGAGCTTGTTACCATGTAGCTGGCTGTGATAGACCTTGTATCAGTTTGTTTTTAGCAGGGTTACATTAGCCAGTCTAGATCTCATTCATTACACAACACAAGAGCGAGTACACAACTTTTACACTTCCACACATTACTTATGACATTTAATGTCATAACTATTGACAATATTTACTGCTCGCCAGTTACCTCCACTTTGCATCAGCAAAGAGAACAGTAGCCTAATCTACTGAGGGCAACTCACACTGAACATTAGAGTTGAAGTCTTTATGTAAAACAAAATGTGAATTCGGAATTTGAACAAATAATTTCACATCTTTTTTTTTTTATCATAAAGTAGCTAAAGGACCAGTGTGTAGGATTTAGCAGATTGCAACCAACTGAATACCTCTCACCTTGCATTTATCTTCCAACACTCAAACACAAAAACATGAAAGGGCCCTCTCTGGAACCATCGTTTGGTTTGTCCATTCTGGGCTACTGTAGAAAAATGGCAGTGCAACCTGGCGGACTTGATGGACGAGAACCTACTCCCTCTGTAGATATTAAAAGCTCATTCTAAGGGTAACGTAAACACATTCTTATGATTCTTAGTTTGAGGTTATAATACATTAATGAAAGCATAATTATGATTATAACATTCCATTTCAATCAATATACCAACATAAATCCTACACACTAGGCCTTTTAAGATATTCAAATCTCAGGTCTCATCTGTCTGTGTTTGTCAGCCTGTCTTAAAGGATAAGATCATCTTCTGAAGTAAGTCGTTGGGCTCCATATTGATGTGTGGTTTAGTTACTGTAGTTCACACAATGTCAGTCTGGATTAGAGCCACCACTTCTCAACACCCCCCACCCGTGCTTTGAAGCCCTCTTGCTCCACATCCTGCTGGTGCTTTAGCACACATTTAGCAAGTCCCATTTCATTAGTCTCACTATGTCCCTCACCTTGTGGCACAGCTCAAGCTGCTGCTGCCCAGCCATTTACATTTCCTTGTCGCTTCTTTGATGTTTGTCCACTAAATCAGCCGCTCCTGAATGTTTGTTGGCATGTGGGCGAATGTATGAGTGTTTATCAGAGTGCAGGATTTAAGTCCTGATTGTAGCAATGCGATTTAGCTGCGCACACCGCTATGATCAGTGAATTCATTTAGTAGTTAAACGTGTTGCTAATGCTTGGCTCAAAGCAAAGATGAAGAAGGTGGCGTACAAGCTGCCTCGCAAGATGAGTGCGTCGCCAAATGTATAGCTGTGTGCCATTTCTACACCAACACAAAATGCATTTACTGGTCCAGATGATGAGTCAGAATACAAAATGAGGATTTGTTTTGAGAACATTTTAACAGTATTGATTTAGGATTATTCAAATGAACTTCCCACTTGCTGCACATGTTGAAAAGGGGAATATAATTCATTGGCGAGCCACCAAAACCTTGATTACTGCCTGTATTTTGCCCCCATACCAGTCTAACAATGCTGCTACAAAGAAGAAGTCCCTGGCTCTTTCTGCTGGTAACTGAGATCACTCTATAACACCTTCAAACACCTCCATTTTCCACCAAATTTAAGGCCTCTAACGTCTCATTACTTTGGATTAACTAGTCACAAGTGCCACCTCTGACAGGCCTACAGATGATGGCCTAAGGGTTTTTCACACCCTGTGGCACTGTTCTATCTTGCCCTGCCAAGGTACTGAGGGATGGAGAGGAATGAGCGAACATGAGAGTTTAACTGGCTGCAACTACTTCCAGCTTGATACCATCTTGACATTGGGATTCTTGTGTGTGTTGATTCTTTAGTGTGTTTTTATTCGCTTTGATTTTTTTTTTCTTTCTATTTGCACTTAATGACAGTATCATTAGAACAGTTGAAAGGTTGCTCTCTCTGTGCTTAATGTTTCACTCTGCCAAAGTGGTCATGCGTGGAAAAAGTGGGAGCGCTTTATCAGGTGAGATTTAGTGAGATTATGCTGAATAAAGTAGAAAGTGTAGACACACAGTGAGTCAAAGTCACTGATTGACTTAAAAGGTGTAAATTATTGAACCCATGAATTAGAAACCTCCTGAAAAACTGTTTTCTCAGGCAGAGAGACCCAGTTAGCCTGTGAACATAGTGCAGCACAGATATTTCCCCTCAGGAGGTGGTGGAGACCAAAACATTTTGGACTTTGATTACTCAGGTAGCCAGAGGCATGACTCCAAATAAATCCTGATGCTGCTCTACATCTGCTGAATGTGTAAGTAAGCAAATGTTTTCTTACATGTTCTCCAAAAAACCCCCATTAAAAGTCCAAAATGATGCTCATTTTCACCTCGTTTCTGCATCAGCTCTGCAAGTGTTTCTGCAACCAAGGCCGTGTTGAGAGAACGGCTGAGGGCGGTGACTGTATTGTTGTGACATCACAGCTTTATGGCAGTCCTGATGGCTCATTTGAAGGCATAGTTTCTGAATAGGAGCGCTTTTTCTGTGGATTGAGCATTTTCATACTTTCACAGTATTTATAAAGCACCTACCTGCTTTATAATAAAAAAAGACATAGAAATCTTACTTTCTAGAATATGGGACCTTTAGGGGAATAATGTCAAAGTTTTCCTTACAGCTTCTTTCGCTGTTTCTGTGTGGCCAAAATCATTGATTAACGCTGCTTTAAAGGGGCTCTCCCCTGATTTTACGCATCAATTCAATTTACTGGGCATAGGGAGTACTACAGAGCCCGTGAACATAGCTAATAGTGTCATCTGTGGCAGAGGAGTTTTGTTAAGTCTGAGAAAATATACTCCAAGAGACATCATTTGAGAAGTTTCAGCCTGTGCTTGGAGAATCCAATTTTTATAATGGAAGTCATGTTTTACAAAACAAACACTGTACGTTGCTGGAGCACTGTGGAAATATATGTATGCATGAGTAAACTGACAAATATTGTGGGACAGAAATTGGACATGATTCACACTAGTGGACTGCTACAGGATGTGTGACTCCAGCAGCCAGAGTCGGTGGTAATTAGGCCGGTAGGTGGATACATTTCATTATTCCTCGAGAAAGACGTGGTTAAGCCCTATGTTCCCATGTAATCCCTTCACTGCACAGACCGTATGACTCAGCCCCAATCCACTAAACTGAAAAAGGCCTCACTTTTCTCCAGCCACAGCGGGCCTGACGAGCCAGGTGCCCCAGGCTTACTGACACTGGCCCCGTCTCTGGTGACTGAAGTCGCCTCAGCACAGAGCTGAAGTTTCCTCCTCTCAGGTTGAATAGGGCTGGAGGGAGTGCAGTTTAGTTCCCCTTGTTTAAAGATAAGATAAGGCTAACGACTGTAATAGCTCCTCAGGGAAATAGATACTCAGGATAATAGAGATCCACTGTTCCTATCAGTCCAGGTATATTGGACAGAGCAGAGGTTTTTCGGCTGGGGGAAAAAAGCACTGATGAGCTCTGCTTTGCATTATTCACACAAATGACCGCAGTTAATCAATAATTATCCAACATAGTAAGGAATTATCAACCCCTCACCTTCTGATTTCTGTTTCTTACCATCATTCAACACTCTCTGCTCATTTAAGTTGCTTTTTCTGTTGAAAGTAAAAATGAAAAACACAAAAAAAAATCCTAGACAGATGATGAAATTTAGGAGTGGTTTCAAAGGTGTGTGTGTATGTGTTTCTTTCTAGCCTTTTTCAATCCCAAATGTGTTATTTTTATTTATTTTTTTTAGTTCTTTCTCTTCATGAATCTTTCATGGAGAACAAGGTTCATTCCGCAAAGTCAAACTCTTCTTAACAGTTTTGTGCAGAGACTCTCAGGGACACAAGTAAAAACCCAGGACAAAAGCATATGCTGCTTAATGGCAAAGGGCTCAAAGGGCCATTGTGGGCAAAGTGCCCTTGGGAGAGATTTTACTTTTTGAAAGGAAATTTGAAGTAATTGTTTTAAGTGACTTCTGACTGACAAATGCTGATTATCAGCCTCCTACCATTCTTAACGGTTTAGAGGCACCACAGGTGAGGCTTTTGTGGTAACATTTTTGAATGCTGATTAAAATGTGTCCTCTGCATAGCATCAAATAATATCACTAGAGGTCATCCCCAAGCAGGTAATGCTTTTCTCCACCCAAGGCAATATCCAGTCAGGATAATGTTTTCCATACAGTTATATTGAACGCTGCAAAGGGAGACTGAACCGTACAGAAAAAATGATTCAGTTACAAACAAAACAGACAAATCAGCCATAATCTGAGCTTGATTTCACTGTGGTCACATCTCTAAACAGCTGTATGTCATCACAGGGTTGAGCATGATGGAAATTAGAGCACAGCAGTGTTTTTTTCTTGTCTGCTGGCTTTTTATATCAGGTCCTGTCCTTGTCTGTGTTTTGTTTCGGACATCCTTTTTTGTTAAATGTTAGCTGTGGGCAGGAGTGATTATCCCTTCTGCCCACACCTTTTGCTTTTTGTAGTCAGGGCCTGTGCGGAACCCTGAAGCTTTAGTGTGCCACCAACCAATTAAAATTTTGGCACTAAGATAATTTGTTCTACGTTTGTACCACAAAAGATCATTGTTGCACGCTGACTTTGACCTTAGAAAGGGCAAATTATTAAGAAAAGGTGGTATTCTTTTGCATTTGTTTGATGTCAAACCTGCAGTCTTGCATTTTTAACAAGTAATAGGTTTTAATTTTATTCAGTTAGGGATACAAAAAGGTGCAATTAAAATCTATCTATCTATCTATCTATCTATCTATCTATCTATCTATCTATCTATCTATCTATCTATCTATCTATCTATCTATCTATCTATCTATCTATCTATCTATCCATCTATCTATCTATCTATCTATCTATCTATCCATCTATCTATCTATCTATCTGCACAACACACTCAGAAGGCACACAGCGGCGTAAAACTAAGACCTCCGACATTATGTGGCTGTTAAATTGAGAGCATGTCTCCCTTCCCTTGCTGTAACCTCGGGACTCTCTACCGGTTGATTCCAGGAAGATCTCAAACCCTTCCTCCATCTTTTTAATGTCTGTCTTACTGTATCTTGTATCGTTTTTTTTTTTACTTTTCAGGTTTTGTTCACTTTGAGCAGCCTTTCATAGTGTTGCAGCAGAAGCAACAAGTGGCATCATGAGAAGTACCTTGTGTGCCATTCTCCATGAATGGTTTTGTGCATCCGCCCATCCGTCATGATCTCATGAGGGCGCGCTGTGAGATTTGTGTGTTCTCCGCTGTCCCACCTTAACATCTGCACAAATGGAAATGCTCAACGGAAGCAGGGCCAAGTGAAAAGAGCAGAAGTGGTGCCTCTGTGCCCTGTTGGGTAAACACTCAGAGCAGAGCACATTAACCTTCACTTGCTTTTTTAAATATTTTATTCAATTTTTGCATAATAAAAAAGGTTAGGCTCCAGGTCTTACTAGTAAGGACACACTGTGTGCGTGTGCGTGTGTGCGTGCGTGTGCGTGTGTCTGTGTGTGTGTTCCAAACAACAATAAATCTGGGTTACTGTGCTCCCGACGTGCACATTCAGATAGTCAGTCTGCTCATGTGAAATGAATGTCAGCACTCTCAGTTTCTCTCCATCTGGTATTTTGCATCTACAATTAAAGTCCTGACAGACAATGTCACTATAAAATGTCCTAAATCCTTCCCACAGCAACGAGAAACAAATACTACGGATGAATCATAACAAAACTGAGTTGGGCACCCGGCTCCTCCTGAAGAAGTCACTTAGATTTCACTCACACACAAAGGTTAACTCGGGTGAAGCATACTTCTGTTTGGTTCCTTTACTTTCTTCTTCCTTTCAAATTGTCTTTGGCACTGTGTAGCACTGCACCATCAGGGACACTGCAATACAGGCTGGGACTGGCAAACAAGAGCATGAACTCGGGGCTGAGCACAATTTCAAGACAAGTGGGCAGCAACATAAAGGCCAAGGTATGAAAGTGTAGTCCGTGACTTGTAATTATGTGTTGCTGTATCTTTTCTCCTCCAAATCAATAATCCAGACACCTCCCTGGGGCTTTCATTTCAGATATTTTTACCTTTGTTTTGCTTCTTCTTTTTTACACTGTTGTAGTTGGTTAGGGTGGAGCTCATTTAAACTACTTTGTTTAGGTCTTTTTAATCCATTAATTGATTGGTTGCTGGATTTGTTATAGGGTTGGGCGATGTCTACCATATAGGCATTTGACGCTGTCTTTTTCACCGCACCACATGTCTGTAACTTAGTTATGTTCAGTCTCAAAGCTGCCAGCAATGTAACCGAGCATCTCCGGTACGCCTAACTGGGCAGCTTTAAAAACAAAATAAGTAACAAGACATTGAGATGTGGTGCACTGACCAGCAACAACATCTATTTATATTCTCTCCCACACATCACAAATGCCAACAACTTCTACCTTATGGTTACTTAACTGTAGTTAATTAAAGCAACATTATGTAACTTTTTTACCTTAAAATAACAACTTCAAAATCATGTTGATGTTACAGTGTCTTGTAATAGGGTGAATGCTGTCTCTGTCTCAGCCACTCCACCCCCCTATCACTTGTTTCTGCATCTAACTTCAGTGAGATGGTAGAATCACAGTTACATACATGTTTACTTCAGGACACAAGTTTTAAAACTGTGGGGGCACCACATCACACAAAAAAGAGAAAAAGAAAAAGACTCAAGTAAAGTACCAGTACTTCACATTTGCAATTAAGTACAGTTACTTGAATAAATGTTTCTACAAACAAACACAACCTCAGCTGAGTAGACTGGCAGGCCCTGTTGATGCCTCAGATCTTGAAATAGTCGCACTGCCTACTCAATCAATCTTTTTCACTTCCTTCTGTTGTCCAACACCGAATAATCATACTCTACTTGCTGTGTAACATTGATTTCCTGTGTGATAATGGGTACACACTGCTCTGGAGTGGTAAGATGTTCTTCACCACTCTGTTATCAGTCACGGATGATGACGACAGATACCTCCCATTTGTTGCTCATTGTGAAGTGGCACTTTTTGTGTAATAGACTACTCCTCACTGCAGCTCCCTTTGACTTTCTTTTTTTTTTTGGTGGTGGTGGTGGTGGTGGGGGGGGGGGACCATTGTGCAAAACTCTGCTCTGTAACCAGCTCTTACACCAAACAGAGACAAATACCACACTGCTCTCTCTTCAACTGCAGTCTGACAAAAGTGTATCAAAAATCTGTAGAAATCATATAATTAATCCAGCCTCAGCTCCTTTCACACACACTCTGCGCCCTGCAGCTGTTTCTCCAAAAATATGTGCCCTCACTCGATTTAAATTTTTTTTTTAACTTGTTTTATTCCAACTATTTACACTCACTTCTATTAGCTGCATGATTTGTGGGTATTATATTGTTGCTCATTTTCCTGAATAATTATCACTTGTAATTCAGTTATTAAAATTCAGCCCAGTCTGTCCACTACTGTTCCTCTCCAAAGCTAATCCTCAGTTGCCTCGTCGTCAGTAGCAACAAGGACCACCTGAATCTTAGTGGGTACCTCAGGTACAATCCAAAACGTACTGTAGTGTCATTCTGAGTGACACCATTATTAGAGTGTGGTCCCACTACAGCCTGTGACAAGCTTGGTTGTATCTCATATGTAATGACTATCATGTTTCTGAGCACTAGCTAATTACTTTTCACTAATGTGGAGCAATGGCTCTTATTGCTTTATCGTTAGAATGCTTTCTTATAATGTGAAGGACATTCATCAGACTCAGCCTGGGCCTGGGTGCACAGACATTTGTCCCATGAATGCTGATAAAAGGCTCTAAGTGAGAAAGGCTTGGACTGATTGTATATGCACGACCCGTAATGGTGAATTTACTCGGCCCACAGGGGAGTGCTGCTCCCTGTCTGTGTAATGCTTTGATCATTGCAAGACACCAGCAGCACTGGGCTTGTTCCCTACCTTTCACTCATCCTATTCCACAGGAATATATTAGCATATTGTGCTATAAAAGAGCTGTCGCCAGTAATCGCATGGCTTTTGGTTAACAATGTCTTTAAACAAGTTTGTTTTTCTTTGGTTGTGTGGAGATATTGAGTGTTGGATGAAAGATTTGTCAGCTGGCGTTGTTGCTCTTAATGCTGTAGCCGCTTACTGTCGTCAGGGCATTGTCGTGTATATAACACAGCATACGGGAGCTTAATGAATAATAAAGACCTTGTGATATTTGGCATAACTTTTGTTGCATTTCATACAACTTCTTGCAGCTAACTAAAGCTAGGCTGTAATTTACATGTGAAAGGTTACGGTGCACATGCCCTTAAACCCATACGCACAAACTTGCCATCCATGACGGGGGAACAATCATTGGCAGGATAATGATTCTCAATAATTCACATACTGCACATAAGAAAAAAAATTCCATCTTCATGTTATTTTTAACTCATAAATATGTGAATTTCGCCAGCGTAAAATATTCCTCTGACTGCATCGCCTTAAGCAATGTCAAGTTTGATAGGCTTTGTTTTGAGTGTAGAGGTGGTAGGTCAGCACGCAGTGACCAGGCATTAACTTAGTATTCCTCAGGCTTTGTTTATATCAGGTCTGATCTTGTTAGTGTGTTTGAGACATTTGTGAGTTCTGAAAATGGTTTAAGCTGTGCCCACATCGTGGGTGCAGCAAGCAGCAGTTGAGAGTTCTTGAATTGTATTACTAATGAGTCCCACTGCAACATAAAACATGTCCAGATGTCAACAGCGTAGCCATGAGATGTGGTCTGCACCACTTGAAGAATATTGACCTAATGTCATTGTCATACATGTGCTTTAAAAAAGCTGGCCTCTGATTATATGCTAGATTTCACTGGATTTCATCACATCCTCTCAACTTATGCCTTTGTGCACGTGTCAAATAAATTATATTTCACAATGTCTCTCATCTCCATCGCTCAGCCAGAATAATTTGACGCTCAGATGCCCCAACGTTGTTTGTAAGTCAATGTTTCAAGTGCTTTAAGTGAGAGAGTCAATTGCAAATTGGATGCATTCTGGGTTTAATCAAATGCCTTAGTTCAGTCATGACACTGTCCCTGCTGTGAGCCCATCGTGCTCGCACAGAGGAGACCACCAAAAATATTCATTGCCACACAGCTCGCTGCGTTTGCACTTGAGGACATTGCTGAATCATGCAATTATAGTTTGGATGAGGAATGTCGATAGCTGCCTCATACTTGGGCAGAGATGGCTAAGGTCACACCTGTAATCATGTGGGAGCAGCACAGTCCATTGACACAATGATGAGACTCCACAGACAGTCGGGCAGGATTGAGATAGGGGCTGATTGCTCCTTATTGGAAGATAGAGTCGCGCTGTCATGAATGGTGCTGTCACACCGATGGAGATATGCACCGGTAGTCACATGTTTGCTCAGGTCAGGGCCTGACACCCTGCCAGCAGGGCTTGTCTTGATGGGTCGGATGTATAAGGGCCATCGTAAACAGTCAACAGTTAGAGGCAGAGCACCGACTGAGCAGTGTCTTTAGTGGAGGTGTGAGTAACACCTTGTTAATGTTCCACCATCGAAAAAGAAACTATTTATAAAGGGTTTGTTAACTGTAATCTATGGCTTTATTAATGGTTAATCAATATTTAGTAAAGCTTTAAAGATTAGTTGTAAGCCATTAATAAGAGCAGCACTTAGGTTGCCAGATTTGGAAAGGACTTTGGACTGACTGAACAGCTTAACTATCTTTTGGAAAAGGGTTCACGAGGATCTGGAATAAAATCCATTCAATAACAACTTATTTAGGCTTTGTCACTGAATATATAACAACGTTTTTCTTTCTTTCTTTTTTTGAAAGAATAGGATTTTCCCAACATGGCAACCCACAATTTGTTCATATTAATGGCCTATGACAGATCTATAAAGCATTAGTAAATGATTTATTCACCATTTGAACTTAAACTGTTTTAAAAAGTTGAAGCTGTATGTTAGGGGAAATGTCTGTCTTATGGAGCTTCATTATACCATTATAAAGCTGTAAAGTCTTGGTCACAACAAATGAGACAAATCGTACAAACACATCTTTTTAATAAACTGTGTAAGCGGTTCTATTAGCTGTTAAGCTAACGAGCTTGCTAACTCACAGCTAACTGAAAGTTAGCAAGCAATTAATGAGCTTGTTAGCTTGATATTGAATAAAATGATGTGCCATACCAAGTACTAATTGTCAGAGGAGAGGAAAAGGCACAGTTAGAGGAATGAGTCCTCAAACCAGGAAACAAGTTATTGTTGGACTTCCGGTTCCCTCATCTAGAAGTCAGTGGGGTTTTTGAATGGGTTTTTGGTTAATTGCCTGAAAAAGGTCTGAAGACAGGCTTATGAGATTTGTTAATGTTAGGTTCTCTGACATTAAATACGTCAGTAAATATGAATGTTGTCATGTTTGAATTAAAAAGCGTTTACTTGTCTTAAAAAGGGTGACTGCTAACATGTAGCTAAATGAGACTACAGAGTTTGTCAGAGACATTTAACGTCATCACGCTGAACACGGGACTAATCTACTCGGTAGTCCATCTTTACATCAAATTTGCGTAAATTGACTACGAGACCAGGATTAAAAGAAGCCTTCTAGGATCAAACTTATTTGAAATCTTGCATGCAGTTAGCCAAGACTTCTTGGCAAACAGAAAAAGGCCGAGTATATATTGTCTTCCTCTGTCTTGATCTCTGGTTGGTCACTTCAAAGCTTCCACGATGAGCCACTCACTCTCTGCTGCCACCGATTGGCTGGTGGTGTGTAATTCAGCTAAATGCCATTTGGGTGATAGAAAACTGCGCCCCATGAGTCCCCTATCTCTTGTACACATGTACAGCTTATAATGACAGTCAATGGGGAAACGCACTGGGTGGACAATTAAGTCACTTCTAATTAACTATAGACAATAGTACATTTCTAATCTACTGTTTAATTGTAGATTATATTACTTACTAACTAAACAGTATTTACCTTGCTCAATAATTATGACTGCAATGTCAAACAGCATAGGAAGTTGTTTTTTTTTTAAAAAAGAGGACATAATTCCAAAGCCTTTTAATTAATAATGAGCCAAAGCAGAAAAAAAGCATGATTCACCTTTAAAAAGCTTTAATTCTACATCCTAGCGTCACACTGATTATCACATCCTATTACTTTTTCACACTTAATGAAACACCTTTGGGTTAATTGCATCAGGCTGATGATGAGATCTGTTGCTCCCATGGCCTGTAAACAACTTGCTCTAACAACATCCTATATGTGTGAAGCACATATAGGAATCCAGCAGGAATTTATGTCAGCGCCTTGTTGTGTGAGTTGCTACCTGCTCGTTTGGAGCCTCTCATGTAGATGATTCATCAGAACTCACAGCGCTTCTCTGTCCACTTCACTCTAATTATTGTTAACAAGTGCTCACTCGGAGGTCATCATTATGCCAAACCGCCCCCCACTTTGTGTCATTTCAAAAGCCACAGCCGTGTGGTTCTCTTCCTGCAACTTAGTCTTTCCTTTTCTCTTCACATGTACACATGCTGAGCCAGATTAGATGCCATTAAAGACTCTTCTACTAATAACCCAAGCTCCATTCCTCCATAGTGTTATTGTGTTTGCGTGTGTAAATCTGCAACTATATAAGTGATGCTAAATCTCAGTCTGCTATACCCCGAAGCAGCACGTACAACGAGCTGAGAAAGACGCATGGTTAACTGCCAAACGCATCCAAGTGTTTGGCTTCTCCAGTTTGGGCCACAGAGGCAGACGGTACTGGCATCCAGAATCTCTCATGTAAATGAGAGCCATTAAAGCAATGAAAAGACATTTGGCTGCATTATTCTAATTAGACTGTCAGATGAGCTCCATTATATATTTTTGAAAAATTGCAAATGGATTGTTTTCGCAGATAAACTGTAGCCTATATTATCAAGTCAGTGAAAACATCATTGTTTACCTTTTCTCTGGGGTTGCAGAAAGCACAGAGCTTCATTAATTCAGAACTTCAGCATATTTGTATTAGTACAAAAATAGGTGCAATAAGAGGGAGCGACTCATCAGGATATTGTTAGCAGAATGTGACTCAGTAATGGTGGATTGGCTCGGTTTATTAGCTTATTAGTGTGTGTGTGTGTGTGTGTGTGTGTGTGTGTGTGTGTGTCTGTTGCCACACCAGTTTAAACATCAGAGTCCCACAGGTACTGCCATTCAGATGACAAAAAAATTCAGGCACGATGTGTTTTGTTAGACAAGATAGCTTGCTATGTGAGCACAGGCAGGGAAATGTATTAGAGGATTGCCAGAAGCATGTTCTCTCTCATAATGATCCCTCCCAAAATCACTGCCGCAGTTATTTCAGAAAAGACTTCATTTTTTATACCTACTCAAATCAAAGTGATCCATAGTAAACTACAGCAGGTGCTAGAGGCTTCCAACAACCTAATTGTGCTTTTTTTTTTTTTTTAAATTGGCTCTTATTTATTACACAGTTGTAGCAACATGTTTGTCTGCCCATCGGAGACTTCTGCACTACTTAAAAGCTTTAGTTGCCAAACAGCAGTGAAATTGCTTAAATTTACATCAAGTACTGCCTGCTTGTCTGCCGTTTTTCTTCATCAAAATGCCGTCATGTTCCATGTTTGCTCGGCGCCTATGCAAAGCCTTCATCTATCCTGCTAAACTATACTGAGCAAAAGGTATGTTCGGCTCGACTGCCTGAGACTAACGAGCATATTTGAGCTGCTGTTGTTTCACGCAGAAGACGGTCCTCTTTTGATCTGAGCAATAATCTGTCTCTCGGAGTCTGCGAGCTATTTACAGAGGAGATTTATTTCACTGATTCTCTGTGTACAATGAAGCATCTGCTTCTGCCAGCTCAGGTAGAGAGGGGCTGTTTCAGACAGCGGTTCACTGAATATGTGCTAGTTTCTCTCAAACACAAAGAGGGAAAAAAATCTATTAATAGTCCTCTGAGTGTCCTCTGCGTGCTGCTAGATGGTTGTAACGCTGCTATCAACGAGTGGAAGTCGGCGGAAAATGTCCATTTATGAGCATATCCCTCCTCCATTCTTGTCAGTGCCGCAGTAAAAATGTAACAGGAGGAAACTTCTGTCCATTATCTGTCAACAGTGGACACAACTGTGTTATCATCTGTTCCACTGTGGCTTCAAATGAAATAAAAGGAGCACTGAGTGAAATTTTCCACTGGATTTGTCTTTTGCTTTTTATCTTCCAGCTCAAAGGTGGATTACAGCCCTGAGCGGTATCTGCAAGGCCTTGAGGTATTCCCAGGCAGGTACAGTAGAGGTCAAGGTGTGAGAGCAATGCCATAAGAACAACTTGAAATTCCGTTGGTGCTTCTTCTCCCACAGGCTGCCTCTCACTTCCCCAATTTCTGTCGCTCTGTCACTCTCCTGTGCACATTTCCTGTCTGTCCCTCTGTCTCTCACTCCCATTTCTTTTTAACACCTCTTTCAACTTTTTTTTCCTCAATGCATTCTCCTCGGCTCTCTTTGTGTAGGTGTAGGAGTCAGTGCAATATCTTGTTTTTGTAGTGAACATTCATATTAAAATGCTCTTGTATACAAACATGCAAATATGAGGGCACATAAAACAACAGAATTGAAAAGGCTTTTCAAATTTGCATGCTGCTATCCATCCTTGATTCATATTTAAAGAAGTGACTGTTATCTTTATAATTCTGCATATTTCGGAGGTCTGGTTTCCTTTGCTCACATAAGCTGATAAAAACATTTCAACATTTTAGTATCAGAGTTATAGCTAGGATTTTATAAGTAGTCATGAGTCCAGATTCCCTCTGTGCAGATGTTTGACTAGACACAAGAAAAACTGTCAACTTGAACACATTGCACATTATATTCATTCATGAAACTGTGTGACATGTCTGTAATTATAAAACATAAACTCATTAGGTACAATAATGTGGACATGACATCAATGATCTCAGAGGACGCTATGGCCCAGTTTAGGATGTGCCACATTTATTATATCAGGAAAATCCCTGAAGATGTATCAGCAAATTTCCGAGACAGAGACAATAGGTCTTGTATTGCTTGGTAAAATCTTTAAACTATCACCAGGCAGCAATAACGGTTTCCAGTATCACATTCATTTGTATCAGTTGTTCATGTTTCACATCACTTTGTTTTATCTGTTTGATAGGATCTAATAAATCCCATTCAGTCCAATAATTTGTGAGGTTAATAATGTCACAATCTAAATTAATTTTCTGACTCCTGATTTAGGAAGCTGCAAATATAATAATAACATTTTAATTTCGGAACATTTCCAGTCCAATCAATCTGGACATTAAATAATTAGTAAGACAAGAAGGTCAGATTGATAAAAAAAAAAATTATATCCTGTGAGTGTGTTTGCCTCTGTGTGTGGGAGTCAAACTGAGTGTTTGTTTGCCTACAAACATCCTTGGTGTTTATGGTATCTGTCCTGAGAATTTCTCCTGGTAGCACATTCAGTAAGATGGGATAAGTGCTGCTGCTGCTGCTGCTGCAGTTGACAAATTCCTCCTGTATACACCTATGATCATTGTGTGCATGGACAGCGTTGACTGAACAAATTGCAGCTTGGAGGTCTCCATCAAACCTATTTTACCAGTATCCTGAAGCGTGTCAGGTGGAGGGGAGCCATGACAAAGGATTAAGTGGAGTCAATATCAATTTTAAATGGCTATGGAAAAGAAAATCAGATTACTGCACCATGAAGATTCTTCTGATGCTTCTAACAGGCCGTTATATACTAATCTAAAGGTATTGAAATGTACAGTGTTATAGATCAGAGTATAATTTCATGTCTAATAATTTGTGATTATCAGACATGCACAGTACTGGCTGAGTAAATGCCATTGTTCTGCATTCAGTCAATTTTAGACTCGACCTTTACAACAGTACAAAACCCAGTGTTCATTGTGAAACCTTCGAACCGACAAGAGTAAAATGGAATTTTATTTAATATGTGATTATGTAAAATATTACAAATGCTAGTTACTATTAAATAAACTGAATATAATCAAATATTGATTTAAAAGCCAACTAAAAGCTATATCCAGACACTATGTTCATGCCTACAGGCAGCTGGTCTGCACAGAGAAAGTGAATGCACATACATTATAGGTACTCCTGGCTGCAAGTGTGTGCAAAAGATGTAACACTTTTTCAGTGTATGCGTGAGGTGAGAAGCCATGATTGGAATTAATGAGGCTCACTTCCTGGCAACAAAAGTTGTATTTGAAGGTGTATTGGGAACTTTTCTTTCTGATTTTCAAATGTTCTTTGGCAAATTACACCAACAGATGTTGGTTTAAAATCTACATGATTGCCGTATTACAATCTAGCACTACAGTCATACCTTGCATGCTACCTTTTTATGTTGAAATTGTGTTGCATCGTTTCAAACCACAGCCTGCCTAATAACTGCGCCATAAGACTGTGCAATGAATTACATGAGGGGCTTGGCAGGAAGAGACCTCTGTGCATGTATGCCTTTGTAATGCTAATGAAAAATTATGATGTGCTCTTCAGGCCACTCAGAGCCTACATGTGAGGGAAATACAGATTGTGCACAAACACTAGGCACTAGCCATATGTGTGGATGAGGACCTCACTGCAGCAGTGCTCACCTTAGCTTTGTGCCTATACATATTTGATAGTGGAGTATAAAGCAACACTGCTACTTTGCTATTAAAATCTTTACAGGTTTATTATGGTGGCCATACCAACAGTGAGCCAAAAAAAAAAAGAAGCTATTTCTAAAGTTTCAAAACTAATGCAAGAGTAACTACTGTGAAACAAACAGTACTGCAACAACAATGACTATATGTAGGCAAGCTGCCTGCAGACGGTTTAACACAGGAAACACCAGATTATGCGATCAAAGCTCAGACTCTGATTCTGAAAAGCACAGTTAAGATGCCTGGCACAGAGCGATACTAAATGTAAATCTGCTCTTTTGGGTTTTACCAACTGTGCAAACTCTTCGACTCTGAGAGAGTTCTGTTTACATTTTGATATCAGCAAAAAACAAAGCAGGTCTATTGTAGCTTTTGTTCTCAGTACCTGGAAATCATTTCCTTCACCTGTATTAGAACTAATGTCAACTCCAATTTTTGATGCTTTTGCAGGATAGCTATCACTACCTTGTGTGACAGTCACCACAAGTGGACATTAATATTAATAATAAACTGGTTTGTTCATGCAAATCAAGGTGCAGGAGCACAGCTAAACTTGCTATGTGACTGTGTTCCTTCATACATGTAAACCACCCTTCAACTATTGAATATTCATATGCTTGACATACTATGAGGCACATTGGAGAAACAACTCAAAGAGTGAATGAAGTCGGAGGGAGGTCACCAAAGTAATTCTCACAATTCTTCCGTCTAATTAAGTTTATTCATTAAGATTTCCCTCTCAAAGAATCGGCATTTTCGTTTAAAACCAGTAAATGAAAACAGCAGTTGGATATGAAAATTATGCCTGCAGTACTCAATGAAAACACGGAGGAACCTCACCAGGAAGAAAAGTAATCTTAAATGAGTCAAAGAAAGGGCCCTCCTTTAGGGAGGACAGGCATGCAGAAAGTTGGCAAAGATGAATGTTTTTCACAAAGCGCAGCACAGGGAAAACACACAGAGTAAGAAAACGTCCACTACAGTCAGCTTGGCCAGCACTAGCACTGACACAGTGTTACCCGTACATCAGCTTTTACAAGACTCTCCCAGGTAGATAAAATCAGAATTCAAACTTTTCCAATCAAGATGCGCAATTGTCATTTCATAATGCACACAGGCTAGCGAACCATCATGGTCGAACTTGGTCTAATTTAAGGTGGGTTGATTTATTCACAATGTCAACTCATACAGAACAGTCCACCTTAAAAGCTGCTGTTGGTATCTGCCGAACTTATACTCAGTGTTTCCGATACATAGGTTCAACGTGGGCTCAGTGTTATATGAATGGAGTCATGTGACAGTCCACAGCTATTTAGTTTAATTTAAAATGATGTACATTGTTAAAAATGTAGCTTCACTTTAGTCAGATATGACATGATACATGATACGTATATATTTTGTTGAAGTTAAAGAAATAAACATTTCCTGACAAATCAATAAGGCAAGTGATTTACTGAGCTCTTTTGGCCATGTCAATGACTGAAGTCAGGTTTTTTATTTGAATGGAGGTTGATGTTGAGCCAACCCAGACGAGACCTCTAGATTCCTGGATTAAAGATTCCAGAGCCAAGGACTTTACCCTACAGCATTGGGATAAACATAAACTGTACAAGGCCAGGACCTTGTAGGCCAAAAAGAGTTATTCATAAACCTTTGTTTGTTTACTATGAACTTGTCCGTCACACACCTTACCATTACACACCACATTGTCACATACCACGTAGTCACAAACCACGTCATCACACAACACACTAACCTGCCATTAGAACCACAAGTCAATTGTGAACCTGTGGAAAACACTGTGGTTGATATCAGAATGGCATGTGACCATGTGAACAAAGCAAATTAGCTTAAAAGGAGAGGGTGGAAACATTTAGTCCAGACTGCCATCTCTGAAAAACAACAAAAACAAAAAATTAGCACTAAAAATGAATGTATATTTATTACATACATACTAATAAGGAGGGTTCACCTGTAAATGTGATTTCAGCCACCTTTGGAAATAAATTAGTTTATTAAATTAGTACAATACATCTAAAACATACTTTTATACACAGGGTATCCCAAAGAAAGCAGTGGGTGGTGACTCTGGAATCATAAATCATACACGGTGTGCCTGCTGGTCCAGTAGGAGTTACCCTACAGCTTTGTGGACTTGTTGTTCTTTGAATCAGCATTGTATGAGCATTTCAAGGTAATACTCAGGAAGTAACAAACCATATTTCTCACAGACTATATACAAAACCACAAATATAGCTTTGTAAGGGGGCTTTCACATTTCTCACCTTCTCTTTCCTGTTTGGAAAGTCTGCAAGTCATTTCTCATTTCTTGTGTAGCGCCTGATCAAATTGGATGCACAGCTGATAATTTTGTTGATTTGGCCGTCCACCTCTGCCTCTCCACAGTGAACACCACTAACAGCTATCCTGTTAACATCCCTGGCAGGTAAAGTTATCTTTTGTTTTTCTTCCACTTTTACATGCACATGTTTTTGTGTGACATGTCCAACATGTCTGTCTCTGATTATTCTACAGCCTGTCGCAAACACACTAATAGTTAGATACAGCTGAGTCAGAGTGGAAATAGTCATATAGCATAATACAAACATATAGGGCTGGAAGTGAAGGACCAACTGTTAGTTATGTTTCCTGTATTTATACAGTTTTAAATATTTAGATACATATCACATCTTACAGTCTTGTGCTTTTCTTGCTTTGGGTCCATGGGAGAGGAAATCTATTCTCATCCAACAGGTTTATGTTCAAATGATTTGTTATATAAGATTGACGACATCGTGGTCATCAGTCATTTCCATAACTGACCATTAATTCTTTCGTTTTCAATGTGACAGCATTTGACGGACGGCAACAGTTATAAGATGATTATCTATCATTATTGCATAACTCAAATGTTCCTGTTCTTGAATTCTTGAGTGTGCAGAAACAGAAGTGCTGTCATCATGTTACAGACCAAAGGTTAATTGAAAAAGCACTTAAAGCAGTAAAGAATAGTGGACAGAGAAGCTGTGACGTCATCTATAGGTTTGTGAAGATCAGTATAGTGCAGGGCCTGACTCCACCTCACTTTGGCTCGTCAAAAATTAGGTTTTTGAGAGTGTGGGTGAAGCTGAGGCCAGCCAAATGCAAAATGACGTTAATGAAACACCCCCACTTGCTTGAAGTTACCAAGCTAGCCAAACAAATTTTCCTTGCGTTACTCGTCTGTATTTGATTGCGAGATCATTTGTGTTTATAGGAGTTACCTACGTGAGTTTGACTGTGGGTTAATTAGTGAAGAAGTGAAGCAAAGTTCCCCACAGTTCAGCAGTCAAATAAGAGAGAATTACAGTACTTTACAGTGGATTTAGGCAGCTCTGCATTTACTGCAGAGATTAAGAAGCAAGAGTGAAGGTAAATACTTTTTTATTAATCACAAAAGCTTTAAACATTCCCTCAGGGCTGTTCTTCACTCCGGGTGTTTATTCCCCCAAAAGCTCCGGGCTCTGCCCATGGCTGTCTCCTCTAGAGCTCGCCAGCTGCCACAGCAGTCTGCCAGTCAATGCGAACAGGATCACTTGTTGATCCAAAACACCGGTGTCTGTCTCCCAGTTCTGGTCTTTTAGTTCAATTAACCGCACAGCGAGCCATATTATTTGCATGAAATTTGCATTTAAAAGAAACACCAAAAGGCACCAACATCACAAACACCGCCAAGTGACTGAAATTAGCTGAGGTGGAGCCTGGCAGAAAGCTCCCAGCCAGCTGTCACTCAAAGCAACCTCAGCCTTTTATGCTTAACTTTAATCTAAACAAGTGAATTATATAAAAAAATTACCCAACTGTGTATCATATTTCTTTAGCATATTCGAGAGAACTTGATCCCAAATCACCTTCTATTGAGAAGAAATATATCGCAAGCAAAGTCGAGACAACTCTTCAGCGCTGACATTCTCACAGCATCTTCTGCTGTATCTGTATCAGCTCAGTACGTCATTTGATGATATTTGAACTTTCTCACAATCTAAGAGACAGACTGCTTCAGTCTGAAAGTAAAAGTAAAGCACCTACATTGTCTGTAGGCTGCTAAATCAACCTGCAGGTTTATTTTGCTGTGCACTATATACTAAAGCTTCACCAAATACACAAATATACTGCCATGTACTGACAAAAATACAACACAAAAGCCATCACAAGCTGCACCATTACACATGTGGTATCTGTGCTGAAATGTGTGTTGTTTGGCATGTGTTGGCCAAACAAAACAAGTTTAAATATTTGTAAATCTGACCACAAAACACAAGATATGAACACAAGATATGACCATCCCTGTGCAGAGTCACAGGGATGGTCATCAAAGTTGTGACAAAAAGAGGTGATGACATCATCAACTCTGCAGAGAGGCGTATGGATTCATGTTATTAACACCTTGGAGCCTTTGGCCTAGATGAAGAACTAATTCTAGCTGATTGCTGTAGAGCTTGCATGCGCAGTATGCAGCACTGGACTTTCAGCACTTGTACCTCCTTTGGATCCACGTTACTAACTGGTCAGTTTCCCCTACTCTCACAACCAGTGCAACACAACCGTCCCATTCATCTTCTCACATGACCTGTTGCATTGCCTATGCCCATTTCGTGATGGTCATCAAAGCACATACAATCAAAGTTTAACTGAGCGGCATTCGCTTCTTCTCTAAACTCCTATCCAGCAGACGGGGCCCAGCCTCAGCAACCCACAAATAACTCCACTTCTTACATGACTTCTACGCCATGAGCCTTGCCTCCTACCGCAGATGTCAGTTTGCATCAACAGCATCCACTCCAGATACAGACTTCCTCCTGTTGCTCAAACGTTAGAAGCAATGTTCTTGTTTGCTTCTTTCTGTTTTCTCAGATGCCTCGAATATACTGCCTCAACCCTTCACTTTGACCCACACTGTCATGCCTACATTTCAGACTTAATTCTGAGACAGCGCCACAGTATTCTGCTTAAAGTGAACTAAAAACAATAATTTCACTCAGATTACTCCCAACTTTTACTTCAAAGTTTAATCAGAACTGAATCCTTTGGAGACTCTTGCACACTACTTGCAATTCTAGAAATCCCACAGCATAACACTGATAGATCCTGTCTTCATCCCTTCCAGACAGACAGAGAGAGTTTCGAGCCTCACACACAAATCATTTTTTCGTTAATAAATCCTTTATTATTATTTACACATATTGATGATGGTGTGTGAAAAATATTAACTTTTATTTGCACGATGACAACTCCCACAACTGCCTCAGTTTTGCATCTGACACACTTGCCCAGTTTCATGACACCTACAGCAGCAGATTCCTGCCAACCCTCAACATCAGCAAAACCACAACCTAAAGGGGAAGTACAATATAACCAAGTTGTCACTCTGATGTTTGCAGTCTGCAAGGGTCTGAATTGGTGTCAAAGCAGGCTCTAGTGCTAATAGTAAGGTTTAAAAGTTTGAGATGTGGTTTGGAAAGAGTTGACATGAATATGATTATTGTCACATTAGTTTAAGGTTTGTAGTATTCAGAAAGATGAACATTAAATCTATATCTAGACTGGTGATGGTTGTTGAAAATGCCCCCAAATTTTTGATTTCTGTCACATTTGGGAAAATAGTTTTTTCTGCCTGAAATAGCAGCAGTTGGACTAATATTTGGTATTTACGTTTTTTTTTTTTTTTAATCATGTTTGCTTTTTACCAGAATTAATTCTGGTACACTAAAAAATAATACATTTATTACAGTGTTGCAGGTGCTCCCAGCCAATGTGCATGTAACAAACGTAATTTGTAGATACTAATAATTATAGCCTATTTATTTAAGTATTATGAGTCATTCTTAGAGTATGATGTCAGTCACCCTGACTCTGACTCCTGCATTTGTTCTCTATTCACAGGAGGGTCGAAAATGTTGTTTAGATTTAGATTATTAATACCCTACTATTGTCGGATAATGACCCCAAACACACTTTAAAAGTAAGATAAGGACCAAACAAGACCAATGAGTGCTGACTTTCCTCTGCGGCAGGTCAAGTGCATGCTATCATTAAAGTCAGTGGGAGAAATACCATAGATATTCTAAAATTCACATGCAGTTTTCAAAGATTCAACTTTTCACTTGTATTGTTAAACTTAAATTATCATGTGTAATGAAAAAAATTGTATTATATAAAATAAAATGGAACGTTGAAGCTTTTTCACTAGTGCTCACTTTTCAACCCTACTGCACATCAGTTATTTTTGACTTTATTGTTTCACTCTAGGTATTTTGTACTTTGTGCGGTTTTGTATGGTGTCTAATTCAATATCTCCATTCACATAAAATCTAAATCAATCTAAACTGTGTTTATCCAGTAAACCATACATGTTCTGCTCATCCTCACACAGCAACATGAACCTATCAGAGAACGAGATATACATGTACTTGGAGGGGTACGACTACTATGATCCTGCCTGTGATATGGATCTCAGTCCAGATCTGCCTGATGGAGCCAGGGTTATGACGGTTCTTTGCTACGTGATGTTTTGTTTAGGCCTGTTAGGTATGTTCAATAAGGTTTGACTCTTAAAGAGAAAAAGAAACATGTATTACTCTCTGAGCACATTTTATTGCATTAACCAGAATGTAATGAAATAATTTCTCATTGATTTAATTGATTCCACAGGCAACACCACAGTTCTCTGGGTTCTCCTCCGGTACATAAAGCTGAAGTCTATGACAGACGTATGCCTCCTCAACCTGGCCCTGTCTGACCTCATACTGGCTACATCCCTGCCCCTCTGGGCCATCAATTCACAGAACCTTGCACTATGCAAACTGATGACAGGAGTCTATCAGGTGGGGTTTTTTTAAAATTATATTTACTATGTAGAACACCAAAAAATGATTAAATCACTCATATTTTAATATGTAATACTCACAATTGAACAATACTTGCAAGCAGAATTCATAAAGATGCAAATTAATTATTAGCTATTAAAACCTCTTCCTCCTACATCCAGACTAAGTTTTCCTTTGTGGTTTTGTTGATAAGGTGTGAAAAGTCATGTTTAGGTTGGTGCATTCACTGCCTAACAAATCTGAAATGTCACTGCATAAATGCGAGGATGGAGAGTGCAAAATTATGGCTAATAATCTGTATTTCTTGCAAAGTGCAAAATGTAATAAATGTTACTGCAAATACAGTATACCTAGGTTGTGCAAACAAAAAAGTTTGTTTTGCAGCTTTTTTATAATAGTGGAGATATTCTCCCAATAATCAAGGTGAGATCGAGTGTTCTCAGGTGAAACAGCTGCCGTGTAATGTGGCTGTATGAAGAATCTCACTGAGGCCTGTGAAGCCTGTCACCTTTTACTGTATGCCACATCCTGCTCTGACTCTGCTTCCCCCTCTGTTCCTCTGTACAGTTGGGTTTCTACAGTGGGACAGTGTTTGTGACCCTGATGAGTGTGGACCGCTACCTGGCCATCGTCCACGCTGTTGCAGCCATGCGAGCCCGAACGCTTCAATATGGAATCATAGCCAGCATCACTATCTGGGTTATATCCGTAATTGCCGCAGTCCCTCAGGTGATCTTTCCCATCTGGAGATTGATCCAGATGATAACAGCTCTGAGTGTCAGCCGCTCTATCCAGAGGACACGCAGAGGTTTTGGAAGATGGTGCGAAACTTCAGTGAGAACACAGTGGGCCTTTTTGTGTGCCTCCCCATCATGATTTTCTGCTATGTGAAAATCCTTGTTGTGTTGCACAAGTGTAGAAACTCCAAAAAGGACCGAGCTGTAAAGCTGATATTTTCTATAGTGTGTGTGTCTGTGGTGTGCTGGGTCCCCTACAATGTCATAGTTTTCCTTCAGACACTGCAGCTGTTTGACTTCCTTAACAGCTGCGAGGCTACAAACAACATCAGCTCTGCCATGAGCTACGCTGAGATCGTTGCACTGTCTCACTGCTGGGTAAACCCACTCATCTATGCATTTGTAGGGGAGAAGTTCAGGAAGTCATTGTGCAATGTGCTGACTAGATATCCCCAGAGCAGATGGATGCTCAGTCACAGAGACACCACGGAGAAAGAGACGTCCAACACAGTCTGATTATTAAGAATGATAAACACACCTTGCTTCTGCATTAGTGTCTGATGATGTGATGATGTTGTCCTTTTATAAATGTTATTAAAATGTAAATAAAGTCAAATAAATACAGTAAAACTTGATTGCTCTTTCCTCATTCTTTTTATAGAAAGTTAGAAAAAAACTTTAGGCCATTGATCTGTGAATTCAAACTGTTGTTCTGGCTTCTGTGTGTGTGTGTGTGTGTGTGTGTGTGTGTGTGTGTGTGTGTGTGTGTGTGTCACAAGCTATGCACCTTGCCATAGGCCATTGCCGTTGGTTAAAATTTACAGACAGAAGACAAGAAAATGCCATAAGGACAGCAACAGCAACAAAACTTCTGAAGAATGTGCAAGCCATGAAGAGGAACAGGATACAGCAAACCATCAGTACAATAATACCGAAACAATGTCCTCTTTTGAGCACACAGGGTTGAATCAGATTATTTTGAATTGTAGTCAGTTAATTAATACTTAATTTATATTAATTTGCAGATAATGCTGTAACATAAGTTGCGGCTGGTAAATATGCAATACATACCTGTGGCATGCAAAGCAAGTCAGCCAGTGATAACATCATGATAGTAAAATTAGCACTGTATTTATACATGTTCATATGCCTGACTTTCAAAAGCAATGCCTTGAGACTGTGTAAGAAGTTATGTTAGGTGGCATAGTTTCTTTTTTCAGTTGGTAGCATGATTGGCTGAATGAGCAGAGCAGATCTTGTGGATCAGTTTGATTTTTTCTGGTTAATAAAAGTTCTGATCAGTGAAGGAGCCTTGCCATTTCTGGATCTTAAACATCAGGTAGGGGTCAGTGTATATAATTTGATTTTTTCTTGTCATGTCTAAACTGAAGGCAATATTTACCAAGAATGTTGCAGTGGTTTTCTGTCCAGGTCTTTGAGAGCCTTCTTGTACACGGCGAGAATGGGCTTAAGTGTTGTAACATAGCTTTTCTTGAGACGGGGGATGATGATTGCATTCATATATACAGTAGTTTTGCTGCTGTAGTTGTTAGGTAATTTAAAAAATACTTGTTTGTTGAAGCATAAGGTCGAGCTAAGGAGATATCTGACATGAGAGACTACTTGGATGAGTTTCAGGCAGTCTTTCTTGGCAGCTTGTAATTATTTGAAAAGAAGTGAGCAGAGCAGAATCCCTGCATCATAAAACAGCAACCTCCCTGAGTAACAATTCAGTGTTTGGTTATCCTTCTATACAATTTAGCCACTTACTCAAATCTATGCATGTCTCCCCCTTCAGAGAAAATAATTAGCTTCCTATATGTCGTGCTGTTTTGAACTGCCAATTAAGACTGGCAGAAGTTTCACTTTCTCCTCCATACTCTTCTTATTTCGACATATGACATATGAGCTGCAGTGGTATCAAGACAGTCATGGTTCCAACTATCATAAGTGTTACACAGGACAATTCTTACCAGGATACAAAATTTTAAAAAGTGAATGGTAGGAAGCATCACTATCACTGGTTTGATGTCAGTCGGTGAACTTTGTTGCGTGTCATACCCCTCTCTCTCCCCATTTCTTGTCGGCCTCTATCTCTGCTCCGAAAAGGCAAAATAATTTAAAAATGGCAATACTTGAGCTAAAGACTAAAGGAAATAGTAGATACAAAAGAAAATCTTATCACCAGATGCATTTACTTGAAATTTACTCAAATAAGATTCTAAATGAACACCAGCCACTAACCATATCAGCACAACCAAACCCATAATGGCAGACTTTAACATGCACCTATATTTTTGGACCATATAGTTGCACTCACTCATTCAGCAGCGAAGGTCAGCCCATGAAGGGCAACCAAGTAATTCATAGCTCTTTAAAAATCTTTGCCATCCAACAGTTCAGATAATATTCACTATAAATCTCACCATTAACCCTTTGCTTTTCGACCTCAGTTTGTTTTAAAATATATTACATGAAAGTGTAAATCATTTCTGAACCTGAGCTCCACTCATATACTACTGTTAACTTTAAAGACCGCCTATATGTACTATAAATAAAGGGGTGTCATTCAACATTCAACAAGAACAATGGTGGTGAGGATAACGGTACATTCCCTCCTTTCCTTTATCCTGAGATACCCTCATTCACATCAGTCGCTATATAAATGCAAAGCAGGAGATGATTTAGAGCTACAGTATAGAAACTTACCTACACTTTTTGTGAATAACGTTACTAATTCTTCCATTTAGCCCATCTGTTTAACACTGAATTACTTTGGGAAACCAGAGCCACTTTATTGTCTCCGGCTTCCTTGTTCATACCACATTCTGCTCTAAGCTATTACATCCAATTTCCACCCTGATGATTATTATGTAGTAGATACTAATAGAATAATGGTGGAAGAATAGGAGAGTGCAGGGGTAATTAGAAAGCAGTGGGTCACCATGTTTGCCCAGAGGAGGATGCAGAGGGAATTACCTGGCCCACAGACAGAGGAGACAGGAGGAGGGAAGAAGAAAGAGAGCGTAGACGGAAAAAATATTCTATAAATGTGCGGGAGATGAAAGAAAGGAAAAAATGGAGAGAGGAACAGAAAGAGAAAAAGACTCAAGAAGTGGAGTAAGATGGAGACAGAAAAAGAGAGAGAAAGGCGACAAGAGAGAGGAAAGAGAAAAATGAGACTTGTTTCATCTTGAAATGATGGAATGCGTTCCCGCCCCAGAGCTCTGTTCGATAGGCCGCCTTCTGTTGTCGAGCTGTGGAGGAGACATGGAGGGAGGAGAAGGGAAAAGAGAAAGAAAGAGAGAGCAAAATGGCCATGCTTATGTGTGTGTGTGTGTGTGTGTGTGTGTCGGTATATATGTAAGGAGTGTGTGTATCCAAGCCATAATTCCATAAAAAGCATTTGTCCGCCTACTGCGCAGCCTTAAATGCTGCTCACTCATTCTGCTGCATGACTAATTATGATCAAAGACAGATTAACCCATGGATCTCTGCAGTCAGACATGGAAAAAAGCCTTGTATGCTGATGATGTTCTGTTATTCAAGTTAAGTGTCTCTATTTTTTGTGCTTAATCAATTATTAACAACATTTGTTTATGTTTGTCTTAAAAAATATGCTGTCAAGAGATTAAGGCCCTTCAGTAGTAGATATTCATGTTAGGTTTCTGAACACGTTTGAAAGATTCCTGTTTGTTTTTTAATTCCATATGTTAACGTCTTTGAAGTATAATGTTACAAGAGCAAAAGAAAATATATTTATATCATCTTCATAACTCTTTCAAGGGATGCTCTGCAATAATTAAAAGACCAGTTCACCATATTTTTACTCTTATCAACAGAGACAGTTTTGGTTTTATGTGCCAGGGTTTTGAGATATCCCGCTGCCTCCACCCGAATATAATGAACATGAATTGAATTTTGTCTGTGATGCTCTGAGCATTAAAAAATCCATTTGAAAAACTCAAACGTAAGCTGCCCTTCCAACCTGAGTAAATCCGTACAAAACACTCATTCATTCCACTCATTTGTTAACACTGGAAAAGTGACAAAACCAAGTAGGCCTTCACTTTAACACAATCAATATACTTACTTCGAAACAGACAAAGGGAATGGAGGAAATTCTCACTGCTGAAAATTTTAACTCGGATAGTGGTGAAACAGCTCCAAGAATGCCTCAGGAAACCAAATATAAGTCTATCGGCAGTAGCATTTAAAGTCAGAGTCTGGTTGACTTCTTGCAGCACATGAATTTAATTATAATAAAATTCTGGATTTATAATAATTTATATATATATTTAATTAATAATAGATATGTTGATTTCGTGCATATTAACTGCAAAAACAGTGTGCTAATTAGATCCATTACCTAAAGTTGAGACAGACAACTTTTCCCCAACTAGCATGTCCAAGTGGTTATATTGTGGGCCTCGATGTTGCAGAAACAAATAGATAATTTCCGTTTAGCTCAGAGTAGCAACTACCAACAACACAGGACACAAAGTGTGCATTTATTCATCAGTCAGCCTTCATTTCCCAGGAGATTTTGTGCCTTGTAGCAGACAAAATAGAATAGTGATATTGAGGTTTGTAGGGAGCTAAACCAACCACTTGTCTCTTGCCAATTGAAGTAAGAGCACTAATATGACATTTAAAAATACTTTTTGTACATGTAAAAGTTATGCATTTCAAATCCTAATTGAATCCATTTGTTTGACTTTTTCAGACTATTCTCTGATCTTTGTTTTCCCTCTTTTGGCCAATAATTATGTAAAGGTGCCAGTATTATGTATTGGTACTTACCTGCCCTCTTTAAGCACTGCCTCTGAGAAGTTTGGAGGTAAATATCTCTTTTGTGGAACTTCCTACAGCTCATAACAACCTAATTGCTGGAATAAATGTTAATAAATGTTTCTGAAACTTTTGTTTATGTTGCAATTTTACATTTCTTTTGGTTCACTTTCAAAATTGTATTTTGTACAGTGCTGAAAGTTCAATGTAGTAGAGGAAGATGTACAATATAGCCCCCTTAAATGTAGTAGAGTAGAAGTATTAAGCAGCATAAAATGGAAATACTCAGGTAAAGTGCATGTAACTCAGTGTCCTGTTTAGTCTAAATAATCCACAAATCAACAGTTAACATTTTTCACTGGAACTATTTCTTTGGTACAATATAATTCAATATAAAACTTCTAAAGACCTGCGCACCCACACAAGTGTTTTCACTTCTTCTGTTTCATAAGAAAACTCACTAAAATTCACTAAAATTGCAACCCTCCCACTCTACAGGTGCAGTCAGACTGAAATTAGCCATGAGAAATGTGTTCGCTAAGGCAAAGGGGACCGGAAATAGCGTGGGATGTAAACAAAATCTGCAGGAGGCAGAGCATGGCAACAACAGTAGTCCACTAAGTTCGAAGTTTTAAACTCAGAAGGTAATGACCAAGCACAATCTTTAGACTCTGACACAGTCCTGAGAAGAGGTCCAGTCAGACAAAAGTGAAAACTCCTGTGTGTGTGGACCACTAGTACAGGTGTTTTCACCTGTAGTGCCTTTGAGGGTGAGGTCTGACTCAGTCTGTGTTCAAAATCGCATACTAACATACTGCCTACTACATACTCAACCAATATATTCTGTACACTGGCAATTAAATGAACAGGTAAGTGTGCCATTATCAGCAGACTGTTCACAAAGTATACTCGAGCAATACATCTTCTCGGCATCAACGCAACATTACTGGTCTCCATTATACAGTGCATTTCAGTCCTGGTCCTGGTGGCCCCTGTCCTGCATTCATTTGATAGGTCAGAATGGATGATGGAATCAGGGGGCCCCCAGGAACAGTATTGAAAAACACTGCTTTAATACATCCATGTGTCAGCTGCCATTGAATAATAATTGGTTATCACAAATATAAATCAATATAACCTCCTCCACTCACTGTAATATATCCCAGTATTATTTCTAAGGCAAAATAAAGAAAACGTGACAAGAAACCCAGTAACGGCTATTGTTAAGGGTTCACATTTGATTAAAGGGATAAAGAATTAAGGTAAAGTGACTATCAAGATCAAAGATGGGCTGAGCAGTGTTAGTGTGTTTGGTACACATTACTGAGAAGCAGAATAGGAGGCTGCTGAGGAGGACGCAACTACAAGTAAGAAGAGCGAGGAGGAGGAGGAGTAGGATTTGTCTTTGGTCTATATATTATCTTAAATAGTTATAGTCAGTGCTTGACTTTAATAATGGAAAATACACAGAATAAACATGATACAGATAGAAATGCTGCTGTCTACTGCGTTTGCTGCAGGGATCTGTGTGACTGTGGGGCAAGAGGGGTCTGATGAGTTAGGCCGTTACCCCTGCAGGCATTTGTGCAGCCTCTCAGAAAAACTCAGAAAAACATTGGAACTCAGAAAAACATGGTTTTTGCCTTCAGTTTTCTTAAAACTTTTAAATATTCAGTTGTACTCCCCAAGACCTGTAAACACACTTTAATGTGTGAAATTGGTGGTTACACTTTAAAATATGCATCATATACAAGGGTCTCCTGAATATTCTTCAGAATGATGGTGCTATTGAAAGATTAAAGGATAGGATTAAGTTTCGTAGCCCACAAAACATTTTTGGAGCTTCACAGCAAAACAGCGTTGCAGCATTCTCCTAAACAAGTGAAGTAGAGGGGGACTTGGTCAAAATGTTTTGTGGACTATGAAGCTTCACCTGACTTTCCATCGGCATGAAGGTGAGTAGATAAAGACTGAATTTTAATTTTTGGGTGAACTTGTTCTTTAAATTCCTGCAAATGTATAATTTACTGTGACAAACGAGTTTAAAGGTACAATACCATTATTCCATTCTCTCTATAACCAACTAATCTGTAAAAGCAGATCTGCATGTAAATGTGTCGCAGAAGGAAAAGCAAAGGTGTAAATGATAACATGAATGATGGCTGAATTCCATTTAGCTGCTTCAGTTTCGGGGTCCTGGTATTGTGCACTGTCTCGCTGACATAGCCTACTGGGACACTCTGGGACACACTGACACATGAAGCCATTTGAATGTTAATCATGCTTTTCCTACTGTGACAAGTAAAACATTTTTATGAAATGTGCCTGTTTCTTTTCTGTAGGGAATCTCACTATGTGACAATATAAAGACAGCATTAGTGGTGACTTTACAACAATTTAACACTATTTCACTATTTCTTCCCTCTAAGTAAGAAGAAGTCCCTGATTGACCCTGCTGCATTAAGACTCCAGACTGCCAGTACTGCATTATGTATAGTAACATTTAAGTAATCAGAAATGTGCTAGCTATAAATGGCAGCCCCAGCTGTTGGATCCACCACCACTTCAACCCTTACTGAGGTCACAGCTTGGATCCGCAGGCCATTGTATCTGATCCTAACTGCACCATTTGCTGCTCTCAGCCCAGTACCTACACCTCTCTTTAAATCCTCTTCCTCCATCTTGTCTCAGTTCATCTCCACATGCATCAACAAATCTTTGCCGACAGGAGAGGTGCCCGCTGCCTTTAAAATAGCAGCTCTGAGTTCAACCCTGGGAAAATCTAACCTCAATCAAGGCTCTTCCTCAAACTACACAGACCCATCCTAAACCTGCTGTTTCGCACCAAAACATTACAGCAGGCTGCGCCAGGCACAGCTGTCCAAAAATGAACTTGATAAAACATTTTAGTTGCTATCTGTTCACAGCAGCACAGGAATGACACTTTTAGATGACTGTGTAACATAAGCCAGCTCTGCTTCAAGCCTCTTTTTCATTTTATTACAGAGCACAATATTTTCTTACATCAATCTGTCCTGAAATGGTTTTCACTTTCCTCCAACCTGAACTGATATTTGGGTAATATTTATGCATCTGCATCTTTTTACTGCAGCAAAAAGTGTTTGAATTTCATGTTAGGTATAGTGTAGTATTTCAGAGGCTGTGGTAATAAATATAAGATGTACGTGTTTAGTTGTGATTCCTTGAAACTCTTTTTCTCTCACTTTATTGTTGCATGTGCGAATACAGTACTTTCTAGAAAACACAATTCCTTTGTAAACATACCCAGATGTTTTGCCACAGATACATATTTTATTGTATAAATGCAAAGGGATTTAACAACCAAAATACGTTCATAACTGACAGGATTTACTGGTTGAATTAGTTCAAGAGAAGCTGGGGAATAAAAATGAAAAATGGAATACACAATTTCAAATGATCCACAGAGGTGTTGTGAGACAACAACATCAGTCCAGCAAGGCACAGCTGTGTATTCATTTCCATCTGACTCAGTCCAAAGACAATAAAAATTTGGCAAAACATACAATATATAATATTGTACAGCTTATTTTCAAAAGCCTCTGTCTATGTTCCTCTGTTTACCTGAAAAACTTGTCAATATACACTCTTGGAAGCTATCTCTTTGTAAGTCAGATCCTCCTTCACACTGTTGAGAGTCTTGATGCACAGTGTACACATAATAGAAAACAGAAAACAATTCCAGCTTCGTGACAAAATTATAAATGACTGTTTGTCACCAATGCGCTTAGCTATGATGTGGGCAACAGCAAAGAATATGAGAAGATATGCATTTTAATGCTTTATTTTTAAAGAAAAAAAATATGTTATCTTAGCTTTCCTCAAACTAGTTCCTCACTATCATTTGACAGTTATGATTTATACATTTGCAAGGTCTTCTGTTTGTAGGAATGAAGGGGATGTTTCATTTTCTTTGTTCAACAATATTTATTCACAGCGATGACACGACCAAGAGGAAATTCAAAAGGAAGCAAAGGGAATTGGGGTATTGATATTCAGGCAGATGCAGACCAGTAACAGTATGAGCAAACTACATACAAAATAACAACAGCAGTCAGCGAAATACAAAATACAGGAGGACAAAAAGAAATAAAAAGGCACAAAACAGACACTACGTTTTACTTTTTCGGTGAGATTTAAGGGAATCTTGGAGGAAGCACAACAGAAGCCAAAAGCACAAAAGCAAGAGAGTCAGAGAGATCGTGAACAAGCTCATTTAGGACAACAGAGGAAGGGTGTGTGGATGTGAAGTCACCCAGAGTGGAACTGTGAGTGGTGAATTTTCCGAAAGCTGCTAGATGATTTTCTTTTTTTTTAGTTTAAGAGAAGTTTGTTTTTATTCTATTCATTCCAGTCACTGGTCACCACAGGCTTGTATACAAGCCTGAAACTGTCAGCAAATTCATCTTTCTGTGTATGCTGCGTCATGCCTTTCACTTACCCAATCAGGCACAAATAATTGGTTCACAATCTCGCTGTCTCTCAAACTCCCATTGGTAAATGCTCTCCTCAGTTTCTTCTCAGATGAACTGAGCAGGTATTCCAGCAGGAGTCTTGTTTTCAATTACTGTGTTTCTCTTTTTAACTGTCAAATCATTCTCTTCACTGTATGTAATGTTGTCGTGCCTGATTCGTTTCTGCAGCTCATTTGTTGTTTCTGGGAAGCTGACGTCAGAAGAAAAGGAGTTGGACTCAGCGATGCTGGCACTTCCCTTCTCTCCAGTGGTACTGGGAGGTTTCCACTCTTGACTCTTTGACACAGACAAAGATGAAATCCAAAACAAATTCATCAGGCAGCACCACACAGGGGTTTATTCATCAAACACAACAAGTAATTGGTTTTTTAAAGGGCAGATCACAGTGGGAGTGTCGGGATCGGGCCCTGATTGCTGCAATTTGGTATTTAGTCAAAGCAGAAAATGCAGTCATTTAAGAGTTGAATTTCATTAAAATGGAATTCAATCACATCCATAATCAATGTGCACTCGACTTCAACACAACCAACAACAGTCACAGCTGCATACCTGTTAGACCTCTGTTTGATTGCGACTGTGATTCTGTGCAGTGAGCTCAATCTTAGATTCAGGATGGTCATAATACCATCCTTAAAACCAAAGGTAATTTTACAAGTTTCCCACCCGGGGATGAGAAGTGATGAAGTATGTCTTCCACTGCAGGCTGAAGACTTGTCTGCACATCACCTTCCTCCCTGAATCATATCCTCTCTCCTCTACTGACTCTAATTGCTCTCTCAAAATATCCCCTCTGTCTCTCTGTCTGGCACTTATTCTATTTCTTTTCACACAATTTCAAGCCAACCGCATCATTTTACGGTCCCACGGGTATTGTAAGAACCAAAAGGGCCAAACCACTGCACTCGTTAAGTTTGGTTGCTTCAGTGTAAGTCACCCTTGATAGAAACATAATCTAAATGCTAACATGTAAAATGCAAATGTGAGGCTTTCTTTTCCCAAATAATGTCTTTGAATTGCAGGTTCCAATGAAATAAACGGATACACAGCACACAAACAGCTGTTTATGTTCAAAGCCATATGGGGAGAACAGGGTAAATGGATCCGTGTTTCACATTTTGTGCTATTACAGCAAAATAAATGTGCATGCACTTCAGACAGTAATTGCTGTGTATAATTAAGGTTGCTGGGCATACATGGAAACTAACACGGAAACTTGAATTCAAAGCAGTTTCAGAAGTATGACCCATTTTTTTGGAACAACTTGCCCCAGGTCAGGGGTAAGTATGAGGCAACAGTCACACTATGAAGGTAAAATGACTCTCCGTTACTACAGGAAAAATAGATGCAGGTTGCAAAAACCTTTTTGTCGTCTCTTTTGGTGTTTTTTTACTAGAACATTCTGAGCTGCCACCTGTTGGATTCCAAGCACAGATGATTTGTATCTTTGCAAAATGTCCCAGTTTCAGGTTCCAAATGTACCTAATTTACAGTGACATAATCTGCTGGAAAACAAGACGCAGCTTGACAAAACAGGTTTGTGTTGGGTACAGTTTGTACTGTATATGTATGTATCTGATGTCAGATCAGGCAGACAGCTCCCTCGCCTCTGATCACATCATCGTACATCTGCTCTGCAGCATCCGCAAATCCCACTTGAGCAAACATTTGTTATTTTAAGTTCATTCCATTAGAATATAAATATTATTACATAACATCGGAAACTGCTTCACGCAGCAAGTCAGCTCCAGAATTAGTTAACTAATTTATATTCCACCTAATAATAAAGTCTCATATGTATCTAATTCCATTTTGATGCATAATGGTGATATCATTATCTGACACAGTGAAAATAAAACGTTCTGACCTACAGCAACCTGCCTCTTTTATCTTATTCTCAATGTGCTCTCCTCTATCAGCGATACAGGAAATGAATTACATTTGTGATCACATTAATGCCTTTGTGTCGATATAAGTGGTGAGTCATCTAACCCACCATCTCAACCTACCCATTTTCAGCTCCGTTCAGCTCTCACACTAGTTTCTGGAAAAAATGGGCTTCATTTACAATAGAAAAATGGATTTGTTCCTTCACTACAATCTCGTTCTAGTATTCTTTTATTATTTATTGTTATTTATACCCACCTACGTAACATCACAAAATATACAATTTTTTCCTTCCCAGAGATCTGCTGTGTGCAGTAGCCTTGGAGTAAGAGGGTTCAAAGTCATACTGCACATAGAAAAAAGACTTTTGCACTGGCTTCCTCATTGATGACTTGTTCTTTAGACCATTATCATAAAAATCCATATTCATCTTCTTTTTGACTACTTTTCCTTCATTTCACACTACATAAATTTGTTACCCATGGATATGTACACTTTTAATTCCATCTTATGAACAGATCTGGTAAACAGGGTTATTAATGTTCAAAATAAACTGATGCAATATTACAAAATGTTGCTTGCTGAAGGCAAATAAACATGTTTTTATGGTGTAATTTAACTGATTCTTTTCATTCCTGCTTGAGAATGCACTGTAGTTAATTCACAGTGAAGATGGGTCAGACAACGAAGACAGCAGAGATGATAAGTGATGAATGGAAGAAATTCAAGAGCCATATAGAGAATAGATGGTATACAAAGCTACAGCTTTGCTGGGATACCCTTGGCCTGTCACTTAAGACAGGAAGCACTTGAATCCTGCGCCTCAGGTTAAACAGTGACCTACGGGGAATGTAGCCAGCTGTTCTGATAGACATGTATTTCACCTTGGGAGCAACACTATAGGAATTGCTAAGCTTCTTAAAGAATACTTGATTTGCCTCAGCCTTGCAACATACTCTGCAAAAAGCATTGCATAAAAAATGTTTTACACACAAATTGGACATGCTCAAGCACACAGCACATCATCTTTAACATATTTGATTTTTGTTGCTTGGCAGTGAGAGACCAACAACATGTAAAAATATTGTTGGAACAGAATACAGCTGCTGTCCTGGAGAAAACTCTATTTTAACAGAATTCAAATTTGTCTCCTCGGTTGGGAGAGGAATTCGGTCATAGGGATATCAAGGATTGAAGGCATTAAAACATCTCTTCCAGTGTTGCTTACAGTTGAATCAAGAATTGCCGCCCTCAACAAGGCTGCGTGTCTAGCAATGGCTTAAAGGTGCAATTTAAGCATAGCAACACTTTAGTCGGTGTAGGTAAGTCTGGTATTTCACAGTGTGATTAACCTTAGCTGTCATGAATACCAGATTATGATGTGGACTGTCAGAAAACCTCTCACTCAATAACCCTGGCATATTTTTAATACCAGTAGCACATTGAACGAGTCTCCTCTCTACACTTATAATCAAACACAATAGTTTTCCTCTCCAAAAAAAGGTGTTTCTTCGTTCTTTTATTCCCCCTCCGTGCAGTGAAATCAAGAAGCTAGCGTCTGCTTATTCTCTCCTCCTCCCTCTCAATCAGCAATTTTTCCCTTTGATCTTTTATTCATATGATTAAGTCTGTGTATCACCAGACTCTTCATTCTACATTTCAATATATGATGAGACCATCTTTGAAGTGGGGCATGCTGCAGTTGAGTCACTTTGGCGAACAACTGATTTTTTTTTTTTTCATGTCTGCAGTTTCACCAATTTTTATTAGAAAGGAAACACTTCCTAAATTGTTAATTTTCTCGATTAAGTTGTTCGACCTCAAGTGTAAACACACACAAAGGCAGTTTGTGTGTTCACACGTTGATTCCTGGCCCATACTATATATTGGCTGTGGCTTGTCTCACCCAAATATGTTATCTCTTTCATAAACACATTTATTTGGTATCCAGTTGAATTCACATTTCATTACATTTTCCTTGCTGCGCCAGCTTCTGTGCTCCCACTTATTACAGTGCTTTGCCCTCTCCTCTCCTGTCTCTCTTCCTCTTTTTCAGCGCCAACAACCTCAATTCATCCTCACTCTGCCCTCATTTCACCTGTTTGTCCTTCCCTGTCATTCCCTCACCCTCTTTAACTCACATCTGTTTCTAGCTCCCGCCTTTATGTTTGCCACCATCCCTTAATCAATACCTTTAACCCTTTTCATCTCCAGCGCCTTGTTATCCCTCCCCATTTCCCTCCTTCTCCGTCTCTCTCGGCTATTTCAGACTTTTCATCAGAAGATAAAAGGTTAAAGAATATTTAATGCCAGTCAGATGTGTGAACAAAAGCACACAGGCAGGCTCGATCAGCAGAGACTTGATTGTAACCTATATCGAATCTAATGAGCAAAAGAGAGCAGTGTGGAGGAAAGAGGAGCATGAGATGAAACAGAGAGTGTATGTACCCACATGTAAGCTATAGGTCGTGAAGGGGAAAGACAGAATATATTGTAATCATATTTTGTGAAGCTTTTCTTAGACTAACTCTGCACAAAGATAAATGGATCAAAAATGGGTTTGATGTCACTTTTTTTCCCTATTTACTCAGACTGAACCATTTCCTATGACTCATGGCTCAGAGTGTTGCCCTGAGCTAAAGTGCTAGCATCAGGCTGACGATGATCTTGCCAGGCATGCCAGTGAAACTGTCAATGCATATTTTTGTCAGCACGCCACCACGTAACCTGCTACAGGATACGGTGTGATAATGTGCTTTTTGTCATAATTGTAAGATCCATATTATACTGCACATTGCAATTGATTCAACTCCACTTCCGTCTTTTTGTCATTGACGGGCCATCATCTCCAAGCACTGGAATGGACCAAAAATAAACCACACTTTGGTGACAGAATTTATCAGAACATAAAATAGTGAAGAGCATTAACATACAGGAAGTAAAAGGACATTTGTCTGGACTCAGTACGCTTGAAAGTTTATTTGAAACATGCTTTCTATGCCCGAATGCCCTTGATCACACATCACTCCACCCCCACCCCCCTCTACTGTCTTCGTCACGTGCACAGACATCTCTCCTCTACCTCTCTCACCTGCCCACACCTACACAGTGCCCCTTGGGTGCTGTAGGTAACAGACCCTGAGCAATGGAGCAGCAGAACCCAGCAGTGGATTAGCGGCAGTGTGTAAGAGAGGCCAGATTCTGACACATTCCTCTAGGGAAGTCAAGCCAGTTAATCCGACCCCGGTGCTTACTCTATCAACCCCCTACCAGCTGCACTTTGCCCCTGCACACAAATACACACACTCAAGCAAAATATTACCCAGGCATGAAGATTTCAACTTAGATGCCTGCCAGGACCCGCAGCACCACTGCATACACACACGTTTAGCACATATATATATATATCCCTGAAGGACGCACGTGTTACATGCACACATAGTCTGACACTTTTATTCACACGTGCATACACTCCTGTATACCATAGGCAGTATGCATACACACATTCACAGCCACCTGTCTAAAGCCCCCGCGAGGCCCCCTCAGGGAAGACAGGAGACCTTTAACTTCTGTGTGACATGAAAACTGTCCCAGGCATCAGTCTTGCTACATAGCCACTGCTAATCAGAACATGCCTCCCAGATTTAGAGGTACAACTTCCCTGGGGGGAAAACAGTCGGTGCAGTCAGTTTAGATGGCTGTTCAGTAGGCTGGCTGATTATCTGACTGGTTAGCTGACTGGTTCTGTTGTTCTCAATTGCAGTGGCAAATACATGAACGTATATTCAACACATGAATTACCTTTCAATATGAGCTAAAGCGTGCAAATGTTTGCACAAGCATGCCTCCACGCACACAGAATGCTCAACCGTGCTTGCACACATGTTTGCATGTGTAACAGTATGCCATATATATATATTCCGTCTGGCATGCATGAGCTGTCAATACATAGACATGGAGACGCACACATGGATGCACACAAAAAAACAACAGGAGGACCAGGCAAGAGGCAGTCTGATTGCTCATCAAGCGGCAAGCAGGAGCTGGCAAGAGGCATCAATACGACTGAAGCTCAGTCTCCTGGGCCCACCTGTCGATTACAGTGGTAAAGACAAGCTACCTGGTGCCACAATCCATTCCTAGCAGCCTCCACCGGGCCTGTAAGACACCTGAAGAATTTTGATACCAGCAGGGAATAAGGGACCTTCCACTTCACACCGGCACATACACGACGGTTTGCCACTGCTGCATAAACCATTGAGATAAACAACTCTACAGAGGACTGGGCCGAGGATACAAATCTATCGCTCATGTGGTAGTGATTCAGTTTGTAAGAGTAGAATGAGATAGATTAATATCAGGCTGTCTGCAGATACATGTAAAATGAGTTTCTCACAAAGAGCTACAAAACATTCCATCGAGCTGGCAATGACACAAAAACACAGAAATAAAATGTAATTCACAAAACACAAAGCCCATAAAGTGCTGCAGCTATTTACAGCACAAAAATCCCAAACAAATCTCGCAGTATTACAATCATAAATGTGATATTTATCAGCATTTGGCCTCCAGAGTTGAATTATTTCTTCTGAATATTTGGCCAAAGGACAACAATCCCATTGCCCTCTGCTGCCTTATAATTAGACGAGATTAGAGCGGGATCAAGCTGTTTCTCTCTCATTTATTCTCCCAAGGGAGAGCAGGGTGTAGGGGTGGGAGGTTTTACCCTGTCGAGTCAACTAACCTTGGACAAAGAACAGAAACATGCAAAAAGATGATGATCTTGGAGGAAGATTAGAGGCGCTTCATAGTGGAATATTAGGGAAGACACAGCTGTCTGTTTTTTATCCAAACAGTTAGTTAACTCTTTGAAGTACAAACATACATAAACTCAAAGTAAATCAATCTGATGCATTGAATTATTTGGTGGGAATAACAAGCACACACACTCTGGTTGAGAGTTTCAGCACCATGGACAGCTCTCACGCTGAGTATCGCTGGCTTCTCCTTCTATACAAAGAAAGGCTCAGGGGTTAATTTATCACGTTTCCTGATGAATTTGCCCTCCTGACTTCATGCTGGTAAATCTTGCCAATACTAGGGCACAGGATATTGATTCTTACGGAGGTCAGTGCAGGTATGATTATTAAGTGGGCGATAATCAAATCTGAGGACACGCACATAATTGATTTAAACCTCACTAGATTTGGAAGCGCATTTCAAAGCTGCTGCTCTCAGAAACTTTCACGTTTCACGCAGTAAGAAATGATGTGGAAAGGGAAGCAGAGCCTGACGCACAAGGAGCTCCTGAAGAATCTGCATGTGTTATAGACCGGATGATGGTCATCCTGTGCGCAATCACGGCCTCTCACTTCACCGCTCCCCCTTTTCCCCTCTCTTTCAAAGCACAGGTCGGTGACTCTTCCAAAGCTAGATGGCAGAAGAGCCCCACTGCAGCTGAGCTGCGCTTTGCGCCGTCATCACCCCATCTTTGCATTGCAAATTGCCCAGTCCCATCACTCCCAATAACGGCTGCGCTCGATCTCCAAAATGAAAATCAGAGTTATGGTGGGATTGCCTACCGGGCGAATTTCTTTCATCAGCTTTCGGGACGAGATGCTGCTTGTCTGAGTCTCACCTAACACCCACCTCTGCTCCCTGCCTCTCCTCACGCACACACATACACACAAACAAACCACATGCTCTCATTAACAGAGTTCATTTCTTTCTCAGGATTTACATTCTTCCCGTAAAGACGCACCTCCTCCACCTCCTCCTCCTCATCCTCCTCCTCCTCTCCTGCCACCCACACCTCCACTGTTCCCGCTTCATGATTTGTGATCCACACCTAAAACAAATCATACTTACACAGGACGCTCTCTCTCACTACACCCGTCACCCCCCTCTCCACCACCACCTCTCTATCTCTCTCTATGTATCTCTCTCTCTCTCTCTCTCTCTCTCTCTCTCTCTCTCTCTCTCTCTCTCTCTCTCTCTGCGTGCTTCAATTGCCGATCGATGAAGGCAGCATTCAGACTGTAGGACAGTCTCCTCTCCTTCCTCTGCCGCTTTATAGGGACTTAAAAAAAAACAGAAAAGATGTTGAGCAGCGGACGCGTGAGCGCACCAGCACAGATCCTCACACTTGATGCCCCTCTCAGCAGAGATGGTTGAGCCCTGGTCCAGGTTGCTGTGGTCCTCTCCTAAAATTCAGTCTTGCTCACTTCTCTCCTATCAGCTGACATAGCGCGGCGGGCGGCTCTGCCTGTTTCTCCTCTGAGAAGGGAGAAGGGAACCCACTTCAACCCAACAGAGAGAGAGAGAACGAAAATAGGCTATAGGTTACATGTGTGAGTTGTGAACATGAAGGGGATTTACAGAGACGGATACTACGACGGATCTATTGAACTGCGGGACATTTTCAACAGGAGATGCGTTAAATGTGGCCGAGGGGACTTTGTTCAAGCCAAAACGATGAGGATTAGGACGGGAATTGTTTTTTGGAATCTCATCTTTTCACTGATGTTCACTTGTGTGAAAGGTACGAGCCACTGCAGCAATTCTCTCTGTTTTCTGATGCGCTTGGTGTGCCCGTGTGTGTGCGCGTGCGTGTGCGCGCGTGCGTGCGTGCGAGAAAATCAAAAGCTTTAACGTTACAGACGTGCGCAAAATAGGCTGCCACGGTTTGGCTGGTTGGAGTTTTAAAGGACGCATTTCACCGCTTTAGCGCTCAATGCAGGCTTTGACTGAGTCGCTCAATAGATATTCTTGCGGTAGCCTACGCTCCTTCTAATAGCCTACGTGAGCTGCTTTGCTTAGTAGGGTAACTAGTGAATTGTTGAGGCGCAAGTGCATGCACTGCAGATTTCCTATAGGATGTTCAGAGATTCTAATTTATTTAGGCTGGAGCTGTTCCCTCTTTTCTGGGTCGAGTTTTCAAGTATTTATGTGGGATTTTGCGTCACGCCAGAATTGTTGAAGCATTTAGAGGGGCCGAGGCAATTAGTAGTGTGGAACCAATTTGTCGACTGCTGTTTATCGGGCTCGCCAGTGCAGGCAGGTGTAAGGTGGGCTTGTTAGTATTCTGGTGGCTCTTTCTCGGGGTCTGTCCTTTGAATACTCGCCTCTAGCTGGTGAGGTAACCGCTGGGTCCATTTTTTTCTCCTCATATGCATCAGCTGATTTAATTCAATGAACAATTCAGCTCCGGTGAGATGCAACTTTTCTGGTACAGTTTTTAAAATGCATTCCTTATTGACCACATGGAGCAACAGCAATCCTGGACTTGGCACTTATCTGCCCGGTCACATCTGTTTCTCCTCCCCTTTTTTTTTTACCCCAGTAATCTGACTCATGCTATTTACATACTACAACCTCGGTAGGAATCAGTCAAAGCAATTGTTGCTCATTCACCACACTGTAATTACCATGTGGCCATCCATTCAACTGACATTTAAACAACACATACAGGAAACAAATAAAATCATTTTCCTGCTTGCTCGCATTATCAATTATATGTTGATTACAAAAAGTCTGTTTGTTTGTGTCTGTGTGTGATATATTTAATGATAGCATGTGACATTTTTATTTCCAACTCCAATTAAAGCCAAAGAAAAAAGGCAAATCTAATTCCAATCCTCGAGATGTTTTTCTTGCCAGTGTGTGTGTGTGTCTGTGTATATGTGTTCAGGGCCATTGTGTGTGTGAGTGCATGGCTATTTATCTGTTGAATGCATGTACAGTATGTGTGTGTCTGAGTCTGAGTCTGGGCACTCACAGATATCAATTTACATGCAGATTGTTCACCCTGTGAGTAATTCTCATGTCTGTCTATTGGGGGTGGATGGAATGTGCAGCATGCAGAGTAGCAGCGCCCACCAAGAATGAGCCAAGCCGAGTCGAGCGGAGTCGGGCGCAGTGCTGTTTCATCACCACCCACATTGTGGCAATGTCAAATCTCGAGGCCACTGCCAATCCTCCCAGTTCTGTTACTTATTAGGGAGCCAGCCAGCCAGCCAGGAATTGGGGAAGGGGGGGAGAAAGAGGGGGGTGGAGGGGGAGGAGGCCTTTTTCTTCTTTCTGAAAAGTGCAAAGGAAATAGTGACACAGAGCAAAGGGGTGGAGGAGGAACCATGGAACAGCTGTTGTTCCTCTGCTCTGACAACTGACATGGTGTTTGCACAAGTAAAGGAGATCTACTAGATTTGGCCTGTGACTCACTTCTCCTGCTAAGATAATGATGCTGTAAAAAAAAAAAAAAAAAAAGACCTCTATTGAGCAAAGTTTGTACAGCAACACTTTGCTAGAGGAGCTTTTCTCGTATTAGATTACTTTTGAGCCAGGATCATGTGTGTGGGGGGTGCACAGTTCTCAGTTTACAAAGTTATCTCAGTCACCTGTCTGATTCTTGGCTCTCTACACAATTAAGCAACTTAGATGTGAATTAAAGAAAAAATATATTCTCATTGCAGCAGTCCACTACCAAACAACTGAGGACATCCACTGCAACTGTGTCATCTAATCCTCTGGGAACTTATAAAACTGCCTGACACAGACACAAATCTAGGAAGCTAAATTGCAGCGACTGGATTTTATTTTTTACACGGAGCAAAAGACTTGGGTTAAAAGATAATTGAACTCCTTCACACTGATAGCGAGCACTTGACTGTATCTTCTGTTGAGTGCAACAGCTGCATTTTTTCTCATGACAATCACACTGCATTCATCGACTGGATGATGATCAATCAAGTTCACAAAGCTGAGAGCGTCCCGTTCTTATGACACAGGCTTGTGTAAGCAGTGGATAATATCCTGTGAGAGAGTGATGCATAAGATCCAGACTGGAGTAATGACCAAAGCTTCCTGGATCTGCCCTTTATATTGTCTATGGTTGCGCCTTATATTAAGGTACACATACTTACGATAGTGAGTATGGAAGCTGTACATGAATTATGATCCTAATATGTTTTGCTCAGTAGGAGCCTTATAAGGTTGTAGAACCATTAGAACACTAATCCCCCTTTAATATACACTACATGACTAGGGTCTACTCTAAAGCGAGATCGCGCTCATAACTGATTTACCAGTTGAACATTTGCGGATTGATAAGTGTCAGTCCACAAGTCGTAATTCATGTACAGCTAGAATGGCACTCAGTAGAGTGCGTACCTCCAAGGCCAAACAGTCCCCTTTCTTACTCACTCATAGATACCAGTCCCCTAAATACGTTAGATTTTTTTTTTCATCAAGATCCCTGAGAAATGAACAAAAATGTCATACAACATCCTATCTCTCACAATGTTAAAGACAGAGAGTTAAAAAAAAAATCCTACATCCATTCATTTATCCAGATACGCCCAAAAAGCTAATGGGGTCTATTCTGGGGTGAACCAACCAACAAACAGACTCTTGTGACATACGACCTCTTTGGTGGAGGTCACAGCTTTTTTAACTTACTATCTATCTCTGTGCAGACATGATAACACTCAAACATTCAGTGTCTGTCTTTTGGCATGTCTTTGCTGTACACTGGACAGTCCTAATAGAGAGCTGATGAGGACAAGCAGGAGGGGACAGGATCTTCATGGGAAGTTGAAGGGACGCCACAGGAGAGGACAAACATAACACACGGGCGCTGGCCTGTTTCCCGCGCTGACATTAGCACGTCAAATGACAGTGAACGATTGATGATAGTGAACAGATTGTTGAAAAATCTGTTGCGTCCCACCACTTCTGTTCCTTGTGATTACACTCTATCCCTCAAATTTCCAGCTAGCTTCCATATTTTGTTAAAATGTCGTTGTTGGTTTTTTTTTAACTCTATACCAGACAATCCTTAATTGCTGTTAATCAGGTGCGTTCTGCACAGACAGTAATCTGGCCACTGAGCCCTTGATGAAGACTTTCTCTCAATGTGATTATGTAAACAGGCTGGAAAGGCTGCTGGGGCTAATCAGGATTACAATTTGTCTGTGTAATTATACACTATCTACAGGGAATTTAGGGCATTATCCCACTGCCCCGCGTGTTCTTGATCTCCAACAGTAGAAGAAGTAGAGCACAAGTATGAGTAAAAAAGTGGACAGTCTCCTGAAGAATCACAAGAGTTCAGCTTGACCCGGAAGGAACTATATATAATTTTCCAGGATACAAGTTTACTCCCTGGATTCCTGATGCCTCTTTCAGTGCTGACATCTAACTGGATAGCCTTAGCTGGGTTCCAAAGCACTACTGGCCTCTCGCCCGTGGTTTTCGGCCTGGCCCAGGCTGTTAAATGTTGCTGACAGGTCCCTGCGAAGGTTGGATATAGTTTGCTGGTTCTGATTAAGTCAGTTCTTCTCAGGTATCAGTTTTAATATAAGCAGTACTCTTGGGGGGAGAGAGATTGGCAATATCTTGTCTTCGGGAAGAAAAATAGCTCACAGTTTGTTGAGATTAAATGTAATAGGCTGAAGAGAGGCTGCTTCCAGAGTCAAGGCTACAGATTCAAGGTGGACTGTCTTCTGCACCTCGGGTGGGGTTTAAACTCTGCTAACTGTCTGGAGGCATACTGACTGATAAAAATGTATGCATTCGTTTAGCCTAATACATGCAGTGGTTGAAATCTTGAAAACCTGACAGGTGAGAAATTTGCAGTCACATGGTGCTGGGATGTATTTATGCAAACACTGTGTTTAACAGCAGTGACGCATTTGTTTTAAGTGAGATATGGAACTAGTAAAACAGTGACTATACTGCTGCATGAATGTATGTCCTGTGTTCACTGAAGCCCAATAATATCCATATCAATCGAATGCTTTTCATTAATCTTCCTGAGAATTCTATCCAAAGTATGTCATATTTCCAGTGTAATCCACTTTATAACCTTTGACCATGGCATACCCGCCTACCGTCACGAATCCTCCCTCACACCGATGACAGCTGCTCTTGTTTGTGTCCATGGCTGTCAACTGGATTTTTGATCTGTGACAGGAGAGCAGGCAGGGGCGAAGCATGGTCAGGGAAGCAAAGTGGGCTTATGTGAAGGTAATTGAGAAGGTAGACTGCTCAGTGATTCAACAGCATATTTCAACGACAATTAAAGTGATAGGTGAGGATAGCGTAACAGATACCTGTTTAGACTCTCAACTACAGCGTTTTGTTATCAGTGTGTGAGGAGGCAGCACTGGGGATTTTATATTCCATTTGGTTAGAAAATAGACTATGGCAGGTAGATTGCAGATATCTCAGATGTGTGTGAGCTGCTCTCAGGTCAGCAGCTTAGGAATTATTGATTTTCTCATAAATGCTACATTTCTCTTAATTCAACAATTGACTCTTTTAAGTTGTCTGACATCTTCTGCAAGGAATCAAGTTGCAATGTGATCTCTAATACATTTTATATTCAACAGGAGAGAAAGCACATGCAGACTTCTGTTGTGCATACTGAAAAAAATCATTGATTGACTAATCATCTGATTTATTGTTCCATGCTGTGTTTTGACCTTTGGTCCTGGCCTGTGGAGCTGAATGTATTTACATACTTATTCATCATCCATCAATGTCATTCCTAGTTCAAAACCTGGCCTAATTTTGGTCCTAATCAAGGACACACAGTGTCACTGATTGGAAGTAGCTAAACCTATAGGCCAAGCCAATATCATCGAACTGCAGTGGCAGCAATTTAGGCCTGCAGTTCCAGTCCAACCTGTGGAGACTCACAGCAATGACAGTGGCAGCAGGTTAGAAATGACAAGGAAAAGACAGAGACAGTAATACCTGTTTTATTGTGCCACTTCAGGCGATGTGTGCCACAACTGTAATGTTTTGTAGTGTCTTTTTAATACCTGCGCTGTGTGTGTGTGTGTGTGTGTGTGTGTGTGTGTGTGTGTGTGTGTGTGTGTGTGTGTGTGTGTGTGTGTGTGCGTTTATATTTGTGTGTGTATGTGCGTTTATATTTGTGTGTTTCTTGGAAGGGGCAAGGCAGGGGATGTTAATGCAGAGGCTAAAAGAAAATTAAAAATTAGCACTATAGGTTGACTCAAACTTGAGTTAGAGCTGGAACAATTAATTGATTAGTTTTCACTATTAGTTTTCAATTGACAGAAAGTCAATCAGCAACTATTTTGATGATTGATAATCATGTCAGTTCTTTTACAAGTAAGATTACAAAAACTTGCTTTTTCCAGTTTTTCACGTCAAGCTTTTCTTTACCATGCATGGTAGTGAGCTGAAGATCTTTTTGGGTTATGGACTGTTGACAAAAACAAGACAACTGAAGAAATCATGTTGAGCTGTGGGAAATTATAAGACATTTTTCACAGCTGTTTGACATTTAGTGCACAAACCGATTAACTGAGAAAATAAACGATAATGAATATTATCCCCTATCACGGCCGTAACATGAGTATGATTAAAACTATTCCCATATCTGTCAACGGTATAATTGTTTACATAATTGTATTTTTTGCCACTTATCACTATGGCTGACTTTTCTGATGGCCAAGTAATTGAAAAACCAGATGTTAAGATGCATACAGTAAATGTTTAGAAATGGAAATTGGAAATACATTTACAATACCTTTGGGTGTTTTACAGCCACAAATTGTATCGTACTGAATTGAATTTCCATTTGATTACTTTATACACGCTGCAGGATGTGACCTAGTAACTGTTTCCTGATGGTACCAGTGTTATTCAGTGCTTGATGTGAAAAACTGGAAAAAGCAAGTTTTTGTAATCTTACTTGTAAAAGGACTGACATGATTATCAATCATCAAAATAGTTGCTGATTGACTTTCTGTCAATTGAAAACTAATAGTGAAAACTAATCAATTAATTGTTCCAGCTCTAACTCAAGTTTGAGTCAACCTATAGTGCTAATTTTCTTTAAGCCTCTGCACACACACACACACACACACACACACACACACACACACACACACACACACACACACACACACACACACACACACAGAGAGAGAGAGAGAGAGAGAGAGAGAGAGAGAGAGCAGGTATTAAAAAGACACTAAAAACATAAAAAACTGTTAATATGTGGAATGAGAATAAACAAAGTGCTTCAACATGAATATCTATTATTGTATTTATCTCTCAACTGGAGCTGGACATTCTCTAAATCAAAAATAAGCCAAAGTTATTTAATAATTGATTAATGAGAAATCAACAGAAAGCATGCAAATGCAATGGAAAAAAGCTCTCAAACACTGTAGCTGTAACATTGCCTCTAGGTGGTGCAACATTGCTAAACTCCTGCGGAATTTGGTATCATAATAATCAGAGAATCTGCAGCCAGCTTTATTTTAATGAGGCCATTTGTGATTGAGTTTCAAGCGAGTGCCGTGAAGCACTTTCCATCAAAAAAAACAAAAAAACATCCTCGTTCTGTGAACAGGCTGTTTACCAGAAAAGGATGTTTACTTGGAAAGTGAAAAACAGTCAAGTATTGTTTGAGCCTTTAGATAGAATGAGACAGATTCTTGCTCTGTGTTTCACTCCTTTTTCTTTTTTCGGGGAAAGTGAAGTGTTGATGTTATTGTTTGTTTGGGAAATTGGAGGCTGGAGAGACAGCCGTCCTATTAGATGTGTTGTTGGCTCACAGTTTTGTGTTGTACAGCAGCTCTCACAGTGGTGGTCTGGCATCAGGTGCAATATGGCTCAGTAGCACTTTGCGGAGGTATTGGTGTCTAGCCATACAATACTGTATCTGCAGGGAGGTAGCTAAAGCACCGGGAGCACGCAGACGTTTGGAAACAGTTATTATACTTGGCTACGCAGACGCACAACGTCTGTTATTTTCTTCTGCAATGGTGTGCGTTTGGTGTGTGGATTTGTGGACGAGCCAGCTGTGTTTCAGCGTGGCAGTGTATTTGATTTTAGTATTTCTCACCTCAGCGGTTGGCAATTTAAAACCACCGAATGGAATATTTCAGAGCCCTTCTCCAAATTGCAGTGACACACTCATGAGGTAATAGTCATTCTCTAGAAAAAGCCTCTTTTCTGTTTCTGTTGTATGGAGCCCATTTCCTTTTCATCAAGCATGCAGACAAGCATGGTGAGGGGCTGCGATTATGCACATTCTATCAGTATGAATTGTGAAGGTGCAGTACAGCCATGTAGATAAAATCCCTCTCCTTGGGAACATCACTTTAAGATTTCTGTCTACTAAGGTTGCTGTCTAGGCCCAAGCAGTCATCATTGTTGTATTTCTGGTTGTGTTGATGACAAATTATTTTCTCTTCCTTCCACATTTTATGTCTGTGGCTCAGAGTACAGCCTGTCATAGAGCTAAGAGAAAAGTGTTTGGATTTCTAAAAACAAAATTACCTCTAAATATAACTCCTAAGTGCTGCAGCAGCTCCCATTTGATATGGTGCAGACCCTGAAGATTCAAGATCTAATGGTGTGACAGCAGACAAGCAACAAAAGGATTTGTTTTTTCTTCCTTGCCAGTTATGCTCAATTTTGAACATCATCTATAATTTTTAAATCTATAACTTTTTGTTGCTCTTCATAAAATCCCATTCTCAGCAATAAAGAGGAGTCTATATGAACAACAGTACTGTTTCTCTTTGTTGTGTTTTGTTGTGCGGATGTATCCCACCAGGATGTTTGTTGACCTTTGTCTCGTATCGTAAGGGCTCTATCTTTCCAGTCACTGCTCTGTAACCAGGCCCCCCTGATGGATATCTCTATATTGGCTGACTCACCCTTAAGGTCAGGTGCAAATCAATGCAGGTTTTTTTTTTGTTTTGTTTTTGTACCCTAACTTTGATTGCTTGGAGTGGTGCTGCCGCATACCCCTCCGTTTGTGATAGGTCATCATCATGAGCAATGATGAAATGCCATCCGGAAGCAGAGACGTCCTTGACTGGGCATACACTACATCGTGAGGAAATGGGGTACCAAGCAGAGAGGGAAAATAATGCATGCCAAAAATAAGTCTGGAAGAGGAGCTTGAAAGCGCATAGCTCAGTAGGCTTGTGGATATTGGGCTTAGGATTTGTTTGAAGAAAGATTCTGTGATGTATGAAGGGTGAAGGCAAAACACTCCTCATGCATAGATCGACTGGTGGTCCGAGTGGTGTTCAAAGCGAAGATCGTTTCTTTCTAAAGCTCTGAAAATGTGCGTTTTAGTATGATCTTATGGTATCACGTTTAATATCATTTTGACTATACTGCTGTGAATGAAACTTCTTTATACAGTCACTATCAATAAGACATACAATATATTTACATAGAAGTACCGTTATGCTCCTTTATGTTCCCATTTCTCATACACAGTATATTTTCAGCAAATATACTATGCCTGTACGAATCAGAGAAGAAGGTGTATAGATATCTGTATCAACTCACTAACACTGCTCGTGTCAGAGATTCACTTATTACAAATTACCTTTTGAGACGCTCTATTCGCCCTATTCTAACACTGTTATCTTATCCTACCTGGTATATTTGCTACGAATAGCAGCCACCAGGCTAAAAGTCATAAAAAGAATCTTAAGAGAAACTTAATGATATTGTACATAATAACTATGAATTATACTGTGCAGTCGGAAAGCCCTCAGTCAAAAGGTGTAATTAGCATAGAAACAGAAACATCTCATGAGTGTATGCTTCTTTGGTCTCTAGGCTCAGTGCATGACACACACTGGCTACAATTATAGCAGCATTGAGGTATTGTTACAAAGTGATATATACAGATACAGATACATACAGCTGATAAAGCACGCACTTAGCGTGTCGGCTGTTACTCATACTTAAGTGTCCTTGAGCAAGACAAGGAACCCGTAATTGTTCCATTGTGTGTGTGTGGAAAAACAACCCAATCGCCAGGATAAATGTTGCAAATCACAGATATGTTGAAACAACTTCTTCAAAATTTTCAATTTTATGTTGTGGCAATGCTGAGCTTAAGGTCTGGTTAGGTTTAGGCACAAAAAACACTCTCTCTCTCTCTCTCTCTCTCTCTCTCTCTCTCTCTCTCTCTCTCTCTCTCTCTCTCTCTCTCTCTCTCGTTCTCTCTCCCTGTTTCTTGTGATTACTTCCAACTGGCAATAATGTAATGATAAAGTTTGAATATATTAATGTAGCATCCTCTCTTTTAAATTCTGTAGACTTTTCAAAGTGCAGTCCCTTGACAGTGTCTTATAGCCCAAGCCATATGTACTTACAAAGAGCCTTGCAGCTGATGTCCTCTTCTTGTTTTGTCTGTCCACACATCACAATCATGCTTCTTATGAAGAGCCCAAGAACAAACCGTCTTTGATGTATAATGCATCAAACGTGTTTCTCCCAGATGGTCACTGTTCACAAGTAACTGATCCACACTCCAAAGAAATTTTTGGAAATCTTTAGTTTCACAACATATGAAGTCAATCCGTTAATGTATGCCTGACTGGGGCCAAAGGAGGGCGCTACAACATTTCTATAATTGCTAGAACACTGAATGCTGTTAATCAGGGAGCAAAAGCTTGTTGTGTCATTATTACTCTGATTGCTGTAAGCCACAGGATTTTGTTGGATTAGATAAACTTTATTGTCTCATTGGACATGCAGGCTGCCATATAAACTGGGGACAATAGACAGGCGATAAAGGACAAACATAGCACAATAGATAAAAGATAATTTCCATACACTTCAAGGACTGTATAGCAAATGGAGCACAATAAACTTGCAAAATTAGAACTCATCAGAACTCAGCAGTTTCACTGCCTGCGGGCAAGGAAAAGAGTTTGTCTGATAGTTAAATCTGCCCTCGGGGATCCTGAAGCAACAACCTGAAGCTAGAGGGTCAAAGTGAGAATGTATATTTTCTGAGCCTGTCTAATGATGGTCTGTTTGTTAATAGTCGATTAGGACGGGCAATCTCTCATTCAGCAATCATCCATTATCCCATGATCTGTTTGTCACTCATAATAATTTGGACTGCAGTAAATGACTCCTCCTCCCCTCTCCCTACTGCACATAATCATTCCTCTTTATGACCCAACTATAAATCTGTATTAATGGTGGAGGACAAGTTATTGGCTGTTGACTTGTTTTGGGGGCACCAATCCCTTCAAACACTAGTAGCTCATGTGCTGGAAAGCCAAAATGTTGTCTCTCAGTTGCTTCCATGCTTAAAGCAAGCATTAAGTAACCTATTTAGCCTGCAACTAAATCTATAATAGGACACCTGCTATGATGCATAATGCATTCAGTCTACAAAATCAATCTTATTTTCCATCCACACGGAGTACAGCACTATGCTTCATTAACTGCTTCATTCTGCCCCAAATCTCTGTAGTCACCTGGCAAAGAAGAGAGAATCACATGCAGTTGTCTCGTTTTGCCCTTTGCAAGGCCAACAACACATATAAATATGCATGTGCTCACACACAAACACGCTCATACAATTCAGTCCGACAAAGAGACAAACACCTTCTGAAACCTCATCAGGGTGGGAGACAGCTGCCATTTCCTGTCTGTTTTGCCCAGCAAGTTTAGCAATCACTCATAAGCATGAAAGGTTTCATGCAGTGGAAAGGTGGTATTTGTGTGTGTATATCAGAAAGGTTATGGGTAAATGTAACTGTTTGAGGAACAGCTGGGACCGCTCTCATGCTGTCTGTCATCCAGCCTGGCTGCCTGCTGAAGCCCCTGTTCGTGCCAGACTTGTGTGTTATGATACTAATTTATATTTCTGAACCACATTTTCCCCACTGTGCAATCACAGCATGTTGTTAATTTGGTTTCTCATCACAATTTATGGTTGGTGCTGCAGCGTGGCACTAACATGGGGTCGGTGAAAAACCCCAGGGAGTGCTTTTTTACAATTGAAGTGATGATGGAGGTCAGAGGCGGGTACTAAGCGGTGATGGTGGAATTCAAAGAAGAGAAACTGTAGGTGTACAGTGAGTGGTAAATGGATTTGATGTCCTCGTTCCTCTACAAGTACGTGTTGTCGCCACGTTTTTCTTTGAACTAACAAGATGAATGTTTACAATGTTCTTTTTATAGATACAGCGCTTATGGAGATGACAGTGCTTAACATATTACAAGCGCCTATGATTCAGAGGATTGAGGGGGATTCTAATTCATAAAGGATAGCTTATAGAATGAAACAAGCAGGGCACAAGATAGTTGGCAGGAGGAGGGGGTGAAGCGAAGATGGGAAAATGAGAGGTAGAGTATCAAAGCAGGGAGGGACAGAGGGATAAAGAAAGGGAGGGAATAAGTGGCTGAAGAGGAAGGTGTGTGCGACGCAGAGAGGGTGAGATAGGAAGATGAAGGATGAAAGGTATACATAGATCTGAGACGGAGGGAGAGGAAGAGAGAGGAGCGGAAAGAGGGAAATAGATATCTTGGCAATGAGCATCTGTTCCATCATCTTTAGGACATCAGAACAATCAGCCACACAAACAGTGCTAAGCAGTTCACACAAATAGCATTACTCTGAAGAGTTGGTAACAATCATCATCTAATGCTTGACAAACACTGAAATATTCCAGGGTCTTACAGAGCTCCTGTTCTTGCTGTAGTCTCTAACGCTAAGACAGCCTCAAATTAAAGCAATATACTTGAAATAAAAACAGGTGTGGGTCTTCCTGCTACTGAGCTTAACAGAAGGTTAAGGATTTATGTTATCCTACAGTGGCCGGCTGCAATTACAAAACTGTGTGGTAACACAACCACGATTTAAGTCTGGCTTACTTGAGTTTCCCACATGGTTATGTAGCCGGGATTAAAACTGCATGTCTCTGGCTTCATGTATTTTTTAATGGCTGTTCAAAACTTTGCAGAATATATTGTCACTCCCACTGTTACTGTTGAATATTTATCACAATTGTATCCTCCTATGGCCGTGGCCAGGTAAAATTAAATTTTAGATTAATGTATTCATAATTATGTTTATAAAAATGGAGGAGGTGACGTTCCAAGATTAATAATACACTGAAGCTGAACATCAGTTTTCACTTGGTGTGTTATTATGCATAACTGCCCTCATGCCTGTCTGATCCCCATGCTTCTGCTGAAGAGAATTATGTCTGAATTGCAACTGCAGGTGGGCTCAGCCTCAGTAATGGACATTTCTTCCTCAAAATTATTTTTCAAGGCCCTTAAACATTCAGAGTGGGTGTGAATCATTCTGTCTTGTCTCCAAGTGCTCATTATTAGCTCTAACTTTTCCTTAAAACTGCCCTACATACGCCCAGCCAAGCTATTAATTGTTTTTAGTTAAAAACACAAGCATGATGTTGCTGCTTGGAAAATATGTCGCTGGCTCTTTTGGTGGCAGCTTTGTGAAGATGAAGCCAATGTGGATCAGGCAGGCCCTATTTCAGTTCATTAAATTCAAGAATGAGTAACAACTTTAGAAAAATGCAACAACAACAACAACAAACTGTTTTCTACAGAACACCAGGCCACCAGATATAATAAATATCATAGCAGTTGTTGGTCAAACATGCTGTCATTTTGCAATTTACACCCTTGTCATCAGAAATCCACACTTTTACAGCAATACCCACATATTTGTTGGATCAGTGAAGATGGCTGTTCTGGAAATTATTATATTCCCGAGAGTGCTTGATACAGCAATAATGCACCGTGTCAAAGGTTGGATCATGTTGACCCTGTAGGTGGCGCATCAGTGCTGCAAATTTGCCATGATTACCCTGTTTGCTCAATGGTGGCGGAAATAATTGCAACTTAGACATGCTTCAAACCTGAGCAGGGAAGTTTTACCACTGCATTTATAGCAGCAGTTCATCACCAGGCACATCATAAACCTGTTATAGACTGTATCTACAACTGTATCTTTAAGGAGGTCAGGCCACTTGATCACTGGATACAGCAGGAATGAATTGGCCTCAGGGGCAGGTCAGTTATCAGGACAATAGGTGGAGATACTGCTCTGTCAGGGACCCCTGTGTGTATAATATCCTGAAGGTGTTGAAAGATGTTAAGATTGTGGAGAAATTTTCCAGAGGATTATCATGTGTGTGATAACAGATTTGTTTTATGTGAAATATAAACAGCTTACAGGCTTTGTCCAAAAATAATGAATCAGCTTGACAAGAGGGGAATTAATTTCCCGTTTGTCTCAGAGTTTAACATTTTGACTGTTCTGCTCACATCCATTTATAAAAAGGAGCCGATATTATTGGGGGAAAATTACCACTGCTTGTCTTATTAGAGGCCATTTTGGCTGCATAGCTGCCAAATGTTTTGCTTTTTTCCCCCATACTTCAAAGCGTGTGTACGGCCAGCACTATGCAAAACATCCTTTACCTACTGAGTGTGAAGAGCTAATTACAGAGTAAATTGTGGGGGGTAAACCATGCATCTTAATTAAGTTTGCATTTCATTAGACAACTTGCAAGATAGCCTCAAATAAAATGGCACTTTTCCTTTTCTGTGACACCGTGTGTATGAGAGCATGCACATGCATTGTTTGTGTGAGTGCTGATATGAAAGCATGGAAAAATACTGTGCTGTAAATTGATGCTGTTAATGCCTGTGAATGAGTGTCATACAATATGTTTGTGTATGTGTTTGAGTTACTTAACTGTGGTACACTTACTCATTTACATGAACACCACCAAGGTTAGCCAAGCAATCACATTATAGCGGTTTCACTGTGATAGTATAATGCTTCACCTAATATGTCGAGGGTATTGATTTCCTGCAAGCCAATGCAGCAAGGTGCAAAGATATATCTTGTGTGGGCTGTGAAACAGAGCGTCAAGGGCTTGTGGCACCAAATTGGGAGGCCTTGCTTGTTGCTCGTCTCGGGGGCTTTGTAACCCTCTGGAAAGAAGTGAGCAGCAATAATACATCACAAGCTTTTTTTGGTCAGTATAACACTGAGAAACATCACTGCACAGTCCTCAATTAAGCATTTATCTTCCATTATTACAGCAGCAGGTTTCACAGCTTATTATTTTTTATAATTTGAAGGGAGCCTTAAAATGGAAACACAGAACTTGGCTGTTACTCAGCTGGTTGCCAGATTTCCCTCACAGCTTCAGCCAGCTGAGAGAAATGTGGATTTTCCAAACAATTTGTTCTCAGTAGAAGAAATATTGCACCTGAACTCTATGGGCTGTATACAGTTGCTGCAATAAAAATGTTGGAATAACATCTGTACAGGCCTGTAAAGCCATTCAGTTTGTTTATTGCTGCTTGGATGTGTGCACCAGGCAAAATTAAGCAGTTTTCTGCAAGAAAATTACTCCTTTTCTTCCATGTGCGTTTGATGCTGATGGTGTTTCCTTTCTTTACAGGTTTTATCCACACTTGCGGAGGCACTTTAAAAGGGAGGAATGGGACGATAGAAAGCCCCGGGTTTCCATATGGATATCCAAATGGAGCGAACTGTACCTGGGTGATTGTTGCCGATGAGGGGAACAGGATTCATATAGTTTTTCAATCTTTCGCTGTGGAGGAGGAATATGACTTTTTATCTTTGTATGACGGGCATCCACACCCAGCCAACTTCAGGACGAGGTAAGGAAGCATCCCTAAAGCCATGCACCTTGAAGGCTGTGTTTGAAGACTGGCAGGTGGGACAGGAAGTAAGAGGGAGGAAAGCCTTCAATGATCACTTCTGAGGGAAGGTTCACCTTTAATGTACACATGACAAAGACTGCTTAGTATTCTTGTCAGCAAAGTGTCAGGCATGTCAGCTGCGGTGTGTGTGGACTGTAGAGTGTCTACTCGTTTCTGACATGGTTTTGTGCTGAATAGAAATGTCTTCATAAAACTGTAGAAGATTCAGATCTGGATTTTCTCTTGAGAGTAGAGAAAAGGTTCATTTCGTGTTTTGGTTTGAAAGGAGCCAAGATGATAATAACATGTCTTTTTTTAGAGTAGTGAAAATGCAAATTTATGTAAAAACAGGGCATAGCCTATTTGATTAAAAATCATCACTTGCATATTTAAACATTAAATATCAGAAAAAGTGTAAAACAGAAAATAATTGCCTGAATGAAAGTTATCAACATGGAAAAGTTTTGTTATCATATACATATCATCCTTTTTTTTTTTTTTTTTTACCTTATTGACTTGTAGTGTCTTATTTTTTGTCTAAAAATATCTGACATTTTACAATATTCAAATGATTTTTTTCTCATAGTCTGACTCAGAAATGTACACTTCAGTTGCAATGATATACACCAAACTTTTCAGTTTTATTTTGAAAAGTTTTTACAGAGGATTGAATTCATATATAATTCATAGCTGGATTTATATAACATTTTTCTTTCTAAAAACATGGATAAAATTGTTTTTTTTATGGCTGTTGACGACAGCATTTTCTGATTTTCAGAATGATTAAAAGAGATTCACGCTCTAAAAACCTTTGCCCATATATATCAACAAAATTAAACAAGAATTTCAAAACTGTCTGTAACCAATGTTCAGATTTTCAGATTTTTGTCCTTGAAATGTATACAGATAAGCACATATTTAATTATAAAATGCTACATTTGTAAATTTAAACACTGCATATCAGAAAACTTGCAATACAAAAAATAATTGTCCACGTCAGTAATTAACTGGGTTAGTTTCATGGTGATATTTATGAGTTTAAAGCATATGTGCACTGTTGATACAAAAAACAGTATGGACCATTCGAGCACAGAAATATCAGAGGAAAAACTATTTATCTCATGAAACACACTAAATAGTGTCTTGTAAATGTGTTTGGATTCCACAGCAAAGAGACCCATCAAACTGAAAACTAAGCAGCGTCCCCATCATTTATTTCTGAATGAGCATGCTGTGTTGGCTTCAGTGATGCATGGGTCAGCTCAGTAGTCACAATCCTTTATTCAAATGTTTCACTGGAGGAGTCAGAGGTAGAGAAAAACATGAGAATCTAACAGAAAGATCCGTCCTTGTTTACTTTAGTCACTGAACAGGCAAACAACTGTTTACTCTGTGTGCTTTCTGCATTCTCACAAAAAGCCTGAGGTTCAACTTGCGTGGGAAGATTCTTCCGTTTTATTTTTATTTCTCCCTCTCCTCAGTATCTGTGTCTAACACCATTACTTGGCTCTCCCTTGTGTTTGATTTTGACTGTTAATTTAGTGAGTGTTACTTGATCATTGAATTATACAAAGATAAATTGACACCTGTGGTGAGATGACGTCGATGACTTTTGCAGCGGAGGCTCATTGTACTCAACCCACATGTAAGATATCTTTAGAGAAGGACATAAGAAGCTCCTCCAAATAGGCAGCACATGTAGATATACTGAAGACTAGGTATAAATACAGACATCTTCATTCACAGTACACAACTATTGAAGGCTTTTGTGTGATGGACACTGCTCCAGTTTCACCAACATGTTCTTGATCAAACCTTTCTAACCAGTTTGATTAGAAGGCTATAAAAGATATGTGTATTATTCAGCTAGGATCTTGAAATGCAGTATCATTAGGATGTTCTCTTTCCTAAATGAAACCCTCTATAAAGAATCGTTTTGTGCTTGGATTTCAAAGGAAAAAAGCCACAAAGGTTTTACATTTTCCTTGTCAACCAAAATTCGCCAAATTGCTCAAAATAAACCCACTCTTTATAGATAAATGTGATGTGTATTATGGGGAGATTATCTCTCGTCTGAGCTGATAGTGAAGTCAGGATACACACATCAGCTCTTAAACCTGTCAAAAGCTTTTTTTTCTTTTTTCTTTTTTTTAAAGGACATCTTAGTGTCTGATTATCCACTTTTATTCACAAGCATGCTCCATTGGAGGTGAGAGTGGGGCCCAGCATTTCTCTGTAAAACACTCAAAAAGACAGAGCCAAAATGATTTCTCTGAGCCCATTTATGTGGCTCAACTTCAGTGGAAGTGGACTGAGGTCACATGCTAATACAATGGAGGATGTATAGAAAAGAGTGGCAATGGAGGGGAATAATTCAAGAGCTGAATCATTGTTGATACTTTAGCAGCTGAATCACTTTGGATACTTAAAAGATTATGTTGTATAATTCTGTTTTCAAGGTCAGGCTTATGAGGGGTTTGTCACCATGCTGGTTGACTACACATCACTTGATCTCACATATATAGCCTAACTCTTTTTGCAATTATGTTTAAAAAAAAAAGCCTCAAATCATAATGCCTTATATCTATGACCAATTATAGAAAAAAATCCTGATATTGCTATGATTTTACATTCATATCATTCTCTCCAGAAGCCTATAAAAGTACTGACAGCCATAGCTTTTTCCTCTGTCGCTATAAGTGCAATCATTGTAATACCAAGCACCTTAAATTGAACCCAATATTCAGCGTTAACATAACACATCGCCTCGAACCCTGTGTTATAAACAGAAGGAATCATTTCAAGGCTAGTTATTTGAGTTAAATGTCAGTAAAATGGCATATCATTTACAAGTCATGGCAGGCATGATGAGATGTTATCAAACATGCTGTTGACGTTGCTTGATATGCTGAGATAAATATTATGGCTATTTAGTATAACAACTGTAATCACAGTGCCAGTAAAAACTTTAAAATGGATTGACACCGTTGAACCGTAGTAGCCTATAATTTTGATCAGACAGCTCATATTTCACCTGGGAAACAACGTCTATCCATAATTATTGTTTACATGTGCGCAAAAAGGGTCGGCAAAAAAGACACAAGCCCTCCATCAGGAATAATTCACGTCTTGAAGTCCGCACATTACGTTAAATATTAAATGCCGAATTTCCCATTATCCCTGAATGCAACACAAGTCTCCCACACTCCCAACAAACACTCAAACTATCTTCAGACAGAGAGCAGTGACACCTGTGTGAAAGGTGAAGCGTCAGCTTGCCCTGTCATTAATAACTTTTAGTAAGCGGCTTTCATTAAAAAAACAAAACTTTTCCCCTGAGTTTTCGTCTACATAATTTACTGCTCACACAACGCTACTGTCGACTAATGTAGGTTAAGTTTGCCAGCCAAACGCGAGATAAGCTGAGCTCCAAGTCTTGACTGTTGGACCTTACTGATGATATTGAGAAGGAACGTGACACGAATTGCAACATGGCGGACAGATTAGCATCATCTCTGCTCCTGCAAAGTCCAGGTAAACTACGTTACATGTCATTAAATTGCAGAGAAACGCAACACTCAAACAACACCAGTGTAATTTGACATTTGTAATGGCTATATTAAATGTATTTTAGTCACCTGGTATTAGCACTTTGGCTAACTGTCATGACCTAGCTACATGGACCAGAGCCAGTTAATGTTATCAGGTGCACCTGTGCTGAAATTCAGATGTGACGCATCAAAATATGTCCTGTAAAATGTATGGTACTGAACTGAGACATGTCAGTGTGGAGATGCCTTTCATTTGATAAGAGTTACATGTAACTGATTTGAGAGTTTTTTTAATATTACATACTTTCCAACAGCTTAAATGTACCAACAAACAAAACACCATGCAACAGGTATCCTTTTATTGGACATATTAACAGCCTTGGTTCTCAAAGTGGGGTCTGGGCACCCCCAGGGGTCCTTGAGGGGATTCCAGGTGTCCACAAGAAAAAGGGAAATAATTTATTTTCACACTAATTTCATCCATTAATCAAACAGAACACACAAATGTATGTTATTATAATGAAACACTTAAAACACATTCTAACCAGATGGGGGAAAATCTTATTAAAAGGGGGTCCGTGATTTAATTTGTGTCAGATTAGGGGTCCTCGATGTGAAAAGATTTGAGAACCACTGATTTACAGTATAGTTCAATTCAAAACCAAACACAACAAACACTTAATGAGCTGCGTGGATGTATTCATTGCAGGGCTATTTTACTTGGATTTCATCATGAAATTGAAAAATTATATTATGTTAACACGCTGTATTTGTTGCCTGTTATACAACAGTTGTGGAGTGCAAGTGTATTGTTGTTGTATTTATCTCAATTGATCTGCCTCACTCCACTTCGTCTTGTCAAAATGACAATTTAGTGTTCAGTTGAAGATACAGGTATATTTATTGACAAAAAAAGTAGGTAAGGTAGATTGTGGTTTACATAAGAATAACCACAGTTGTACTGGTGTGAGTTTGTTGACAGAAACAGGCATGCTGTCAGAAGTGGTTGTCCCATCAGTTTGTGATCAGTGATTGTCTGCTTTGGTTTAGATTAGCGAAGATTAAGCAGACAGATGGTATGCCTCTTTATCTAGATGTCATCTGTCAGGTCATCTTTTTCTCGTCTTGGTCCTTTTCTCACCAACTGCTAATTTATTCTAAAACAAGAGTTGTAATTTTCTGTTCAAGAAGGGGTTTTCAACTACACCCCCAAGACAATTGTGTTTGTGGTGGTACAAAACCTGTTACTGGCTTATTCACAGCAGTTTTAAATGTCTTGTAAGGTGATGTTTACAATGGCAGTCTAATTACAATGTTGACGATATCCGCGTGTTTCTTTAAGTTCAGTTTTAAACCACTCACTGTCTCTCCATCTTGTCCTCTTTTCCATCCTTTTGTTATTGGACCTTGGCATTCTACCAATTACAACATTAAGTTTTTAATTTTCTTTCTTTCTTTAGATTTTTTAGATTTTTATCAGCAGATCTCTGAGGCTTTGTATAACCTTCAACTCTCAAGTGATGCTTATGATTCTTGTCCTTGGTCTAATTATGCTTATTGAAGAAAGTTAATTTTGTTGTGAGATGGTTGCACCAGTTCAGGCTTTTCCCTGGTTCCATATGCAGTTTTGATTTTACATTGGATAGAGGGAGGTTTGGATGGGATTTCAAAGTAGATTTTAACATGTGTTGAGTTTGTAACTGTTTCAGCCATTGTGATGTATAACAGAAAAGACTAGTTAATATCTGTGCAAGTGTTACTCTTGTTAACATGTTTGAGAATAGGGCTGGGCGATGTCCACAGTGAAACATCAAGATGGAAGATGACATCATTGTTTAGGTGGGCGTTACTCAGTGTTTCTGAATTTGAGCTAGTGTGTCCCCTCAGAGTTGCTGCAAGGCAGAAGTTACTCATTAGCACACCACTGTGCTCTTTCTGTCTCTGTATCTGTCTCTTTCTCTTCACTCTCACCCGCTCTCCCCCCAAACGCTCTAGGCAGATGACTGCCCACCATTCAGTCCGGATCTTCTCCGAGGTTTTGCCTGTTAAAAGTAGAGGTGTGGAAATTTCTTGATTATAAGATGCATCGCAATGCGGACGTGGAAGATTCTGGATCGATGCAGAGATAAAGCATTAACGAGTGTCTGCAGCTTATGTTGATTGTTGATTGTCCAGTCTCAGTGGGACAATAAAGTTATGTCACAACTTTGCTCCCATGGTTTGAATTGTGGGTGGACATTTGGCTAACGATACTTATGTAGGAGGGATGTTGGAGGGACACAGAGATCACCTGAGAGTGATTAAAAAAAGAGTATTTTTTAAACGGGGCGCATGTTGGATTTTATGACCTTGCTGAAAAGCACGAACTGGACGAAGCCCACGCTGAGCATGACTTCTGCCTCACAACAATTACTAATCACCTTAGCCATTTTCACCTGAAGCTAACGTCTGCAGCCATAAATAACAACTGTTACAGCCAGTAGGTGATTTGATCACAGATATATCGGTATCGGTGTATATATTGTCCAATATGCACCGATATGAAAACCTTACACTTAAAAACTATAATGCAGAAAAACATGCTTGGGCTAATTTAAAATTGGTGTAATGACATAGTTTGTCCAGCTGAGTGTGCTTCGACGGGGGATAAAACAGCTGGTGTCAGGAAATGTAACAGCTACCTTACTAATGGTTAGACTATAAACCAGCACGAAAATGACAATTACCAACATAACATAAGCCACCATGTTCTGAACAGGCACACTAAAAACACTTACAAAAAGTAAAATTTTAGTTTTAGAACAAGCAAACTTGTTGTGCTCTTCCTCTACACGAGAGACGCGCTGGGAATCCACCGGAAGCTGCTCTATGACGTTGCGTCTGCTACAGGTTTTGTTCCGCCCTCCGCATGGCGTCATACCATGAATGTATAAAGAGAACCCCAGTGGGAACGTTTCAGAAGCGGAGCCTTTTGTCTGACCGATTTTGTTGACTTGCTCAGATTTTGTTGATCTGGTCATTTTTCGTTTTTATTCAATCGGGAGTCTGCACGGGGTGTTTTATTTTGAAAATTGACCGGATGCTGTATGCCGTTCCTGTGTCTCTGACTTCCTGCCGGCATGATCTGCTCTGTGCAGCTTGTTGTGGCTTCCGTAAAAAATAGACTAGGCAGCCGGAACGCAAAGCAGCTGTGCACGGCTGGACTCAACTGTGCGCTGTCGATCGGGGCAGCTTGTGATTTGTAACACACTTTCTGCTACTAGGGGATGGAGAGTTATGGCAGGTTAACAAGGGGGATGCTTTTTGGTAATTTTGCTAACAAGGGCGATAGCATCCCCCCTCATCCCCCCTCAAATCGCCTACTAGTTACAGCAAGCCCAGCTAATCTGCCAAGATCTGAGGAGGCGCTGTCAATTTTGCCATCCTACTCTGAGAGAGGTGTGTGCAGCAGAGTCAATAAATTTCTTATTTTAAAGCTGATGAGTGCCTTTCTCTTAGCTTGTCCCATAGTATTGGTGAAGTTTAAAACTCTGGTATTATCACTGAGCAATCTCTCTTATAATTCTTAGGATTGACACATGAAAAAGGCATTGCTTACTGTAAGTGGTGTGTTTGGGCTTTGATTCTCACCCAAACTGCAATAAGCACTTTCACAACTATTCAGCTATTAGCTGTTCACCAAACCAGTTCACTGTGCAAAACTGGCCCAATTGCAAAGCATGTGAGGCATTCAGCTGAAAACTGAAGTCTGCTGGCCAAAACTCTATCCGTATATTAAACATCAAATGACTTCACCCCAAATTACTTTATTGGATCCATAATAATTAAGACATTTTCCGTATATCAAAGCTTATTAAATAGGATCCAGTTGGAATATTGAAAATCATTTTGAATTATTTAGTTTAAATAGTGGACTGTAACACTCCTGCCTGGGAGATCTTTAAAATTCATATCACAGTATGAATTCAGTGAGAACATTTTTCTGATATATCACAATATGGCAAAAGGGAAGCACATACACACATAGAGACTAATTGGAATAAATCACTTTTATAGTATGTATTAAACATGTAAGACACAAACTTCACTGACAATCTGTTTATTACAGTAATATGGAGTCAATAAAAACAGAAATATGTGAAATAATAACATGGTATAATAATACCATCGTTATGAGTCCAGTGAAAGGTTCTAACAATGACTACAGAGATGCTAATAACATTGCCAGGCTTCATATCAGTGTATAATTGTGTGTTAAAAGGTTGACAGTTTTTACTTTGGCACTAATTATTACAGAAATTTTGTGTAAGTGTAATAAAAAGGCAAGATGATACATGTGAGTATATGACAGCAAATAGCAGGTGATCAATATCAGGTGGTCCAATTTGCTGTTTATAAATACCTGAAGGGATAGCATGCTCGTAATTTGACCTAATTAAACATTATAATTTGATGTTCAGTAACAATGTGAATGCAGATGCAGAAGCAGAATAAGAGTTTCTTGCACAACTTAACCTACTTCCAAGGTCTATGGAGAAGGGAAAAAGTCTAAAAAGTCAAAACTCCAGCAACACTTGTAGTATATAGAACACATTTATTGTTAGACCAATGTGTTTCAGGTTGTGGCTTTCATGTGACCTTGATTAAAGCCACAAGCTGAAAGGCATTGGTCTAACAATAAAGTTGTTCTTTATACTACAGGTGTTGTTAAAGTTTTGACCTTTGCAGATTTTCTGTTCAGGCTGTACTTCAACCTTCAAATGTAGATTTAGACCAACTCTTGCAAAGCTTATTTCTAATGACTGTCACTGAACAAATACTGTGGGTATTTAACAATAAAAGTCAAACATGGATCTCTTCAATGGAAAACTCGAACTGTTGAAAGCAAATAAGTGCTCATTGTCTCCTGTTATGCTTATTTTTCCAGCATCTTAGCACCACTTTATCCCTGTTGGTGGTGATGGAGAAAAAGCCTGGTGGTAGTGAGGTGGGGTTTGCGTTAGACTTTCTCTTTGTCCACCATTTTGACTGACAGGGTTGTAAAAGTTCCATCATAATCCATTATTACCTGTCATTTTAATTTTAATTTTTCTTAAAAGAAAAATTCAGTCAATGTCACAAAATATTCGGTTAACGTGACCTCAGGTAGTGTGATGTTCAGTGCTGTGTGAGTGGAATACATTTTGGTCAGGATTATGCAGCATGATGAAGACTTTGGGTAAAATTGAATTGTAACTACACAAAGTATGCATTTTTTTCAATTCAATGCAGCCTTCCACCTCCAGTACACTGAAGTGTTTGTTTACAGAGATGTTGGTTCCAGCATCTGCCATAGAGAGGCTGTAATTTTATGCAGGCAGGAGAAAACACAACAAAACTGATGTCAGGGAGGTGGCTGTGCTGTGTCAGTGTTTTGGTGAGAATGTATGATTGTTGTGTGCAGGATGCTTATCTGCTAATGCTTATAGTCAGGCTGTATTTACGTAAATGTTCAAGATCAAGGTTTATGTAATTTACATGTAAACTAGGAAGCCATACACTGAAATTCCTATAACAACTTTACTGAAAGTACAGGAGATAAGTTGTACTTGCAATGACACACACTGATGTGTGTTTCAGGGATATAGGATCTTTGAAAAGATGACTAGAGGAATTGCAGTGTTTTTTAGAGTAATATTTAAATTGCATTACAGTTTATGTGGGCTTATGTAGTACACACAATATGGATGGTGCTCTGATGTGGTATAAGTCGTCAGTTGTACATTTATCATTAAGGCCATAGTTCAAGGTGTTCTGGCTTACACAATATTGAGAAGTCTTTCTATTGCTTTGTACTTTTTATTTACATGCATGAGGGGGACAGAACATTAGACACACCTCTTACTATAATGCAGTCCAGGACAACACCATCACCAACGATAATGCAACGCTAAAACATAACTTAATTAACACCTCAATGACGGTGTCAACAAAACCTGAACATTCTAGTGATTGAGTGTCGGTGTCTTGTCAAGTCATTACCTTTAAAGAGCCATTGCTGATTTACTGTGTCAAATATAGTATAGGGTTAACAATTTGCAAAACAAGAAACCACAGATGATATTTTGCTGAGACTTCTTGAATTCACATTGAACTAATCCTGCCATTCAGAGAGGAGGAAAAGCACATCTAATTCTTGCTATGAGACAAAAGCAAATGGCTCAAATTTTGATGGGTTTTTCCAGATCCGACCCAAACCTCTAAATAGCAATGTTTTTCTTTGTATTTTAGTCACACTTGTTTTTTCCAAGTGCTGGATTTGCTCACAATGTGGGACTGTGTTGTGTGGCGCCAGAAAACGTTAATTCCATGACAGAGTCTTTGCTTTGCCTGTAGGGCCCAAAATGTATGCTAGTCAAATGCCTGCTCTTACACAATTAATTCTCTCCAAAACAAAAATCACTGAGAAGAAGAAGACAACAAGCTTCTTTACGTTGTGTTTTTTTCTTGCCTTTTGTTTAACTTTGTCAAGAAAGATGCAGCGCAAACTTTCCCACCCTGTCTTCCAGCAACTTGTTCTAAGAGATGCTTATTTCCATATAGTAACACCTGAAGTTTTTTCATTTTTCTGTTTTTCCTTGTTTTTCCTTCCCTTCTCTGAATGTGTTGTTCGCTCAGGTGTTACTTAGGCTGGAATAAATGAGAAGGTGAAAATAATGACAGCCAACCCTTTTTTCGTCTTTTCTTTTCCTCTTCCTCTTCTAGGGTATTTATAAAAAGAAAGCTTGATAGAGATTAAAGAGGCGTTTAATTTATTAATGCTATTAATTAATTAAGACATACATTCAGAAGGGAACAGGACAAAAGCGACAGTGAATTTTTAACATGAAAAAGAATCGACATCCCCATGATGGACCTGATTAGTGTGTCTCCCCATTGATCTATGTATTCTCTTTGCTCTGTGAAGTTTTTTCCCCATCCCTCTCACTTGGTGCTGCATTATGTACAATCCCTCGTGCCTGAGAATGGCTGGTTGAAGCACTAATTATTGTGCTGAAGTTATATGCTGTGGACGGTTGAGGAATGGAGGTGAGTTAGGATAATAAAGCCTTTTATTCCAGTGTTGTCCTGCATAAATAATGACCTCCTTAAAGTGATCTTTTTGCGCTGTCATTATACAATGACTATGACAAGCACAAATTGAATGCAATGGGGATACATTCTTATCCTACTTGGATTTAGAGTTGTTCTTTCTTGCTCAAGCATGTAAATAAGTGATCCTTTCATCATCTAAACCCCAAACTCAACACTGTGACCGTGCATCTGCAGAAGTTTTGAGACTGTAAATGTCAAACCAATCGGGTCTTTCTAGGTACTTTAAGTGACAGTCAATTTGAACCTTGACTGTTTATGGCTGATTATGGACTTGATGGTGTTTGTTTTCAACTCAAGTAAAAGTTGTTGTGTTACTAGATGCTAAGCACTAGGGGACTAAACACTGTCTAGACAGTATATTTACTTGTTTACCATTTATATAATATATCCAGTGTGGCTGAGCACTGTTGGCATAAGAAAGTCATCGTTTTGATATAAATGGTCTCTCTGTGGAGTTCACATGCAATCTTGTAAGTGTTGATATATGTGTAGGTTTTTCAATTTTTTTTCTAATGATTACTAACATCATGTCTGACAATGTTTTCCCTTCTGGTTGGCAATTCTTTCCAGTTAAATTTTCTGGCTTAATTTGAACTTTTCTCATCACTCGTTTGTAGCTTGAAAGCTTGTAATTGCTGGTCAGCGATGGGGTCATTCAAGTAGCAGACACAGAAAACCACAAGTGGATCTCATGCAGTGGTGGATGTATTGAAGTGGATCGCATCCAGCGAGTGAGACTTTAACCCTTTGTTGGACTGGTTCTCTGTTTAGTATGTGGTTTTAAATGTGACTTAAGTAACAGAGGCTAAGTAGAGATGATAGTATGAAGATTGACAAAAGCTTAAAAAAAAAACTGAGACTGAAAAAACTACCGCGAACTAATATACCTTCACTCTTGTTTTTGGTGTTTTGGCTCAGATTCCTGCTTACCTCCACACTTAAATGTCTTGTATTTGGTGTCTAGTTTCAATTCTGAGATTTTTTAGCTTAAGTCTTCATGACTATAACATTGTAATGTTGTCTTTTCCTTTTCTCTTTCAGATTTAGTTTTAAAGGAGGCATATACTGCACATTTTCAGGTTCATACTTGTGTTTTGTGTTAATACTAGAATGGGTTTACATGCTCTAATGTTCAAAAAACAGTTCAAAATCAGTTTTCTCATTCTGTCCAGTGCAGCAGCTCTCTATTCTCCTTCTGCCTGAGGGCCTGCCATCCGTATTAGCCATAGCCTCACTGCCCACTGGGCCAATAACATTACAGCTTTTACAGTTAGCAAGCTAACTTTTTTTCTTTAAACATACCTATATCATTATCTTCAGGGCATTTCTATCAAGTACATTTACACACAGCACCAACACACATGAACATATTGGTGATGACCCCAGTGCAAAATGAGCTTCACATGACAACAAAGCTAATGCTAACTGAGTTAGCGCTGCAGTAATGATAGTAATGACACTAAACGCAAAACACAGTTACAGGCATCAATTCTATCCCTCATTATTTAGTTGGCTACAAGTGAAGCTTAACATTCACACAGTTTCTCTTGATAGTCTCTCAGTATTACAACATTAGTCCAACATCACCCCAGACAGGGAATAACCACACTGAGCAACATGATAACGCTTGATTTAACAGGCTGACAAAATAGCAAAACAACATTAAATATGAAAACACTTGCAACTTCTAAGTTTGAAGTCAAACAGCCAGTATAGATCTGTTCTTGAGCTTGTACAGTTACTGGCCCTCGTTGATCAGTCCGTAGTAACACATTCTTGAACTTCTGAATTTTTTCCAGTAATTGTGGGGACAGCTCTGTGATATGTCCATAGAAAAATAAAGTTAATCCACTGGGACTTGACATCCTCAGATGAAAGTAGATGAAGACTTTTGTGTTAATTCTTGCAGCCAACAACAGAGCAGCTCCCGTGCTTAGCTTTGTACTGGCCCTGATCTTAAAATATCCTGTGGTTTCATGCTCACAAATGTTGAAACCTCATTAAAATTTGCTGGTCCGTGCAGCCAAAAACAGAGCAGCTTTGCTTAAGTCTTACCTTCAGCATAATGTTAGTGCTAGTGTGCAGCGCTTACGATAAAAACAATAGCTGATCTTCGTACAGGTAGCTCTCAAGGCATGGATGGAGAGCGGTATTATTCAAATGTGCCTCTACCTAACAAGGAGGCAAAAAGCTGAATGGCTCGCTGAATCCATGTTTTCTGACCTAGGTAACCCACAAAAAACTGACTGGCTGGGATGTCTTATTTTTACAGTTTGTGGGTTGGTCAGCACTCCAGAGACCCAAATATATGCACAAGCACTGCAAAAGTGAGTTTCTCATAATATGTCCCCTTAAAAAATTATGCCAGGCATCTGTTAAAATCCAAACACATATATCAAATGTAGAAATTTAGTTTATTTTCTTTGCCTGTAATTAAAGTCCCGCTGAACAAATACAATCAATGGAATTCAAGTCAATTAGTTTAAATCCAAAGTCAAATTTTACCAGTTTCAGCCAATTGTCCTGTACATACTACTGTTCGCTTAGTGTACAACCCTCCTTTTTATTTCAGTGTAGTGACCATCATAGGTTACATTACATAAATGAATCATGGCATTGGTTTCTAATGTTTTTGAGCAGACATTAATAAAGTAAAAACAGAGAGGTTAACTTAACTTAGCCTGACATTTCCTTTGCAGGTTTTACCATTTTTAACCCTCTGAGTCACTTCAGGTAACACAGAGTTTCAGGTCGTAGAATGTAAATCTGTGACTCGTGACCTCTGTGTTTTATTGCCACTCTTTTTTAATGCCCTGTAATAAAAACCCTTGAGGCTGAACAGTACTAGTCGTGGAACAAGTGGTGCCACTAGTCTCAATTGGTTGGGTCTATATTGCCTATCTGAACAAAGAGAACAGTGCAGAAAGTACAAGTGCAGTTTAGAAAAATTATGCCACTGGCTAGTGTCAAATCCGATGCTAATTAAAGAAGTTTGTTGTCATATAGTGTACAGAATTGGTCACAAATCCAAGTAGAATGGTTAGTCTCAGTGAGAGGATTCAGGATATAAATGACACAATAAATACTACAGTGTTGCACGCGGGAATAATAAATACTGTGACTTGTAAGCCATTTTGACATCATATCTGTCCTCAGTCACAAGCAAATAATTTGTCATAATGGGTGAAGTCTCAAGATGTGTTCACTTTTTGAGTAATTTTATGGCTATTTTGAAAAAATATATAATTTTCCAAATAAGCAAAAGAAGCATGAGGTTTTTTTTGTGTGAAATCTAAGCAGGATTAACGTCTGTGCAGTGCTTCCGTATTCATCTGCTCCAGCCTTTGTCACCTCCAACCTAGATGACCTAAATCCAATCCGTGCTTAGTCTCTCGGTTCTCCATTTCACCCAAAAATACCAGAACCACAATGTAGAAGGCATAAATGGTGGAGAAGTAGAGGGTTAATTACCTCTTTGTCTGCACACCTGTGAACTAATTAGTTTTTAGAGTTGAAATGATAGCTCATATTCATCCTTGTTTTGTTTTTGTGTTGACTCGCTGCCTGTTCTCATCAGGAAAATTACTTGCAGATGCATCATACTGAAGAAAATGACAATGTGATACTGTGAAAATCTAAAAATGAGTAGCACACTAGGCACACACAGAGTAGGATATTAAGTTTCTGACCATTTACCAGACTTTCTCCATCTTACATTTCCCTTTGTAATCCAAGAAATTACATATTTTTTCTTCTTCACTCTTATTATACCAAGAATTAATCAATTGATAGGATGATTTGACCTTTTATTACTGCAGTTATTAAAACGAAATGTCAATGTCTGGACCTGCTGTAATGAGTGGGGACATGTCGGTGGAAAATAAGTCTATTAATCATCCCCTGCTGTTTTTTTTCTTTGTTTTGTGGAGACGGCCAGCAGGAAGGCCATTATTCATTATTTTATTTTTATTTATTGTTATTTTGCTCTGTTTCTAACAATAAACTAAAGGGAAGTGGTTTGCTTTAATTGTTGCTTGGTAAAATCAGTCAGAACACTTATGGTCTCTTCCCACCTCTGTTTTTTTTCTTTCCTCTTCTTTCCCAGGAGACACAACCTCTTTGTGTCATGTTAAGAAGAGTGTAGCAACAAGGAGAGGTGGGCAGAGACAAACAAAGAGATACAAAAAGGCAAAGTGACACAAACAGTGAACCAGCAAGACAGGAAAAGGGAACATAACAGTGAATAACAGCAACCTCATGAAATGAGAAACGGAGAAAGTGAGAGAGAGCTAGTCTCACAGAAAGAGCTAGTGTGACACAGAGGGAAAGACAGATGGTGGTAGAGAGACGGTGAGTCAGACAAATAGAGGCACATCATTCCTGTCTCTCCCTCCTCTCTCTTTCTATGGAATGCCACTACGGTGACACACTAATCAGATGAATGTCTGACAGCTACCTTCAGGGCTGATGTAGTGTGTTCAGGTGGAAGTAAAGGCTGCCTCTGTCCACACAATCATTGGTGCACTGTTCCCAGGCACACAGTCATTCTACTGCCACTGGTGTTGCTTTGATCCATAAACAGGTGGTGCTGTAGCTGTTTATACACCTGGTGTCTCCAGACCCTTAGTGACATTTATGGTTGACCTGGTGGAGTCCAGCTTCAGATAGGGTTGGCCGATTGGATGAATCTATTGGGGATAGGCTCAACCCATCGCTGGTCGGTTTGTTGGAGCCGATATTTTTGTTTATTTTTGACATTTTATTTTGCTAAATTAATGGCATGCCTCCTTGGAAATTTCACTCAATAAATAATTAACTTGTAAGCGCCAAAAATAGGAACAGGCAAAATCTGTAGTTTTCTTATTGTGATTAGAAAGTAGTCGAGGAGCAGAACTGACCAGCGCAAAGAAATGCCGGAAGACCGCCTGGGCAGCAGGGCTCTGTGGGCAAGTTACTGGAGCTTGACGAGCAGTACAGCCCCGCCACTCGTGCTGCAGAGTTGGGAATACATTGAACCTATACGTGAGTTCAAAAACTGTTTGAAAACTGTGACATGCAGCATTTCCTATCTATATTTTTCAGGCACAAATCTGCTTCATCCTTGTGCGCTGTGGAGCACAGGGTAAAGCACTTGTCTGGTGAGAGAAAAAAAATGCTGTAGCCTACAAGGTTAAACACTCAGTGAACCTCTCAGTGTATGAATAACGGTGACTAAACTAAACTGTTCCATAAACCTACTAGTCTATATTTAAGCTGTCTTGGCAAAATAACTTACAGCTCAAAAAGATCTCAAGGAGATTTATTTTGATTTATTAAAAAGTGTGGCCTTAAACTTTGGGGTGTAATGTTTGAGTGAAATTATCTTTTCACCTTAAAGACCGCGGATAACAGGGTACCGTAAAGGCAAATTTATTCAAACAGAATAATTATTTGGTCCACAAAAATCACACAGCAATCACGTAGGCTAAAGATTATGATATAAACAGCAACAATAACTATATATAATGAATAAAAAAGTCTTGCTAATAAAATGTTGTTCAGCTTAAATATCAATGAACAATTGGAAAAAAAAGTGCAAAAATCACACAATCACAAGACAATAATAATGAGGATAATAGCCCTGCTAATGTGATGGTTGTAGGCTTCCGTGAATAGCCGTAACAAATGACTGAACAAAGAATGCAGTCATGCAAAATATCAATGAACAATGGAAAGAAAAAGTGCAAAATAATATGCCTAATGTAAAAATAAGTGCAAATAAAATGTGAGGACTATCCCTGTCCAAAACATACACACATTGTGGTAAGGCTCACAGATTCTTTGAAAGGAAAACGTGTATGTTTACCTTATCTGGCTTAAGCAAGGTGGGCAGGTTGGTAACGAAATTTACCAGCCGTGCTAAAAACCCTTTCCGACGGTGTGCTCGTGGCTGGTGCCATGTTCGACATCAGAGGGAAGTGCTTTTTGTGCGCTGTCCACCACATCAGTGGGTCTTCGTCACCATCAATGACTTCTTCACTGAGATAGCTGTCCATCTCTTTCTGCGCCCTCTGCTCAGATGTTCGGCTAACCGGAGGCTTCACACACGAACCGCTGGGCTAACAGCATTTTTATGAGACCTGAACTCCACCATCTCAACTTGGAGTCTGGTTTTGATGAATCAAGCTCGGCGGGGGTGATATAGTCTCCCTTGTAACGGGGGTCGAGCGCGGTAGCTTTGCTCATCAGTTGGATGGTTTTGTCGTCATATTTTCTCCTTTGCTCCTCTTCGATGACCCTTGTCATGTTGGCATCATCTGTTTCCACTTTCAGAGCACTGTCTCTCAGATAATGAAGCATCGGAGTGAGGGAGGATACAGTCACGTAATTTTTCGCTGACAAAATGTCCGTAAGATCAGCGACTGGCATCAAACCGCCATTTGCTGCCTCAAGTTTGGGAGGGACCGCTGGCTCTTATCCGCAGCGAAAACTCTTTTGATGGCCGGAGCTTGTTCCAGGACTTGCTTCAGCATTTTCTGTTTTGTTCCCCAGTGAGTTACACAGTCCTTTTTAATCAAACACACAACAACCAACCAATAATTTTACATACAACCAATAATTAGATAGGCTAATACAGTGGTCATTAATCCTGATGCAGTAACAATAAAGGTGTGGCCGAATACATGTTTTTATGTCCCATGAAATATAAATGGCTGTGGTTGAATTTAATTTTTTTTTTCATCATCAGACGAAACAACAAAAGAGTAGCACATATGAAAACAGGCAATCCTAATGACATTTGAAAAGGATTGGGAAGAAGTGTAAACTTATCCAATCCCACCCCTGAATTGAATTGAATTTGGCCATTGCGGCTCTGCAATAAAAACATTTCCCACCCGTTTCAGCAGCTATCAGAAATTACCTTTGTTTAAATATGAACAATTAGTTGTAGTCATTTTTAAGTTATTTCTCTTGCCGTTATCAGGGAATGTTGAGGTAGGTCAAGTTCATTTTGCGCCTTGCAGAGTTCTTGTCGCCTCTGCCAACTGTATGCAAATGCTCCATTAATAGCGCAGCACACACCAAAGGCTCGGTCGGGGTTTACTTTTTCTTTCTTTATGCCATTATTCACTGCTACATTAAAGGTGCAGTTGGTAAGTCTTATAAAAGTAACTTTTTGTCATATTTGCTAAAACTGTCACTATGTAAAGACATCATTACATGAAACTAGTAATCTGTAAAAAAAAAAAAAAAAAAAACAGGCTCATTTAGCCCCACCTACTGCTCCTACTGCAATTTGCCAGAATCCACCGCGACCGGACAAAAAGAAACAATCAGAGCCAGGATGGTGTCTGATGGAGTGTCTGACAGCTGTCAATCACTGCTCACGCACACACTGCAGACAGCCCCCTCCCCCTTCCTCCTCAGCTCATGCTAGCGCTCGGTCAAGCTCATATCTCCGAGAGTGGCTTCAGGAGCTTAGAGAAAGTAATGGCACAGCAACAACCATCAGCGAGGAAAAAACTACTGATACCTCCGTCACCAACAACAGCATACACGGCAAAGACTAGTAAAAAGAGGAAGCCAGAGCCGGAGCCACTACTCCGTAGTGCATATGATGTTACTGTGATGTTGCAGTCGGGCTAAGCGTTGTTTTATTAGAAAGTAGCAGAAAATATCTTTATGAAGTGACCTGGCAGTCTTGGTTACATGCTGCCATTCCGACATACCGCCATTCCGACATTGTACTATTCAGACATGTCACCATTCCGACATACCACTATTCCGACATGCGAACGTCCCGCCATTCCGACAAAGTTTTGTCCCGGCATTCCGACAAGGCTAACCCTAACCTGCAACCCGTAACCCTAACCCTTTTAAAAGATTTGTCGGAATGGCAACACTTTTAAAAAAGAAATAAATACCACCATTCCGACCTTAGGAGGCAAAAAATGTCGGAATGATGGGACGTTTAATTAAAGGGTTAGGGTTAGGGTTAGGTAAGTGTTGCCATTCCGACAATTAGGGCCTAATGTCGGAATGGCGGTATGTCGGAATGGCGGTTGCCTCCCGGCAGTCTTATCAGTTTTGTTTTTGTCCTCATAATTATATGGAACGTTTCTGTGCTCTCACAGATAAATGTTGTCATACGTGGTTTACTGGCCATTTAGCAATATTCACGACAGTTTCGGTTATAAAAAAAACATCGAAGTAACTTACTGAAATCAGTGTGTGCTGGGTTTTTACTGAATACGTATTGCTGTAGATTACTTTTCACGTCGACATGATTTATTTCTGCTCGTTTGTTGGCCAGCAATGTTGACTATTTACAACAGTAATGTCTAAAGTCGCGGCCAGCCTCCTGGGGAGGGACTTTGGAGGCAGCCAGGGCAGGAGTGCAGCGGAGAGGGAGGAGGAGGGATCTGAAAGTTGTACTTGTTCAAATTTAATGCTAAGTCCTCTCTCTCCTCAATGTTACCGACTGCACCTTTAAGGTTATGCCCATAACAGTTTAGCCATGGCCAAACGAGGTTCCTCACAGCATTGACGATGTTGGCCCTGTTGTCTATGGTGACACAAGCACCTTTTCCTCCATGATCCCCCATTCTTGTGCGCACTCCCTCAGCTTTTCAGCTAGCACCATGGCTGTGTGGTCATCGGGAACACATGTAGTTTCGAGGCACTTAGCTCGCAGTTTCCAGTCATCAGTTACATGGTGTGCAGGGACACTCATGTAGGGGACCATATTGGTAGTTGACCACATGTCTGTAGTCAGCCCAACAAAGTCTGTGGCCTCCAGCTCTTTAGTTACGTCTGCCCTGACTTCGTTTGAGAGGTTTGGAATGGTGGCTTTCGAAAAATATTTTCGTCCGGGAAGCGTCTGTTGCTTATTAAAAGTATTAAGCAACTACTTAAACGAGGCCTTCTCCACAGTGTGAAAAGACATCATGTCCTTTGCAAGATATTTCGACAGCCAATATGTACTGCAACCATCTCGGACTGTCTTTGTCATATTTAGTCGTTTTGGCAAAAGCACCAAGGATTGTGGGCTGGTGAAGTTTGGCTTTTCCAGTAGCAGTTGAGGGGGCTGTGTCTCTCGAGGAAAGCGTTATATACTCGGCAGGATGGTGTACTTGCGAATGCTCGTGCAAATTGGTTGTATTGGAGTCCTTTGCCGGTACCATACGCTTACAGAGACGGCAAATCTGTATGGTCCTTTGGCTTGTTGGTTGCGTCCGGTTTAAAACCAAGAAACTCCCAAACTGGTGACTTGGTCTTCTTTTTTGGAACAAGCTCCTCCATAATTGCGTTCGCTAAAAATGCATGCAGGGCCGGAGCATAACTGTGCAAATATAGCGGCAATTACCAATTGATGGGCTGATGGTGGCCGGTTGGGAAATTTTAACATATCGCCTAACCCTAACACAGATGCAGCAGAACTGGTCCCTATCTGACTCTCACTTGTAGCCCTTTTCAGTTTCTATTTGTAGAGCTGCACAAAGTTCAATTTAGTGAAACTTTATTGCGAATAAGCTTTGACCGCATTTATAAAGGTTCACATCTGAAGGAAGTCATTATTTTTGCATGCTGTGCCACTGTTAAGACTCACTAAATGTTGTTTTTGTTTTTGAGCAGGCTTTGATCAAATCCATCAAAGCTTTTTCACACAATTAATTTGGTTCTGACTTTGTATGACCTCTAATGCACCAGCTTCCATCACAGGTCAGAACCATTAATGTTACTGATGGGCTACAAATGAGACTGCATTATCTTCTGCACAATAGATGACTTTGTGTTCTCTGGAATTGGAATTTGCTTATCTGAATATTTCTTAGTACTTGTTAACCATCGCTTTTCACCCCAACATACTGTAGATATAACATACAGTGAGATATGCAGATCTTTGTGGCTTCTAACAATGGTTTAATAATCCTCTTTTGCTTAATTAAAAGATTGCAACAGGGGATTTTGTAGTGAACTGGAATAAACTTTAATTTGATATTAAATTAATTAAATATTAATTTAGTGTTTGCCAGATGTTTTAATAGCCAACTCTCCTTGAGAGGTTAAAAATGTAAATTTTTACAATTGTAGTTGCAATGAACAAAGTTATGACAAGTATTACAGTGTCTGTCCTTGTATAAAGTGTTAATTTTTTCTTGTTGCCTGTTCATCTCGACTGCGATGCCATAAACTGCTGTACTTGGGTACATGGTCTCATGAAAATGAAAAGGAGACCTTTTATGCTTTTCGTTTTTTTCCTTTTCTTTCGGTGTCTTACAAAGGGTCTTCTTGTGCAAAAGCTCTTGAAAGTTCACAAAGCCAAAGTCCACACCGACAGAAACTCCTCTCTCCCACAGAAAACACTGTGCTCCTGAAGTGCCTGAATTGCCTCGTCAGTAGTCACACCTTTAATTCTGTGGCTTCTTGACATCACACTACATCACCATTTCACACATTTTCATCACTATGCCTAAGGGCTAGTTTTAGAATTGAATTGGCTCAGCTGCTCTGTTTTTGGCTCAGGTGTGTGTGAGCTGCGTTTTTTTTTTTTTTTTGCATTAAAGCATGTAGACCTATTCTGTAAGTAACCTAAGTAAAATTATGAACCTGAAAATGACCATAACATGTCTACTTATAAGTTCCCTAGTGAGTCAGACCTACCTCCTAAGGTCAGGGTAGGTCATAATCTAGTATTTAAGATGTTGTCTTTGTAGAATTTCAGATAGAAGTGTGATTTAGGGCACCGATGTAGCTCAGTTGGTAGAGTGCTTCCCATGTACAGAGGCTTTGTCCTCGCTGCAGTGGCCCAGGGTTCAAGTTCAACCTGTGGCCCTTTGCTGCATGTCTTCCCCCTCTCTCTCATCCCATTTCCTGTCATTTTTCAATGCTATCCTATCAATAAAGCCATGAAAAGGCCAAAGAAATACATTTAAAAAAAAGTAAACGAGACTTGTGTCTGATAAGCCACAAGCCCCTTGTGTCTGAGGAGACAGCAGGACTCATGGTGTTTATTTGTTAATGACATTTTCCAACCAGTCACCTGATGCCCCCGTTGCCAAAGAAACAGGTGGCAGTGAATGCCAGATGATGGAGATTTCTTTGTTTTTTTCAGAGACATACTTCGGTCATAATCTGTGTATTAAACAAACCTGAGAATGGCCCTTGAGAAGGGCTGTCATACTTTAAACAAGCCATATGTACAAGATTCAGGTTATTTCTTAGGCAGTTGCATATTTGTTTAGTTTTTTTTTTATTTAAAATTAATCGTGCTTCATCCTAACCCATGTAACTTGATGTTTCTGACTCAATATTTTGATCAACTCTGTCTAGACTGTCACCTCTTAATCCTTGTCACTGACAGACAAGATGTCTTTCCCTCATGTACACTAACCCCATGACATCCTCATTCCCTTGCTATTTCTTACAATGATGACAACAGGGCAATCTAAGAAAGGATTTGGTCTGTTGAGATTTGGAACATAGGTCTCAGGTTTAGTTTGGCAGAGCTAAGCTTTTTGTATGGCATTTACAGGAATGTCTTCTGTCAAAATGTCTTTGAGATATTCTCATCGTTGTCTGAGACAAAAGAAAACACCAAGACTTTTGCTCATTCACCTTAATTCTTCAGATTACCCTGCAATGCGTCCGTTTTCTCTTCCATCTTTGTCTCATTCTATCACATGTTGCCATAGCAGCACATCTTTTTCCAACCCATTGTACACTCTGTCTTCACTGTAGTCACTGTTGCAGTACAAAGTAAGGTGTTTGTTCAACTTTTGATTCATAGGCAAAGTCGGCAATCATTTGTCCCACTTCTGCAGTACCCACTGCAGGTCATGGCATGTATCTGCACTCATCTTAGTGGGTGCCATCGACCTCTGTGCGAGCATGTGCTCTGCCACTGATTGTTCCTTTCTTTTCTGTTCTGCTGAGCCAATAATTAGTCCCCCCATGGATCCCCCTCCCCAGACTTGGGGTAAGGAGGTCTAATTTTATAGACTACCCAGCTGGACATCAAACTGTGAATCATTGAAAACATATAAGTCCCACGCGGAGATGGCTCTGCGGACTCCTCCAAACCCTGTGCTCCTCTTGGAATGATGCTGAGAGAGAGTTATGTTGCAATAGAAAGCTCAAGGGCTTGTTTGTTACATGCCACAGCAGCTAACAGTGCGACCAGGGAGAAAGGCCAGGGTTACACACTTGTCTTTTTAATGAACAGAAACATGGAACTGAAGTCAGATCAAATGAATGTGTCAACATGTGACATTTTTATGTGAACTCTGACTGTGGCTATATTTTAAGCACAAGTTTCTAACAATACAAAGGCATAGAGTGTGGGAGAATTCATTATATTATATTATATTATACTTTGATTGTTCACATCTTTAAATATTAGGGATGTCCCTAACAGCTTCCCAAGTTTAAATGGTTTAAACTTAGAGCAGTCAACTAGTCTAAAAGTAAGAAAACCTTCAAAAAACATTTAAAACTGTAGGACAATCTAGGCTATAAGGATAATCAATGTCCAAAAAATATTGCGTTTAAGATCCATTTGAAACTGTTAATTACAATCATCAATAACCAAATAGTATTTTTAATGCTGCTGAAAAATAACAGTTAACCAGCATTGTTAGCATTATGAACTGATGCTCATTTTTTTTAAAGCTCAACTTGACTATGAAGACATGACAGTTCAGTGCAAATTATGTCAATATGTCATTTAAATGTGTACATTTATGAATATCTTAAAGTATATAATAATCTTTCTGGTGACTAGTAAAGGCAGCAACTTTTAATTGACTGGTAGACTAGTAACTAAAACATCCTTTGTAGATAAACAAAATTTATGTGTCAGTTCTGATGCCGAGAGTTTCCTTTTCCATTTTAACTACAACAGCTTTGGCAATGACTTCTTTCCCCATATATTCCTCCACTCTCTGCACTAACTGTATACTTAACAGGGTTTGGGGGCTACAAAATTAATGACATTGCCTTTAATATTTAGTTTGGATATTGCCTAACCAGATGTCAATGGCCAGAAACATTAATAAGTAAAACAATAAAAAGTGACAAAAATAGTTTCAAGGTGCTTAACCCTCTCTCTATCCTGTCCTTGCTGTTTTTGTTTAAGCACTCCAACAAAGGCTTGCCTCCAAGAATAATTTAGCCATGATGGCATGCAAGTTCAGTGCAGTGCTCTTATATGTGATTAAGCTTCTAACAAGGTCACATTTTAAATTCTGTTTCCACGTAAATGTATTCAAAATTGCATCAATTGGCCATTGACTTTTAGCAGTATTTTGGCATGCTGTACAGAACCTGCAACAACGGGTAATTATTTACTGCAAGGACCAGCACAGTTCACAGTGCTGCTGTAATTGGAAACTCTATTGAAGCTGTAAATACAGCAGCCTCTTCTTTGCTGTCAGAGAGGGGATTTCTGTTTTTCCACATTTGGCCCACTACAGACATTATTCACCTGGCTTATTGTCAAGTAGAGGTTCAGTCACACCAACAGCCCCAAAACTAGCAGTTGAAAATACGGAGAAAACAAGAATGCAATAGAGAAGGAGACATTTTGTTTCATGCACAACTTTGGTTCCCAGTGGACAGCCCGGCTTACAGCAGCGGAAGGTCGATAGAACATCAGCAAATGCCGCTGAGGAATGGTCAGCAACACATCTTGTTTACGACGTCATGAAAGTAAATGGATTTGTTTGGACCTGCACCTAATTTGAAATGCAGTAATGAAGCAGTCTGTTACAATACAGCTGCCAGCCCTCAAACACTACCCACCAATAGGCTAGGTTCTCACTTGGGTTTTGTTTTATTAGACACAAAATGCTACAGTACACAAACTCACGACTCGTCTTTGAACATCATTATTTTTAGTGATAGGCACTGTGACGTACAGTTTTTCTGAGCATCAATTTAGTGCACACATCTCCCAACAAGCATGATAAGTTTATATCCAACCACTTCACCTGGTAGCCTGTCTGCATGGAATAATGACAGATGTTTAACTACAAAGGTAGTGTTTTGGTTCTGCCTCACAACTTTTCAACATTGTTGTCTTTTTTGGTATCATTGCAATTTGGGGGGGGGGGGGGGGGATGAATAGTAGAAACGTGAATAGATGTCACTCAATTGTTGCTGGTTGGTTTTTGTTGGACTGCTATCATATAGATTGCATCAAAACGTGTCTTTATTAGGCTTGAACGACAACTCGCAATATGATTTTTTTTTTTATTGTTATTAGCATATAAATGTGATTTGATGTAAATTGAATCACACATTCAGTACTGAGATCTCTTTCTCTTATCTGCAGGTTAACAGGATTTACCATCCCTCCACCTGTTACCAGTTCTGGCTCCATTTTTTCACTGAGGCTTACCAGTGACTTTGCAGTAAGCGCTCATGGATTTAAGGTAGCTTATGAAGGTAAGAAAAGCATCGCTTTCTGCTCTTTGTTTTTTACTGTCATTAGAAAAAAGCCATTTGAATGAAAAATGAAAGAAAATTAAGCTGGAGACTATGATCAGGACTTCATTTAAAATGTGCCAAAAAATCCATCAGCCAGGAGAAGGAGACACCATTTATCCTGTCTGTTCTTATGTGTGATCACACTTACTCACCTGTTTTTCCTGCAGGAATTCCACATTTTTGGACTACTAACATTAGGTACCTCAATTAAGCAAATTAATCTCATATTTTCCAAATCAACTTCCCTACCCCCAAAGTCCTGAACCTTTTCTGCCACTCCAGAGGTGCATCTGAAATTGCATGGCAGATGGCGATGGGAATTAGTTGAACTAATGGATGTACCGAGTTATCTGTGTTGAAGCAGAGCTGAGTGCAGCAGGGAGCTGTCTAAATATGAACTATCCTTCTGTGTCCATCTCGCTCACCCCTACTCTTTTACCTTCTGCTTGTTCATGCCAACTCCATCATTCATCCATTTCTTGTTCTCTTTTTTCTCCATTCTTGATTATATTATTTTGTATTATGTTGTATTTTAAGTGTTCCTTTCTTTTTCTCCTCATTGCATCATCTTAACTTTTTTCCTATCCATCTCCCTTTTCCTTTTACCCTCCTGCAAATGTGTGTCTCTTCCTTCTATACCCAATTTTCTTCAGTTATTTTTTCACTTTCTGCTCTATTCCTTGACCTTCTCCTGCACGAATAGGCTGACCCAATCCTCTGGCCTCACGCCTCCTCCCTTCCACCATGTCCTTTTCCATCCCCCTTTACCCCCTCCTCATCTGCCCACCTGCCCCAGACCTGGCCAGTCCTGGACCTCTCCCCTCTCCATCTGCCCATTTGTGCTCCCTCTCTGTCTCCTGTTCTGTTTCTCCCTCTCCTGTCTCCTTCCATCTCTCTCTCTGTCTCCGGTGGGTGGTTGAATTAGATCTTGTTCTTCTGCCTCCACCTATTGCTTGTGTAATCTTGAACAGAATTTCATGCTGATTTGGATATAAATCACATTTTGTTACATGTGAGGCACAGATACTCACTGCCCCATGCTGAAGACTAATATGGACAATGGAGAACATTTTCCAATAAGGACAATAGGGGATATTATTATCATCTAGTTGTGTTATCACTTTAAAAGTGGGGGAGTCGTATGGACTAAGTATTATAGCTAAAGCTTTGATATGGTAAAATATAGGCTATAACATGTACAGCTATATTTCTTATGAACATCATTCATTCTTTAATAGCCTGGTGTTGCAAGACAGTACACAGCACACAGCATAAATATTTAAAAATGTAAGTAGTATGGTATTACTTACCTCTACAGGCGTCTCCCCTGAAATCCCTTGTGCTATCAGTTTTTCAACAGTGTATTTCCAACATATTGTTAGACGTTGTATGCAACAATTGCAGAAAATGTGGAACTTACACCCTATTTTCGATGTAAAATGATGGCACCACAGTCGATTATGATGATGCAATTACATACAAAATATGTATAAGAAGGTTAATTGGTAACATTGTCTGTTGTGTAGTGGAAGCTTCAAATGATGACCAAAAAAATGGGTTGTCATTATCATCCCGATCACCATTATCTGAATCAAAAGCCCGACGGCCTGATTATCACTATACTTTTCAATTACCTTGTTGGAGACCTTCATGACTGATCAGGGTTTCCACCTGGTCTACATGTATGTATATGTATATATATGTATATGTGTATATATATATATGTATATGTATATATATATATGTATATGTGTATATATATATATATATGTATGTGTATATATATATATATATATATATATATATGTATATGTATATATGTATATGTATATGTATATGTATATATGTATATGTATATATACAGTATATATATATATATATATATACATATATATATATGTGTATATATATATATATATATATATATGTGTATATATATATATATATATGTGTATATATATATATGTGTGTATATATATATATATATATATATATATATATAT